>NC_090936.1:599866284-600472118 GCF_040938575.1 Ambystoma mexicanum
TACCTCCTCCTCCCTGCTTCCCTTTTCCGTCTGTTATTCTTGTTCCTCAGGTGTTTACCAGCCTCCTGAGCAAGGGACACAACAGACCCCCCCTTCCTCCTTCCCGCCCCCCTTCACCCAGTCATCATATAGTAATTCATGTATTGCTGTCATCTTTTTATTTTCGTCTATTCTGTTATCAGATGATGTATCTATGGCTATGGGGGCAGGTTGGCTGGTTGGGGTGTTGTACAACCACGATATGGCGGAGGGATTCCGGTCGTTTAAGCTGTGAGCATCGTAATTAGACATCTCAGGCGGGGACATTGTATTATTCTGCGTCTTACCCTCTGACCCTCCATTTCGTGAGATGACAGTATTAGATGGTGTGGTGTAATAGCCCCATACAAGTTTGGTTCCGTCCCATACCAAGAAATCACCCTCCTTTATATTGACATTGATACTTGCAGTTGTATTAGTCCCAGTATTTATGTTATTCCCTCCCCCCTCGTTCATCTCGATAGAGATGAACGCTATAAACCAATATGTAACCAGGCCAAACATTAATGTAAAAAACAAAATAATACACACTGATATTCCACATTCATACGAATATCTACATTTTTCAGTTAACCACTCTCTAATTCTAGTAAATCTATCCGTTGCAGGCTGCCCGTTTGTTGCCATGGTAGTTCCTGTTCGGGATATAAAAGTGCATTAAGTACATAGATGTAAACATTTTGTGGCACTACCAGTGCCAATTATATATTGACGGGGAATGGAAGCGGAAAGGGGTGTATGGGAGGGTATTGACAGACAAGGTATTACACACCAGTAATTATGTACATGTTCACACGTAGAAAGAAACTCTTCCAAAAAGGGAGGAGTTTCTTCTGTTTAATCATGTATTGTGGTCTGCTCTTCTTTCCTTTTTCTCCATTCATTCACGTTCATCACTGTCATACGCACAAGTTTATATTCAGACAGTCTTCTCGACAGCTGTGTTTGCTGTTGTCTGTGCCTCTTCCTCTACCTCCTCCTGTACAGTGCTATACGCTTTTCGTATGTCGGTCAAATGCACCCAATACTTCAGGCCCTTCACCTTTACTGCCGTAGGTGTGCAAAACACGACCTCGTATGGGCCATGAAATCGTGGTGCATTCCACCGACGCACAAAACTCCTGACATATATAAATTCACCTGGCATCAGCTGTAGTGGTGGTTCAGGCTGCACAACAGGCTCTGTTGTGTTTCCCTCCTCCCTCGTGAAGGGCGGAGAGAACTGCTTTGATATGGCGCGCGCAGCCCGGGTTAATTTCTTCAGATAATCTGTGAATTCCTCGCCCAGTATCGCGGCGCTCCTGTGTGCATCTGAGTGTTCGCGCAGTGGGGAGTGTGCTGTGTGCATGCGTCTCCCAGTCACGATCTCGTGCGGGGACAAATGGTGATCTTTGCTTGGCTGATTTCTTAGCTCAAAAAGTGCAAGTGGTAAACAATAGATCCAGTTCTTTTTTAATGAGAAGCATAGTTTAGATAACCTTCCTTTTAACAGTCCGTTCATCTTTTCTACTACGCCATTACTTTGAGGATGATAAATCGAGCACAACTTATGTTTTATCCCTAGTAATGTAGTCACTTCCTTGAAGAGCTCATTTACAAAGTGGGTGCCGTTGTCTGAGCGAATTACGTCACAAATTCCCCAGCGCGGGAACACTTCCCTTACTAAGAACTTTGCAGCGCTTTTGGCATCTGGTCGCGCGCATGGGCCCGCTTCTACCCACCTTGAAAATGGGCATACAAACACGATCATGTAACGTGCTCCGTTACATCTTTCTCCCATATCCGCATAGTCAATGTGTAACTCTCTGAAGGGACCATTGGGTTTTGGAATTGTCCCCCTGAGCGTACGTAGTGTCATTCCTGAATTGTATATCTGACATGTGGTGCATTCTAGGGTCAGTCGAGATATGTGCTCTTGGAGACAGGGCACGAACCATTCTTCCTGTATTTCTGCTGCAATGTGTTGCTTCGTATTGTGTGCAGGAAAGTGTAGCTGTTGGAATGCAATTTCTAATAATTTTACCGGCATTACCACCTTTCCTGAGTTATTTTGTCGCCACAGTAAATCTGTCGCGGATTTGCTACATCCTCGTTTGGTCCACATTAATTTTTCATCTACACTAACTCCTTCCTGAAGTTCTAGTAATTGTGATATAGGCATCATATTGTATCCTTCTGGGAGCTCCTCGTTTGCCTTGTGCTGCAGCATGTACTCACCTATTTCATGCTTCTGAAAGTAGGAGGCTTCCTTGGCGGCAGCGTCCGCTGCCGCGTTTCCCAAAGACACAACATCTGTGTTGGACGTATGGGCTTGGCACTTCACTATTGCTACCACTGTGGGGTCTTGCAATGCCTCAATCAACTCCTTCAGTAATTCTGCGCGCTGCACTGGGGTCCCGTCTGCCCTTCGGAACCCCCTTCGTCCCCATCTTGCTAGACCCCCATGTACTGTTGTTGTCATGTAGGCTGAATCTGTATAAATTGTCACTGCACACCCTTTAGCTGCATGTAGGGCTTCTATCAGTGCAATCAATTCTGCTGCTTGTGCGGAGTAATGTGATGGGAGGCGGTATTGCACTAAAGTCCATACTCACCGTCCTCTAACCTCACCACCGCCATACCCACATGTTTCTCACCTGTGTCCATGTCAATTGATGCTGACCCATCTACGAAGTACACCTCCCCCTCGCTCAGAGCATCCTCACATACTACTGGGTCCTCTCCTTTGTCACCTGTGTAAGTTGCACAGTTGTGTTCCTGCATGTCCTCTATTGTGCATGCTTCTGTGATGAATGTGGCTGGCTTCACTGTTTTACATCTCACCACATGGATATTGGCACTCGACAGTATTATTTCATACGCTGTCGCCCGCTGTGTTGTTAATGTGCTTTTTGATCTTTCTAGTATTGCGAATAATGAGTGTTCCACAAACAATGTTACCGGGCATCCCATTACTATCGTGGCACTTTTCTCAATTGCGAACGCGGCTGCAGCGAGTGATTGCTCACACGCGAAATGTCCTTGCATCACAGCATCTAAAGTGCCACTATAGTACGGCAAAGGTTTGTGTCCTAGTGACGTCTTCTGTGTCAGTACAGCTGTCATCAGTGTTTCTTTGCAATGTGAAAACAGGTAAAATTCTCGTCCATAGTCAGGGTTCGCGAGTACTGGGGCGCTTGAAATTAAATCTTTTAATGCCTGGAAGGAGGAGCTCATCTCTTCTGTCCATTCCATCTTTTTATTCTCCTGTTGGGCCACCTTTAATGCTTGTAATAGGGGTCTGGTGTATGCTGCGTAATCTAATATCCATGCTCTGCAGTAGTTGCACATTCCCAGAAATTTCTGCATGTCTTTTACTGTGTTGGGTTCTCCTACTGTTCTTATGGCTTCTACTCTGTCGGGTATTATTTTCTTCCCATCCTTTGAAATTAGCTGTCCCAGGTATAGGACCTCTGTCAGACAGTACTGTAGTTTCCCCTTATCCACCTTGTACCCCTTGTTGGCCAGTAAAGTTAGCAGTGTTATGGAATCTTTTCTGCAAGTCTCTTCGTCTTGTGCACAGACCAGTAAATCATCTACGTACTGAATTATGGTGCTCTCTACTGATAAGTTCCCTAGGTCTGCATGCAATACGCGATTGAAGATGCTCGGGCTTTCACAGTATCCCTGTGGTAATCTGCAATGTTCATATCTCTTTCCTCCTAATGTGAATGCTGTCAAATATCTACTTTCTTCAGCCAAGGGTATTGAGAAAAAAGCGTTTTTTAAGTCTACCACCGTAAAATGTGATGCCTGCTGTGGGATGCTGCATAGTATTGATGCAGGGTTCGGGACCAAGGGGAACTCTTTCTGTATTACATCATTTAAGGGGCGCAAATCTTGTATCATCCGCCATGACCCTCCCTTTGCTTTCTTAATTGGATAAATACATGTGTTACATGGTGAATTTGAAGGCACTATGATCCCTTGTGCTAGTAGTGCATTTATCGTCTCTTTTATCCCTTCTTCTGCTTCGCGGGACAATGGGTACTGTTTCACTCGGGGTAAAATTGCTCCCTGTCTTAATTTAATTATTACAGGTTGCACTCCATGCAATAACCCTACATCATGGGGGCCTGTTGTCCACAAATTATTTGGTATGAGCCTCATGTCATCATCTGAAAATGATGGTGGTGCTCCCATCACCGCCATTAGTTGAACGGGAATTTCCCTTGCCTGGATCATTATGTCACAGGGCATTGCTATTTTCATCACTATTTCACCATCCCCCTCTTCGTCTGAGAAGAGATCTTCATCAATTAATTCTCTTAGGGCAATGTTTGCATTCGTACACAGTACTGTCCGTCACTCACATCCATCCATGTCAATTCCAATCACGCAAATCCTTTTCGCTGATACCTGCACGGCGTGTAAGTCTAATGACACTACTGACCCTGGTGTTGTATCGGGGCACACTATGGGGCGGAAGAGGAACTCCGCCGGAATCCTCCAGTCCATTCTCCTTAGCTCTGGGATTATGAGGGCCAGTGTCCTTAGCCCTTCAACAAACATTTCCTCATTCACTGGCAGACCTCGTATTTCCTGGGTGGTTGTGAGAGCCTGCACTACCAACATTGCGCGCAATGGGCATATTCCAGGGGTTGAGCACACTATGCCTCTCTCCGTGAAGGATATGGTCATGTTCAGTTTACTCAGGAGATCCCTCCCTAGTAAATTTATTGGCGAGTGTTCGTAATATAATAAGGGTGTTTTTACAGTTTTACCCCCCACTGTTACGTCCAATGCTTCTGTGTAAGGAACTTCAATTACAGCCCCAGAGAACCCCTGCGTCTCTAACTTCCTGTTAGATAACGGGAACCGGCCCTCTTTAGTGCATGATTTCTCAGCTCCCGAATCCACCATGAATATAAATTGCTTGTCTCCTATCTGCGCTCCTACCAATGGTTCCTCTGATGCATCGTAGGTGGTAGATAAGATTGGACACGCAAGTGTTCTTTGTGGGCTGTCCTATGCGGGGTGTCTCATTGCCCCCCCTTGATTGAAGACGCTCCCTGAAACCACCAACACGCCACTATAGGGTGCCGGTGCGGGGGCCCCATTTGCGGTTGTGGCGAAGGGGTTGCCTGGCATGTATTGCATGGTGTCATTGTTTTGTGGATGGTTCTGGGTCCTATACTGATACCCTTGTGTTGTTTCACTTGGCCTCTGCTCTATGTTTCTCTGCTGTGGTTGTTGTCCCATCGGGAGGCCGTATGGGCTCCCTGGGTGGGGATGACCATAATTCTCTGCCTCCTGGAACCCATTGTTTTGTCTGTTCCTGCATTCCCTAGAGTAATGTCCCCATCTTCCACAGTTCCAGCAACTCCCCTGTGGGCCCCTGGGACCGTGCCATCCATTTCCTCCCACA
Organism: Ambystoma mexicanum; assembly: GCF_040938575.1. Lineage (NCBI taxonomy): Eukaryota > Metazoa > Chordata > Amphibia > Caudata > Ambystomatidae > Ambystoma > Ambystoma mexicanum. The sequence continues at coordinate 599,871,731 of NC_090936.1, forward strand.
CCTCCGTACCCCTGTCCACCCCCTCTTCGGCCCCTGTACCCACCTCGTCCCCCTCGAGGGGTCCACTCTTGCCACTGCGGACCTCCGCCTTGCTCTTGCTCGTTCCACTGCCGCTGCCCCGCTCCAGGCCCAGTCCAATTAGTCGCCATCCTCCCTTGTATTGCTACCAGCCCCTCCTCTTCTTCATCTCCCTCCCTGTTGTGTGGGAGCGCAGCAACTGCTGCTGCGACCTTCACCAACTTTGTCTGCACTAGTTTTGCTTCGTCTGCCAATCTTTTCTGCGCCACCTCCTTCTCCCTTTCTTTGATCCTCTTACAGTGGTGCACTATTATGCTTTGAATTTCAGGCCATCCCTTTGCCTCAATACCTGCTATCTTGTCAAGCGCCTTTTGCACCTCTTTTGGGAGCCCCCTTTTTATAATAAAGTAAAACAAAGATGTCGATTGATACCAGGGCGTGCCCGTCTCTGTTCTCCACATCTCTTGGACCCGGAAAATGTAATCCATAGCATCTTCCCCATCATTCATTGTACACTGCATTACTGACTGTAGGTCTGGTGTATCTGGAAACGTTTCCCGCAGGGCATCCCACACCCTTGCACGCACTGTGTTAAAGGAGGCCCCATCATGACGATCGCAATCTAATGTTACTCCCGGGAAACCGGCTTTTGCCCACACTCTATCGGCCTGGTCCCCCACTGCGGATACAAGCAAGCTCTTTACATCCCCTATTGCTAGGGGTACCCCGGCAGTGTGTTTCTCAAATGCATATATCCACTTGCTTGCCCCTCCTGATAGTGGGGGCAATAACTTCAATAAATTGGCCTTGTCCATCTGAGCCCATGGGATGTAGTTAGGCCTCCCTCCTCCCCTATGTATTAGTGGGAGCTGTAGTTTCCCTTTCACCACGGTATCTGTTCCCGTCTTTTCCCTTGTTGTTCCTAAAGAGGCCATTTTCCCCACCCTGTTTCTTAATCGCCCTGTCCATTCATCATCCATTGTTCTTATTGAACATGCACCGTCCACTCCTTCACTTCCCCCTCCCATTGCCATACTCAACCTATCGCTTTCTTCCATATCGTCTCTTATATCACATAGTAGTTCATCTCTGTCCTCTATAGGCCTTCTTCGTCATCGGTATATCCCCCTTCCATTCCTAGTTCAATTATTCGTGTTGGATCTTCCTGAATTCTGAATAGTATCTCACCTTTTTTCCACCCTTCTTCAACAGGCTTAATCTCGCTCTGGGCTCTAGACGTCTGTTCTGATCTTACTGCATTGTGTGCTGTCTGCTCACATATATTTTTTATCCTCGAGAGCTCGTCCTTGGCTATTGAGAGCCTTGATTCCAGATCGTTTGTTAGCTTTTCTATGTCCACTCTTTGCGTACCTACCTGGGCTCATTCCCTAGTGCTCTCGTACGGCGGGGGTGCCGTTGGCCTTTGGGGTGTGGTAATGGTCGGGGGAGGTACATAAGTGGGGTCACTGTATCCTTCTGCGGGTACCGGCTTATTTAATATCGGGTACAAACTTATCACTTCCACGGGTGGTTCTATATTTGGCATTTCCTTATCATTTCTCGGTATCATTAGTGGGTCGTCAGTGGTGGATGGTAGGTCAGGGTTTGTTACCGGAGCCTTGGGTGGGGGTATTTCTTCAAATAATCTCCAGAGGTCTAATATTTCCCTCCTGTTGTGCAGCTGCTTTCCTTTGTATTTTATAAAAATGTATGAGGCTACCATATCTAGAACACTTTTGTCAAAAGACCCCCCCTCGGGCCATATCTGAGGTAACCCCTCCCCCTTTAACTCTGTTACCCATTGGTCATGATATTTCTTAATCCGCTCCGTGTACCCCGGTAGGTTCTTGCAGATATGTGATAAGGGTGTTTCTGCCCCCATACCTTGGGTTCTCCTGGCACTTGCGTGTAACTGTGTTTGCAACCTATCGCTCTGTGAGTCCTCGTATTCTGCGTATTATTCAGTGGTGGGTGTTCCAGCGTTCCTCCCCTTCCCGCACTAAACGATACTGACCGTGTACAATCTTTATTCTACTTTTTTTTTTTTTTTTTCTAGGGGCACATACAAGAGCAAAAACCGTCAGTAATATTGATCAAGTTAATCCAAAAAATCAAATATTTACGCACTCACTTCACCTTATTATTATTGTTTCCATGGAGCTTCATCCGATCACACTTATCATGGCCATTCACTGGCTATACACACACGACACCTTATACACCTATAATATCAAACTATTTTTTTTTTTTCTTCAACATACACGGTGTGCACACACCTCACTGTACCACTCCATTCACAACTCACTTTTCCCTCCCTTTCCTCCCTGGCCAGCTGTCCCTGTCATCTTACTCAGGTATTCGTATCCAGAAAAATTTATTTTAAATATTAGGTCCTCACTCTTACAGTGGGGCCCTCTGTCTCGTATAAAAATCTGTGATTTCAAACTATGCTCGCTTTTAGCCCTTACCCCTAACCCTGAAGAAAAGAATAGAATGAGTAGCAGTTACTAATATATTCTCCGTGTCCCCCTTTGCCAGACACTTTTACTTTATTTTCCACTTCTTCATATATTCCCAGTACTAGACAATATAGCACTATGCGGCGCCGCCTTCCACCCCCTTTCGGAGCTAGGTTCCCGTCACTTTTATCTCTTATTCACTTCTTAATCCTAATGGCCATATGCAAAGAAAAGGCGAAGAAAAGTTAAAAAGCGGTCTTTAGTAGACCCCTGTGCTTCCCGTTCCTACCCGTACACGTTTTCTATCCTGAGTTCCCTCTCACACTCCCCTTATGATCGCTCGCACTCAGTACTCACGTGCCCGTCTTGAACCGATAGTCTCCGAAACTGGGTCCGTCCAGGCAGTGTTGCCGTCTGCTCAACAGTCAGCCCCCGGCTCCGGCGAGCGGTACTCAAAGGGGATTTTTCAACCGGGATCCCGTACCCTCTCTCTGATGAGTGCGCACTTCTTAGTGTACCGGTCGCCGTTGGCGGGCCGCTTCCCGGAGCCGGCGCACCGTGCGTATCCCTTTTCGACCGGAGATTCTCGTGCCAAAAGGGGACGGTTATAATTTGTTAGGAAGAGATAATACCAAATATCACGCTATCGGGGTCACCACTGAAGGCAAGCGTCCCCAAACAGCACGATCCTCCCCGCAATGAGAGACAATGAAGGACTCTCCCAAAATGGGAATAAGGCCAAGACAGAGTGCGGGTGAGCGTAAATGGGAGTTTATCAAACAGAATAGGGCATGCAAAGAACTCTGCAAACTCCGAGAGCGCTCTGTCTGACAATAGCAAAGACAGGCGTATATATTTACAAAAAACGTCATCAGAACCTACATACTATAGGGGGCACAAGTTCAATGGGATTGGGTGGCGACGACTAACTATAGGTGCTGCTGCAGCGTGGTTGGTCCTGGCTGGGAGACGTCACTGGTCAGCCTCGTGGGTTGGGCTGGGTCTGGCAGGTCGCCTTGAGTTCATCCGGGCGGTGTTCTTGCATCCCTGTGGCCTGTGGCAGAGATGAATGCCTTCCCTGACTTATTTGCCCTAGGCCAGGCACACCGCAGTCACTCAGCTGTTGTAATATTATTCTCTTTAGTAAATCTTTCAATAGGTTATCTTACAGGTTATTGCAACACAGGAGGAATGCACCTTGTACGGGGTCTGGTGGCCGTTTGTCAGATCTGGATTACCTGTGTCCTGTTGACCGGTATCACAGGTCGAGGGGCTGGGCCCTGGGGCATGGGACGGGTGGTACATGTCTTTCTGTTCTGTTAGAAGCTATTATGAATGGGCCGCTGTATATTACTCCGGTGTTGGGTGTCTCCATTGTACGGAGTTATAGGTCTTAGGAGGGTCTGGTGGGTGATGGGGTTTACGAGGGGGCGCTGGTAGATCTGTATATTCAAACAGAGGGTTTACTGCCGGGTTGTAAATAACGCAGGTGGCAGGCCATGGCCATGGATGCTGTAACGGGACCTACAAATCTTTGAAGCGGCTCCAGCCTAACTGGGGGAGGTGTATCAGCGCGGCACAGGCCTTAGCTTTCTTGTCTGGCAGGCTTCGCAAGGAGGGAGGGAGAATGGCCTTGCACATTTTTACGAAGGTATTTTCCCCGTGTGTTGCCAACTTCTATGTAAAGAACATTAATAATCATTTGAGCACGTTTATAGTATTTACTTGGATCACTCAACCATATACATTTCGACTTCATTAAATGTTTCTTGGATACAGTCCATCTAAGCACCTTGTAACTGCATTACATTCTACTAACTACAGCATTCATTATTTATATATACATTTGCATTAAGTGAGGTATGGCTCGGTTGGTGGGACACAGAGAATGACACCCGCCACCGTGCGTGACGGGAATGACCTATAAGGGCTGAGATGTTTGCACGAGACTAGAGTATTTACACACCTTTCTCATACATCTCATGTGTGGTTGCATGCATCCTCCTCTGCAGCCTAGCAGCATTTGTTCAGCCATGGCGAGGGGCCCCTGAGTGTGGGTCCTTCACTACTGGTGTTATATAAGCATATACATTGACAATTGTTTCACAGCTTTGCAAGTTTGTTTAGTGGAAATAGTTTTGTGGGGAGGGGACACATATTACAGATAGATTCTACTGTTCATACGTGGGTTTTTTCTGCTTTTCATCGGAAGGCCATGTTACGTCTCTCCCCATGGCCCCGGCCTTGCTGGCCGGGTCGAGCTGGGGGCAGTAATACATTGTGAATACGAGAAATGTTACAGTGTTAGTATTTTATGCTAGCTCATGTCCGTCTTATTCGTGGGAACATGCTCACAGCGGATCTGCCAGGGTGTTGCGGCGACAGAGATAATTGAAACTCTCCAAGGGTGGGGGCCGCGCTACAGCGCGCTGAGCTCACACCCATCTTTCTCAAACAAAAATGGTTTCTGGGCCTAGCTATATTTTAATACATGTGGGCACTTAATTCGTACGGGCAATGCCTCCAGTGGCTGAACCCTCCACCACCTGGGCCCGGGTGGCATGAGGGGACGGTCAAATGAGCCATAGCCCTTTCCTGGGAAAAAATGTAGGCGAGGGGGGTGTCTTCTGGACCAGTCCTCCCCTACAAGTCACATCCATCTGACAAGGTCACAGCCAAGTCATAGACAGAAGGACTGGCTCTAGCTTTGGATTTGGGTTGCACAATGAAGCTGAGCTTGATGTCGGGATAAGAGATTGGGTTACTTCTAAACTCATCAAAAAAGAATAGGGTAACACTTAGGATGAGAGTTTGTGATAAGGTTCAATGTGCAAGATGAGATAAAGGTTGGGCATGGTGTAAAAGGGAAGGGCACAGTCGGGATATGAACTTTGCATTGATTCACAGTTAAGATAAGGATTCATTAGTTGTGGGCAGGATACGAGATACAGATGAATGAATATGTATTGTTAGGTTAAGTGTTAGAGATTATATTGTGAGTTATAATGAATGATAGTAATAGCATTAGAGTTGGTCTAAATCATAGGGTTGCAGTTAGAATAGGGGGCAGAAAAACTATGTATTTCAATTATTTATAAAGTATTTAAAACACTGCCAAACCCCTAGGTATTGAGGTAAAGAGAAATATAATTAAGGATAAACCATACAGATTAGGTGAGTCTTGAGAGCTTTACGAAAGGCCAGAAGAGAAGAAAGCAGACAGATAGATGGAAGCATAGAGTTCCAGGCACAAGGTGCAGCCACTGAGAAGACGTGTACAGAGTAACGGGCAGGTTTAAAATGAGGGATGGATAATATCAGAATATCCTCACTGCAAGTGACCCTACACCCACTAAATGTGCAGCTTAGCAGACAAATACACAGGCTGGCCCAACAGTACCCCCTCATAGGTTATGTAACAGATCTTGTAAAGTGCTCATAGGTGACTGGGAAGTCATTGAAGAGAAAACAAAATGGCCATTATGTGCTAAAAGGTGGGTTGCAGGATGGAGCCCGGGATCTTCAAAGGAGCCCACGATAAAGTTGGAAGACCTCCGTCCAGGGGTGCAGACGCACTAAGGCCACTTGCAACAGCAGGTCCTGTCCTTCCTGTTCTCTGGAACATAAAAAAGACAAAGCCAGTAAGTCAGTGGCTCTCTTTTGACCTGTGCTAGAATGTTGGACTATTGCTAAGCGATGATATCCAACTCAAAGGAGCTGAACGGACAATTCAAAAGAGGGTGGGGGAGGGGCCTTAAGCAAACTGATATTTCTTTTCTAAAGGATTCAGAGACAAATGTAACTTGTGCACACCATGTGCATACTTTGGTAAATGTAATGTAAATGTAAATGTCGGGACCACAATCAGAACTCAGTCTAACTCTCCCAGGGAACTGGAGCACGGCAATGTCCAATAGTTTGCAAATGATTTGTCCGGCTTGGGAGGCAAGTGTAAATTACTAAGAGCATAAGGAGACTACATTGCCCCTCCTACTACTGAAAGTATTACTGACAGGCAATGAACACAACCCACGGTGTCCACAGGAAACGTGAGAAATAACCAGAGCGGAAGACTCGGTGGGGGCAGAGTGTGCAAAAAAAGCAAGGAGTAACAGACACCATCAGCTCTGTCATACAGTGAACCCCAAACACCCCCAAACAGACCCTTTTCTGTAACATAGTGTTTCGACCAACAGGTCTTTGTCAAGGCAGAATAAACATTTGACTTTCCAAGTGTGCATTATTAGATATTAGTTGGAAAGCATACCTGCACTTATCAATTCTCCACGGCAGGGGTGTTGCCAGGTCCGGAAAAGATCTGGGGCTATGCCAATGTCGAAACTGTCGGGACTCGGGCCTAGCTAGCCTTTTGGTTGTCATCCCTGAGCTTCTATCTGTGGTTACAACCAAAAGACCAGGGGCTATAGCCCCCTCAGCCCACCCTAGCAACGCCTCTGCTCCACAGTGCACTTATCATTGCACCGTGTCCAAGCCGTAGGGCATGGCCTATGTCCCATCAAACATAGCGCTCGTGGTCCTGAATCTGTTGTTGTCTTGTACACATTTTCATCTGAAGTGGTGGGGCAAAATGGTTCCCCGATGACATTAGCGACGCAGTGTTGCATTATCCGCGTATTACGTAGATTTTTACAATTCATTAGGCAAGAGCAGCATGCCATACTTGACGTGTACATTTGCAGCCACAGATTCCTACTGACATAGAACACTGAGGTTTAGCGCAGAATAAAAAAGGTTACTGCTACACTTCCCCTTCAAACTTGTCCCTTGTAGACCTACATGGCTGACACGGTTGCCTTTTTCCCAAACCTATGGGCAAATGCCGGTGTGGCCTCACTGCGCTGTTTCAACATCGACTGGTTTCGACCCAATTGTTGTTTTTGCTTAACGTTTGCTGCTAGTCTTAAGTAAATATAATCAAAATGGCTGCCCTGCTTAGTTGGCACACCACTGAATTCAAGGTTAACTTTAATAGGCCTACATTGGTGGCAGGGCATAAGACTATTTTTTATCAAGATTGACAATAAGTTGACAGTCACAACTAAAGAAATGTAAAATATTGAACCTTTTCTTGATGGCCCATACCAATTTGGAAATTAACAGTTTATCATGAGCGTGGAGGAGAATATCAATTTTCGTGCCATCAATCATAGGGGCATTGCACGTCGTTTTTTTTTCTCAATAAATTCAGGCAAGTCATTGATATACAACAGAAAGAGCAATGGCGCCAGGACACAGCCCTGGAGGACACCCAGAGCCGCCTCAAAGCGCTCAGAACATTCACTACCTTGTCCTAGATGAGCACATGCTCTATTATTACTGTTTATTAATTGAATCATGGTCAACAGGGCCAGCGGTATAATCGAATCTAATACAACTTCCCACATTTTCTGTCTATAGCCTCTATCAAGAGAATTAAGGGTCTCGTCCCTATGGAGATCACATTTGAGCTGAAATCTGCTCACATGCTATCATACAATTAGACAAGCATACTTATTTTAAGGGCCCTAGAAAAAGCACCTACAACACATATTACACAAGTCTTGCGTAGCACACATAGGGTGGTAAGGGCACCCTTCTTGTAGTGTTATATTGCCCAACACTCAGCGGTCCATGCTTGTCACCCCTTCCATTTTGGTGAGATCCCCGGCAAATGGGTGAGCATTAGGAATGAGCAGTAGGGGTGAGCAACACAAAGCCACATTGCAGAGCAGCACAGCAAAACAATGGAATCTCCTTCTGCATTACATCCCAGTTGGCAAAACTGGTCACTCCTTATTGCTAGGCTATTAAGGGCTGGTTTTACACAAAGGCAGGCGTGGAGACGTGAAGCCACGCAGCGCCTGAGTGGGAGGCAATTCTGGGTCTTTGACTGGCAACAACTCCACCCTCGCTGCCCTACAAGAGTCTCAGCAGCCACAGCCCTGCCAGGCCCAAACCGCCACTCGACCTCTTGTTCCTATGAGAGGATTAGAGAAAGGGACCTTGGTCCCGGAACAAACTCCTGTCAATCCATTTCGAGCCACACTCCTGACGCAGCCGCTTCTGACGGTGAGGGAGTCTTTTAATATTAAAGAACCTTCAAGGCCACCACTGCAAGCTAAGAGCCTTGTTATAAGAACCAAGATGAGGGTATTCAAATCCTACCCTGGTAGGGCGAATAACTACTGACATTGCGGAAGTGAAAAGACAACTCACCAAGAGAGTCTGCTAGGCCAAGGGGGCAGCTACAGACCTGGCACAAACAGAGCAACAAGTCAACACCTGAGGAATGAGAGGTACATCAACCACCTTTTTGTTGTTTAGGGGGAAATAGCATATTCCTACAGGCCTTTAACTCTTTCCATATGCTCTGTTAAACTTGTGAAAGGAGTCTACAAGGAGCCATTGCCTTCAGCTGGGGAAGCTGGAGAAGGCACCTCATAGAAGGATGGGGAAAGGCTGCATGGTACTTGCTTTATAAGCAGCCTTTTTATTGGATAATAGATTGTGGTTTTGGTAGAAGCAAGACTGAAAACTAGAATGACAGAAAGCAAGTTTTGCATCAGCCAACTTGAATGGATACCTTTGATCTAAGTTTCTGGGTTACAAATATGCTCTGTCCAGAGTGGATCCATCCAGACCAGGGTGTGCTGAGTCCTGCATCCTCTCAGATCTATGAACCGAGTACCTGTAAATGCAAACCAGGGCAGGAAGTGTCCAATCGGTGGTGGGCAAAGGATAAAAACCAATAGTGCGGGTCAGTAAAGGCCATGATGGTTTGTTCAGTTATGTCATTTGCATGATCTCATTCCATTAAATATCTTTACATGTTTCCAGGCTGTCTGGCAGGGAATTATGGGCCTGATTGTGATTTTCCTGCTGCTGGAGATTGCTGTCGCATTCACCACTGTAGCATATGGCTGCAAGGCGGTTTATCAGTGCTGCACCTCATTGCAAAAAACCCAGGTGAATAATCCTTGTTTCCCTTTCAATATCACAAGCAACATGAATTAAACGATTGAGGACCCCATTTACAAAATGTTATTATGATATAATTAATTCAGATGTTTCAGGAATATTGTAAAGTTTCACAGTAGAAATGCTACCAAGCCTGTTTAATTCCCGCAATATTAATGATGAACGAGGGATAATTTTTAGGTCACTAATAAGGAGGATGACGGCTTGAAATCAGTGCTCAATAGTGTATGGATAGTCGATGCTAGATAAAGAAGACAGAAGCATAAACTACAAAAACAGTGAGAGAGATTAATAGGAACACAAATAGCAAGGGGACATGATACATGGATGCACAATTGAGTGTAGAGATAGTTGAAGGCAGTAAGATGGACACGGTTGAAGGAGTCTGACATTTTGGTGACTTGTTTGTGTTGCAGTACAGACACAGGTTGAATGAGTGCTATGCCTCATCCTCGCTCAGACAATGGGCCTCATTACGAGTCACCCGGTATGGAAATAGCGGTGGCGGTAAACCCGCCGCCACTGTTGTTCCCATACCGGGTGATCTCGAGTCCTGCAGGCGGAGGTGTCATTCCCGCCAGGTCTGACCTGGAGGGTTTAACACCGCCTGCGTGCAGGCGGACGTGGAAACACCGGCACCATCACGAGATGGTGCAGGTGTTTCCATGGTCCCCATTCCCATTGAGTCCTATAGGACTCAATGGGAATGGGGATTTACCGAATTCCACCTCCGGAAATCCCGGACACCGGGGTCGTAATGCCCCGGTAGTTCCGGGAATCGCGGAGGCGGAAAAACCGGCAGGTTACCGCCGGACTCGTAATGAGGCCCAATGTGTTTTTTGAAAGACGATGTTGTCTTCCTGAGGGGTAAAATACTTGAGTGCCAACATACTGTCATCAGAGAGTCAGATGCTGAGGGGCTGAGCAAATAGTCTTTCATCAAGTCAGAGATCAGAAAATGTCACAGCTGCTGGAGTTGCCTCGGCGAATGATAAGGATGAGAGTAGCGCATCAGGGCATACAGCTTTCCATGACAATAGAAGGCTTCCATCTTTTGGAGAGTCCATGAGGTTTCCCCTTTCATTTGGAAGAATTTGAACCCCTTAAAGGTTAATACAGCCAGGCAAATGTTCCAGGGTTTCACAGTGAGCAAGTCATACCCCAGGACAGAAAAAGGACTGAAAATTGTGAGTGGGCATTGATTGTTGGCACAGGGACATATCCCTCTGCAGTTCTGGGCAGTGACTCACAGGCGTGACAAGAAGTTTCCTTGTTTAGGATTGCATCAGTCAAAGTGGGGTTTCGAGTATGCCCGGAGGGGCACGGAGAGGCGGATCTGGCCAAAAGTAACTGGCTTGAGAAAGTGAGTTGGAGAAGCCTGTCCTTGCAATGAAGAATAGTGTAGGTGCTGGCCTTCATTTAGCAAAGGAAGTCCTTTACATTATGTAGATTGAACTTTGCAGCGTTGGTAAGTCGAAAGTATGCTTAAGAATGGAAACACCCAGATAAATGTGGGTGCAGATATGTTCAGACTGTGGGGCTTGTTTTAGCTAAACAAATGCATTGATCCCCGTTTTGTGTTGGAGTTTGGGGTGACATTTCCACCTCTTATAAGGTTCAGTGAGGTTGAATGAGGCTGCAGTTGACACAAGGGTTTCATTCAGAGTATGATTAGCATGTTACAAATCAATCCCGCGATTCGCAGCTTGTAGCGCATTGCTAAACGAGTAACGGCAATAGGTGGGTCCATGCAGAGCATTGAGCAATACAGCACATTCTTAGAGGATGATGCCCTCCGGCCACCGTGCCTTGAGCCGGGCAAGGCGTTGTGAGGATTATATTGCTGGTGTGAAAGTCATGTTGGTAGAATTTCTGATGGTTACGTTGGTTAGCTGCCTAATTACAGAGTTCCTTGTGTTCTTGTGTACATGCTGTTGGTAGTATGTTATTGATAGGATTGTGATATGTTTGCTGCATTGAATCTATAATCAGGATGCCATGTTGGGATGGTGGTGTTACCAGCATGATAGTGACTTTCGTGGTTTTAGGATGGCACTGGTAATGCAACAAGGACGTTCACTTTGTGGTGGTAATTGTGGTTGTTTGCTAGTAAAATAGCGTGTCGGGAGTCTTGAAGGTGCGACGGTGAACTTGATGGTTTCAAGTCCTGACGGTACGCTGCGTATCTTACTTAGGAGATTGAGGTATTGGTGGAGGGATGCGTTCCGTTGTATATTGATTTTGTGAGAGTGACCTTGGTTGTTTTTCAATGGCATTCTTGTTCCGTAACAGTCACTTTACTCCAATGATTAATTATACATGATTAATAATGAGATCTTTATATTTTCCAGCCACTTGAAGAATAAATTGCTTCTTGATGAATCCAGCTACACCATTTGGGATGATTTCCACAGATACCTTTCTCCTCCTCTTTAAACGATCCATAGCGCCACAGTACAATGTCCAGCCAATCTTCAATGGGAAAGACAGAAAAAGACGAACTGTCGGTGGGGATCACCCGTGCCACGCAGCTGAAGATTCAAATAACATCCGAGATCCCTTTACAAACTTTAAGCTTTTGCACGAACAGCAACAGGATGTAGTGAGATAAAGCTGCAAGGACAGCCCTCTCTTCACCTGAGACATGTAATCCTTGATAACCATACACATTCATATTCGGGGAGCTTGAATTCTCCGTAGCTCTTGTCACTTGATCTCACCAATTGCAAAATGTCCATAACTCTGCCATAATGCCCTTGCCGGGCTACTGTCCCGCATTTGTTCCTATGTTCATTGTCTATGAAAAGGTTTAAATGTGCTTTAGAGTAAATTTGAGCAGATCTAAATACAGTTCTTTAAATAATATGCAGACGTGGCAGATTTTAACCCACTAGTCGTTTATGCTACAGGACATTGGGCCTCATTAGGAGTTTGGAGGTAACCATGGCGCTATTAGCGCCATGGCTGCCTCCAAATCCTTACTGACTCCGCCCTGGTGAATGGAGCTATTGCCGCCCCATTCCAAGGTTGGCGGGGGCGGTAATTCCCCATTCACCAGGGCCCTTCCCCATTCCCATTTGAGCCCCCATAGGGCTGAATGGGAATGGGGAAGGCGCTAATAACGGTACCGCAAATTGCGGTACCATTATTAGCACCAAAATCCCTTTGCGAGTCCAGTCCTTAACGCCTGGTAAAACCAGGCGTTAAGAGAGGACCCGCAAAGGGAACTCGTAATAGGGCGGTAAGGGATTACCGGTACCGGTAATCCCTTACCGTCCACCTCGTAATGAGGCACATTGTATTTATAATGAGCATGAGGTCATTGTCCTGCAGCTATTGAGGCGCTTCCTGAAGCCTGGCATGTATTTGTGAATCCAATAGAAACATGTTCTCCTCGGTTCACTTAGATATGTCACAGGCAGGATTATACATGGATTAGCAATGTCCAGTCAGAGACAGGAAGTGCTTCTTTGTTTATCTGCCGGGAGGGCGATTTCCTTGTTGTCTAGGTTTTATGTGTGATTAGATGTTGGGATTTATCAGGTTTTAAAGGTTGTGCATTGTTTATTTAATTGATATTTATTTTTGTATGGTGTGATATAAGGTTTGCTAACTGAGCCGATAAACATGCCTCTTAGTCTTTTGCTCTGCTTCTGTTTTAGTTGATATTAGTACCTGGCGAGGGACAATTGATTGTTACTAACAATCTGATTTACCCTTGCAGGGTCATTACCCCGCCGACAAAGACTTAGTGGCTGCACTCTGAGCAGATTGCTGCGTCCCGCTGAGCTCCTTCCCTTTCTTGACCGGCCGCCATGGAAAGGGAGAAGGGACTACGTGTAGTCTCTTTGCCCCAATGGCTGCCATGGAATGGGAGAAGGGACTACGTCTAGTCCATCCTCCCCAATCCATGGCGGACCATTTTTTTGCTCGAGTCGAGAAACGGTTGACACGCCACTTCTCAACTCGAGTAAACATACTATTAGTACCCCTGTACAACATGCTGAGGCACTAATAATCCTTGGAGGGGGGCATTACTCGGGCGTCTATTGCAACAGGTTGCTTTATTAGACTCTACTTTTATTTGTGTTCACAATGATGGAAATGCTCATGTTATGTTGTTTACTGTTATGATGCATAGCAGCATATTAATTGTAAAAGTTGTTTTACAGTACTGCATTAGCTCTCAATGTGTTTAGGGTAATGCTGTATTAAATATAAAACAGAAACATAATTATAATCATTTTGTTAGAGGATTGGTAATGCATTGTAGTACTGTTGAGAATTGCAATGGAAATAAATATTTGTGAGAGTCTTTAGAAGTGCCATTGTGTTTGACAGATGTCAGTCCAAACTTGCTTTAGAGTCCCACTCACATTAAAGAATGCCATTCTGCCCATGTCACTGGCTGCTCACACTACAAAATAATACATGCATCACCAATCGGTACATATGGGAGATAAAGAGGGAAGGACATGGGAGGTGATCAGCATAAGGATAACCAGCCTTTCAATGATGTCATCAAAGCACTTTTGGAGTTTACGGGTGGTGAGGTATCAGAAGATAGGAATGACCACTCTCAATGAAGACACACAAGAAAACATGCTGCCCTGTCTGTAAATCACGGGCAATGCACCTACAAACCCTCACTGGCACATACTCCAGACGCTGCCCTCCCTGCCAATGCAAGCAGCAGGAAGCGGGCAAAGAAGTAAGAAAGGGCATCCTGAATGGTGTGCGCCATTTCCAAATACTGGTGGGTAGGTGGCCATGGGTGGCTATGGGGCACCCACTGGGGTCGAGAAATTGAGCAGATCACTTGTCCAGCTCTCTGACAGACTTATACACCTGCTTTTCACTTTTAGCAAAAAGTCAATTTCTTCTTTTTAAAATGGGAAACAGGAGCTGAGAGGAAAGAAAAGAACAAGTGAAAGAAAAAGGGGACAGGATAGAGAGAATAGGAGAGAAGAGAGAAGGGCAGTTGACGGTAATTTAAGATAGGGTGAGGAAAAGCAAAAAAAATTAAAGAACAAAGTGGGGATGACATAGCGGATGATGGAGAGTGGATGATGGAGAAAGAAAAGCTTACAGGGGAAGAGCATACAGGAAATTGAAAAAAGAGAGATAGGAGTAGAGCACAAATGAGTATGAAGGGAGAAACTTATGAGACGTACCAGAGTAGGTGGAGGAGAGACATAACTGGCGTGAAAGAGTGCACAAAATAGAGATGGGAAAGTTAGAGATTGAAAAAGGGAAAGCAAATGAAAGGATGGAAAAGAGAGAAGAATAGATAACATGCGTGAAAGTGCACGAGAGGCAGATATGGAAACAAAAAGTGGAGAGAGGAAAGGAGAAAGGAGAAAAGGAAAGAGGGACAGAGGGAGAGATGGCAGATTGTGCAGAAAATGACCGCGGACGATGGAGAGGGAGAGACCAGATAAACAGGGAGCACCACGAGAGGGGGTGATATGCCCCCCCCCCCCCATTACTCCCCCTCCATGAACTCTTTGTTTGTGTCCTAGAGGAGCTGCCTGGGATAGACATGGTTTGTAGGACAAATATGTTCCTTGATCTGAGAACCAAGCAATACACACAGCTGGTAAATGAAAGCAGGGACGGGACACACACGCACACGCGCACACACACACACACGCGCTCTCTCTCACACACGTCACCTGGTGCACACCAGGAGAAGGGATGGTGTACTCGACATTTGATGGTAACATCAGATAGACTATAGAACGAGACGTTTAAAGGTGCACTCCTAAGCTGTATATGGAATATGGTGAAAAAGTATATTTAGGGGTGTTGGAGAATGCAGGGGAGAGGTAAGCAAAGCTGGCACTGGGCTGTGTATTCACAAGGAGAAAGGAACCAGTGCCCACATGGTGTGGAGCACTGGCATCCCCTGCACACCCAGAATGTTTGTATAACCAGACTTTATAAATAATTAATCACATGACATTTAGAAGAAATAATTCAATATTCAAATTTTGATAGTGAAAAACACAATGTTTCTATAAGTGTAAACCTAACAGAGTAAGTTCAATGTATGGTTAATCATATCATGATGAATTCATCAAGTTTCATCAAAGACCATCAAATACATATACATTTTCAAAAAAAGTGTTCTAGGTGAAAGTAACCGCCCGACTCGTTTTGGGACCGAATGTCCCTTCACCAGGAGCCCAGTATTCAATATCCTTCTGAAATCAGCAATTCACGGTGATCTATAGTGTAACAAGGAGGAGATATATGAGCCGTTATGCTGATTTAAGGTTTGCTGAGCTCATTATTTACATATCCATCAAGGTTCTCATGCACCCACTGAGATATTCACCTGGTAAGAATTCGTGATGGGTGAGGAAGAAAGAGTTCAGTTCAAATAATGATCGGTGGAGCCTAAAAAGTAAATTTAAGGTGTTTTACTGTCTATCACAAGTCGCAAAGCAGTAAGGAAATTTGCGCGTGCAAAGCCATCTTACCTGGCTCCATATGATATGGAGTGCAAGAAGCAGTGGCTCCCTTAATTTAGGGATTACCGGGGGAATAACTCGTTTTCTGGAACAAGATTGGAAATTAACGCGTGCTTAGTTATGATATGATACGATCATTTATTTATATAGCACCTATACACAATGTGTTTCAAAGCGCTTCAAGGCAAGGGAGGAAACAAGGGAAAATACAACCACATTCTTACAGGCCATGAACAGTAAGGATGTGAAATTAACTATCGTACTCGGCCTGACGACATTTCTGATAGTGCAAGTGCTAAGACATAGATAAGGAAGGGAGGGGGAGAGTGGGAAGGAAATGGAAACAGACAGGCGACTACCGTACTAGGCCTGACGACATTTCTGGTAGAGCTGGAGAAAAACAAAAGGTGAGGGATAGGGGTGCAGAAAGGGAGGGGAGGAACAAAACAAGCGACTATCATACTAGGCCTGACGACATTTCAGATAGTGCTGGAGGGGGCGGGGTGGAACAAGTAAAGGGAGGAGGAGACAAACAAGGTTGCTATCATAGTGGGTCCAAGAACAATTCTGATAGAGTAAATGCATAGAAGAAAGTAAGGGGAGGAGATAGGAAAAGGGAGAAGGGAAAGGAGGAGAGAACAGAGAGTTAGCAGTCAAAAAGAGTGGAGAAGCAAGAGGGGAGAGTGAATACAATTGCAGAAGTCAGTAGTGACACATAATGTTGCAAGCCAGGATACAAGATGAAGATGGGAACAGCATGATTCAGGGCCACCATGAGTACAAGATGCAAAGGAAGTCCAGCATTAGAGTTGAGAAAGAGTGATGCACTGTGAATCAATGAAGTTCATAAAAGTCAAATCCAGCATTGGCCACAAGACGGAGATGGTGAAGGAAGGCACCAGGTGGGCGGGGCTTGCTAAGTGGTGAAAGAGAGCAGCAGGCAGGAAGGCACTAGGTGGGCGGGGCTTAGGCCAGGTGACCTAGATCCACTTGCACCTGCTCCCCATCTGCAAAGGAAAATAAACTGGAGGGCACTTAAGTAGGGAAATGGAGCGGCAAGCAGGAAGGCATCAGGTGGGCGGGGCTTACTAAGTGGTGAAAAAGAGCGGCAAGCAGGAAGGCACCAGGTGGGCGGAGCTTGATAAGTAGTGAAAAAGAGCAGCAATCAGGAAGGCACCAGTTGGGCGGGGCTTGCTAAGTGGTGAAAAAGAGCGGCAGGCAGGAAGGCACCAGGTGGGCGGGGCTTAGGCCAGGTGACCTAGATCCACTAGCAACTGCTCCCCATCTGCGAGTTATGCTGCTTATACAGACAAGGTGACTCCAGAGATTTGCATGATGTAAATGCATTTACCTTAATGTTCACCTTTGTAGTTGCCATTTTGGGATCTAATTCTGTGTTGTAGCACATAAATACACCACCTCCAAAGTGGAGATGCGTGAGTTGATAACATGCAGCACCTCTGAAAGACAAGTGCGTAATGGAGTTACAGGGTCTAAAATTCCCTAGGTCTCCGGTATATTGAGGGGCTACAATGCGTAGGGCTTACTTGTGAACATCACAATGTCATTGTGGTGATATCCTTGTTGAAGCGCATCAGCATCCTCCTAGAGGGACCCCGTGGCGCTTACTAATGGGTTATAGCACTTGCACGGTGGCGCATGACGACCCATGTAAACAAATGACATCATTGCGTTGTGACAGCCATGAGTGCGACAGGCAGATGATTGCAATAGAGGAGATTAAAGCAATGCCGTATAGGGAGGCGGGCTTGTGAAGATGAAAACATATATGATGAAAATGAGTGTAATGAAAATTGAAAAGAAACATAATAAGGATACAGGAGGTGTGAACTCTCCATGTACTGTTGGCTTTGAAATGCCTATGCAGGGCAATGCACATGTAGAAGGAGGTCACCAATGATTTAAAAAACATTATATAAGTAATCTCTTAATTCTTACCAAGTGAGTATCACAGAGTGGTATCAATGCTCACAGTCTAGTGAGCACATTCATGGGTACCAAAAAATATAAAGTAACAAACACACAATCAGAAGATACACACCCGATTAGAGAATATATACAGATGATGGCCACACAATTTATATTAGTAGATGTGCTGGAGATTATAGACATAGACTGGGTGGTGCAGATTATCAGAGTCTCTGGGGGGGGTCTTATAGGAAGACCCCCATGTGGAAGTCCGTATTCATACTATTTAGTCTCAGGCTAGCAAGTTTGTTGATCCAAAAGAGTTTCCTTTGATTCAATCTCTTGGTATGATCTTCTCCCGAGGGATTTACAGACAATTTCAAAGACAATAAATTTAAGTTGGGCCACTGAATGTCTTTTTTCCACAAAATGTCTTGCCACAGGGGAGCATATGTTTCTGGTCCTTATGTTACTCTTATGCTCATTGTATCTGTCCTTCACTTTTCTCGCTGTTTGACCTATGTAGAAAATCCCACAAGGACAGATAAGTGCGTAGATTACTGACATTGTGTCGCATGTAGCAAAGCCCCTGAGCTTAATTTTAGAACCCATTCTTGGGTGTCTACATAAGATGGAAGCTTTGTTAAAAACCTATATTAACGTACACTGGAAGCTTTGGAACACATTCTTTATTTTAACCCAATCAAAAAAAGCTCCATGATGCCCACCAGTAAATCTCCAGAGTTCCCTGCAGTCCAGTCCACCACTAGTGGTGGGCAATGTCAGGCCTGAGTTAGTTTGTGCTATTAGTTGGCACTTTAGCATCACCTATAAGCCAAAACTATTGCATCAGCGTACAGATTCGGAGAAATGGCACAGCAGCCATTTTGGGATTGCTGCATTAACAGTGAAAGGCCAACAACAGCACAATTGTCTGTCCTGTGTAACTCTCTAGTGGCATCTAACACCTGAATTTGAACTGAGAGGTTTATATGTGAGTGTTGAAGGAGAATGCTGAACTAGAGGGCTGTCCAAAACGGAAGTGCCTGAAAAGCAGATACTGAAAGGAAATAGCAAACACATACAACATGCTAATGAACTCAGACCATGTAAAATGATTGCTTAAGTAGTTGTTCTACATAGATTTTCAATAAAGAAAACTATTGAACCATTACTGGATATATCCCATTTCATCTTGCATAATCAATGGCCTGGAGGATAGCTCAGGGGCAACGTGCTCGCCTTGGAAGCAAGATGGTGCGGTATAACACAGGTTTGATCGGCAGCTCTGCCTTTAGAAACCTCTGGATATTAAGTGTGTTATAAATAACCAATTACATAAACACAATTTGTATTGGTTTGCATTGTTTTCAGTCTTTTCAGTCATGGTACAGTAGGCTGTAAGTTATGCAACATCCAGTGTGAGTGCAGTGGGATATCATAAATGTCCTAGTACTAAACATATGCATCTGCTGACAGCACACACCCAGCCATGTGTTGATGTGCACATAGTGTGTTAGCGTCATTGAGTAATACTGTGCACCAGTCTATAAAGGATGATGAGACTAGATGCATGGACAGTTAAGATGGTATTTCATGTAAATGAGACAGAAGGCTGACGTGTGTATTTGTAAACAGGACACAATGTTATGTAGCAGAGAGATGTACAGCAATGTGTCCCTTGAACCACCTCCCCCCAGGGCATAGACACGCTGCAATGAGCCACTTCACAATCTCAATCACATGATCACATGTGTTATAAATATTGCTGAGCATGCATTTGATTTTTAGATTTTTTAAATTTATTTATTGGATATTTGTAAGGTGCTTGTACAACAAATGGTGTTTCAAGGAGCAATAAGACAAAAAAGAGGGGGAGGGGCAAGGGAGAAAGATAACAATAATGGTCCAACTAGGCCTTGTGACATTCGGACTGTGCAAAGGCAGTAACAAGAAGTGCGAGGGAGGGGAGGCCAGGTTGGCAGTTGTCAGGGATAGCATGGGTGCAGGGGGTGGGGGTCCACATGCTATGTGTGAGAAAGGGGGGACTGGGTGCCCTGCAGAACTCAGAGGGAAACCAGGCAGCCAGTCACTGTGGCAGACTGGGCCGTTAGCAGGGGAGGGGTAGACGGAAGGAAGAAGACAAAAGAATGGTCTTGAGGAGCTTTGCAGAACCTAAGGAGATCCGGCTCAAGCCTGAGAGGGGCAGGGAGACCATTCCGGAGGGAGGCTCCTGCTTAGGAGAGAGATCTACCCCCCACTCTTCTTAGAGAAGCGTCTGATCTGCAGAGAGTTAGAGCTAGAAGACCAAAGGGCTCTAGCAGGGAGGTATTTAGGGAGCGAGAATTGGATGCAGCGGGGTCCCAGTCCCCAGAATGCACTTTTCGTTCATAATCTATTGTAACCAATCAATAAAATTACATTTTTCGACAAAGCCTACAGAACATCGAAAAGACAAAAAGAAATACCATTTCTTAGAAGGCTTAAAAATACACAATTTAAATATGTGCTCTCACAATGGGCATCAAGACACAGTGCCTAATAGAAAATCAGACGAAACATCACAATGAAATAACGTAGAAGGACAAGATGAAGGTACAGGCAGCTTAACTATAAGTAAAGATCTCACACTTATGGGCCCTAACATAAAGCAAGTTAGGCGTTAGCCCTAATCCTTTCTCCTATTTTCCAATAGCCAGGGGCAGCACCACATATGGAATGGCAGGACAGTACTGCTTAAACCCTCTGCTCCTAAGAATAGGAAGTAGTGTTGAGCAATTAATAAAAGGATATACTGGGCAAATAGTCATGAAATGTATCACTGTCTCCACAAAGACACAATCGAATGGATATGATATGCTATGATTGGTTATTTATAACGTGCTTAATACCCAGACGTTTCTAAGCGCAGACCCGGGGATTTTGCGTCCAAGGCAAGCACGTTTCCCCTGAGCTATCCTCCCAAGGCAGAGATGAACAAGGTCTGAGCAGTTCTGCAATGATACCAAAGTGGCATTAATTGGCAGATGGTCAAAACTAATGCGGGTTATCCATCACCTATCCATGAGGGAATCCATGCAACGTACCCACTGTAGTTATGATACATACAGTAGGCACCATTTTTGACCTCGTCCCACTGATACTCATTTCTAGTCCTACTTGCCATTTTCCTGACCCAGGAGACTGTGTGTATCTTTGACAACCTCGAAGAATGCTTGTCAAAAGTCAAAGGATATTGAGCTAGCACAAGAAAGCAATGAATATGTGAGACCTGGGCAATTCTTGCTATGTTCTCTTTCCGCAAAAAGTCCTCTTTTTTTGTCAGTTAATAAATATGCCATGTTAAGGTGGAATGGCTCGTCAACAGGCCCATTTTCAGACTTTTATGTTTTTCAGAATGAATGATGAACTTCATACATTTCGAACAATGTTTTAGTAAAACAAATGCATATTTATACATATCGACAGTGCTAGTCCCTAACTGAATAAACTGTTAAACAAGATTAGGCGTTAGGAACTACATTAGCTGCCATCATCAATCTGGAGGCGGTCAGGCCAGGATGCAATATTGATAAGCTAAGATCCCACCCATTTCTTCATGGTTCTCACCAAGGCCTCCTTCACATCCCTGTTCCTCAGACTGTAGATCAGTGGGTTTAGCAAAGGGATAAGTACTGTGTACACAATGGAGGCCACTTTGTCTTGCTCCAGGGAATAGCTTGTAGATGGTCGAAAATACATGAAGAAGATTGTCCCATAATACAGGGTGACGCATGCAAGGTGGGAGGTGCAGGTGGAGAAAGTCCTGAGTCTACTCTCCGTAGAGCGAATCTTCAAGATGGCTGAGACAATAAAAACATAGGACGTTACAATGATCAAAAGCGGAACAATGGAGGTCAGGATTCCCATGGCAAAGATCACCAGCTCGTTAAGAAACGTTTCAGAGCACGAAAGGGCCAACAGCGGTGGAATGTCACAAAGGAAGTGGCCGATCACCCGGGACCTGCAGAAAGTTAGGCGGAATGTGCAGCCTGTGTGCACTGTGCCATTGAGCACACCCCCTAAGTAGACAGCCGCTAAAAGCTGCGTACAGGCCTGCTTACTCATGATGAGTGGGTAGAGCAATGGGTTGCATATTGCCACATAACGATCATATGCCATCACGGACAGTAAGAGGCACTCAGATGCTGCCAGGCTCACAAAAAAGAACATTTGGACAGCACAGCCAATGAATGAGATGGTCTTACTCGTAGAAAGGAGGTTTTCCAACATCTTGGGGCCCACTGCAGTGGAGTACCCAAGGTCTACTAGGGCAAGGTTGCCCAGGAGATGGTACATTGGGCTGCTGAGGCCTGGGTCCACCTGGATTAAGGCAAATATGCCACTATTACCAAAGAGGGTAAAGATATAGACCAGGAAGAATAACAGGAAAAGAATAGGTGCCAGGCTGGGGTTCATGGTGAGGCCCATGAGGATGAAGTCTGATGACCAAGTCTGGTTATGTTCATCCATGTCTCATTCCTCCTGGTGAAAAAAAGAGAAAGAGGAAAAGTCATTGGTTTCTAGACTGCATGTTGTTTGTTTGTTTGTTTGTTTTATTTATATAGCTCTCCAGACCCGGGGGTAAGAGGGCGCTTAAGGAAAGGTTACAAGGTAAAATAAAAGTTACAATGATACATTTGTAGATTTATATACAGTATATACAGTCAGAGGTAATTGGAACATACAGTTGCAACCTTTATGCATGTATAATATATACAGTTAGACATGGGCTAAAGCTAGGGTTGGTTTTTGTTCAGTAACCATCCAATGGCAAGTTTCCTGAATGGTTGGAAGGATTTGGTCAGTTTGATGTTCAGGGGCAGGGTGTTCCAAAGTTGAGCAGCGAGGACCATGAAACTCGAGCCGCCAGCTCTTTTAGAGGTGAATCTGGACAGTTGTCTTCCTTATGTAGCTTACCTAATAAGTTGCCCCTTCTGACCACCGGTTTCTAAGTCTATTCATAGATTGTCTAGGTAATACAATTGATATTATTAGTAAGAAAATAGCTATACAAATCATATCATGTTAAAATGTGTATGTGTAAGTGTGTAGTGGGCAGGACCATTGCACAGGTGTGGAAGCATAAAGGTTACTTCTCTTCACCAGGCTTCCCTCTCACACATGCCACATACCACCATCATTGCAGCCGGATGCTGCCCCTGGCATCTTTTTGGAATATGGAATACCTGCACATGTTAGAAGACCTTTAAGTGTAGAATGAGCCTTCCATTCTGTTAAAAATCAGCAGGCAGATGTATCAAGTGTCATCTCTTTGTTGTGGTAATATTCCTTTCCTGTAGTCCCAGATTAAATCTGGATTCTGGGTTTCTGGTTTTATGTGCTGGCATCATGATGAAATTGTGGCCATTAGTGAGGCAATGTAGCAGTGCTTTCATTTTCCAACCCATTGGGTTATTTATGTGAACATTACTTGGAAATAATGTTTTGCTTGTTTTTAACCTTGTATCACCAATCCTTTAGTAGTAAAACACACAACTCAACATAGCACCCTGCCGCATGCAGTTGAAGTGCACGGCATCCAATCTCTAGCAACTGCATAACACAATCGAAAGAAATATACACTGATGGTAAGTGACAGCTGAGTGCTAATGACACTGGAAGGGAGAGCTTAGTGGTCCTACAGAGCAGCTACCCAACAGCACAACACAGTAAACCCGAGCTTGTCGCAGAGGTTGGAGCAGTCTTTGCAGTCCGCTACCCTCTACGTGCTCCAGTTCTGCAGTGATCCACAGTCTGTTTTGTTTCCTGGTTCTACTGATGCTTGGGGGAGGAACCATAAGGGCTGCCTCAAGCTGCGTAGTGGCTGCAGAGCTTGTCGCAGCCACTACGCAGTCTTTGCAGTCCGCTACCCTCTACGTGCTCCAGTTCTGCAGTGATCCACAGTCTGTTTACTGGTTCTTGGGGGGGGGGCATAAGTGCTGCCTCAAGCCGTGGAACGGCCGCAGGGCTTATCACAGAGGTTGGAGCAGTCTTTGCAGTCCTTGTCAGGCCTGCAGGACTTGCAGATATACCTCCCGCAACCAACCCCTCCGTGAACCTGCAGGCAGAAGGAGATGGTGAGAAATGGTGCCTCCGGAGCTCTAAAGCTCAATCGGGAATGAAAGACTCACCGGCAGGTCAGACCGCAATCAGAAGCCGCCTGCAGTCGGCACCCCCAAAGTTCTGCGAGCATCCACCTTTGCAAAGCGAAGAAGTACTGCCCTCATCACCGTCGCACACACAAACGCATATAACAGTGCAGGTAAATGGAAGACCTGAACAGACGACTTGCACTCCAGTAGAAATCCAGTCCAAAGACCCACAACACACTGACAAAATTTCCTCCACAAATTACAGTCTGCTGAATTGAGCCATAGACATAGCCCCTACACCGGCGGCCGGAGGGCCGTTGGCAGGGAGGATTGCCTCGGCCAAATCAGTGGACGTCACCATGAGGATTGAGGAAGCGAGCAGCCCAGCAAGGATTTCAAATCCTGCAATGGAAATACTACCAGCCGAAAATTCGAACAATGTGAGCCCTGAGAAACAAGATGGCGTTTCACTCACCAGCGCTATGCCCCGTGATGCCTAGGATCAAGTTCATCAGTCTCTCCACGCCGAGTTACAAGCCACAAGCCCAACCAGCTGGCACGGTTTCACCCTGGACAGAGGGGCCAGAGAGAAGCAAAGCCAGCTTCAGAGCTCCCAGGAATGGCTGTGTCTGCACATCAGACACTCCGATAGCATATGATCTACTGCAGGCAGACGGCGCCATTGAGAGAAGCACGGCAGTAACAAAAAATCAAGCCACGAAGCCTGATGCTGCTCTGCCTCATTCCTCATCAAAAACAGGCAACCAAATCGTGGAAATCGGCAGCTCCTTAGAGTGGCCACAAAGCGGACACCCACTTTTAGAAAAATCACTCACACACCCACCCGTGCATGGTAAAACAAATTCAGCCCACCGGTGGGCAATAAAGTACAGAAAACTACAAACATCAACGTTAAAAAAATCCTTCTCAAAAACAGTGTAGCGCATCTCTGTGAAAGACTTCTTTAAGAATCACGGGAAGAGAAATCATGACCATCTGGACAAACTCTCAGACGCCGAGATGCTAGAGGCCATTAAGGAGTCTCCGCCAGCTATAAAAATCCAGAAAACCGGCACCTCCTTAGAGCTTACATCAGCTCCAATGCAATTGCCTTCCAGCATGCCGAAAGAATCAGTCGCGACCGAGGCAGTCTGAATTCCAAGGAAAAACCCTCAGCTGCGACTATAAATTGTCCCTGTTCGAACATAGAGAAGAGCTCAAAATCTAAAGAAAAGCTCTCACAAGACCAGTCACCTGAAATCATTGAAGAGAACTCCAGAACAGCTCAGGAGTAAACCACTCAAGAGCCATCACCACAAAATCCGCACTCTCCCAAAAAGAGAGCCGAAGTAACGGTGGACCCAAATGAAGGGCCTTTATGTTCAGCCACAAACAGAAATGAACCCCAATCAATGGAAGAGGATCCACAAAAGCTCAGAGAAAATGCGACCCACCAGAGACAAGTGAGGGCAAGAGTCCTTGATGAAAACTTAATGCCATTGCGCAGGAGCAGCAGAAACTGCACAAAACACCAGTCACCAACACGGGCAGCCAACCAGGTCCTATTCCTGAACACTTCGCAGAGGCGCCAGAGTCATCGTGACCACTGGCCCCCAACAGAAAAGGAGACGCAGACAAAAAAACTGGACATGACGACGATCATGTCAGCCATCACCATCACGCTGACCCCTTTCTACAAACTATATGAGGCAATAAATGACAACCTGAAAGATCATTCCACAATGGCATCGATGATGCATACTAAACTAATATACCTAGAAGGGTATATGCTAGCGATGGAACAAAAACAACCGCTGGCAACAAAGACACAAACATCAGATCAACTACTGAGAATGACCCGAAGGGTCTGAAAAAAAACACGAATTCGAGCAACAACAAGGACCAGCAAAAACGGAGACGCACACCTCTCAAAGCGCTCAAACCGAGCAGGAAAAGCCCAAGTCGGCATTACGGAAGGAGTTGAACTGGGGAAACTTCAGCATATTCAATTCCCAACAGAGCAACAACGATGGAGAAGGTCCTAGATTACCTGAGGTATTCTTCTTCAAAGAAAGTTCACCAAGAAAAGGTACCAGAAAGGCAGATACTCGGAAGGGGGAATCCGCCTCATCGCGAAGGAACACTGCGTCCAAAATCTTCTCAGGTCTGCCTGAAAGGGAACAAAGGGCCCAAAAATCTTCAATGCCGAATAAGCAAGCTCTCCTGAAACTACACGATACGGCAGATGACCAAATGGGCTTGACTACAGTAACCAGCACAGCAACAATGTCTAGAAAAGTTAAGGAACCAGCAAAAAAGAAAAAAAACATTGCAAACCAGAGACTACCAAAAAAGGTTCACAAAGGAGGAATGACAGCGACAACCCGGTATGAAATCCCCCAGAACTGCTTACGAGTTTCTGGCGGACAGGGCTACCATAAACATCTCCCAGCATCTACATAGCGATTCCGAAGAAGCGAATTACAGGCCCCAGAGTGAAAAAACAACAAAAAAAGAATTACAATTTCTCCGGAAAAAAACTGAAAAACAGTAAAAACATCCACCACAGAGAGACGATTGAAACATCAAGATGACTCCACGAATAACCCTACAACACAGTTGGAGAAAGAGAACAACAGAAACTACCCACCCTTGCCGGCAAGATCTCCTGGACAGGGCGAACGTAGAGCAAAAGAAGCAAATAAAAAATGTGACAATCAAAACGATAAATTCAAAGCAGAGATCTCCAACTGAGACCACTTGTGAAACGATTCCTCCGGAGAGGACGAGGGCAGTCCGCAAGAACCTGACCAGAAGAGTTACACACCAACGAACCGGGACTGGTGACATAAATCGGGCAAGAGCAGGCATACCTCGGCAACGTTAGCTCTGAAATTAGAACAATCCTCTCAAAACCATGAGAAGATTGTGCTCAACAGAAGAACAGTGCGGAACATCTTCAGTAAAATTACCATCTTGAAATGTCTGAGAGCAGAGGACTATGCGTGAGTCGAACCATATCACAGAGGGATGATCGCGAAGGCCTATATCCACATAAAGTCTGCTGCCCTGCCTTATCCAATCAAAACGGCATTGGAGGAGCTGTCACATCGCGGCTCCCATTTGTCAATACTGTCTAACGCCAGCTACGCACCGAGCACTCGGGACTAGAGGCCTGAGTATATATCGAAAAAAAGCCATTATACGTCCAAAACGGAAGATTTGTATAACGCCAACTGAATGCCTCGATACAGGGTCAAGCCTTCAAATTTAAAGGCTAATGGAAACAGAAACTCGACCTTCTCAATGTTGAAAGAATTCAAGGGGGACAGGAAGAGAAGGAACTCATCCCAGAGGGCTGCAACAACGCCCCTGCCAACCAACCAGAGTCACCAAAATGGGGCCTTCATGGCAACAGCTGATTCGTTTACAGCAAAACCACGAGACCCACTATGCACCACTTTGGCTAATATACAAAAGCCGGCCAAAATAACAATCCTGCTCTTGCCAATGAAACAACTGTGGGCATGGTTGCCAAAAACATTATCATCCTATACCAAGAAATAGCAACTCGCCACCCATGGCAACGAGGCGCGATCGACGTGGATCCAAAAAGATCTCACCCAGTCGTCCACCACATTGCATAAGGGTTCATGGAATACACGGGGACATCAACACTTGACGAAAAAGGGCGACATCAACCTGAGTAACTTTGACATCTTGGCCCTGCAAGAAACGTGGTTAACAGAAAAAACCCATCTTGATGGCTTTTGCATCGAAATCTCGGCAGCTAAAAAAAAGCGCCTTGGGCCGTCCATCAGCCGGAATTCTACTGGTGGTCCGCTCAGGAAGTGGAATAAGCATCCAAAGGACACTGTCGGCATCCTTAAAACATCTGGCATTGTTGACAAGCTGGACCGTCCTCGATCAGAAAACAAATTTTGCGAAAGAGTTACCGGTTACAATCATCAACATCTACTGGAACCCTCAAACTATATTGCACAAGCTATTCCTAAACAGCATCAAGAAAGTACTCAACGACCTATATGCAGAAACAGAAGTGGGACATATTATAATCTGCAGAGATCTAAATGCCAGATGCCCTCTACCTTCAGAAGGGCAGAAGCAAGTAAAAAAGAGGCTGTCACACCTTCGCCCAGGCTTTCTCCAACTCAAAGCGGTGGCCAAAGTGGGAAAGAGATACTTCAAGGGCAACAATTGACTACATCTTTGCGTCAGGTAACATGCTAAAGCTGGCCACGTCTTTTGAAATCATCAAGACCGTCGCAAGTGACCAGACCTGCTAAAAGCAACCTGGGCGATTCCGAGTCGCGCAATCCAGATTTGTGAATCACAAACTGAGTGCAACACCTAAGGAAATCGTCTCAAGCTTACAGCGTCCAGAATACCAGCCCTAACTTTCAACTATCAAAGGCAACTGGTTGGCAACATAGCAAACACCCCAACAAAACTAGATTATCAACCACTACTGAGTCTGTACAAGATAGGGACAAGAACAAAACCAGCACAGAGCGACTTAAGCGTGTATCAATATGGCACGCAGCTGGTTGTAAAAAGAGCCCTCCTAAAACGCCTAAGAAGAAAAGCAAAAAACACAAACTCACCATCGGCTCTAACAGAGCATAGAAAAGAAGTAAAGTCCTACAAAGCATGGATGAGAAACCAAGGGTTCTCCCTTTATCAAAGAGACACCAAAGTGATGCTGAAAAAACTGGGGAGCAAAAACACTGGAGATTTCTGGACCTTAATTAAAACATCGGGAGCGCACACAGAACCATCTCAGTCGAATTGCGTGAGCGAATCAAGTTGGATAGCGCACTTTACGGCCCTCTTCAGCGGTTCAGCCGAGGTTGTGCCAGACAATGTCCTCGAGAGCAAAGCTCCATGGTCTGACCTTTCGAACGAAGAGGACATTCAATCAATCATCCACAAACTAAAAGCTTCACGGGCCCCAGGTCCGGATGGTGTGACCAACATCGTCCTCAAAAATGTTCCTGAAGAGTGGGCACCGTCCTCAGAAACGTTCCTGAAGAGTGGGCTCCGTTTATTAGCAAGGTTTTTGAAAAATGTGCCACTGCAAGAGCACTCCCAAGATAATGGACCTCATCCATGGTGGTTCCAATTTTCAAAAAGGGTGACAGGGAAGACCCGCTCAACTATTGCCCAATCGCTCTCCATTGGAAAATTGTTTGGTATGCTTTTACTGCGGGAATTCCAAGCATGGGCCAAGTCTGCCCCCTCGACTATCCCTTCCAAGTCAGCTTTCGGAAAAATTCAGGGACTATTGTCAACATCATGATCCTGAGCAAAACATGAGGGTACCACAAAGACATACCTAGTGTTCATAGACCTCACCCAGGCTTTTGACAAGGTAGATAGACCATTGCTATGGGCCAAACTCTCGGCAGGAAACTGTGCAAAAAAGATCTTAGAGCCCATAAAAGCCCTTTACTCAGGAACCTCTATGCGGGTGAAGTTAAACAGAAATGGCACTTTATCGGCCGAAATCCTTTTATAGGAGACTACAAAGACTCAACTGAAGCTGTGAAAGCATTTCCACCAAAAATCGGGGTAACCTTAGTCCCTAGAATGCTCTACACAGATGACATCACTCTGCTGGACCAAACACTGATCGGTCTCAAACGCCAACTAGCTAATCTATCAGATTCTATTGAAAGCAACAAGCTGCAAATCAACAAAAAAAACTAAGATAATGACCATAGAGATAAAGTAGAAATGCGCTTTTTCTACATCTTGGCAACTAGAAAACACGATGATTGAAACAGTCTCCGAATTCAAATACCTGGGGGTCATGCGGGACAACACTCAATTAGAAATGAGCATGCAAAAATTCATCTGGACCAAATATCGATCAATGACAACACAAGCCTGTATGTTGGACAAGAAGTCTGGACGTTTTTCCCTGATGCCCGTACTCAAGTACTACAAAGCAAAAGTCGTCCCGTGCTTGATCTACGGTGCTGAGGCAATTCCAATGATACCGGAAAAAATCTGGCAAAAGATTGAAGGTTTCTTCTGGAGATCTGTGCTGTCTTTTCCCAAATCAACTTCACTACCAGCAATTAGGAAAGAGCTGGGGCTTATCTCCCTAAAAGCAACAGTGGAAAACAGCAGCATGTCACTGTACAGGGAAGTTTTGCTACCAGAGTCATCGTCCCTATACAATACAAGTTGATATGCATAGAAATCAAGGCAGATGGATCCAAAATGATGACATCATGGGCAGCCAAAAAAAGTGAACAACTGGAGGCAATTGCTTGTACACAGGACGATTTACTCCAAAATCTTCTCAGAATTAAAAAAAAAAAAAACTAGAGGAATTGGATTGTATAGGCACTCTAGAGAAGGCAGAAAAGAACAAACTCCTAAGCCACCTGCCAGCACTTCCCAGGAAATTAAATGATTTAGCGGAAATAAACAAAAAATTTCCCAGCAGGCCACTGAGACAGATCTTCCTAAGAGCAAGACTAAGGGCCTCATTACACGGATGGCGGTAGGGATTTACCGTTACCGGTAATGGAATACCGGTAACGTTAAATCCCCATGCGGATCACGACCCGGCACACCGCTATTAGCGGCATCGCAAATTACGGTGCCACTAATAGCGGCCAGGCCGTGTGCGCGCGACCCTCCATCCCGTAAATTACACCATGCCGCTATCAGCACAGCATCACAAGGCCAGTGGACATGCTAATAGCGGCATGGTAATTCCACCCAAACCCCTTACCGCCATGGTGCTAATACCGGCATCGCGGACCACCCGTTAAGAGGAATGAGCAGTGTTCCCACCTGCCACAGGTGGACACAATCAGCACAGGGTGGAGGCAATGGAGACTGTGGCAGCTCAAAAGGAGCACACCACACCCCTTCCCACACCCCTTCCCACACAAAGATGGTTCCAATACTGGCAGCAGTACATGGCCTGGGGGAGCTCATTGCAGCGCAGCTGCTACTACAACAGGCAGCACAAAGGAGACGCAGGAGGAGGAGGAGGAGGAGGAGGAGGGCAAGACAGGCACAGCAAGCACCACAACGGCACCTATTCATACCACAGAGGCACCCACCAATCCCCAGGATCAGAGCCAGTCCATTCAACCTAACCCCTGAGCAGATACACACCCTGTACCGTCTGGACAGGGTTACCATCACCAGCATCGTGGACATGATCCACGACGACATTGTGAGCCTCATAGACATCAGAACTGCCATCCCCCCGCTACTGAAGGTGGTGAGTGTGCTCCACTTTCTGGCCACAGGCACCTACCAGCATACAGTGGGACAGATGCATGGCATCTCACAACCAGTATTCTCACGCACGCTGAACCAGGTACTCGATGCACTCCTGAAGCATGCACCTGAACACATATCCATGCCACGGACTGCCCAGGAGATTGCAAACACAAAAGTTGGCTTCTATTCATTGGCAGGCATCCCAAGTTGCATTGGGGCCATCGACTGTACACATGTGGAATTGGTGGTCCCACATCACAATGAAGTAGTGTACCGAAACAGGAAGCAATTCCACTCTATCAATGTCCAAATGGTATGTGACGCCAACAAGATAATCACACATTGCTGTGCCAGATTTCCAGGATCAACACATGATTCCATGGTCCTGCGGAACTCAACTATCCCACGCTACATGGAGCGACACCCCGGACAACGTTTGTGGCTACTCGGTGAGTAGCAGGGCAAGCACATGGCAACGTGATTGGGGGGGGAGAGAAACATACTGCAACTGGGTGTTGACTGTCGTCCGTAGGAGAAATGGACATACAGATGTACACCAATGTGCATTCGGGAAGGCCACGATGTACTTGGAATGAACCCACATGCAATTTGAAGCTGCACAACATCGACAACAATGCAGGTTGCAAAATATCACACATCCATCCACATTGAACATCCCACCACGCCACATTTCACAAGAATCTGCAACATGGCGTCAAGATAGTAATACACAATCAGCGCAGCACAACATCAATCCAGCAATGCGCACTTGAATGCATGCAAAGGGATCACCCCTAGACATAGCACTGAACCACACACCTATAGCACCACTGAAGTGATGCCTCACAGCATGGCCACATTGGTGTCAGAATGTCAGTACACTCGCAGTGTGGTACCAAATTTGCCTGGGACAGGGACACCTAAGACCTGGCCTCACCCAGGACATGTCAAATACTGTTGGGGGCATTAATGTTTCATTACTACTTGCAGGGTCAACCTCCCCCTTGCACGTTGCTGCCACACAAACCATCTGCATGTATGCTGTCAATTCAGTACTTGAATCACAATGCAATGTCAATTAGTGTGATGTGAACAGGCCGCTCTTGAGGTGAACAGTAACAGGACCCTGTTCATTCCCCCATACAGGTGATGCGGGCTATCCCCTGAAGACCTGGCTCCTCACACCTGTACGGAACCCACAGAACAGGCACGAGGAGGAATACAATCGTGCACATACCCGTACCCGCATCGTGATCGAGCAGACTTTTGGACTTTTGAAGTCACGTTTTAGGTGCATTAGCAGGTCTGGTGGTGCTCTCCTGTATGGACATGAGAAGGTGGCCAAGATCACCATGGCATGTGTCATGCTGCACAATATGTGTATCAGACGGAATGTGCCACTGCCCCCTGACGTTGAAATAGAAGCACCTGATGAGGACGATGATGGTGATGAGGACGGAGGTGAAGGGGATGCAGGTCTTGCAAGAGGGGATGGGCAGGAGGGACGTGCTGTGAGACAGCATCTGATCAACCAAATATTCTGAGGAACATGTTTTCGTACTGTCACATGGTAATGGGGAGTAATGCACTGGTGTATGTTTACGAGCACGCAATGGACCCTGTCCCCAATAAAGTACACACACACAATGAAGTTGTCCAAGCCAGTGTTTAGATCAGAAACCAGTGTATTGAGTAACATTAAGGTGTGAAAGTGCAAGTCCAAAAACATCCCACCACCCTTCCCCCCACCCCCACAACAGACCCATAACACCCTTCCCACCACCCCCCACAACAGACCCATAACACCCTTCCCCCCACCCCCACAACAGACCCATAACACCCTTCCCCCCACCCCCACAACAGACCCATAACACCCTTCCCCCCACCCCCACAACAGACCCATAACACCCTTCCCCCCACCCCCACAACAGACCCATAACACCCTTCCCCCCACCCCCACAACAGACCCATAACACCCTTCCCACCACCCCCCACAACAGTCCCTCATGTGTTTGCCAAGTTTGCCCTGGCCTATGCACACATAGGGATCCCTATCGACCCCCTATTTTCAATAGTCCTCAGGGGGATTCAGAGGGTTGGCAGATGTGCGCCTGGTGGTGCGCGTTGAGCGCCGGAGGGGGCTTGTTTGTCTCGACCCAGAAGATGAGGATGGGGCAGACTGGCCTTGTTGGGAAATGTGGCGGTCCATAGTGTCAGCCATGCGTACCAGGACCTCCCTGAGCCTCCCTATCTCATCGCACAGCCTGTTGGTGTTGGCGTCCATCCGCTCTGTGGAGTGCCTCAACGCCTCCACGATGTTCTCACTGCGATTGGCAGCCTCCTCAACATGCTGCCCAACCAGCACAGACAGCTCTTGTTGGCGCTGCAGGATGGTGGTCAATTGGTGGGCAGTGCTGGGTGACTGTGCACTTGAGGCTGTGCCCTCGGATGCATCCACTACAGCAGGTGATGGCATCATGGGGGACATGATTGCAGGGACGGTGTCCTCAACTGTGGAATCAGACGCAGGGGTCTGGAATGGCACTGGCTCTGGTGATCCAGGGGGGCTTGGGGTGTGCATCTCCATGGCCTGGTCTAGGGTGTCCTCCAGATCGGATAGGGGGGCAGTGGCGGCTGCCTCACCAGTGGAGCTTGCCGCAGCTGATGGTGGGCCCTCGGTGGCTGGCATCGGTGCGGGTGGGTTCACCACCGGTGGTGGGGCCGCAGTTGGTGGTGCAGCTAGTACTGCCGTGGCAGTGGCACTCCGACGAAGCTTGGCACTCGTCTGGTGCGGCCTGCCCCCCTTGCCCCTTGATGTTGTTGGGGTATCCGCCGGCTCCTGTGCCCTTGGCCTCTTGCATGTAGCTGTTGCCTGTGTTGCATCAGCGGCATCCTCCCCATCTGTATGTGAGCCTGTCAGGGACGAGACGGGGGATGGCATTGGTTGCGTTTCAATATACTTAATGCAGATTACATTAATGATGCAGTTGTGGCAATTGGGACTTAGTGGTTG
Source organism: Ambystoma mexicanum (assembly GCF_040938575.1). Taxonomy (NCBI): domain Eukaryota; kingdom Metazoa; phylum Chordata; class Amphibia; order Caudata; family Ambystomatidae; genus Ambystoma; species Ambystoma mexicanum. Next base: position 599,906,010 of record NC_090936.1, read on the forward strand.
TGGATGCAGGTGATGTGCCAGTTCAGTGCCTCATCCATGCATGGTTGTGTTTGGGACTTGTCTGTGGTGTTGTGTGCATGTGTGTGTGTGTGGGTCTGACACAGGCATGGTGAGGGATGGATGCATGTGTGGATGTGTGTCCATGCATGAGAGGAGTCTGTGCTCACATATGGGGGGTACAGTACATTCACATCGCATCCTGTCATGTGTACACTCACCTCCATCAGAAGTGGTACCCACGCCGAGCTCCATGCTGCCTACTCCCTCTATTGACTCGACGGCAATCATGTTAGCGCACGTCTCCTCCCATTCCTTCATCAGGATTGGGGATCCATCTCCACCAGCACTGGCAATGCGGTGGTTCTCCGCCAGGATGCCCCTCACCCGCAGCCTGAGGTCGTCCCACCTCTTCCTGCATTCGCGCACAGTGCGCGTGCTGGTGCCCACTGCACTGACTTTGGCTGCGACCTCCTCCCAGATGGCTTTCTTCCTCAGCAGGGTTGGCCGGCGCATGTCATTCGCGAAGACCACCTCAGCATTCTCCGCAAGGGTCTGTGTCAACATCACCAATTCCTCATTGGTGTATTTTTCTTTGCGCAGCCTGTCAGTCGATTTCTTGAGTGCCTTGGGCATGATGCAGGTGTCCACAATTGTTTGGCACGGCTCACGAATCAATACAGGTCCAGGGGGCAGAGGATGGCAATGGATTGTGTTTTTAAAGATGGCCGCCGGGCTCTTTCCCGTTCCGGCGCGATGACGCTATTTCCGCTTCCGCTATTTTGCGGTCACCGCTAATAGCGGTGACCGCTAGTAGCGGTGACCGCAATTTGCATGTAGCGTGAGGGCGGAGGTGCTATCTGCACTTTCGTCAAAGCCGGTAAGGGACTTTTTTGGGACTTTTGCGGCATGGCGGTAGGGTCATTACCGGCATGGCGCTATGCTCGTGTCCGCGTACTCGTAATGGTGCGTAATTAGCGCCCTCTTACGAGGGCGGACACGTTAATAGCGCCATGCCGCTAATATGCGTTTTTTAGCGCACAACGTGTAATGAGGCCCTAAATGTATTACTGACAAATGAAATCCTACATATCAGAGGCATCGCAAACACAAACACCTGCAGGTTGTGCAAGGAGGCAGAGGTAGTCGAATCAGTTTATCACTTACTGACGTTGTGTCCGGCGCTAGAAAAATCAGACAAATCTACCTGTCAACTGTCTTAGAGTGATTTTCAGTCTGTGAGAAAGAAACATGGTGGCCACGCCTGATAAGTTGGCAAAAAACTTCATGGGCAATCGCTACAGCAAAAATTCTACAAACTGCCTTAGCACAAATAGAAATAGAAGGACTGCAGGAAACTGAAAACCAAACCATGAAATGATGGAGACAAAGAGCGTAAAGTCAGAAGGCGTTTTTGTAAAGCCAACTAGTTTTGGTAAACACAAATAAAAAACTAAAGAATCAATAAAAATCAGCATAGGATTTGTAGAGAATGGTCATTGGCACATAGCAGTGTAACCCATTGTACAATTGTCACAACTTTCAGGATTGTCCGCAATGTCCAGATCACTCCCTGCTTGAGACTCCTCCCCCTCCTCCTCACCTGAGGGTATGTCCTTGGTCGTCTTCCTGCTCCACTCTTTGACGGGCGACCTTTTTTTTAGGCGATACGGCCTACCACGGAACTACGCCACTATGGTTGCCGAAGATTCCGGAAACCCAGTGGCCCCGGATCCGTGATAGCAAGCGGGGAAAAAGCCGAACCGGCAAAAAACCCCGAAACGTCAGCAGTTGGTTAGAATTCCAGAGGTCTCCTAGCGTGGACGCGGAACTCCAGCCGCAGGTAAGTCTTGGTGTAGTATGCAACAGAAGGAGTGCGCTGTAGAATAGAGCGAAGGGGCTCCAGAGGAGGATCCGAAGGGCACACCTTTGCGAGGAGAACGCAAAGGCAGCGAGAGACCGTAGGAACCACTGCGAGCGAGAGAGAGGGAAGAAAGAGGAGAAATGAGGGACCAGGAAGGGAAGCAGCTCCGAGACAGGGAAAACGAACGAGGAGAAACAGGCAGGGGGGCAAGGAAATCCCAGAAAAGGGAAGGAAAGGGGGGCTCAGCAGAGCCAAGAGAAATAATATTGGAGCATAGCAACAACAGGGTAGCCGAAGCAGTTGCAACGCGAAGAATCGAGTGAAACTGAATGCTGATAACGCCGGCGGCGGCCATCTTGAGAAAGACTAGACCGCAACCTGAGATTACGATCCCAACGTGACGGCACTAGCAATGGCGGCCCAGTCTCCATCGGTTCCATTGTTTGGCAAAGAAGGGGCGCATGACAGTATGCCCCCCCCCGAGCGGGAGAAACCCAGCTTGCCATGAGTCCTCCAATGATGGGTAGCCCTTCCAGGACAGTAAAAATTCCAATCGTCCTCTATGGTAACGGGAGTCTTTAATATCTGCCACCTCGTATTCTTTTTCCTGGGACTCCTGCACCTCAGTGCGACCACCTATAGGTGCGGCCGGGGTGTTAGTCAAGGCCGGCCGCAATTGGGATGCATGGAAAACAGGGTGGATCCTCTTCATACACCTTGGCAACCGTAACCGGAAAGCAACAGAATTTATTTGGGAGAGAACCGTGTAAGGTCCCACGAATCTGGGTGACAATTTGGATGGGTGGATCCATCTGGGTAGGAATCTGGTGGATAACCACACCCGTGAGCCAGCCTTGATGATGGGGTTATCGGAACGCCTCCAGTCTGCCTGGCGTTTGTATCGATCGCGGGCTTGGGCTAAGGCGATCTTGGCCGTTCTGTGTTCCTCAGTAATTTGCTGCAAACGGTCGTCAATCGTAGGGCACACAGATGCGGCGGTGGATACCGGTAATATACTCCTCGGATATTTACCAAACGTACTGTAAAACGGGCTGAGTCCCGTCGCTGAATGTGTACAGTTATTGTACGCAAACTCAGCAGTTGGTAACAAATCATACCAGTTGTCTTGCATGCGGTTGGTGTAACACCTGAGATATTGTTCTAATGTCCCATTCAACCTCTCAGTCTGTCCGTTGGTTTGAGGGTGGAACCCAGAGGACAAAGCCCGTTCAATACCCAGCTTATGACACAGAGCAGTCCAGAATTTAGAGGTAAATTGACTACCTCGATCCGAGATAATCTTAGTGGGTAAGCCATGTAAGCGGAAAATATCTCGTACGAATACCTCCGCCATCTGTGAGGCGGACGGCAAGCTCGGGAAGGGGGAAAAATGGGCCAACTTGGTGAGTGAATCTACGGTAACCATAATGCATGTGTGGCCCTGAGAAATCGGGAGATCCACCATGAAATCAGTGGAAATCAGCTCCCACGGGACTCTGGGCAAAGGAATTTGTTCCAGTAATCCAATGGGTTTTTTAAAACAGTCTTTACTTCGTGAACATTGGGCACATGCTTGGACATATCTTTTAATGTCGGCGGACATTCCCGGCCAGAAGAAAGATCTCTGAACAAGTTCTTCAGTGTTTTTCACCCCTCGATGTCCTGCTGTGCAATGATCATGACACCAAGACATCACCATCTGCTGTAAGTCCGACCGGGGCACGAATAATTTCTTGTTCATGAAGCACAGACCTTTCCTCATTTCAACTCGGATGTGGGGTGACAGAGGAGTTGGAAGAGGTACTCCCGTGGTAGCCGCCCTGACTTGAGAGAGAAAGAATGATGTAGAGCCAATGAACACCTTGTTAGGAAAAAGTCTCTCCTTGGGCCATTGAGAGAGATCTTAAGAGACATAACAACGAGAAAGGGCATCTGCGATCACATTCTGACTGCCTGCTACATAAGTGATCTCAAAGTCGTACTGGGCGAAGAAGTGAGCCCATCTGGCCTGTCGAGAGTTGGCACATTCCATGTTCTGTAGGGTCTTGAGATTCTTGTGATCCGTTCTGATGAGAAATGGTCTTTCTCCTCCTTGTAAGAGATGCCTCCACTCCTCACAGGCAAGCTTAATGGCCAAAAGTTCTCTTTCAATCACAGAATAGTTCGTTTGACTGAGATAAAGAGTCTTCGAGAGATATGCGATGGGATGTTCTACCCCTTACTCTTCTTGCAGGAGGGCAGCCCCTACTGCATTGGCCGAGGCGTTAGCTTCCACAATGAATCTTTTATTTTGGTTAGGCTGGATAAGAATAGGGGCCGAACTGAATCTTTGTTTCAGGGACTGAAATGCTGTCTCGGCTTCCGTAAACCACATGAAGGGTTGGTTTTCTTTCTTCAAAAGTGAGGTAATGGGAGCTAAGTGGCGGAAACATTTTGAATGAATTTCCCATAGAAGTTGGTGAACCCTAGGAATCTCTGCACCTCTTTCATAGTCTTTGGAGATGGCCACTCTAGGACGGCAGAGACCTTCTTGGGGTCCATCTTAATACCCTCTTGGGAGAGAACGAACCCTAGATACTGGACCGAAGAGACCAGGAATTCGCACTTACTGGGTTTCACCAGAAGATGGTTTTCCTGTAGGCGGTGAAAAACTTCATGAAGATGAGAGAAGTGTTCTTGTGGGGTCTTGGAGAATACTAGAATGTCATCCAAATAGATGATCACTGAACGGAACAGCAAATCAGAGAAAGTGCGATCCATGAATCTTTGGAATATAGCCGGGGCATTGACAAGAACAAATGGCATTACCTTATACTCATACAGATCAAAAGGTGTTCTGAATGCTGTCTTCCATTCATCTCTGGCCCTAATGCGCAGGAGGTGATACGCATTTCTTAAGTCTAGCTTAGAGAAAACCGTAGCCCCTCTCACTGCCTCCACGATGTCAGAAATCAGAGGCATTGGCTACCGGTCCCGAATGGTGACCTGGTTTAGCCCTCTGTAGTCGATGCATGGTCGGAGTTCTGTGGAATCCCTCTTGGTGATGAAAAACAAAGGTGCACCTGCTGGAGATTTCGATATTTGAATCAAGCCGTTCTTTAAGTTGGCATCCAAGCACCCTCGGTGTACCTCCTTCTCTTTGACAGATAGAGAGAACATTCTGCCAAAAGGGACCAGGGAGTCAGGTACTAAATCTATAGCACAATCTTCCGGGCGATGCGGAGGAAGATCATGTTCAGCCTTCTCCAAGAAGACTTGATGGTGAATTTGAAGTTGGGAAGGTATCAAATGAATAGCCCGGGGTTGTGTTTCCTTTGTTTCCACAGCCTGTAAAATTGCTGGCTGATAACTGGAGGCTTGTAAGCAGGAGTGTTGACAGTAGGAAGAAAGAAAGCTGAGTGTATTCTTGGACCAATCTATGGTAGGATTGTGTTGGCGGAGCCAGGCTATTCCCAAGATGATATGGAAATGTGCTGCTCGGATGATTTTGAAAGATAAATCCTCCTTGTGATGTTGGATGGTAACCCGGATCGGCTCTGTAGAATGAGTGATGGGACCTGAACAAAGAGGAGCGCCGTCTACTCCTTCCACCTTCAAATCTTCCTGGTTCTGGACTTGGCGGATTCCCATCTTCTACGCCCATAGAGTGTCCATGAAGTTGCCGGCAGCTCCACAGTCGATTACGGCTAGAGTCTCCACTGATTGGTCCCTCCAAGATAACTGCAGAGTAACCACCATCAAGCGGGTATCCTCTGACTGAGTTGAAGGTGTAACAGACAAGGAAACATAGGGACTTCCAGTAACTCCTCGAACCGTGGTCCCTCCTAGGTTCGAGGCGACCCATTTCCCGAGTGCCTTGGTGGAACTTCTGGGCAGTTACAGAGCAGGTGTGAAGAAGATCCACAGTACATGCAGAGACCCGACTCTCTGCGTCTCTTTCTTTCTTCAGGAGTTAGGGGAGACCTCATGGATCCAATCTGCATTGGTTCTTCCTTATAAAGAGTTCCCGATGAAGGAGATGGAGGCTCGGAAGGAGTAGTAAAACCAGTAGTTCCTCTTCCTCGCTTCTTCTCTTGTCTACGTTCGGTAATTCGGTGCTCAATCTGTAAAACGACGGATAACAACTCTGAAAAAGAGGCTGGCCGGGGGATCCTGGCCAGTTCATCTTTAAGTTCCTCTTTAAGGCCTCTGCGGAATATAGTGAATGTGCTTGCTCTGACCAGGTAGATTCAGTGGCCAGTCGTTTAAACTTTGTGATATAGGACAAAAGGTCCATCTGACCTTGGTGTACTTCCAGTAGTTCCTCGCATGCCATGAATGTGATCTCGGGCCTCTCAAAGGTCTGTCTTAATTTGGCGAGGAAAGCTTCCCAGTCTCGTAAAACCGGATCATTAGCGGTGACTAAAGGGCTGGCCCAGACCAATGCGTTTCCAGTCAGGTTGGAAACCGCGTAGCCCACTCTGCTCAGATCCGTGGAAAATGCAGTGGGCCGGAAAGCAAAATGCACATTACATGCGTCAATGAATTCTTTGAGCAGTTTTAGTGTGCCATCAAATTTACCAACTGACAAAGGCATTGGAGGGAGATCCAAACTAGTTGTTTCCCGATTAGCCTCCAATTGACAGAGTAAATTATTCTCCACTTTGAGATTCTGTACTTCTTGATTCAAATTACGGACCTCCAAATTAAGAGACTGTACTGCTGTAACCAGTTCCTGGACTTGTTCGGAGGTAGCCATTCCGGAATGTGTTGGGCGTTGCAATCTGTCACAACTTTCAGGCTTGTCCGCAATGTCCAGATCACTCCCTGCTTGAGACTCCTCCCACTCCTCCTCACCTGAGGGTATGTCCTTGGTCGTCTTCCTGCTCCACTCTTTGACGGGCGACCTTTTTTTTAGGAGATACGGCCTACCACGGAACGACGCCACTATGGTTGCCGAAGATTCGGGAAACCCAGTGGCCCCGGATCCGTGATAGCCAGCAGGGAAAAAGCCGAACCGGCAAAAAACCCCGAAACGTCAGCCGTTGGTTAGAATTCCAGAGGTCTCCTAGCGTGGATGCGGAACTCTAGCCACAGGTAAGTCTTGGTGTAGTATGCAACAGAAGGAGTGCGCTGTAGAATAGAGCGAAGGGGCTCCAGAGGAGGATCCAAAGGGCACACCTTTGCGAGGAGAACGCAAAGACAGCGAGAGACTGTAGGAACCACTGCGAGAGAGAGAGAGGGAAGAAAGAGGAGAAATGAGGGACCAGGAAGGGAAGTAGCTCCGAGACAGGGAAAACGAACGAGGAGAAAAAGGCAGGGGGGCAAGGAAAACCCAAAAAAGTGAAGGAAAGGGGGGCTCAGCAGAGCCAAGAGAAATAATAATGGAGCGTAGCAACAACAGGGTAGCCAAAGCAGTTGCAACGCGAAGAATCGAGTGAAACTGAATGCTGATAACGCCGGCGGTGGCCATCTTGAGAAAGACTAGACCGCAACCTGAGATTAAGATCCCAACGTGATGGCACTAGCAATGGCGGCCCAGTCTCCATCGGTTCCATTGTTTGGCAAAGAAGGGGCGCATGACAACAATACACAGTGAAGACATTCCTACACTGATGTAATAGTTCAAAGCACATGTGAACTGGTTTAATATATTATAGGGTGGCGGTCGCTGCCCTATATTTAAGGTGAAACCTGTCTACATAGGCGTTTCCCACAATTCTATTGCTAATAACTTTTGACTTGCAAGGTCGGATTTGGATGAAATGTTCCCCAAAAACATTTATCCCGGCCCTCCCACCGTAAAGTAGAGATTGTGTGGAAAATGTGTTAAAAGGTGGCCAAATTACTACAAGAACAATAAAATGCTGTTTTTGGCCTAGTCCAATTCACTTTCCCATAGAGAAAAAGTGCTTTGATTGAAGACCTGTGATGCAAAATCTGCTCGATGGATTTGAACGAAATTAGAAACACGTTGGGCACAAAGCGCCGCAGATGTGCCTTTTGCTGGCTGGAGTAAATCCATCCAGTAGTTTTAAAAATATTCCACAGAGAAGGGGGTGCCCCTGCTTCCCTAAAACCTTTATATATCTCCTATGGTTCTTTGCAACAGAGAGGGGCTGGGAGGCTTTTCAGAAATGAAAACCTGCTATTTGTTTTAGTTTGATGCAATCAATTCCCTCCGTATTACTGAGGGAAGCCTAAAATGAAAGGAGCTCAAAAAGATATTTGGAGGAGGAAAGAATATTTGGGGAGAGAACATGTGCAGTGGGGGAGTTTAGGGTCAGCTGGAGAGGCTCTTTGGGAGAGATCGTTTTCGCATATTGGGGGAATCCCACAGGAATCTTGCAAGATTACTGTGTTAACGCTGCAAGACGCAATGGGTAATCCAATGTGTGCAAGAAATAGGACAGGGAAAGGGGGTAATGACAGAGGGGGAAAATACACATGGAAGGGAGGTGGGGGGACCTAGAAAAGAGGAGCGGGACACATGGTGCGTGCCAGTGAAGACAGAGAAGACTTACCTTACAGCAGGAATCACACTGTATTATCACAGGAATGACTACAAGGACTGATTTCTTCTGGAAGAAAGGATGCCATCCAAGAAGCTATTAATGTTACCGTAATAAATGATTGCAGGAAATAAAAAAGGGGGTGGATTAACCAGTAGCTTATGGAACCGTGGGGCTTAGCCATAGCCTTTTTTAATCTTGCAGAGAGGTGGAGTCTACTACATTCGCCGCTGACACTGGCAGTGGCCAAATGCTAGTGGAGCCTGAGGCGGTTGGGAATGGATGTAGGGGCAACAGGTGTTGTTATGCTGTTCGCGTTCCCCGCTTGAAGCTGGAAAGCTTTACCCGTGAAGTCATTTTGCCTGAATCCTGTATACCACGGGCCAGTGGGTGTGCTGAGCATTCCCCTTGATGGACGGGAAGGCTGACAAAATGTTTCTCTGGCATGTTTTGTGCTGTGAATATTTCTCCCCACAATTCCAATGATGGGAAGGGCTGCCTGGGTTTCTTCTTCACTCGTGGGTTTTTACTCACAGATGCATATCTGAAATGAGTCTTCTCTTGCAGATTGGACATCTCTTTTTGGACTAATGAAGTTCCTTAGTGGTAGCCCGTGGTACAAAGCGTGCCCCATCTTTTGAAACCGTGCTGAATAATTACACTGACATGGTAAAATAGAATTACACATTTATTGTACATGAACTATAAATAGCAATGTTGCCTCCATACTTATTCCTCAACCCAAGCACTGAAACTACCCCATGTTTTTTCTTGTAGGCAGTATACACATAGAACACTTCAATGCTCAAATCCACCCATCCTGATGAAGGGCCACTCAAGAGAGGCTTATACTTTAGCCTGCTAGTGCCGAAACACTCCTGTGTAGACTCTCCTATCTCTAATCTCAGTGTTAACCACAGACACTGATTATATTTGAGAATTCTCAACATCTTGCTATGTTATTGTAATTTTTGTTTTGACCCCTGTCGTACCTAGACACAACAGTAGGCAATGTACTGTTTAGAATATTTGTATTGAAAACCAAGTCCCAATTGTCTTGAAGATTTATATGTTACAGTATCAAGCAATTTTTTGATATTTGTATTTTGATGAGATGTTCTGTGTTGTGTGTACAACTAGACCACCGGGTCTCCACTTTTGACTGTAAACATTTATTTTAAGAATGAAGGTGTGTCCTCTACATTCTATGAAGTAGATTATTGGGTTCCCTGGATAGGCAGGACTGACCCTGTTCACTTGTGACTTTTTGATTATAGAGCCCCCCTGGGCAGAATAGGTTCTCAACCAGGAGCCCTTTGTATTATTATTGCAGCAGTAGGGAAGACATGAACTCCCTTCCACGCCTCTCCTCAGTGTGGGAAAAAAGGGAGCACTTTCACAATGTCCTGTTGAAACATGGCCAAGGACTGCACTTACTCCCGCACCTCTGGGCATTACATGGGTGTGGGGCACGTGTTTCCCAAGACTGCGCTCTTAGGGGTCTTCATACCCCGAATCAGTAATCGTGGTTCCCTAGCCTGTCTGGGTTTTCCTTGTCAGAAGAGAGGGATTATGTGTTTCTGGCAGAGTGCGGGTAGCCTGAGTTAGATATGTGTTCTCTGGTGTCCTTTTTGAGTCTAGGGACCACAGGAGGGATTTCCTACAATCCTCTTCCTCTCAGATCCATCGGTGACACTCCCCAGTAGGGTGCATGTTTTTCTTCTGACCAAGAGGGGTATGCTGGGAGACAGGGTTTCCCAATGTTAAGCTTTCCGATCTGGGGCAATAACTTGAACGTGTGAAAATGATGATCTCGAGGACCTGGGGGTATCGTTTATAGATCCATTTAATAATGAAGATGAGTTGAGCCCACTTCAGCAGAAGCCCTCCAATAAAGCGTGAGTGATAAAAACAGATCCCGTTCCCAAGCTAGGGCCATGCCAAAAGAGGAGACAAAGGACAGCAAACTGCTCAAGCACAGCACCAGCGAGATCCAAGGAGCAGAAGAAAACACCACTCACATCTGACTAATGTGGCTCTCTGAACTCCTCACCAGCCAAGGCTTTTTTCTGGCAGTCACAGTGCCAGGCAGCAGCCCCACTCAGAGCACCTAAACAAGGGGCAACCCCATCTTCACCCTCAGGGACCCAAAGCCAGCATACTGGGACCCCAGCAGCCAAACCTTTCCCACAGCTCAGCCACACCTTATAGGATACATTTATAAGAAGTCATGGCCAGTACCACTTCCACAGTCCTATGTGATTAGTTTCCAAGGCATGTGTCCCTACAGAAAGGCAGGTTATAGATGAAAAGGAATAGGAAAAGTGGGTGCCCTAATACGCTGTCCCAGATCCAGTTTTACTGCTCCTTCCCATCTTTAAACTGCTCATTTAGTTCCCCTGTGCTTTTGTCCATTTCATTTTTTTAAAACCAGTTTTGAAGGTGTTTTACTCCATGTCGATGTTTTTTTACTTTTCTCAAATACACACCCTTTCTCATAGGAGTTGCCCGCTGTTCGGTCTAGTCGTGCAAAAGACCACCCTACTATTTACCATCACTGTTGACATTGCCAACCACCAGTCTGGGCTTCTGTGTGGGTGCCTCCTCAGCCACAATGTTCATCCTCTACTGCACCCACAGCCCAGCTGCCATGACAAGCCCCTCAAGAGGTCACACCCCATCAAGGATCGGGCCCAGATAATGACATTCAAGCTGCAAAGCCAAATGCAGCCCTCCAGCAGCCTCCAGTACTGCTTCAGTTGAGCGAGATCCTACCAACCTACATCCTACAGCCATTCTCTGCTTTTAGGACCTGAGTTTCTCTATTGAACTACCACCCCATGCCCAACGGGCGCACAGCAGATTCATTCATCAACAGATATCTTCATATAAGACTCCATCTAAATATTTCATGATGCTTTTTTCAGGATGCCACGGTTAGTGATGGCAACGGTAGCAACATTCTGCCATCTTGTATGCTGCCCCCTTTTGCCCCCACATCATCTGCCCTTTTTCTCAATTCTGATTCAGCATGGCTCTTAGGAAATCAATCCTGGAGGTCACCTGTTTTAATAGGGCCACCATGTTGGCTTATCCTCTTCCTGATAGTGGCCACAGCTTTCTAAACAAGCAGTCAGTGATCGGAAGGGAGGTGTGTTTCAGCTCTTCAACCTCCTTGTTTTATCTGAATGTTCAACCCTGGAGCTTCAATACTTGCAGAACTCTAGATTGGCTGCGGGGGTAGGGGAAGGGAGCAAGGAGGGGGTATCTCTTACAGCACATGTTATTTATTAGAGACTTTGTTCAGGAAGCATTCTCCTTTCTGTACGATTTGCTGTGTGCTGTGAGGGTGGACACTGGAAGAAGATGTCCTTTTTTTCTGTGATTAAAGGAGTGGAAGAAACCATTAGCATTCAAGATAGTCACTATGCATTTTTGCTCCTGCTCCCCAAAACACTTGGGTTTGCAATTTTTTGCTACTTCACTCCCTCGTCCAAATAAAGTTACAGGCAGGTTACTCACAATCAAATTAGTCACTGTGTTGTCTGCTTGTATCACCACCAACATATCAAAAATGTGGCATGCAGTCTTTCCATCGAAAAAGTTTCCAACTAAACTTTTTCCATTGAAACTTATCCAAGGAAAGAATTTGCATAGAATGCATATATGTGTCTAAAGGGTTCGTTTTCTTTGGGGTGGGGGTTTTAAGGATAAAAAACGGGGGGAACCCCCCAAAAAATACAAAAATATGCATTCAATGGAACATTTTTAGTTGGATAATTTTCGATGCATTTTAATTTCGTTGGAAAGTTTTTGATGTAAGGACATGTAACCCAAGAATGTTTATCTCACCAAAGTGGGTCAATGTTCTTTTGTGCTCTGCTGCAGCACAAAACAATGTATCTGTAATCACTCATTTGTTTTCACTGAAAGAAGACTTACTTAGAAAGCCCTAACCTAAATTAAATTCTAACTCTATTCATTTTCTAATCTAACTTCAAAACAATGGTGCTCCATTCTAATTAAACTCTACTTGTGAGCCATTCCCGAGCAATGCAGCAGTTCTAAGAATGCCCTGTCTTTATGAACACCTCATCTAGACTGTTCACAAACTTCAGAAGCATGTACTACACATAACCTGGAGGTCAAACAGCATCATCTCCGAATAGCGGCTTCATAATGTGAGAATGAGGACAGCAGGAGAGTTAGAGTCAAGACTTGTGAGCAGTTCTTCACAGGTGTTCAGGAGAGCAGTTTCCGTGCCTCTGGATGCTCGGAATCCAGATTGATGGTAATGTAAACAACCAATGAGCTTAGTGTGTTGGGCCAGATGGGGGATAACCTACTTCTCCAGGAGTTTCCAAAGGAAGGGTGTAGGGCGGTAGTTGGCCGGACATGAGGGGTCGGCTGAAGGCTTTTTTAGGAGGGGGTGCACAAGGGAGTGCTTGAGACAAGAGGGGACGGAGCGAGACAGTAGGAAGTGGTTGTAGAAGTCAGCAAGAGCCGGGGTGAGGGAGGAGATGTCTTTGATGGTTCTGGAAGAACAGGGAAACACCTCTTTGGATGAAACCTTCATAGAGCAGACTACTCTATAGATCTCATCCGTTGATATAGATGAGAAGGCGGGGAGAGTGGGAGGGGGTGGAGGTGTGGCCAAGAGAGGCAGGAGGACAGGGGGATGGAGGAGGGGGAAGAAGAGAGAGTTTTAGAGGTGAAATGGGTGGCCAGTGCAGAAGGTAAGATATTCTTGTAAATGCACCGCAGGCTGACATAAACAAGGTGCGTACATGCAGGAGAGCAAAACTTGGGGAATGGGCACTGGGGTGAAATAAAAAAGACAATGCACTTATGCTCACTGGTCCCAATGCTGTGTACACCCAGGTGAACAAAGCTTCTTATATGGACAATGAACTGACGCAAAAAAGGCTGTGTACATGCAGAGGAGCAGCGTTAGCAGTACACACATCAGGCTTCTATCAACAAGCAGCACACACCATAACAGTTTCACCTGCATAGGGCCAAGTAAGTTAAAAGGCGTGCCATGCTGGCACCCGGCGGAAGACACAGAGGGTGCTGTGCTGGAGTCGCAAGGACCTTGCATTTTACAAAACTATTAACTAGCCTTTTCTCAATTGCCAGCATGGCGCTCTAAGGGCCTCACTTGCCTAAGGGTTGCACCAGCCCTGATGGTGCCACATGGAAGATCCTGGTGACTGGCTTCACTGTCACTAGCTAAGGCTACTAAAGCAGCTCAGAAAGTGGAGGATCTTGGTGTCTTGTTAGATTCCAAACCTTTGCTTATGCATTAGGTCGGCAGTTTTTGAAATGTTTGCACCAATACCAAAAATGGAGCGAATGCACTTAAGACCAGTTTGGCTGCTTATGCAATACTGAAAGCTGATAACTGGCTTTGCCCTAATCCATATTTAAGGTGACCAGACGTCCCAGTTTTCCCGGGACTGTGCAGCAATTGGGTGCTCTGTCCCACTTCTGGTGATGTCATCAGAGGTCAAGGGTCCTGTGATGTAACGTCTGCTACCCCTGGCATTTTGGTGATACGACGTCCATGCTTAAACCGCTACTGAAGTATAGTGATTGGACAGCCTCTGTCGAAAGTTAGTCCTATTTTTATGTTAGTTGCCCTGTCCCGATTTTCTTTTTTTAATTCTGGTCATCCTATCCATATTACATATAGATTTTTGAGCTGAGGCAAACATGTGAGCAGTACAGGTTTTGTACGGTGTTTGCTAGGTGACGTAAAAAGAAACAGAATTAGTTTCAAACTAAATTCCATCTTTCACATTGGAAAACGATAGCCAGTTTTTTTTAGGGTTATTTTTTGTAAAAACAGATTACGAAAGATCAGTTTACGTGCTCAGTTTCCATGCCTCGGTTAAAAAATGTAATGTTAAATAAAGGGTCATAGCTAAATTTGGAGCGAGCCTTATTTGTTCAAGTCATTGTAGAATTCTTTCTGTAATAAGGATTGGGCAAAAGCTGTTTGCTCCATTCCCTATTACACAAGCACAAGCAGTGAGACTGATGCTAAGGAAATGTACTGAATATTTAGTGCTGTTGCAAACATTACGTAATCTGACCTCTGATAGAGGCCATTGTGAATAGAACAACTATTCAGCTTTCGTTACTCAGAAGAGTCGTCCCATCTCTACAATGTAGCCAGAGTAGAACTCACAAGAACAATGGTTCTTTCGACTTGAATATTGTGACATCATAGAGACGCCCAGGTAAGTTCCAAACCATTCAAAATCAGGCCTTCAGGCATCTACTTATTTTGGGGAAAACAAACTATCTCAGAGGCCATAAATGTACTATTCTGGCTTACAGTTGAAAAGACTATAATGTTAACTATATTATGTGATATATAGACCAAGGTGACAGGGAGGAAGGTCCAGCCTAAGTGATAAAAGTAGTGCCAAACATGAATGAAAGGCAATCATTGCAGAGGGACGCCGCTTATCGAATTTCCCATAGCCCTGGTTCAGGACCTTTCCCAACTTTACCAACTTAAAAAGCCATGAAAACCATTCCTTTCAAAGTGACCTTGCCAGGAGAACAAGAGCGCTTTGGTGCTTCGGTGCTTCGGTGCCACCATAGTCTGCTAATTACTATTGATCAACACCATTTCACTCCAAAATGCAACGTCCACGCCAACACCCTTGCTGAAGGTGTTCCTTGATGAAAATAGATGTTTTCCTAAAGCCTGCAGAATTATGTGATAACACCTTGACGAAACTCAATGTCATTATAGGGTGAGGCATCCCGTGTGCACAGGCAATAAGGATAATAATAGGAGACAACCCTAATAAGAATATTTATTTGAAGGCATTGGCTGAAAAGTCCCCCCATTTTCGAATGATCACTGCAAGAGTCCTTGGAAGGAGGAAAGTCCAATTATTGTCAAGATATACAGTATTTTGTCTATGCCTTCCTTTTCTCCCTCCCTGAGCTATGGAAAATGTGGAGATATTCAGGTAATTGGTGATTAAATAGCCTGGATCTAATTTTAGACAAATTGGTCCTCATTACAAGTCCGACTGGAAGTGCGCACAAACTATCAACGGTAACAAAGATTTCGTCTGATGGAATTACCATCAAAAAGCAACTTTGGATGGTAATTCTGCCATACATCGGCAGAATTACTATTACCGCCGGAAAACCGGACAGAATATCGCGGATGAAATTTCAGATGGTAATTCTGCAAGCGGAAGGACACAAGGCAGAAATAGTGTCATGCCGCAAAGCCAAAGTTCAGCGGTGGCCATCTTTAAAATCACAATCCATCCTGATTCACCCATTTCCTGTAGCCATCCAAAGGCAGAACCTGTGGCAAACATGTACCAGGACAAAGGGAAAGGCAAAGTTTCTAGAAATGCTGCTGCGAAAAGCAAAGTTTAGTGAGCCATAGCTTCTGGTCCTTTTCCAATAAAGTTGTGAGCTGTGCAGTAGAGCTGTTTGGACGAACCCAGAGGAAAACCTCAGACCAGAGGAAAAATGGCATCTGGTCTGCCATAAGGGACAAGGTGGTGGCAAGTGGCACTGTAACCCCTGACAACGAGGACTGCCGTAAGAGGTGGAATGAGCTAAAGGCCAGTATCCGCAGCCTGTTGTCCATTCACCAGCTGGAGACAGCTGCCACAGGAGATCAGCAAAGTGGGGGCCACTTGCCCTCACACCATGGAAGTAAAATGCAAGCAGCACCCTCCACACAGAAGGAATCGAGAGAATGGGAGGAGGCAAAGCTGGAGCAACCAGTCAACCTGAGGCTGATGAGTGTGAATGTCACTTCTCCAATGTCAATGCATTATCAAACCCCTTAGCCTGTGCATGTGGCTGCCTGCATAATCAGATGGGCACAATTTCCCGTACAGTGGTCTACCAAATGGCACCCTGACCAATGGCACAGAAGCAATATGCATGCGAAGGTGGGACACCATGTCAACATGACTGTGAATATAGATATGCGCCATAGCATATATGCACATGTGACCCCAAGCAATCATTAGACAAACCCATCAGGGAAGCCAATAGCCATGTGCAAACAGGAACACCCTTTGCCAACATCCAAAACTGAAACACCCAAAAGCCAATCAACCACCATCGTAAACACTGACACCAATGACTGGCCGGTCACATGTAAATGCCATTTGAGCAAGCCATCTGCCAGCATATGACGCGGGGGCAGGCCCCATGTTGCCTTACCCTACTCCAACCCTGCTGGGGCAGCGTACGCTACCTGACGATGTACCTTGCTCATGTCCCCTGCTCGCCCCACTAGGCAATCCGTAGATGAAACCTCACACCTACGACCATGTCACATGAGAAACAGCCCTCACATCCTGCAAAGTGTGTGCAACATAGTACATATGCGGAAAATGGACATCAAGCAGTACATTAACCCACGATAAAACCATGGGTCTCAGTCAGTATCCATCATAGCGTATAAGTGTCTGGCTATGCCATGTACAGGTACGCATGATGACTGACTGCATGTCATTCATCACACAACAGGTTCACAGTCCAGACAAATTGGGCCCAAGTACAACACAGGGCACATGCACAAGCACATCTGCCTCCACCCCTGTGCCCCGCAGCCCTGGCACGTGCAGGAAGACACCTAGGAGTAAACCCCTGCCACAAGCAGCAGCAGCATGCCAGCTGCACGAAGCAGCCCCAGTGGCTACAGTCCCAACCAACAGTATTGCTGATGCCACCCACTGCTGGCCCACCACCTGCTGCCAGTACATCTGGCACAGCAGTATGAGCTGCACGCCTAACTACTGCCGAGGCACTACACTGCCACCCCTGTGGAGACACATGAGGACTCCCATACCACCACAGCCACCTATGAGGTGAAACAGGGACCTACTCACTGGCCCCTGACTCCCCCTATTCACCTGATTCGTCGATCCAATGCCACCAGCATCAGGGACTGATGAAGATGGCATTGGAACAGTGGATGCAGGTGGTAGAGGGACAGGTCCCTTTGCTTTTGCCCCAGCCCTGTACACACTCCTGAGAGTGTGCCACAGCATTCCATGGATGCCATATGGAGGAGGCTCAACACTATTGAATAATGCTGGGAGCCCATTGAGAACATAGCAGAGCTTCACCTCCAACACCAACAGGCGATCATTGATTCAGTGTAGGGCTCATCCTGCAGGAACACAAGGGCCATGGACCTGCAGCGCCATCACCTCTCTTTTGCAACTACAGCTAATACTGTATTGGGCCAGAGGGTCAGGGAGCTGCCAGAGACAATCTCTGCAGGTGCAGAAACTATGCAGGGTACCCTGCTCCTCACTATGCAGCACATCCGGTGCCAGGAATCTGAGGCTTCCACTTCTGTCCCCCAGACAGGGGGCTCATTGGCTGTCGGCCCCCATTGGCACTCACCAAGAAATGTGGAACACACTCAGAGCAAGCTTCCATGCCCCCAAGAGCATGGAATTTAGGCTGCAGTAGACCTGGCAATCATACCAGGCATAAGGGAGGTGGGAGGGCATGGGTGTTGGGGATTGATGGAGGTAGGAGGGCATGGGTTGTGAGGATGGAGGGAGGTAGGAGGGCATGTGTGTTTGATTCAGTACAAAATAAATTGCATTTACACTTCAACAGATGTGAGGACATGACATATACACATGTATGAGGTAGGTGTTATCAAATTTGTACAAAGGAATTTGTCAATAAACTCTTGCTGCACAAGGTTCCCATCCTTGCCATCTTCACGCTCACTGTGTGGCAGCAATTTGTGTCATCATCCTCTGGGGGAGCCATATCAACATCGGGGGGCAGGAGGACATGTCACCTGATGCACATGATGAGCAGCATGGGACACACTACTACTCATTTTGCCACCGTCTCTGGCTTATACAACAGGGCGCCCCCTGTTGATGGAGACACCAGAAATGCTCCTTCAGTAGTCCAAAGGGTCACAAAGTGCACAGCCTGGTCCTAATGTTTGCCGCGTTCCAGACAGGTGTCATCAGCCACTGCAGCTGTGGGTATCCAGAGTCACCTGCAAAGGCAAAGGGCACTGATGTCGGTAAGAGAAACATGAGCATGTGAGGCATTTGGTCACAGGCTTTTGATCAACAGTCTCTTACTGTATTCATGTTACAGTGGGGAAGACCATGGTTGCCTATCCCTACATTATTCCATGTCTCATGTGCTATAGGGAGACATGGGCAGTGTCACTTTGGAAATATACCTTTTCACACATCACTGAACCACCAGATGTAACCCTCATACACTGTAACAGGATAAGCAATGTACATGCTGTCTGTGGAAGTCCTGTGCTGAGTTTGTATCTATGTTCCCTTGCTGGCGTACAAGTCATATTGTTCACTTTGTGTCAGTATTCCTGCTCTTGGGAAATTACATTAATAGTTTCCAGTGTACATGCCATCACTGACTGACAGTGTTGAGCTATCATCGTGCAGTGCTAAACTGCATTCTTGCCTGTGTAGGTATGGTTTCCCTATGCATGGAGATGTGCTGAAGTGCATGCCACATGAGCACATCCAGCACTTGGCCAAGCACAATGAAAAAGGTGTGCTGTGACATGCCACGCAGCATGCCCACAGTGTTCTGGCAGCTGCCTGTGGCAAGGAATTGCAGCACGAACACAAGCTTGGGCAGTGGTGGTATGGCAGTTCTGATGCTAATGTAAAAAACCAAAGCAACGGGGATACCAGGTATATCTATTCTTCGGTCAAACCTGGAAAGCACCAGTATATTTGATGGAACAATGAGACCAAAATACATATGCTTCTATAGGTAGATCTCCAAGGTAGCAACACTTCACTAGAACATTATCACAAAAACATAGCTTTGCCAAAAAGCACTGGCCTACAGATGTGAAAAAATTCAGTTCACTTAAAAAAATTAGATACATTGTTATTCATTTATTAAATTCCTAAAAAATCCCACAGAGGATTGTACACATTTTTATGACAAAATGTCAAATGTACAAATATGTCAGCGAAACTAATGAAAAAACACAAATCAATTGTGACAAAGATTAATGTATACATCACACCCACTAAAAAGAAATGCAAACGCCTGAAAGCACACTCAAACCATACTCCACTCATACACGGATCTGCTTGAAATGACCGAATTTAAAAGTCTGACCACCAAAAGTCTGAATTTTCTTTTCTTTTTTCCCCCATTTGTTCGTATGTATATATGAGGGGTGAGACCCCCCAACCTCCCCACCTTAAACCTGTACATTTTATATTACCTTTACCCCCCCACATATATCTATGCGAACAAATGGGGGTCGGACTTTTGGTGCTCTGACCTTTTAACCTCGGTCATTTTAGCCTAACCCCTCATACACTTGCACCATACTATCACAAATCACTTCAGATACAAAAATAAAAACCCAATGTAAAACAATAAATACACACTAGATCAAGTAATAAATATTAATGGAAAACTAAATACAAAAATACAAAAACACAAGAACAGTTAAACATGATATAAATCATTTCCTAATACCAATATTTCATCATAATTCATAAAAATGACAAGACCCAACATGTTTCTTTCCATATTCAATGAAGTCTGGTATGCAGAAATTCTTCAGGGGTTAGTTGGCCTGAAGTCTTCGAGGGAGAGTAATACTTAATCGTTGATGTACAATGTTTTCAACTACCTTGGAAGGCCACCTGTGTATATAACAGACACAAAAATTACTGAGTTGCAGGATATAAATTAATTAAACAAACTCAGTCTGCAAAACAGGACCCTATTATTGAGTCAGGTGCAGAAGGTCAAAAGACCTCAGTGAATCCACACTAGACCAGTAGACTATTTACTGGTCATAATGGGTGTAAAAGTAGAATCATTTAATTTACTTCAACCTACTGGCACAGTATCATTAAATTAAAAGGTGTCCTGAAGAATGGAGGACAATAGATGCAATGTGTGAATAGGCGACGCCTCTTCACTCTATACAGTTTTATAAAATAGAGGTAAAGACATCATAAAGACTTGATAACAAAAACACCCAATTGATCAAGAGAGAAAGTGTGAAAGTAGGCACACAAACACTAGTAAGAAAGAAGAGAAAAGAGGGAGCAGAAACCAGTTCATCCATCAACAGTAGATCGTAATGGAAAAAGGTTAATGTGTCTAACAGAGCACCTTACTGCAGGCAGCACTCACGGTGTAAGTAAGCTGAAAACCATACTCACACTGCAACAGTGATGGGGATATATATGCGCCCGTCTACCCGACGTCGACTATGGCTGTAGTCTTATTCATAGATTATCAGAACTCGTGATCAAAATGTGACCCGAGGTAGAATGCTGGAATACAGTCACAACAAACTAAAATGGTAAAAGAGTTTGTCAAGTTTCAGAAACATAGTTAAACATTCCTCATGCTAACCAAAAGTTATGTGCACAATATTCTTGTAAACTTACTTTTAAACACAGTAGAAGGTCTGGCGAAAAAATTGAACTTTACTGGTCCAAATCGTAGCAGTAATTGCAATTACTTTACCGTTGTAAACCGTCTAACTTGTACTCCATATCTACGTGAGCACGTCGCTGGATGGAATCAAAATACAACAACAAGTCAGATCACGTGCACCAAAACAGCAATATGCTTGAATATGCGGCGATGTCCAGACTTGTTACGACTCCGGGTCCTAGCGTATATTGGCTCATATGATTGGACCTAAAAACCACCATGTGTTAACTACTATGCCAAACTATTAGCCCATTCAGATTCTAACTGCAAAGGTCACCGTACTACAACCTCATAAAATTATAGCTTGGACATAACGACAAAGCCATCCCTCAGCACCTTCTTATAAAACTAAGTAGGTTGTTAAGTTTAAGGTTTGGGAGTCAGAATATACACAGGTGGAGCCGCTCGTGGGTTTCATAAGTCTTTACTGGGTTCAGTCTCAGGGCAAGTACATAAGGGCAGAAAGGTAAGTAACATAGGCAGGGGGAGACATCCACCGGCCCCCTCTTCCATTCAATGCCAGGTGCCAACTGATTTTCTTAGAACCCTCATGCGCAGTGGAACACTCATGCAAGGTCCTGTCCAAACATTCCACAACACACTCAGTACAGCACCAACACATACTCACAGAATGGACAGGGGCAGATCAAAACCTAACACATCTTCCCCCTATATAACTAGACAACAACAGGATGAAACACAGGGAGAAGATGCAACATTGCTCTGAACCCAAAAAAATTGATACTGACCACAGAGGTCAGGTCCGACAAATCCTCTTCAATTCAACTCTGACTAACCAAGCTACATCTCAGAGCAAAATTTGCTATCCTCACTTTACCTTGCTCTAGCTCAAAACAGCTAAGCACCAACCATGGACAAACACCAACTCTGCAGCGGGCCCCACCACAGACGTCAAATAACAGGGAACCAGCCCTCATTCACCAGGCAACCATAACCACCATGTTACATGCAAAACAATCTAATCATCCAACTTCCAACTACAAGGTGTGCACACACACCTTCAAAACCTAGCACATGTGCCAGGAGTAAATTTGTTCCGCAAACAAATAAGCTGACGGGACTATCCCCATCAACAGTTTTCCACATTTTAACAACATGACTGACCCTTGTCCAGTACACGCAACCCATAACCAACTCCACTCACACCTCCACACAGCCTCGAATTCAGTATTAAATATGGTGAACATTAACACAAAATATGCGCCCGGAATAGAACCATAATTCAAGCCTGCAGAGAGATGCTGTGCGTACATGTGGCAAAGATATTAATTGGTTAAACAAACATTTCATCTGTGTGTACCTGTGGAAAAAATAGTTTGTTAACATACCATGCATGGCAAGTATTTCATTTACATTTCCTTTTCATGGGTCAATTCGACACATAACACATTACTATTGATGTGTTACACAACATTGCGCCTAGCACAAACCCATAATGGCATGCACACCTCTCATATGCACTCCAATGTACATCCTATGCCAGACCAAAGGCATAAATTGTACACTTCAAATGTACTACTTACGCCCAATCAGTGACGTCATGTGCACATCATGCACCAAACCAAAAGCATCTACAATGCAACTGGTGTAGCTACTATGCTAAAACAATGGCATCACCAAAGCAAACTGTGGCACAGCTATGCCGAACAAATGGCACTTCTTTTGCACTAATACACAACCTATGCCAAACCAATAGCATCTAACATGCCAAATATTGCACAACCGATGCCAAACCAATGGCATCTAGTATGCCAACAATGGCACAACCTATGCCAAACCAATGGCATCTAATATGCCAACAATGGCACAATCCATGCCTAACCCATGGCATCTAATATGCCAGACTACTGGCACCTGATGTGCCAAGGCATGTCACACAACTCCCAAACCAGATTCTCTCTCTAACATCATCATGCCAACTTCAAATTGTTACATTACTCTGCCCTTCCCATAACATATCAGTGGAACGAATCAGACCTAAAAGTGGAAATAATGCAATACAAAAATAAACGCCTCCCAAATCCAAGCATTAAAGTCCTCAGAGCCCCAGTAATAAGTTCCTGGGAAATTTTTTTTTCAAAGTTAACACATGTGATAATTCAATCTGGAATGGAATCATTAAATTTACCAACATTTCCAAAAACAACATTTCCACCAGCAGTGGCAAATAATCAATTAATGGATTGACATAACAATTGTTGAAGCGATACCCATAAATAACTCCCAGTACTTAAGTTCAATATGCAGTTCCTGCAGCATCATGGCACATCACTGCATATCCGGGTTCTTTACTTAGCTTCCATATAAACATTGTTGTTGCCGGTAAATTAAAAAAAAAAAATTGTACAAAATGCTGCCCCTCCAGCTGCGCAGCCCGGTTACTACGGTGGGCCAATTTGAATGCAGTACATAAATCGTTTATACAGCCCAACGGCTGCCGGAACGTTCAAAGTCCAACATTGTGTTTCCGTATGATACATGGAAGTGGGGCACGTATTTCACGTTGGAAGGTCCTTTTCTCAGACCTTCATGAATCTCTTCGTAATGCGGTTACAGCGCTGTCAGGTCCTCGAATGCCGGCACAAACAATCTATGCCTGGCAACAATCACTGATACCCCCAGCATGAATGTGACGTCACCATTAGGATTGGAAGAGCGGCCACGGACAGATGGCTCCGCTCCAACCATCACCCTCTCGCTGCCAGACAGGGGAAGCTAGCAAGGACCATCTCAACGCTGCATGGGCACTGCTGATAATGCCGTCGCCGGGACCGCACACTCCACGGCCCAACAACAAAGCAGCCACTAATGAAGAGGTACGTGCCTGTGCATTGGCATCTTGTTCCCTGTACGGAGAGCACCGGCCGCCCTGCTTTATTTCACAAGTAGAGCGCTGGGACCGCCACCAGCCAAACATTATTGGCATTTGGCGCACTTGCAAACTCCCGTGCGGCCCTTCATTCAGGGTGAGAGACCATTCCCCAAGCCAGATCCCACACGCAGTAAGTAGCGCTTCCTCTGAGGGGAATTCCCGCACCATAACGGTGTCTAACAGGGCTAATACTACGGCCATATGGGTCCGTTACAGTTCACCGTCCCTTAAGGTGCAAGCACCAGCCCCCATAAAATTAATACTTGGTGCAGTCTATTGCCGGCTCTGGCAAACGGGACACGCTCACCTTATGGCCAGGGGCAGCTTGGGGTGGCCGGTGGATGTCTCCTGCTCCTCTGGCGTTCTGCCTCTTCTTCCTGCTGCATGTGCCCTCTGTCCTCCAGTTCCCTTTCCTGAAGTGCAGCGCTTCCTCCTTAGACTGCTGTCTTTCCCCAGAGACCGTCCCCAGAGACAATTCCTCGTCGCCAGTGTTAAGTTTAAGGTTTGGGAGTCAGAATATACACAGGTGGAGCCGCTCGTGGGTTTCATAAGTCTTTACTGGGTTCTGTCTCAGGGCAAGTACATAAGGGCAGAAAGGTAAGTAACATAGGCAGGGGGAGACATCCACCGGCCCCCTCTTCCATTCAGTGCCAGGTCCCAACTGATTTTCTTAGAACCCTCATGCGCAGTGGAACACTCATGCAAGGTCCTGTCCAAACATTCCACAACACACTCAGTACAGCACCAACACATACTCACAGAATGCACAGGGGCAGATCAAAACCTAACATAGGTCCTTCAACTTTCTAACACTACTAAAACGATCATAAATGTATCTCTGCTTACCGCAGAAAACTCACGAACGCCAGCCGTTCTGGTGACTCAAAGTTCGTCAGGAAAGACAAAAAACGGACTTAAGACGTACTTTAAATAGGCGTCTAAATCCTCATAGGACACACCGATTGGATGCAAAGCACCGGTCGGCCATATTGGAAAGGGAAACCCGTTCATGTAAAGACCAATAGCTCCAACAGAAGACAACAACGGGTGGTGCCTATATCAACAGAAAAAAGAGTATCTACAAGTAAATCGATATTCCTATTTAGATGCTAAGTACCAAAACCATCACATGCGCAGTAACCATAGCAGAATAAATGAATAATTTATGTAGGGCTCGCAAATAGTAATGAACATATAGCAACTGTAACTATACGTCCCAATACAACGGTTCTTAAAAACCTACCGGATGACTTTTCGCAAGAAATATAAGCCTCATATCCTCTTTCAGCAGAATTTTTTTTATCTAAAGTGCTATTATTTGAAGTATGTACCTTTTTCAAGATTGACCACTTAAGGTCATCACAGCTGTGATTGTTTGCCATAAAATGACCAACCATAGGGGCCATTGGGATCTTATTCCTGATACAGCTCCTATGTTTACAAATCCACACATTTTTCGTTCAGTTTTACCAATATATAACTTGGCACCCGGACACCAAATGGCGTACACTACATAGCTCGTATTGCAATTAGTAAACGATTTCTGTTCCCATGGTCTAGTTAATCCAATATCAACATTGTTACTTCTTACTGTGAATGGGCAACACCTGCACATACCACAAGGGACATGTCCACGGTGGTTTGCTCAAACCCCGTTGCTCGGTAATGGTTATTTGTGAATTAGACACTTCACTAATGTCATTACGAGTAACCATCTCCTTAGTATTTCATCCCCGTTTGAAAGCGCCTATCGGGGCAACAATGGGAACTTTCCCTTTCAACAAAATATGCCAATGCTTTTTAATGATTCTCACAATCTTATTTGATAGTGGATTGTAGGTGCTCACAAACACCAGTGTGTCTGGATTCTGTGGCAAGGGTTTAGTCTTGTGCTCCAGCAGAGCCTCACGATGATTGTTAGTGGTTCTTTTCAATGACTGCTTAACAATTTTTTTAGGGTTCTGATGTTACTCCTGCTTTGGATGTCATCCTGGCGAATGCTTAGGGAGTCTTTGAGCAACAAGGCAGAATATTGGGAGACAAACATTAAGCTTTTTGACAGTGATAAAGGCCCCCTGCAGACCTATTGTTTACAATGGCCCACCAACTCTCCAATGTTAAAATAAACATTATGTGCTGTAGTTAATCAATGAGTTGATTACTTTCTGGAGGAAATGGCTGCAGCCCAGGCATTCCCCTGTACTCAGTGTTAAGCATGCTCATCATGCATGTTGGTGAGAGGTTCACTTCATCTGCTCTTTTATACATGACCCAGGGCCATCTTTGAAAGAGCAAAGTCATTCATTTTAGCCCTTCAGCTATTGATGCAGTTTATGAGCGAGAGGAGCTTTTTGGGAAAAAAGATGAAAAGCTGTAAGTAATGCAGATGATGACTAATACATGCTCCAATAGATTACAGTACTTATTGCTCCCTTGCTTTCCTGGAAGTGGCGTGGTGAATTATAACCTGGTATTGGAAGGAGATGGCTGTACTTGGGGGGGGGGGCTGAGCAGCTTTGGAATCTGAAGACAACATGACTTTGCAGCCTTGTTATTGTAACCATGCACATATAATGCACAATGGTAACTTATATGTACCAGAATGCCCCAGGCAATTTCGGGTCAATCTAAGATGTTGCTAGTTCTGAGTGCCACATAGATTCAGTGAGCAAGCTGGCGGTACATGAGCTGGGGTGCACTTTCCTGTGTGCACCTCATCTGCCTGATGTGAAGACTGTGGCTCTTATTTTGTTCATTTGTAATGCGCTTATACACAAGTGTTTCCAAGCACAACAATGCGGGGGAGGGGGGCAAGTAGGAGAGAAAGTAACAATCCTAATCTGCTCTACGACATTCAGATCGTGCAAGTGCAGTAGCGAGAAGTGCATAGGTTAGAGAGGTGCGGAAGGGCAGGAGCTGGGTGGGAACGCCCAGGAGAGGAGAGTGCTAGAGAGGCCAGGGGATAGGGCCAGGGAGAAGCAGAGGAGTGAGGGTGTGGGGGGTCTATAAGTGCTAGATAAGTTACACTCAGTGGAGGGAATTGGAGGGGGAGTGAAGGTGGCGGCAAAAGCAGCAGCTGACACTCGCTTTATCCATCGAATGAAGGAAAAGGAGGCTGGCAGTTCAGGGGAAGGCTTAGCAGGAGGACCAAGGAGTTCCAGGTTAGAGGTGAGGAGGGCATGGTCAGACCAGGAGAGAGGAGTAACGAGAGGGTTGGAGATGAGGAGGTCTGAGGAGATGGGAGCATCCAAAATGTGTCAGGCATAGGGCGTCAGACCAGAGGGAAGAATGGAGAGGGAAAGAGAATCAAAGAGGTTGCAGAAAGATCCGGAGGCTATATTATGGGAGTCAATATGAATATTGAAGTCTCCAACGAAGAGAAGCTTGGAGGAGGAGGTTACGAAAGAAGAAGTGAGGTCAGCCCATTCAGAGAGGAAGTGGAAGACCTGGCCAGAGGGCCTGTAGATGGTGGCCAGAGTCAGAGAAAGGCCAGGGGATACATCAAGCATGGAGACAAGGGTTTCAGAAGAGGTATAGGACTGAGAGGGTAAGATAGTAGCAGGGACCCACTCAGGGAAACTGAGGGCCACTCAACGGCCAGACCTGTCAAGTCTGGGATTATAGAGGATCTTATAACCCTCAGGGAGGAGAGTGCCAAAACTTGTGATAGAGCTGTCCATGAACCATGTCTCAGTGAGAGCGAGGACATCTAGGTCAAGATCCCCAATGAAGTGGCAGATGTCAGAGGAATGTGTGATGGCAGTGTGAGAATTTACAATAGCTCAGGGGAGCAGGCTGCATCTTTTTAAGGTCTTCCGAAGAGGGGTACAGCAGGAGTGTGGTACACCAGTCAGAGATAGCAGAGCAGCCAAAGGGATGACAGGTAGAGGAGAGGGGGAGAAGGGAGGAGAACGTTGGTGAGAGATGGCAGACGCCTATCTAAAATGAGAAGGTTGGGCTGAGAGCCCTGTGCCGTGACAGTGCAATTCAGATAGACATTAATGAGGACCTTGTAGGAGAGGAAGGATTCCGGGAATACCTCCCAATGGGTGGTGCCATTAATGGGAGAGTAAGAGAAAGGGGAGAGTACAGAGACCTTGAGAGTAACCCAAAGGGCTGGAGATGGAATGAAAAGAGGATATCAGTGAGGGTCTGCCTGGAAGAGGCATTGACATAGGAGTCAGGTTTGGGCAGGCCAGTATTGGAGACCAGGAGATCCTTCTTGATCTTTTTAATTCCAGTCTTACACAGAGGGGTAGGATAGGTGATAGAGAAGCAGTTGGAGAAGATGGGGGAGATGAGATGAGAGCACCATTGGACAGCCTTGGGGAGAAGGAGGAACTGCAGAGCACGACCCAATAGCTGCAAGGCAAAGCCACAATCAGGTCAAGAGACAAATGTAACAGTTAGATAGAGGGGGCACATGCATACATATTTCTTCTCTTTCAGAACAGAACAGCAGTTAAGAGAAAGAAGGATTTAGCTTTCCTGCTGGCAAGTGAAATTCAAACTTTTTAACACAAAGCCAGAAATGAGCAAATAGGCAGATTCAACTTTCCTACGGGCGAGTGAATACATGCCTTTAAAAACACAGCCAGAATCACCAAATAGGCAAATACTTTAAGCAGGGAGGTTTCAATAGAGACCGGCAGAATTGCCTTTCAGAAGGAATGGATTACAGGCATACAGTTAAACAAGGAGACTAATAAAAGTACCAGGCATATTTTTTAAAAACGATTGGAGGAGGGAAGGCAAGCTGAAGGCCAAATGGTAGCAGTGAGCGAACAGGTCAACTGTGTATCAACAATCAGAAGTTACTGGAGATAGGTGAGAGGTGATTGTGTTAATAGACTGAATAACCAGAGGATGGGTTAGGATAAAAAGGCACAATATTGCAGGTGGGAATCACAACACTGGAGTCCTGTAGGAAGTTCAATAGAGTAAGGGGCAGTATTGCAGGTGGGAATGGCACAAGAGTCAAGTAGAACGTTCCTTTAGAGCAAAAGGCACAACATTGCAGTGTAATCAAAGGCACCAGGAGGCCAATTGGAATTCTCGGTCCAGGCCCTGTAGGACCAGGCAGGCACAGAGGCGACAAGGAGAGAGGGGTGGAGAATAGAAAGCCGCGTGAGCCAACAAGGGGAAGTGGAGTTGGAGGCTGCGACCCAACGCTGATGCAGCGAGGTAGAGGTGCAGTGCAGGGAGACTGGCATTAACCCGAGGAGGGCCAGAGCAACCCTCACAGGGATATATGGAGAGGGAGGAGGCACTTAACGGGCTATACTGCATCCAGTTACTGGTGTAACTGTAGTAAGAAGATGGTGCGGCG
The DNA here is from genome assembly GCF_040938575.1 of Ambystoma mexicanum. Classification (NCBI taxonomy): domain Eukaryota; kingdom Metazoa; phylum Chordata; class Amphibia; order Caudata; family Ambystomatidae; genus Ambystoma; species Ambystoma mexicanum. The sequence goes on from NC_090936.1 coordinate 599,935,085, forward strand.
ACAGGAGGAAGGGCCCTCCAGTGCCTGGACAGTCCCAGACAGGGTTGCTCCTCGCCCCTTGTAGGTGGCCCTTGGAGGGGGCCGGCATCACCTGCTGGCTCCCGGCCTCTATGGTTGTTGTGGTGGAATCAGCCAGAATTCCCACACTTTGCCCATAAGGATTTAGCGGGTCAAGACCATGCCTGTGTGCCTCTGGCAGGCATTAACTGACTGAGCAACCGGGCTCCTTCTGAGCCAGTGTACTCTTCATGCCCGCAAATTTAGACTTTGGGAAACATAAACTCTTCTCTGTAAGGCTAAAGTTTCTTACCGATTTTTCAGCAGATCAAAATCAACAAAATTAAATTACTTATAACTTGCCCATTTATTGAACATTTGATGGACGGTCGAGGGAACAAACTCCTCGTTTCTATAAAAAAAATATATATTTTTTACAAGCTACTTTAAATGCTAACACTAACTGCTGGGCTATCATGCATTCCTATTAAACAAGACGAACAGACTCGCCCTTAGCACAAAGGGGATGGCAAATTCTAACGAAAATAACTATATAAACATAACTACAAAAGGGTATGGGAGCCCCTTCACTGAGAACGAACATGGGTCAAACACCTTGTTCTATAGAATTTCTTCCTCTCAGAAGGGTCTACAACCACGTTTTATCTCATTGCCATGCCATTATTATTCTTGTATTATGAATCCCTGTACAGGAGACTACCTGTAATACCTAGGACCAATCATACCTGAGTAGACCCCTTTGATGAATGAAATTAGAGGAGAAACTCAGATCTCCAGCAATACCATAACACAAAAGAAAAGCGGGACACAAGAAAAAGCAGAAGTGAGCATGTCATGTCATGTCATGTCATAAAGGTGACAGCTGAAGCATATCGTCTTCCCGGGCTAAAATGTGGCTTTCGAAGAGTGTACATTGGGCTAGGCACTGTACAGATAAGACAGATCAGCTCACACAGCTATGCTGCTCGCCTTGGTTATTAGCAACTTCAAGATCGCAAGTATATGCAGAAATGCCTTTCAAAGAGAAAAAAGCACCCTCCAGGCTAATTGTGATGAAGTGGAAGTTCAGTCACTAGATTGATGAAAGTGCAAGTACACAATGGAGGAAAAAAACAGAAAAGGAAAAAATATATTTCAAACATAAAACAAACAACGGAAACAAATCACAACGAAAAACTGAAAAGTGACAGTGGGAAAGAATTCTACGGGAAGGAAAATAGCAATAATACCGTTTTATGAACATCTCATGATAATATTAATATTTGTGCAATGTCATCCAGCCCTAATTTTTTCTTTGGAAGGCAGAGAGCCCCAGGTGGTTTGGGCACTGCTTTCATTCCTAAACGATGCTCTGCAAATTTGAAAATGGAATAATGACCATACGCTAGAGGTTTAAGTAGCTATTTGTTACGATTTCAAATGAATAGGCTTTCTTTTTGTAATTTCATCTGTACTGAAGGTTTTTATATGTGATTTGAATGCTATTAATTTGGCTACTTGCACTTTGATGATGACTGTAAGATTTGGATTCTTGTAATGTTGTTTATGCACTGTTTGCACCTTCTGCATACAGTAGTGTTTCTTTTAATAAATACAGAAATATACTAATATAGTTGGAAACAAAGAAACAAAAAAAGATTTTCAGGTTTTAAAAATATGAATATGTTCGTATTAATGTAAATATTTATATATGTAGCACTATATATGAATTTTAGTTATCTGAAAAAACATACATCCGTGGTATACATTTCCGATGCAATGGCCCTTGTTCTGACTACAAAATCAGACACATGGGAGAGTATGTATGTTTTACTAAAGAGAGAACGAATGCGATGCCAAAACTCCAACATTTCAGCAACCGTTTATGTAGCAACCCTGTATACATCCATTGCCCATACACTGCCCTTTCCTTAGCAAATCAATAGGGTATCACTTGCTGAACAATATGATCATTGTCGTGCAGCACCTCACATGTCAATGTAATGTATTTTTATTTAAGTGTAAATTGTACCAACAGAACATGGGTGCTACCATCACTGACAAAGCTACTCATGACGCAATCTGAAGAGGAACATGTGTTCAGTCATAATCAAGAACATCTGGATTAACATTTTGTGTTGTGGACACGATTTATTGATGATATCCTCATTATCTGAACGGGAATTGTCTCTGACTAAATCAAGTACACTGAATGCCTAAAACACAGAGATCCCACATGAACATTGAGCATCAGTTACACAATCGACAAAATCTCCATTCTGGATTTTGGAAATATATTGACATTGTAACTCTCTTAAAACCTACACAGGCCAATCCTCTGTTTTAATGGCCTTGTAACATAGTATTACGAAAATATGAATTTGTGTGTTGTACTACAGACAATAAAATGAAAGACTTTTATATATGACTGTGTTCTAAACGATCAATATTTCTTGACTAAGATGCTTTCTTAAGAGCACCTAAACTATTTCCTGCTTAAGAGTACCTCAGGGCTGCATGATGACATTTCCAAGCACAGAGGTGTGGTATATATTTATGAAATTTCAGGCAAACTGTTTAGATTCATTGCAGGTATTAGGCCCATGATTCAAATTGGGGGGATATGAAAAAAGGTGTAGATTTTGTAAGGAAAGGCATACTGTGGCAACGCTGGGACATCTCTACATGGAGTGTGAGGACACTAAGGGCATAAGAGGGGAGATATTTGCAAGTGTCATACACTATCCAGATACACTAGGTAATGAGATGTTTTGACTTACACTTTTAGGTGGTCAACAAATATAATTAATTGTGAAAGTTGTAAATGTTTGGAAAACTTGTTTTGATATATAATTATTATTATTATTGGAATATTTAAATTATTAGTATTGTGGTTGTAAATATTGTAATTTTCAAGATTGTGAATATGGATTATATGTTCTATATATATTGCACAAAGTAAATCAAAGTAAATCACAACTATACGATAACGACCCCAGAATAATTTACCTTGCCTAGCAGTTCGGTCTGGGCTGCTACCATTGGTGGCAGTACCTGACTGATTTGCATATGGCTGGACCCCTTTTGCAATGGTGCAGATGGGCTAAAAAAGGGTGGTGTGGAAGGTTGCCCAGAGCAATGCCAGTGGTTCAGATTCATTCAAAACCTTCCACCCATCACTTTTGTGCTTACAGTTTGTCTCACTATGTGAGAGAGGGTATGCCCAGACGCGGGTCCCTTGCTCGCTGCGCCATAGGGAACCAAGCTGCACCTCTCTGAGGAGGCCCAACAGGGCCGAAACATGTCAGGGGTTGCTTGTGTTTCCGTGCAGAGGGGACCTGGCCTAGCAGTTCGGGCTGGGCTGCTACCATTGGTGGCAGTACCTGACTGATTTGCATATGGCTGGACCCCTTTTGCAATGGCGCAGACGGGCTAAAAAAGGGTGGTGTGGAAGTTTGCCCAGAGCAATGCCAGTGGTTCAGATTCATTCAAAACCTTCCACCCATCACTTTTGTGCTTACAGGAAAACACTCACGACTTGTAAAAGTAAGTATGCCATTTACATTGCACAGTGGCCTGACTAAAAGATTTATGTGGGTAAAACATCCAGAAATGTTAACAAAAGAATCATTGGACATCGGTTGAAAATTGTAACAAAAACACTAACAGCTCAGATGGTAGAACACTTTATTCAATTTGGTCATAGCCAGATAAACCTCTCTACTGGTCCATTGGAAACAATGCTAAAAGTAGGAGCGACTGCAGGGAAGATAAGCTCACAAGGGGCTTGGCCATATCAGCTTAAAAGTGATGTAAATGGTCTAAATGAACAAGAGGAATGGCACTCCTCAGTGTGCTTCATTATTCCTGGTATGGAAGAATATGTATTTCAACTAAAAAGAAAACTGAGGCAATGTGAAGTGATATTATTTCTATCAAGGATACGGGTTCACCCTTTTGAGCATGGTAACTTTTCCACTGATTCAAATTGATTGTTCATTTTCTTACTATTTAAAATATGGCACAGTATAATTAAATTGTTTGTGCCATAATATTTCACCAGGTGACTGAGGGTTTGAAATTGTTGCTGCAATGAAAGGTCTTTGTTAAGAAATCGTACAGTGGGGACCTTTTCTACATAACAAGACATTTTGATTCTCATTTTTGTATGTACTTCTATTGTGCTCCAAACAGAATAAACTGAATCCAAGTGCAGATGTTAATTTATGTTTTCAACCACGCCAAAAGCCGTGGTACTTTGCTAAATGATAAAGGAAAGAAAAGAACGTATATTTATTTTTTAGCAGAATGGATGAGTTTTTAAGGCCTTCCAGAAAGAGTGATGTCAGGCTCCAAAGGGTCAGCGGTAATACATTCCAAATCCTAGGTCCATAAACTGAAAAGCACCTGTCACCCCTGTGGACAAACCGAGATGGCGGAACTACAAGTACAAACTTGTCAGCTGATCGTAGGGAGTGAGTGGGCTGATAGTAGACCATTCTTCCAAACAAGTGGGCTGATGCCAGGTTGTTTAAACATGTAAACACGCCAGGTTGTTTAAACATGTAAACACCAAGCAGAGGATCTTAAAATCAATCCTCTGTTTGACTTGCAATCAATGAAGTGATTTCTGCTTTGCCGAGATGGACCCTGTTTTAAAAACAAGTGCACTGCTGTGTTTTGAGCCATCTAGAGGCGATTGGTTTGTTTAAGAGGGATACCAGAAAAGGTGCCATTCCCATAATATAATCTCCAGTTCACCAATGCACCTACTACGATCATATGATCTGTCTGAGAATTAAATGGGAGGGCATGTTGAAGAAGACATAAGGAGTAAAAAATAGATTGCACTTTAGCTTCTACTTGTTGTTGCATGCAAGATTCAATTTCTATAGGTTTTGTAGGTTTTTGACCTTCGATACAAATGTCATTGGTATGCAAAAATACATGGTGAGAGTGGGCTGCAAGCAGGATCTCACTAGAGACGTTTAGGCCCTAGTAAAATAATCTCTGTTTTATTTAGATGCAATTGAAGCCTGTTCATTGTCATCCACCAACCCACCTCCTCAATACATTGCATTGCCTTGTTCTGAGATTCTGGTGACTTACTCGCTCTCATATATATCTGGGAGTGATCAGACTATGAGTGATATCTCAGGTAGAATCATCTAACAAATACCCATCAGAGGCTGCATATACATATATTAAATAATAGAAGGGACAAAGCGTAGCCCTACGAGATGCCACAATTCATTGGAATGGAATCTCATAGATAGTTTGCAATTTTGACATGTTGGTGATGGTTGGACAGAAATGATCAAAACCATTTCAGTGCATGCTCTGAAACTCCCACAACCTCACCCAGTCTGGACAATAAGATTTTTATATCTTTAAAGTAGCATTGAACGTTTGCCCCCTTTTTTAAAGAATATATATTTCTTGAAAGGAAAATACATTTTTCTTATGTTTATGATAAATATTGATTTATTGCAGCTCCTTTCATGATTTTTTTGTCCTGAAGAAGACTTGGCGGTAGAATAGAAAGAGCCTTCAACTGAAACTTGTTGGGAGCACTGAGAGGGACGTAGCAGTACAAATATGGGCGGTACGTTCAAACTAGTAAACTCTAAGTTTAGGATTGCATAATTAGTCTAAATTTAATATGGATTTTCGACTCAAGATGGAGGGTTGAACAATTTGTTTCGAATTAATGTGCAGAATTTCTGGCCTGGCATAGATGCAGGGGCGTTGCTAGGGGGGGGGGCTAAGGGGGCTATAGCCCCTGGTCTTTTGGTTGTAGCCCCGGATAGAATCTCAGGAGCTACAGCCAAAAGACTAGCTAGCCCCCAGTCCCAACAGTTCCAACATCAGCTTAGCCCCGGGTCTTTTCCAGACTTAGCAACTCCCCTGCATAGATGTATCGCTTTTCAATGTTCTTTTGTAGCCTTTTATGAGTCATATAGATGTGCTAAAATTGTTTTTGTGTTAGTTACACACGGTAATGAATTATATGATATTTTTGTCTTTTTATATATGGATTATGCTTTTTTTTTACTTGTTCATACATTAACCAATACATTTGATGTACTTATTCTTGTAAGAAAAATACGTTTTTTGTATCAATGGGGCTTAGGGGTGTACATACAAAGAGAAATATTAAATGATTACTAATTAATAATATTACATAAAAAAATATCGAACCTTTTTTGTTTTTGTTTCGCTACTTTAGACTCTGCATCTCAGAAGTCACTAATAACCAGTAGTATAGATAAGTGGCATACCAGCCACTTTTACTTCCTAAAAACAGGCACATTCCTCAAATAGAAAAGGAGTAGAAATACTTCACACCAAAAAATAGGAAAAAACAGACACATACGAGCTGTCACCCGGACTCCACTGACACAGCTCGAAGGGGGTGTTCAGATGAGAGTTAACAGTAGAGCAGGGTTACAGGAAGGAGCTCGAAACGTACTACTTACTGCCCGATCTGAACAGTAACTTTCAGATACAAATGGATTTTTAAATTTGCATGAGTTACTGGGTGCAAAAAAGTATGAATTATAAAAAGATGTCTGTTTTAGAGTTGAAATATATTTTTATTTACCTAAAAATACACCACGTGGAAAAGGAATAATGCTTTACTCCCTAAAAATTATTTGATACCCCGACTTTAAAAACGACACAGTAAAATACTCCGACTTTAGAATATTATTTGTAGCCCTGCCTATAAGATAAAAAGTTTGTGATACATGTTTATCTGAAATGGCGTAGGAATGCATGGTGAATGCAAGATGCTAATTTGCCAAACCATCTGTTTTTCTGTTCATACACGTTATTAGACATGATTGCATTTCCACAGGGTAGTCATTTATGAAACACACTTTCATTTTTTACTAAGACCCCTTTTGATTTGTTTAAAAAGTTTTGACTATTTCTTTTTTGTGGATACAAATATAAGCAGTCAGAATACACATAGCCGGACTTGCAAATGGAGCATTGCAGATGTGAAACAATATCAGTGTTGTGTGTGAGAGTGTGTGTGTGTGTGTGTGTGTGTGTGTGTGTGTGTGTATGTGCATTGTATATGCCCTCAATCACAAGCCTTAGAAGGATTAAATTTAATTCAATAAAGATTTTCTCTCCTTTTTTCTAGCCACACCAACACTGTGGTCATGACCTATCCTATTGTTTCTAGGATGCAAATTGTGTTCATTATCTCAGTAGGGCCTCCAAGGATTAGTTCCTCAACCTAGCACCTTATGAGAGTCTTTTTTTGATAGTATAACTCAAGTTTTCAAGTAGTTTAATTTTGGCCAATTGGTTTGCACCCATTCATTCTTGGAGGTGCTGAAGTCATGTGGTCACATCAGAACATCCACCAGTACCCTAGAAGCTGGATTATTTTGGGTGCAGGGTCCCACAATGAAGGGCTTTGAACATATTTCTCCATGTTGAACTCTGTCCCAACCCACCTCCACCATTTCTTGGACAATGCTGCAGATGTGTTTGGGAAGCAGTACTGTAGAGCATCCAACAGTTGCACACATTTTCTGCTGAAATGTATGGTTCAATTCAGCAACTGGAACAATTATAATTGCATCCTCTCTCTTCTCCACCTATGTAGTGCATATGTGGTGTATACAATTTCCACTACCCTCCTTAAAACCGCCAAAATGGTTTCCACAAACAAAGAAAAATTATAGCAAACATTTAGAGCAATTGCTTGGGTAAGTGGCATAGTCATCCTTCCCTCAAAAGACAGCTATGACAGCAGCACAGCAAAAGCCAATGAACATAACTGTAGATCCAATACAAAGACCTCAAACCACATCTCCTACTTTCCATAAAAACATAAATACATGTATTTACAGCAGGCTATTCTTGCAGCCCTTCTGTCTCTACCATACTGAACCAGTCAATACTTTGAAGAAGAATGGGTGTTCTAGATGGGATGCTTCAGAAACCTATGGAGCTACATATTAATTACTTTGCTAGAGTAAGGAATGGCCCAAGCAGAGAATGGACCGGGGACTTTTCTGAAGAGAACGGGTTGTGTCAGGGATGCTTATTTGCACCAATACTCTTTAATTTATATACTAATTCTCTAGCAGAAGTACTATGTGAATGCACCCCTGGTGTGCCCGGAATTGGTGGAAAAGCCATTCTTGTTCTCAGTTATGCAGGCAATGCAGTTTTATTGGCACAAAGACAGGCATCATTGAAGACCCTGGTTATGGCATCCAAGAATGATATGGATAAAAAAGGACAAAAGTACATTTCAAGAAACCTAACTCAATGGTATTTGCTAGGGAAATGTGCAGATTTGAAGGATGAAAGATATCTGGAGAAGAGCTGACAAGCTGCAATAATGATCTTCTTTCGACATTACATTTGAGTCGCTCTGTCAATGGGGGAGGCTCATATTTTGAATCATGTTCTTGAAATTACTCAAGCAAATGGAGCAATGCAAACTTTAGTAAGGAACCTTGGAATAAAGGTGTTTAGTAAGATTCTAGAGATGTACAAAGTTAAGACTTCCCCCAGTACAGTAGTCCAATATAGCTAAGCAATCTGGGGACATGCTACAGCTAGCAGGAATGTGCACATCATTGAGAGTATTTCTTTGTGTTCTCTTCTTGGCCTACCTAGAACAAAGTCTACTTACTGTATCCATAAAGAAGTAGCCTTGAATTTGAATCATGAACTAATAGATGCAGAACCTTTGGTGATGTGGACAAAATGATGGTTCAACGATGAGGGATATGATATATATGGGTACTTTCCCCATTTTCTGTTATCAAGGGACCTGTCTCATGAGCGGAAGATACACTTAATAATATCTATGGGAAGTAGGTTACCCCTCCCTTTTACATTTCAATTACTTCTTGTTACACCTGATGGTGGTTGAAGTTTAAACCAAACAACAGAAAATATGCCAGCGGGATGTTATCATAATTTAATGATAAATATATGTTTAAAAAGAAATTTGTAGAGAAAACATACAAGACTAAAACAAACATCTGCTAGGTCATTGGCATCTTGACAATAATATTTAACAAACATAAATGGTAAAAAGAAAGTGATTGCACCCAGGGGTTGGTACACCAGCTGTGTATCTATATATTTTTTTAATTATCACCACATCAAAAGCAATTTTGTCCAAATTTCAAAAGTATTTGATAAAACTCCAATTGTCCTAGAGTGGTTGCTTTGTGCCTACGATAATCTTATGGCCACAAATAGATTAAATATCAACCCGGAGAAATCAAAAGTTCTAAAGATTAGCCAGAGTAAAGGGAGATCTAGAAAATGTGTGTGGTCAGTAAATAATACTCAACTTGAGGTGACCAGCTACTTTAGTTGGGTGTGCCCATACTGACATGGTCCCATAAAACTTTCCTAAGGGAAATGGGAGAAGTATGGTGACGCAATTGGCGTGCCAAAAGCGATTTATTGATAGGAAGTATGGGAAGTTCACTTTGTTGCCCCTTCTTAAGTTTTACAGAAGCTAGGGTATTCCTAAGCTCCTTTTTTGCATGGAGGTACTACCCATATGGCTTATGAAGTAGATGCATAAGTACGAATCACTGATATGGAAGAACGTTTTATACTTTTTGCCACAATGTGTATCCCTTGCAGCAATTTGTTGGGAGCTGGGCCTTCAATCTTTACACAGTCGAATCTTATGGAAGCAACTGACTCTTTATCGGAAAATGTGGGCTTTTGGCTATGACACACTTTGTTCTCATTTGGGCCAAGTATGTCAACAAAGAGGGTGCACAGTTTGAGTATTGTCAGAAGCAGGTGACAGTTTTAGACTAAACAATTAAGGTGCTGATGTCTAATCCAGGAAATGTTAAATCGAAAATCTGAATTAGTGATTGGATTGCTAATGGTGAACATATGAGTACCTATCGGCCGTTTAGTCATCTGCCTTTCCTGGATGAATGGGTGGGAAATGTAAAACCCTATATAAGTAGATTATCAGACCGCCAGACTCAAAATAATATAATGAGATTCCGCTTTAATGTTCTGCTCACAAATGAAACCAGGAATGTTAGGAACCAGATGCTGGGCAAATTGGCAATATGTAGATTTTGTTAAGCACCTGGAGTTGTGGAAATCCTAAAACATGTGCTACTATTATGTCCAGAATTACTATCACTACGAAGTGTTCATTTTGACAAATGTGATCATTCACTTGAATGGGTTGATGTGGAGCATGTATGGTTAAGGATGCTAAGTGGCAAGCCTAAACACATATAGGTGAGCATCCCCTTCCGGACTAATCACACATCTTTAGTGGGATGTCTTTAGTGAAATGCAATACAATACGGGCAAAGGTTGAGCGGAGGTCCGCATTGATCTATTACAGACGGATCTAATTATGACCGCCTGACATCTGAGGCATGATGTTTATAATGTGGTACAATACAATATGCTTGATAATAAAACGGGGGATTTAGTCGATATAGTTGTGACATGTGGGAGGTTATACTTGTAATAACATGTGGGAGGCTAAAACCTCAATGACGCATGATATAGATCCAAAATAGTTAGGCAGCACGACAGTAAATATGCCAGACTGGTGCGCGATTTCTTTAATCTCTACCCATGCAGTGAGTCCCTTAGGACTCACTGCACGTGGTCTGCTCACCCTGCACACTACCCGACGAGTATACGTATGTCTACCATCGGGTAAGCGGGGTTCCATCTAAATTTGACTGTTCTATAGATTGATCTTCTATGCAGTGTCTATAGAGACATGTCGGATAATTCATTTTATTTTTGATATGTAGGTAAAATTTATCCATCCGTGTTCACCATGTGGACACAGCACAAGGTTAGTGTTAAAATTGATATAGGTGAATAGTTTTAGTGATTCAATACACATGAGACGCCACTGTTATTAGGATATCTCCTTCCTTTTAGGATGGAGACAGAAAATTGAGAATCTAATTGATATGTGGAACATTACACTTCTGGCTCAAAAGATGGATTATGACAAATCCGAAACAAGTTGGCACTAGACACCTTTACAAAAGAAGTGTACTCTGGACAATTATGAACTGATCATTTTTGGGTTCAGATTGAGGAAATGTGTATACATATAGATGTGTAGGATGAAATGGTGCATATCATGTGCCATTGGGGGAATGTTTCTGCATATTGGCCATAACATGGAATACCTGTTGTTTGTTTAAACTGAACAGAACGTACTTATCTTCTGCCATAGAAGAGATTTCATTATGTTTTTGCTTGAAGAAAATATGCATTATATTCTGTATACTATGTAGCTTATGTTTTCTACAAAAATCTTGTTTTATTTATAGAATCTCTGTACTAAAACAGTTTCTACCAAGTATTGCTGTTACTATTTACGTATACATGAGAAATTGTAAAATTCAGTGAATACTAGGAAGGGATACCTGACTGGGTGATCCTCCAATGTTTTTTTGGGGGGCAGTCTGCCTTACTTTTTTTCCGATGATTTGCTTTTGGGATGATATATCCCGCTAGGAGTTCACCATAGGGTTGTCAAGTAGCAATACGTTTATTTGTTTATGCATATGAAATATGACCTCAGATTCCTCCACTGGTCCCCAGGCTCAGAGAAGTGCAATTACAGTATGGTGATTTTGATCTAACAATTTAACCTAGCCAGGTGTCACTCCGCCTCTGCCCATCCATCATTGCCAAGGTCAGAGAAACTGAATTCCTTATCTTATCCCCTCTGATTAACACTTAATTTGTCATGATTGCAAAAGATTCTTAAATATTTATGGTTTCTGCCAGCTAAAAAAAATGGATAAGTTGGCAGTACCGAACTACAGGCTTCCTATTTCCATTTAAAGTAAGGCAAGATCAGTTTCCAAATATGACACTCCTGCCTGCAGTTAAATAAGTTGTACTATGCTCCATGCGCTCATTGAAGTTACGGAGTGAAACAGAGTGTTCTGTGAGGCACTCGGTTTCGCTGTGATTGCTGTGCTATTGCTGCTGCTGCACTTTGGTACAGTTTGTTTACCAGTTCTATCATCAAAGAAGGTGTTCACTATTGAAAAACTCTACCTTCTGCAGAGCGAAGCAGAGTGAAGCAGAGTGTTCTGTGTTCTCATGGATGAGGGGAGAGTGCCTCATCATATGCGCAGAGCCATAACTACGATCTAGTCATGTGAGCCTTCTTGCACAAGGACCACAAACACAATGGAGACTCCCTGACCAGGTGACTGCAGATAGCAGGAGTCGAAGCAGAGATTGCTGCCCCTTTGTCTGGGGCCCCCATGTTTCCTGAAAGCCTGTGCACCCATCAGTAAGTGCGGCTACTGGACGTCTCTCTATCGATTCTAGACATGTTACAGAGGTGAGTGACCCTCCCATCACAGAATTTACATCCGCATTGGACAATGGAATTGATACTGTGGGCACTGTCATATTGACAAATACTCCATTGAAGGATTTAAACACTCTGCCTACAGTGACCTTAGTATTAGCAGAGATGAAGGGGACTGAGGGGGGGGTCAATCTCCTTGCGGCCTAGGTTGGTATGGGAGGAGTTTTTAGGGTCTTCGACCCTTGCTGATAAGGTGCCATGTGTTAATATCCCCGCAAAAATATTGCCATACAAAAATATTGCCATATTTTTCCGGCAATATTAAGGCATGGAACCTGCGGGGGACATCCCTGCAACCCCTGAATTATTTTTAAAGGAATGGGGGACACCCCCGCAACCCCTCCTCCCAAAAAACGCAAAAATGATCCCCGACAGAAATATCTCCTATAGCATATATACAGCGATATTTTTGGTGGGGATAATATGCAGTGATACCGCCGATACCAATGATAATAAAACAAGCCCAGGTTTATTTCTTTCCACATGTTCTTTACCGCTGACACAAAAGGAGTTGCACGACAACCCCATGAACGGCCAGTACTCATCTAATACCTCAGAATCTAGTGACTGGCCTCACTTAAATCTGGATGTGGAGGCTAGGCAAGTGATTTTGGAATCATGCCCAGCCGAAAGTGCAAGCCTTGACTTACCGAAAGAGTGTGACTCTGAGTGCATCTTTGCAGTATCAAACTCCTTAATAGGGTTAAGGAGAGCTGTTAGCCCTTTGTCATCCAGTCAAAAACGTGATGCCCTGCTATTTATGGGGGATGACTTGGAGGGTCATTCTTCCTTCTTAGCGGCTTTCCTATCCCGTGATATTGCAGAGATAAAAACGCAACTAGATAGTCACAAGAAAGTTCAGGCATTGAAAAACAGCACCTCTGATGAGGCGAAAATCCTCATAGAAATTGTAGCACTGGAAAACAGCAAAGATGGTACATCACAGGTGCAAAAGGAGTTGAGTCCTGAAAGCCCTCCCATTAGATTAGTGGGATGACTAGGCCACTCTCGCAAATCTTCTAACGTATCTACTGAAGAATCAGAAACTGACCCCATTTTTCGGTTGGAAAGCCCTCGGCCGGAGATATACCTGTCACAGACAGCAACTTTGCAACTACAAAATGGAGGCTATAACCAACTTGCTGTCCCCATTTATGAAGCTGTATAATTCTCTTAATGACATGCTCAAGGATCAGGCAACCCTTCTGGTTATGATTCATTCTAAGATGATATTTTTAGAAAGTTTTGTGGCAAAGGCCCAAAACAGACTTTGATCAAGAGGCTGAAACATAGATTAACTGGAAAAATAGTTTGTGCAACCTTGGGAGAAGAGATGAACTAGATAAAAACACTTCGATGGCCGCACTCTTAGAATATTGTAACTGGATGCAATCACAGTATAAGAATGTAAATATGTCCATGAGGGTGTGCCAGGAGAAAGACATACCAAACTCACAAGCCCTGCTGAGACGCCCAAAAGAAAGTGGAAAACTAAAAGACGTTGTGATAAAGTCACTTAAAACTGCACCTCTAACAGAGCTGGATAGGAGGGTCCCTTGTACACTAGGATATCAGGCAGTGTTCGATGAAAAAAGCAGTGATGAGGCTCAATTCAATGGTGGAAGTTCTCAAGGTCCTCCAACACATGTAGGTCCTTGCCATGACACAAGGGCAATGCTATAGCATAAAGAGAAGACCCCCAAGAATCCACCCATTCAAAATGTTGGAATTGTTCAAAAACAGACGCATATTATTCCACCGACTGTGAAGGCCAAAGGAGTGCAAAACCAAAAAAGCCCCAAAATATAAATGCTATCCAGAAACCCAAATCCAATGGGTCAAGAACTTTCTTGAGACATTTAAAGACTCCCCCATGAGCTCAGGAGCACCCTCAATAGAGGGCACCCCAAAGTGGTGGTGCGATTGTGCCAAAGTTGAGATCTGAATCTGGAATGATCTGCAACCTCACGAAAACTGAACTATATAATTACCAGCGTGAAGCCCTCTCATTAGAGGACTCATGTTTGAGTGTCTTGTTGGAGGACATTTTAATCCATGAGGGGGAGGAAGAACTGGACGCTTCTGGAGGATCGGAGGCCGAAGGTGGGGACAATAATGCCAACATATCCTCAGCGCATCCACTTTTTCGGCCCCCTTAGCCCAGCATTATGTTGGAGATGGGTCGCGGGAACTTGACCACACCTTCATATTTTTCACACTTGGAGAGAAAAGGCTGATCTTGGCCAGGAAAGCAAATTCATCCCTGGGGGGAAATTGAAAAAGAAGGCTTCAAAATTAAGAGCACCAGTTCATAATGCAAGGGCACACTCCTCAATCATGGCATCAGAGACTCTACGTATGTTGGAGTGAGTCTTCCCCAGGGATGACAACTTGATACTTAATCAAATAAATGTCCTGAAATTGCTCCAACACATCCTGAAATTAAGATACATCAATTCGGATGATATTCATGTGGTGCAATTTGTGAATGAGGAAAGACTAGACTGCGTAATCCTCCATTTAAATTCTCCCGGGGTGAAATCTAATTTAATTGAAGCAACTTTGGGCTTGCTAGCTTTTGGGTTTGACTTGAGAGACCAAAAGGAGCTACCCAGCAAAATCTACAACAATGAAAAATCATCTGGTCAGCAGGACTTCGAAAATTACGCCTATCTGCTCCCGGCCGAATGGGGAAGGATAGAAAGAAATGAATCTGCTAAAACGTTTTAATACTAAATATCGCCCTTTAAGAGTGAGGGTTAATTGCTGAAAAGAGCAGGTACATCAAGTTCGAGAAGTTCAAGAAATAATGCCATCATATTCGGACAAGCAAGATCGGTCACAAGCACAGTGACATTCGGCAGTATCGAATGACTATTAACGACCAATAGAGGATAAACCTCCAGCTCTTCGAATAGGATCATGGAACATGAATGTCTTTGCTTATCTGTTTAAGAACGAAGATCAAGTCCTAGGGTCTTATGATGTTCTATGCCTCCAAGAGACGTGGCTAAGATTCAGGCCAGTCTCTGAGGGATTTGTCTGCTATTTGAATCAAGCAGGAAAAGAATTGTTAGGAAGACCTTATTCAGGTCTATTGACAATTATAGAAATTGGTAACAGGATTGGAGCAAGGGAAGTGTCAAATTGGACCTTTTATTCAAATATTGATCCTGGAGAGACCCAGGATAGTTCGAGATGAAAAGTCTGTATTTGTGATATTCAATGTATATTTGAGTGTGGTGATGTGTGGGGAAGATGTGTTTATTGAATCGGTAACAAGATTGATAGATGAGACATACTTCACCCTTATAGAGACACATATTTTTCTTTGTGGGGATCTAAATGTGAGATACTTAGATGAACAAGGGAAATTAATGAGCAAGCTGGCACTCCACAATAGGGCGGTATTATGGTTTGATGAAGTGTACGGTCAAGGTTTGCACATGCTTAATGGTCAAAAAAATGGGTGACATTCCCAGGAACCCGACCTGGACTAGGGGTCAGCAGAAGGCCTGCCTAGACTATTCCTTTGTGTCAATTCATATGCTACAATTAGTGGATTTGTTTCAGGTGGTGCCAATGCCAACTAGTGACCATAACTTATTAGAAATAAGATGTGAGGAGAGTCAGATCTGTGTGGACCCAATAGTTCAACCAAGGATGCAGATCTCGCAGGGGAGGAACAGAATAAGGATAAACCCAGAGAATGTTTTAACGATTACAACAAATCTTAGGAAACATCTGAATGATAGAAAGGAGGCAATTGATTATACAGGGTTGTTAGCTGACTTCATAGAGGTTAGACACAAGTATGGGAAACCAGATTTTAAGCCCAAACACATCTACAACAAAGTAGTGGTGGAAGCAAAGAAGTTGTATCGCTCAGATATAAGGAAAATTAAATGAGTGGAACTTGGCGTTTTGGGGCCTTCAATTAAAAAACATAAGCAACAGTATATAAATTGGATAATTGCATCTAAAGGGTTGAGCTCACAACATGATGCAGACTTTATGCTACAAACCATTTGCAAACATAATACGACAAGTATTTGGGAACTTATAAACAACGATGGGAGATTGCAAATGGCACATATGGCGACTTTGAAGACACTGAAGACAAATGGTTAGAGCATTTTACAACCTTGTTTGCAACGTTGTTTGCAATGGCATTGCACATAAGCCCCGATGAAATTAGAGGCTCACAATTAAAATGGGCCTTCGACTTTGATAAAGAGTTGACTTGTCGCCCTGAAATGCGGTGGTACCGCTGCATTTACGGGGCTGGCCCGATCATGAGTTGGGCGATAAATTGGCTGTATTACCTCCAACTTTTTGCTCGAGGTGAAAACCACATTTTTCGGCTGTTTTCGGCGCAATTCCCGCCGTGGTAATAGCACCCCCTAACCCCATTGGATCCCATGGACCCAATGGGGAATGGGCAATAATCGCCCAACCGCTACTCGTGATCTGGCCGTAATAGTACCGGACCGAGTAGAAGTAACATTATTTGTGCTGGCTGTATCCCAGTGGGATTACCGCCGGGCTACCACCGGACCCGTGATGAGGCCCATGGAGGGGTTGCTTAGAAAAAATGAACTCTTCACGTGTACCTGGCCCTGACTGGCTCACTGACTCTATGTTAAAGGAAGCTATAGGACCTTGGGCAGAGTTCACTTTTCTGATCTTCAACCAGATCTTGGTGACCAGAGAAGTTCCCAGTTAATGCAAAATGGCCATAATAGTGCCAATCTTTAAAAGGGGCGATAGGGAAAACCCAATAAATGACCGCTCCATTGCCCTACTGGACACATTGGGAAAGATGTTTGTGTCTATACTGTTACAAGACCTGAACGTTTGAGCTGTCAATGAAGGACGATTGGATCCCCGACAAACGGGCTTTGTTAAAGGAGTAGGGACTGTCCTAAATCTCTTCCTCTTGAACCTGCTGAAATTAAACGCACTTAAGAACAAAGCATTTGATTGGCCTTTATTGATTGTGAACAGGCGTTCGACAGTGTTAATAGGGAGAGATTATGGAAAAGATCTAAAGTTTAGAATCCCTCAGGGACTTACTTGAGGCAATAAGAGCACTTTACTCGGGGACCTCTGTACAGGTTAGAATGACAATGCAGGGTATCTGTTCAAGGAAAATTAAAACATACAGGGGAGTAAAACAAGGATGTCACCTGACCCCTGCAATGTTCAACCTGTATCTATCGGTCCTGAGTGTTTCCCTTGCCTTGACATCAGCCTTCCCTCTGAAATTACACAACTGCCATATCACATGGATCCCGTATCCGGGTGACCTGGACATCTTTGACCAGACTCCAATAGGACTGCAGTGGAGGCTAACCAAATTCATGAAATATGCATCTGAAAATGGGTTGAAAGTGAACATTAAGAAATCTGAAATCTTAACCCTGACTTCAGCTCAAAGAATGGTTAATGGTAGATTTAAGTGGATTATAGGGGAGAGACACTCTTAGTAGTAGTAGTAGTAGACTGGATTGTATAGCTGGGGGTGGTAGTAAAACGGAGCATAAATGAGAAAGCTTGGTACCATACATTTAGATCTAAGGTCAAGACGTTGGCGACACAAGGGCTGGCTCTGCATATTCAGTGTGGAAAATATACAATCATACCAGTGCTGACCTTTTATAAACAGGAGATTGTACCAATTTTAACCTATGGCGCAGAAGCATTGTTGGATCTCGCATGGCAAACATGGGATGTCTTGGAGGGATTCTTTTGGAGGAGGGTATTGAGGTTACCTAAAGGTCTACCGGTATCTTCTATTAGGTATGAATTAGGGTTACAGTTAATGGAATACATTGTCTGCTGGAAATCAATTTCTTTACTTAGGAAGTGTATTGTAACAGACCATCTCCCCCTTTTGAGATTTTAAGGACCACAAATAAGGGGAAGGCAGACTGGTTGTTGGAAAAGTGGCAAAGGGAAAGCATCAGCTTGTTAAAGGCATGGAATCCACCACAGCCATGCTAATAATGAACCCGGAGCTAGTTAAGATAGAAATCCGGATACAGGATTGGATAGACAACACAAGACAAAAGAACCAAATACAGATTATCTCTAAAACTTGATCATGAAAGGAGGGCGGTTAGTCAACTGCCGATTTACCTGTCTAAATTTCCATCTGCCCGCTACTGCGATCTGTTTATAAGATTCCGATTAAACATTATTCCAACGAGAGAAGTTCTGGAATTTTGTAAACAGCTGCAACAGACTCAATCTAATTGTAGAGACTCTGGAGTAATTGGCTGAAGGGAATCATTGAAACACCTCGTTGTGGCTTGCAAAAGTTTAACTGAGCTGAAAAGCTTGTATCTAGCAAATTTAATTACTGAGATAAAATCCCTTTCGCCCTCTGAGTGGTGGGACATGTTTTTGATTGGGAATAAACCGAATGTGATTCTTGCAACAATTAAATTCACGCAGAGGGTTTTAAAGCTGGAATAAGGGGGAAGGTGCACTAGACAGATTTAATGGAGTACTTTTGTTTCGGTATGCTCTCTCCTTATTCTTACTGTTTTTGTATTCCTAGGTAATGAGGCTTGTGTAAATGACAAAGAAGTTTATGTTTTGAAAGGTTTGCAACAATAACACATAATAATTAAAACTGTGCGTTTATAGCACGCCTCCTCCACTTAGATAACAGAACGTAACAACACACGAGTTCAACGGTTTTTGATTCACCTTCAACCTGACAATTTTTGGGAAGGGGCAGAATAATTTTGAATTCTTTGTTTGTATAATAAAGTCACCGTACTGTTACATTGTATGCACATGGTTACAAATATTTCACACTCATGAGCATGTGTGTATTTTCTATGCTCAATAAATCATGAATTAACTGCACTCACAAATATAGCTGCACCCCCACATACACACACACACTTACTGTAAATCCCAGCATGTTTTGGGCGTTCAACTCTAATAAGACCAAAACTAAATTATTTCACTAGCTTCTGAGCAGCAATGCAGCTTGAAATCGATGAATTTCTTTCTGCAGCGAAATATCCTCTCACGAGCTGGTGCCAGAAATGAGAAGCACATTTATGGCTTCTGAAAGGGCTCTTGGGCCCTGCACCCTGGGCAATAGTGTGCGCAAACAGCAATCAGAGACTGCTTGATCCCCCGCAATCGGGCTACGTGGAACCTTTCTCAGGGGACAGGTAGGCGGCTTAGGTGCTCAATCTTTTATGGCGTGGAACAATGTCAACAATTAGAGCAGAGAAGAACTCAATTAAGATGCACGACTAGATGGGGCAAACAGCACATTCTTACCAATGTTCCCTCTAGGGGCATTCCATTATGGGAGATGTTTAGTATTGGGCAGGCATGGTAGCTCTGGCACAAACAAGATTCTGCACATTTCAAACCCAAAATTGTTAATTCAGTCAATTGTGTAACAACAGGGCCTTGAGTGCAATATCTACTAAGTATTGCTTAGTTAAAATTCAACAAAACAATAATAGTGCAATGTGATAGGATACAAACACACACAGCCATTTGATCTTCAAGAACATGAAAGGTTTTCATTTCTTGTTGAGGTTATCTCAGTGGGTCCAAGTATCTTCATTCTGGGCCAATAACACGTTACATGGTAGGGCAGAACCTCTGCTACATATAGAAGTATGCTTGTGGTTTACCCCGTCAGGAATCTCAGGGACTGAGCAATGTGCTGCTTTTATACCAATGTTAGACCATGTGTTGTCAATGCTCCCAACTCATTTTAATGCATGTTTCCTTTTGTATACGCGCCATTATCACGTAAGATACATTACCAAGAGCATATTTGCAGTCTGCAATGGTGGTGCGCTAGACTAACTGACCACTGAGCAAATGGCAGCACATTGAGCCATACATTGCATGTCCTACATTTGTTGGTTGCACTGCAACAGCACATGCACACAGTGGAGATCGGCCACAGTGCTGGACACATGACCAAAGGCTCATTGAAAGCTGCTGGAAAGGTCAAGGTTCAACGGTTCCATGTGATAAAATCACGGCAAAAATGGCCGTGGACGCAAAATATTAGGGCAAAAAGGCTGTGGTAAAAACCCCAGGCCCATTATACCATTTAAATGGAGCGGGGGACACCCCCGCAACCCCTGCTCCCCTTAAATGGTATAATATGGTACACCTTTACCGTGTCACACCACAGCATTTTTGCCACGATTTTTAGCATAGGTGACATTTTTGCCACTGTTTCATCACTGCATACCGGTTCAACGTGAAAAACCCTGCCGTGCATTCCTGTGACCCGACATCTTACAGATCCTTGCAGGCACTTTAGTGAGGCACAGTGTCTGGAACAGCAGATACTTACAATTCATACAGTACATCACCCCTGCCTTAATGTGCCTAGTTACCACTGGCAAATCCATCTATACAACACCAAAGTTCTGCTGCAAGTCTCTTTTTTGTATTTCCCTCAGAATTCTGGTGTCTCTACATCATATTACTGAGGTGCTTGATTTATGTTCTCATTAAGCTTCCAGCTGTGCCCAGGTCATCACTTGCGTAATTAATTCACTCCGTGAGATTTAATAAATGCTAAAGTACTTGCATAGATGGGATTGTTATGATTCACCAAAGGACATTAGTGATTGCCCATGAGGTCCTTTTTACGAGGGGCACCAATCTTACAATATATATATATTTTTTAATCCTGAATCCCTTTCAAAATAATTAATATTCATGTGCCACACTTTCAGCATCACAACAAAAATGTTCTTGATTCAGACGTTTCACTTATGGTTTGGTTGAAATCTATCCTGCTGTACTTTAAAGATGCTACATGCAGTCCAATTTCCTCAGCTGCAACCGGATGCGATATTGTTGAAAACTAGTGATGCAACAAGGGTGGGGCTGTATTAGCCAGAGGGGTGCACACCTTCTGAAGACAGAGGACTGATAGCAGCATTTCCCCACCTAATCTTCTGAGTATGGCATGATTGGGATAATGTAACGATCCCTTGGATTACCTGTGTCAAGCATATAGCATTAACATTACCATTACCATTACATGTATTAATAACACTGCTGGTCTGATAGCACAGCGAGTAGAGCGCTCGCTTTGACATCCGTGCAAAGCCTGCCAAGGCAGGTTCGAATCTCGACAGGGCCAAACTTAGCCTTTCGAGGTCCATAAATGCGTGTGGCACTATACACCGTGGGTCTAAGCAGTGCTCAGATGCCTGAGGGTTCATAGCACTATATAAATGCAAAAACAAAACAAACTGATTAAATCAATACGTACTTCATTGATATCAGAATTGCCATGACTAGCAGTGTCCTAGATTAAATTTAAAGGCTCCAGTAACTGTTCTGTGCTCCGTACCGTTTCTGCAAGAGTCACAAAACCTAGCCCAGGAAATGGGGACCCCTGGCTGCCAGAGATTACCCGCAGAGTGATGGTTTTAAGTGGATCCCCAGGGCCTCTCAGCACGAAAGAGAGATTGAGTCCAAAAGATGACAACAAGTTAGCCAGTGGCTTGTTTAGTCGAATTCCCCAAAGAAATACAAAAGAACATTAGCAGGCAGCCCAGCGCAAGTCCTAGAGACTCCCTGTGGATTCCATGGCCCCTAGCTGAAGCCTGGGAGCGGACAATCAGAAATAGGACGGAAGCTGTGATGGGCTTCTTTAAAGACTACAAGAGACTGTGGGGGGACTGTGGTGGGGGACTATAGTGATGTCTGCATGAAAATTGGCCCACGAAAGCCAGGAAGAAATAGACAGACACTAGAAGAGAGTCCAAAACCATCCAGAAGGATAAGCATTTGTTGAATAGTTTCAGACGGCCTAAAAAACTAGCCGCTTTGAACTTTGGCATCTTTTGGTTTGGTTTTGCTTGGCCTGGATCTAGGGAGTAAAACCCAAACAACTGAGAACTATGAAAAATGTAATATGAAAACCTGGGGAAGGTTTCCTGGCCAGAACTGAGCATAACTTTGCTTTGTGGCATTTGAGATACTTATAAATTCCCCTTTCCAACCTTAGAGTAAAACTAAAACCCTCCCCCACATGTTACACCTAAAGAGGGAAGAGGACTGACTTCTCCTACTTAATGCAGAGACCCGCCTTTGAAACAAATTCATGGATTATATTCACCAAGCATGGGATTGACATGCATGGATTAGATAGACACAAGAGCGTGTTGCCCATGTACAAGGATATAATCCTCATCTCCTTTCGGCCAAAAACAGGTTTCCAAGATCACACCCCTAGACATGCGCTTGACAGTGGTCAGTCATGATTTAGAAAAAATAATGTCGAATGACAAAAATGTCGAAAAAATAATGTCGAAAAAAAAAATGTCAAATGTCTTTTTTTTTTATTTATATGTATTTTTTGGCTTTGGTAAGTATAAAAAATGGGTAAAATAAAAGAAAGGGGGGTATGGGGAGGAACCCCCCATTTAAAAAAAAAACGTATTGAAAAGTAAATTCAACATTTTTATTTCGACATTTTTTTTTCTAAAAAATGACTTTCGACATTATTGTTTCCTAAATTATGAATATAAACCGCGCTTGACTAGGGATTCATAGCAAGTGCAAACAAGAAAGGGGAGAGGAGATGCCCTTGCCCTGTCCTCCTAGACACGTCCGACACTTGGCCATTTCCCTTAGCTCTAGCCAACATGTGGGTGTACAATAGACTCAGACACCTCCTGAATCAGGGACTGATAATCAATTTAGTTGCACTTGAAATAAAATAAAACACTCCACTAAATGATAAGCTGTTTTAGCGTCCAGCGAGATGAGCACCTGGTGCCCCTTCCCACTTTATGCCGAGTCCATAACAGCAAACACTCATCTGATGTTGCGCTTTATAGATCAGTGCTCTACAAGTCCATATTGATCCAGATGTATCAGCTTACCGATCACACACATTAGCCTATCAACTATCACCTTTACCTCCACATTCAAAAATAAGATTACTTAGTGTACCCTGCATTTGCCCGTAGAATGAATTTACCACAATCTGGGTTAACCACATCTCTGGTGTCGTAAGCCCCTGCTAATTGCACTTGTTGTACACCTCTAGCCGCTTACGCAATGATGTCTCAGGCACAATTCAAAATAATTCCTTCAGAAGTCAGCTAGGTCCCCAAGATTTCTCACTTCCCAGCTGCTCAAGGACCTTCTGATTTCCTCCATCATAATTTCCCCTCAAAGTTATTCATGTGCACTTTCCCCAAAGAAGAGAGTCTTAGGTCCTGCAGGAAACCCCTACACCCCACCTCTTCCTTGCACCTAGATAGGTAGGGGTGTAAGTAATAATCGAAGAATACTTCCACCGTTTCAGCTCTAGATGTCTTAATTTTGCCCTTAGCATCTCTGATCTCTGCAACCGGTCTGACTTGATCCCCTCTCTTTTCCAACCAGACTAGCATCTCCTCAACTTGTACCAAATGCATATAGTCTGTGGCACATATCCTGTAAAGAAGTCTTAGTACGGGCCATCTGTTCCACCTTCTACTCAAATCTTTTATGGTCCAGTATAACCAAATCCGCATAAATGGGGTGTATCACATACTACTCCTCTCCTTGAGCGAGTTCACCCTTTGACGTATTGATGTTTGCTCCTTTCAACTTGTCTATCACTCTAGCGAATAGTTTAACTTTACCTTTCAGGATGGTTTTATGATCTCCCCACAGGTCCAAGTTACTCCTCAGTAATTCCTCATTCATCTTTAAATATTGTGTAGTTTCCTTTTCTACAAATGTCTACACCTCTGGGTTCTGAAGCTAATATGCATTGAGTCTCCACATTTCTTAACCCCCCCCCCCAACCTTTTCACTACCTTTGTCACTTTAAAAAGCAATTTTTGCAGGACACACCCTTCCATCCTCTAATTACTATCATTAACGGTGTCCAGTGAAAAAGTCGAATGAAATAAGTCGACTTGCAAAAATATCGAAAAAAAAAAATGTCGAAAAAAAAAACCGAATGTGTTTTTTTTTATTTATGTTTTTTGGGCTTTAGCTGGTAAAAATAAACGGGGGGTTAGGGGGGACCCCCCCCATTAAAAAAAAAATCGACATTTTTTTTTCCGACATTTTTGTAATTCGATGTTTTTCATTCGACTTTTTGACTATAAACCATCATTAACAATTCGGCGCAATGTAAGTGGCATATGACTGTTCATAATTATCAGACAGTTTGTAGAGCTGTCACAATACATTTTAATAATATCAAAAGAGATGACATTGAGGGCCGCTCTTCAACATTTAAAGGAACATGTCACACGGTCTGATATGCAATGTATAGTGAAAGGTTATGGGGCAGTAGCAGCACTCTGGTAGTCAGTGACACAATGCAGAATCTTTGGAAATCCATTGAGAATGTCATGTTTTACACTTTGCCATTTTGTTTAAACAACATCGTCTCTGAGATGTTCTGTTTTAACAAAGCATGTCATCAGGCACTGATCTCTGGTGCAAAACTCTTCTCTGAATGGTTGCCTATGGTGTTACAGGGATCTTACAACCTCAACACAGTCTTTCTTATCTAATTTTCCTATTCAAGTGTCATTGAAGCCCTCATGTTCCATTTTCATGATGATACCAACATCCTTTGTGCCAACATCCCCACAGTAGAAGATCAACACAAAGACTATGCTTTCGCCCAGCCCAAGCGCCCCAAAATACGGATTCAGTTCACCTCTGATGATAGAGAAATAGCTGCTAAAATCTGCACTACTATCCAGAAAACCTCACCACCCCTAGATGCCTGGAAAGCTAACCTCTGATCATGAGTGCTGACTCCTTCGACTACCATCACTTTCAATTATCGTTGGCTAATTTTTTATTACTCTGGGTTTTCATAATATTATGGATCCCTTTTCTGTCTATCCTTAGATAGTCAGATGTACCTCGCTGAAGATGTTCAATAAGGCAGAAACATGTGTGGTACTCCTGCTCAGAGAAAATCATTCATAGTACAACCTTTATTCGGCAAAGTGTCATTTAGGTACATCATATAATACAATATATGTAATAAAATATAAACAAGTCTAAAAAATAAAACACTATACTATGGTAGATAATGTTTAAAATCCCAAGTCAAGACCATCACAGAACACTTAACCGACTCCTATCAATGGGAGTCAGAACAACACTGCAGGGTACTTTTCCCTCCTCAGCCCAGCCCTATGGATGTACTTGGTGACAAAGTAAACCACATTTAAGTCATTAGACATTTTACAACACTTCAGAGCTTCTCTAGCCCTACTAACGTTATATAACAAGAACAATGGTTTCAAATACCTGGTTCTTAATTCTTTTAAGGCTTCACAGGTAAGTATAACATTGGCTATTCTTTCTACACCTTTACTATACATTGGGCTCTCAGAGCTACCCTTCCCATCCCACTGACTCATATTTTCCTGCACGGGCAAGCAACCTAGACATCGCCTCATGTATAGGTCGTGGGCATAGGCTGGGTCCACTGTATTCATGTATAGCTCCATGCCCTGCAAAACTTTGAGCTCTAAGTAGTTTGGAGCAGTTGCCAGGGCTAATGTGATTGTCCCTGCCCTTATTAGTTTAAATTATGAAATGTCTCCTTGACTAACCCTTTCGCGTCATTGTTAGGCAGAATCCTGTTCAGTGCCCTTAGGGACCACTACACACAATTAAGAATACAGGTGGCAATACAAGTTTTACCTTTGGTACAAGCCTGTACTACTATGTCAGAGTGGTAGCAGTGGCGGAGCAGCCAGGCTTATCTCAAGAGTATATGAGCAGTAGCAGAGATTACACAAAGGGACCACAATTACCGTGACTCAAGCAAACACTGACTCAAGGTTTCAGGTAGAAAAATATAAGTACATTTATTTTTAAACCATTTGTTATAAACACAACACTTCTATTAAACTTAAACACAAAACCACACGTCAAATATAGTACAACTAACCAATTCACTTTGTACAGTATGTCTCAAGGTAAGTACCCTGTGTTTGGATGAACCGGTGTTACGAACAAAACACGTTACTACGAATACGATTGCGATCACTTTTTGACAGTTCGGTCTACTAATTAAACGCGTATCCGTGACATGAAATGCTACCGGGGCAAAAACACACTTAGCACCTGAGATACCCAGAGGGAGTTGGAGGCAAAAATCACAGGCAATATTTTGGTTAGGCAGACAGAATCGAGAAACACTCAGAGACAGGAGTTCAAGAGTAAAAGGGCCGGAGCCAGGGTCAAGTGACACCGGGGGCCTGCTGCCAAAGATCACACAGTCAGACAGTTCACGATTCAACGTAGCCAAGAGTACTTCGATATTGTCAATGTTCGGAAGCAAAAGTTATAGGAAGGAGGGAAGACAAATGCAAGCCTTGGAGATGAAGAAAAGGGGTTCACCCAGTTTCCTCAAGCAGAACACAGTACCTTATTCCAGTGGTGCAGCTGGTGCCCTGGCAGTTGTTCCTGTTGGTTTCCCGCAGACCCACGATTCCTGGAGCTTCGTTGTGAAGGAGGACGTCTGAAGGGGGTATGCACCACACAGGGATGAAGCCGGCAGCAGCAACAATGAATAAAAGGTGCGCTCCTTAAACACAGGAGAGGCTCTTCAAATGGCTATCCGGACCACTACAGCAGTGTGCAGCGATTTCGACCAAGGAAGACAATCCTCTGGCTGTGGAAGATGAGCTGGTTATCCCCACCAGGCTCAAGGGAAGAAGAGTCCGGACTGGATCTCCTCTTAGTCATTGAAGGGTAGATAGCTCAGGACTGCAGCAGGGCTTCACCGGGATGGGGTAGTTGCAGCAGTCGTCTTTCTCTCCGCTTCTCTGCGGTTGTAGATGCCTACCCCCGGGGACCCAGACCAAGTCCAGCAACCCCAGAAGCAGGCATCAAGTTATACTAAGCAAACCCAACAATACCTGCTAGGGGCTATTTGGGTGCAGGCGCCAGGCTCATATGGAGAGTCAGTCCTGGCGCCATAGGCGCCAGGCTCATAGATTTAAACTTACCTGATGCAGACCATGCTGCAAACTCACCTAATGCAGACCATGCTGCAAGAGCTCCAAGCCAAAAGGACTATTTTTTTTACTCGGGTGGGGCTGGGGAGGAATACTTACCTGGGACTACTTTGGAGGCTATTTAAACCACGGCTGAAGAGCAGCACACGCTTCACGTTATTCTGCATCCAGCAGCGTAACGCTCACCGTGCCTGCAAGTCTGCATCCAGTCTTCTGCCATGCCCATCTCGAGTCCGGAGCTCCTAGAAAAAGGGGAGAGAAGGAGAAAAGGTTAGAACAAGAGCAATACCTTTGATCCTTACCTGAATTCCCGATCCACTGTGCCTTCGAGATGGAAGAAAGAAGTTATTTTATGTGTGTCGCCTCGCCTGCAGCAGCGCCGCGCTGAACTCACCGGCCTTCACAGCATCTTCACATTCCACCGCAATCTTCTGCATGCTCCGGCCGCACTCCGGTACCTAAGGGGAAGACAAGAACAGCAAGGTGAGCCAAGGGAATACACAGAGACATTATTAGTTACCCCCCATAGACTTTCCTGATTTTACCACCGGGGGTACTATTCCTCTTCACGGGTTGGCGCAGCTTCCACTGCATCCTCGCCGAACCCCGGGCCCTAAGGGGAAACAAAAGGACAGCAAGGTGAAACAAAGGGACAAACAAGGGGAACCCTCCTCACCACAATAGACTTACCTGATTTTACCGCCAGAGGCATTATTCCCCGAGACTTCATATTTTCTCTCAGTGCCTGAATAAGGGAGAAAGCAACAGATTACATATTGACATTATTTTAACGAACTGTGTTGGATAATACAAATCCTTACCTGAATATTACTGGTTGCCACGAGGAACTTTTCGCTAGGGTCAAGCTGCAACCTGCAAGGAATCGGGCAAGAGTGAAAGTCAGACATTTGAACTCTTACGAGCTACATGCTTACGGCGTTTTGCCGGGAATCTCAGAGTCAATATTGTTCTGGAACTCACCAATTCCTTCGAGCCAGTGAAGCAACTGGTCATCAGCGCGCCCCTGCGCTCAATGCAGGATGGAGAGCTCATCTTTCCAAACCATTAGGTGAGACTATAAGAGGGGACATCAAAGGTGATCAGTGGGGAGAACAGCGGGAGTGGGGGAGGGTTAACGCTCAACTCCACGGGTGGTTAATTCCCTTTCTCCATTTGCAGAAGAATATTCCTACGGGCCAAGCAAACAAAGCTAGGTGGGCCAGTCCAGTCCGTCATCTCGGCACTATGCGTCACATTGGTGGAGGCCGCAGCTGTCCAGTTCAGATCGACGCCCCTGTGGGAGCCAGGTGAGCGTAACAGAACGCGAAGCCTACCCACAAATTCCCACCCGGGCGTTATGGATACCTCAGAAACTGACCAATTGGCCCAATTACTAGGGGAATTGAGGGCTGAAGTACATTCCGCCCGTCAAGAAACCAATGCTCTTAGGAGAGAACTGAATTTGTCAAAGGAGCGAACTGATGACCTTGCTAGGCAACTACTGTAAAGCCAGGCTGGACAAGCACCCCTACCAGGTCCCGGGGGGAATCCAGCTCCTGTGTCATCGAGTAACCCTGTGTAAATAAAACTACCGGGAAGTATTCCATTAGCTCCGCCCGAACGCTTTGCCAGAGATCCCAAAAGGTTTGCCGTGTTTATGAACCAATGCCGCTTGCACTTTTTATGCAGACCCGGAACCTTGCCAAACGATCAAGCCAAGGTAGCCTTCGTATTGTCATATCTCAGCGGCAGTGCAGCTGATTGGTCAATTCCACTAGTTACTCAGGATGACCCAATTCTTCGGGATTTTCAGGGCTTTCAAATGAGCATGGAAAGACTATTTGCCCGGCACTCCCAAGGACAGGCCCTGGATAACAAACTTTTGTCCCTACAACAAGGTAACCAGGACCTTCTATCCTACATCGTGACCTTTAATAGATTGATAGTGGAAACTGGTTGGCCTGAGGTAAAACGAATCACGTTATTTCATCGAGGGCTTTCGAGGAGAACTCAAGGATGTCTTGGCTCAAGTCGTGAACCCACCTCAAGACTGCGCTGAATATATAGACTTAGTGGGCCAGTTAGATCACAGACTTCAGAACAGAAAGGCTGATCGAGCCAAGTTTGAGAGTCGGGTGTTGGTCAAGACCCACGCTAACCCCAAAGGAGCAGATGCTTCAGAACCCATGCAAATCGGAGGGGTTAAAGGACCCTTAACTCAGAAGGAAAGAGAAAGGAGACGGCAAATGCAATTGTGTCTATATTATGGAACTTCTGGCATTTTCTACAGGATTGCCCTGTAAAACCACCCATGAAGGTGGTAGGAGCTGCTGATAAAAGCCATATAGAGTCAGACTCGGGAAACGACCACGCGCGACAAGCGTAGAGGTCCGCTTGTCGAGCTTGAAGAAGGATACTCAGACCTCGCATTTCATCATACCAATGGTCCTCGTAGATCCAAGGCAGCCATCGCGTTTGCACGCAGTAAGGGCATACATTGATAGCGTGGCCATAGGAAACTATGTGGACTACGAATTGGCTTCCAGGATGAATCTACCTCTCTGCTGAAAAACCACCTCAGATGTCATCACCACAGTCGATGGAACTGAAATTGCTTCTGGGCCTGTAACTCATTCTACCGCAAAGACGACTCTATTCGGCCAGGATGAGCATCGAGAGACTATTGTGTTTGATCTAATCAAAGCCCCACAGTTCCAAATAATACTGGGGATACCTTGGTTGGAAACACATAATCCTTGTATTGATTGGCGAGAGAAGAGAATAACCTTCCCGGATTGTGCACAAACCTGTTACCCGAAGAAAAATCTGAACGCAGGCCTGGCCCCAGTAACCACAGCAGTCGTGCAACTACCTCCAGAATACCAAGAATTCCAGGATGTCTTCCAAAAAGAACTGGCAAACACCTTACCACCTCACAGATCGTACGATTGTCAAATCGGTCTCATACCCAGTGCACAACCCCCTTGTAGCAGGATCTACACCTTTACGGAACCTGAGAACCTTCACCTACGACAATACTTAGACCAGTACCTTGCTAATGGCTTCATTCGCCCATCCAAGTCCCCTGCATCTTCAGCTTTGTTCTTCGTGCCCAAAAAGGAAGGTGAGCTCAGAACGTGCATAGACTACCGCGCATTGAACCAGATAACTGTTAAGAACCGATACCCATTGCCTCTGATCCCGGAACTACTAGGCCAAGTGAAGGACGCTTGCATATACACTAAGCTAGATCTCCGGGGGGCATACCACCTGGTACGTGTAAAAGGGGGCGATGAATGGAAGACTGCTTTTCGCACTAAGTATGGGTTATTCGAATACCAGGTGATGCCTTTCGGGTTGTGCAATGCACCAGCAGCCTTCCAATACTTCATGAACAATGTCCTTCGTGAACTCATTGACGTTTGTGTTGTCGTATATATCGATGATATTCTAGTATACTCCTCTTCAGAATCTGACCATGTGAAGCATGTCCGAGTAGTCCTTGAGAAATTGCGCCAGCACAAACTATATGCAAATCTAGAAAAATGCATTTTTCATGCCACAGAAGTTGAATTCCTTGGGTTTATCCTGACCCCAATAGGAGTCCGAATGGACGCACAAAAGGTGGACGCAACTCTTAAGTGGCCATCACCAAGTTCAGTTAAAGGAGTACAAAGCATGCTTGGCTTTGCCAATTTCTACCGCAGATTTATCCCGGATTTTTCACATGTTGTACATCCCATCACAGCACTCTTGCGAAAAAATAAACGCTTTATGTGGACTGAAGAAGCTGAAAAAGCCTTCCAAGAAATGAAAGCGAAATTCACGTCTGCATCTGTATTAAAGCACCCGCGCCCTGAACTTCCATACATAGTGGAAACTGATGCATCAAGTCTAGCCATGGGAGCTGTCCTGTCTCAAAAGGACCCTGAAACTGGCCAGCTTCACCCAGTAGCAATTTGGTCCAGAAAGTTCTCGGCACCCGAGTTAAACTATGCAGTTACCGACAAGGAGTTATTAGCTATTAAATCCGCATTCAAGGCTTGGTGGCACTATCTTCTCGTTGCCAAGCATACCATTACTGTGATCACCGATCACCGGATCTTACAGTATTTAAAGACAGCCAAGGCCCAATCGTCCAAGGCCCAATCGTCACGCCAACTCCGATGGGAATTGTTCTTTGCCGAGTTCGACTTCGTGATAACCTATCGACCAGGTTGTAAGAATGGTAAAGCAGACGCCTTATCCCGAATAGGGATGGGAGAGGCAGAAGTGAACCCAGAACCAGTACCTATAATTTCCGAACAAAGGATTCTTGGCATGACAACTCTACAGACACTAGAGGACATTCAGGTAAAGATCCAACAACTCTTTGATCCTACAGCCCTGCAGGACTGGGTAATGAAAGGCCCGGAATACTCTGTCACCAATGACCTGCCTTATTACCAAGGGCGGCTATTTCTGCCACATAAGGAACTACAAGAGCTAGTCATTTCCCATTATCATGATACCCTAATAGAGGGGCACCCAGGTATTGCAAAAACTGAAGCTAAGATTAAGAGACAATTCTGGTGGCCCACCTGGCGAAAGGGTATTAAATCATTTGTGATGTCTTGTGGCATTTGCGCCCAAAACAAAAGTCAAAAGAAAAAACCTGCTGGACTCTTACAACCTTTAGACATTCCACCTACATCATGGCACACCTTATCGTTAGACTTTATTACTGATCTACCCCCATGTAATGGATTTAACACCATTCTAGTCATTGTGGATCGTTTTTCCAAGATGGCCCACTTTATTCCTTTAAAGGGATTACCTTCAGCTTCAATCCTGGCCAAAGAGTTCCTCGAAAACATTGTTCGCATACACGGATTTCCGTCCGTATTGGTCTCTGACTGGGGCAGTCAATTCATTTTACATTTTTGGAAAAAAATGTTGTCAATTGGCGCAAATCGATGTGAGGTTATCGACCAGTCACCACCCCCAAACCAATGGTCAAACGGAGAGGACCGACCAGACTCTCGAACAATACCTGCGTTGTATGTTACATCAGACTGAGAGTAATTGGAAAGACATTCTTTGGATCACCGAATATGCATACAATAATTCAGTACATTCTGGAACTGGACAAAGCCCCTTTTATACCTTATCTGGGCACCATCCTCGAACCTCAGACCTTGACTCACCCCAACACTTAGAAATGCCCGCAGCGGACCATCACGCTACGCTTACACAAGCCTTTAAGGAAGCAACTGAACATTTAAAAAAGGCGAAAGAAAAATACAAGAAAGATGCTGATCGGCATAGAAGTGATACTCCACAATACCAGATAGGGGACCAAGTATGGTTAGCCACAAAACATATACCTCTAAAGGGAACACAGACCTTTAACCCCAGATATTTGGGACCTTACTCTATTAAGGCCATTATCAACCCAGTGGCTGTCAAATTGGACTTACCTGCTAATATGCAAATTCACCCTGTCTTTTATGTGTCACTTTTGAAGCCAGTGCAACCAGGGACAAGACTAACCAAGCCACCAGACCCCATCCTTGTAGGCAGGGAACCAGAATTTGAAGTTAAGAACATCCTGGACTCCAAGCTGATAAAGTCAAAACTTTTTTATTTAATCGACTGGAAAGGTTACGGACCACAGGAAAGATCATGGGAACCTAGTGACCACGTTCATGCACCCCGATTGGTGCAAAAATTCCAGTGAAATTTCCCAGACAAACACAAACCACAGGGAAGAACGACTTTAGGAGGTGCCTTGGGGGGAGTGCTGTCATGATGCCTACCCCCGGGGACCCAGACCAAGTCCAGCAACCCCGGAAGCAGGCATCAAGTTATATTAAGCAAACCCAACAACCCCTGCTAGGGGCTATTTGAGTGCAGTCCTGGCGCCTATGGCGCCAAGCTCATATGGAGAGTCAGTCCTGATGCCATAGGCGCCAGGCTCATAGATTTAAACTTACCTGATGCAGACCATGCTGCAAACTCACCTAATGCAGACCATGCTGCAAGAGCTCCAAGCCAAAGGAGGCTTGGAAGGGATTACTTTACCTAAGGGACTATTTTTTTACTCGGGTGGGGCTGGGGAGGAATACTTACCTGGGACTACTTTGGAGGCTATTCAAACCATGCCCGAAGAGCAGCACACGCTTTACGTTATTCTGCATCCTGCAGCGTAACGCTCACCGTGCCTGCAAGTCTGCATCCATTCTTCTGCCACGCCCGCCTCGAGTCCGGAGCTCCTAGAAAAAGGGGAGAGAAGGAGAAAAGGTTAGAACAAGAGCAATACCTTTGATCCTTACTTGAATTCCCGATCCATCGTGCCTTCGAGCTGGAAGAAAGAAGTTATTTTATGCGCGTCGCCTCGCCTGCAGCAGCGCCGCGCTGAAATCACCGGCCTGCGCAGCATCTTCACATTACACCACATCCTTCTGCATGCTCCCGCCGCACTCCGCAACCTAAGGGGAAGACAAGAACAGCAAGGTGAGCGAAGGGAATACACAGAGGCAATATTAGTTACCCCCCATACACTTACCTGATTTTACCACCGGGGGTACTATTCCGCTTCACGGGTCGGCGCAGCTTCCACTGCATCCTTGCCGAACCCCGGCCCCTAAGGGGAAACAAAAGGACAGCAAGGTGAAACAAAGGGACAAACAAGGGGAAACCTCCTCACCACAATAGACTTACCTGATTTTACTGCCGTAGGCATTATTCCCCGAGACTTCATATTTTCTCTCAGCGCCTGAATAAGGGAGAAAGCAACAGGTTACATATTGACATTATTTTAATGAACTGTGTTGGATAATACAAATCCTTACCTGAATATTACCGGTTGCCACAAGGAACTCTTCGCTAGGGTCAAGCTGCAACCTGCAAGGAATCGGACAAGAGTGAAAGTCAGACATTTGAACTCTTACGAACTACATACTTACGGCGTCTTGTCGGGAATCTCAGAGTCAATATTGTTCTGGAATTTACCAATTCCTTCGAGCCAATGAAGCAACTGGTCATCAACGCGCCCCTGCGCTCAATGCAGGATGGAGAGCTCATCTTTCCAAACCATCAGGTGAGACTATAAGAGGGGACATGAAAGGTGATCAGTGGGGAGAACAGCGGGAGTGGGGGAGGGTTAACGCACAACTCCACGGGTGGTTAATTCCCTTTCTCCATTTGCAGAAGAATATTCCTACGGGCCAAGCAAACAAAGCTAGGTGGGCCAGTCCAGTCCGTCATCTCGGCACTACGCGTCACATTGGTGGAGGCCGTAGCTGTCCAGTTCAGATCGATGCCCCTGTGGGAGCCAGACGAGCGTAACACTAGTTCCAGTGGCGACTCTTTGACTTCTAGCCCAAGAAACTTGCCTTTTATGCGCAAAACCCCCATTCACACAGCCTGGCTGTCAATCACCCAGCCAGGGGTTTGTCCAGCCTGGACAACCACCTCAGCCAATCATGGCAAAGTGCGACTTGGGTTTCCTAGGATACCCTGTGCAAGGGGTGACTACACCCCTCCCTCACATTCAGCCCACCTAGACACCCAGGCGCCTGGTGGAGGGCTTCTAAGCAGAAGCCCGCCAAAAGACAGTGAACAAAGAAGGCGAACCTAGTTTGCCGCACAAAGTAAAACACAAGAAGGACTTTAACAAAAAGAAATGGCGAATAAACCCAACCGGAGCCAAAAGAAAGACAATTTGGTCAAGCTGGTTTATGTTCAAGGCTAATATAATAGCCAAGAACAATACCACATTTTCTAATATAATCGCGGTACAAAAGTTAGGGTAGATACCACTGCCACCAGCTAAGTCTAAATGTTAAAAGAGGAAACAATGCTCTAGGAGGTACAGATAAAAAGGATACGAATTAACCCTTTCTGGTACTCCATGGAAGATGGGGTGGACTGGATGTGTGGTAGATTGACTAAGTAAAGTTAATGGCAACTTTACCCTTTTCTGGGGGACTGTAGTCAGCCTCAGAAATGGAGTCGGGGGGAAGTCTCAAAGACAACCCTGTGCCACGGCACTGAAGGTGCTGTGTGACACACAAAAGAAGGGGGCTACTGAAGTGGTGTACTTCAGAGTCCACAATCACAAAAACAGAAAAATGCACATGGCAAAACACAGGTAAGAGTGGGGAAAAGCTCATACTCTTACCGAGTGGAAAAAAATAAACTCCAGAAGTCCAGCAAAGCTGCTGGGGGACTCACTAGGTGAGGGAAATAAGCCATAACTGAGAATTCTCCCTAACAGTCATATCCCAGGATCTGCAGATTTTGTCAATATGGAGATAAACCCAAGAGGGCAAGCCATTTTCTTTTACATGGACCAACCATTGAATCCTGTTCCATCCCCCCAATGTCAATTCATGCTCTAATGCTTCCCAGTATTTCACTAGCTCCTGGTTTCCCCAAACCCACAGCCACTAATAAACTGGTTTAATGCTAATTTCTTCATCAATGGGAGAGAGACCACACTCCATACCAACTGTACTAGTTGGGGTGCTTGGGAAGCAGAAAAATCCCTTTCAGAAATGTGTTTTCTGTCATTATTAGGAGGGGGGCATCAACGTAGCCCCAGACTTCAGCGCAATATAATACTGCCGCCTTAGCCTGTGCTGCGTATAGCTTGAGGGCTGGACCTATTGCACCCCTTCCATGCCTAGCATGGGAGGCTTTCAGGGTCCCTATTTTTTTTGTTGTTGCAGTAGTGTGTTGGCCTTGGCTACCTGATCGACCCAACGACACCCGCTTGAGAACCGAATCCACAGATAATCATACCAACCCACCTCTTCTAGAATAGTATCCCCACCAGCAATTTCAGTGGTTTAATTCCCGATAATTTTGATGTAAAAACCACAGCTTTAGTTTTTGAGGCATTTATCTCCAGCCCCAATTTACTGCATTCACCTGCCAGGGTAGACAGGGCAAGGTGCATGCCCATTGGGGTGGTGGACAATAGGACTATGTCATCCACAAAAATGAAAACTGGGATGCACCCCCCCAACCTTGGCGGGTACGTGCTCACCACCAACAGTCTCTCAATAATAGAGTTGATATACAAACAGAATAATACCGGACCAAGGACACAACCCTGTCGGACACCTTGGTCTATTCTTTGTGTTTGCCTCCCTTCCCACAGCAGACAGTTGCTGTATTGTCATTATACAAGACCTGAATTGTTCGCAAAAGTTCACTAGGGATATTTTTGGGATGCAAATCAGCCCACAGGGTATCTCTAGGGACGCTGTCAAACCCTGCCCTGAGATCCACAAATACCCCATATAAATGAGTGTTTCCAATTCTCAGTTGATTTTTGCCCACTAAGTAGAACCGGAAGCACTGTTCGACAGTGCTTTTTCTTGCCTGGAACGAGAGCCTGAAGATGACTCAATTGCTTGATGTCATTCACCCATGCTACTAGGTGCCACAGCAGGACCTTAGCAAATGTCTTTCCTGCGGCATCCAATAAGGATATGGGTCTATAATTTCCCGGGGCTGCCCGGTCACCCTTTTTATATTGGCTTAGCCATTGCCCTCTCCCACCCCTTGCGCATGGCCCTGTGGGCATCTCAGCAGTATCATTGGAATGGGTTTATTTTTAACTCGATTTTCACTTGGTTGAGAATAATGCCCAATTCTCAGATTCTTCTCACCCTGTGCTTTGCTTTGAGCCTCTAAACAGTGGGAACACTTCTGAGTGGTGTTAGCTGCCAGCCGCTCTAGGTCAGTCAACACCTTTTCCATCATTCCTCTCAGCATTTACACCCCCTGTTTGAATTCTTCATTTGCCCCACCCCAATTTCCACCCCATTTTGTTCCATGGCCAGTCCTTTGTGACCTTTCGTCTTCCTTGGGCTCCCCTTAGCCCTTCTAAGGGGAGCCTTCTGGCCATTATATTTGCCCGCTTTGCTTTTTTAACCAGGTCCTGCACTCTTACTGGGGAGTACCTATCTTTCCCATGCCATCTGCGGTACTTTCAGAATTCCCTCGTCAACCCAAAAGTTTCACTCTCTGGGCAGGCAAGGAGGGTAAGGGGGTAAACCTTTTTGCAGTGGGTATCAATGAACACACCTCAACCACCTCCCACTCTTCATGAATAGCACCCTCCTCCGCATCACCATCATTCCAACTTGATCAGTGTCAACAACCATATCTCCAGCATCACTAGGTTTAGTTTGTGCTTTATACTTTACTGGTGCCACTGTAGGGGCAGGTCTCCCATTAACAGGGAGCTTCACTGCCTTTAGTTAATAGGATTTTCCTTCCCTCAGCTTTTTTAAACATGAATTCATCCAGTAATTCTCCCCTTAGTGGTGGTGCTTTTCCCGTGACAGCATCCCCTTGTGCTGTAGCTATAGTGGCCTTTTCCAATGGGGCGTTGGTTAAGTCAATCTCAGACATGATATCCTGCACAATCACTGCACAATTCGAATTAATCATCGGAAGTACAAATGCAGTTCTGCCCGAAAAACGTGAATCTCTTGTACCAAGTTAAAACCTTAAGGCCTTAAATCCTTGACCAGATTTAAAATAAAGTGCAAAATTGAAACTTGTCATGGACTCTGTGTTAATCTCTGGACTCAGTCTCAGCATTTAGTCCTGTGAGAGCGGTGGGGCGTCGGTCTGATTTATTATAAGCAGGGACACTTCCTACTCTTTCCCCTGCTAGCTGCTGGCTCTCTCTCTCACTTGGGGACAATGCCTACGAGGCTCGGCAGTCGGAGACTTAAAGGTTATCAAAAGTTAAATAGGTTATTACCACGACTGCTGTCGGCCACTATCGACTGTAAGCCCCACCACTGCCCCTGTGCTGACTGCCTCCGTATGAGCCGTAAGAACCACCTCCGACAGCCTGCTGTTGGCTACAGGGTGCGGTATGCACTCACTGCAGGCTGCATGGTGGGTAATGGCAGGAGAGCCAGCGGGGAGATCACTTTATTCAAATATGACAAAGCAGGTCAGTCATAGCTGACCTGGGTCCCTTTCTGGACAGATCTTTACAGACAGGACTCTTCTTCCTCTTGCTCTGCACTCACCCTCCTATGGCAACGCCACCATCAACCTTTTTCCAAGACCTGCCCCCGGAGAAGCACAACTTCGACAATAAGCAGGATGCCAATTGCCGCACTGGAAGGAGGTGTTGAGGAAAGCAGTCGAGTACTTTCCAATAGCTTTACTTAACTACTCCTCAATGCGAGTTACAAAAAGTTGCAGTTATATCAGTGTGACTACAGGGCCACAAGGAGGCAAGCACTGCTAGGCTAATGAGGGAGGGCTGTTACTGCTGGGACAAAGCCGGTCCTAGAAAGCAAACTCGGCAGGCCCAAGCGAACCTCTTGCACCTCTCCCCTAACAACAGGAACGCCTCCTCTCACATTTTCACCTTCTCACCTGCTCACAAAACTAATGGAGGCTGGTGAATCCGGCAAGAGGAAATGAGAGAGTCGGAGAGGGGCAGGGAGGGAAGGGAGAGAGCCTGGTTGCCCCATATCACTCACCAATCGCCACTCACTCGCCACCAACACCGACTCCAAGTGCTCCAAATGCTGCCCCTATTTGCCCCTCGGATGTTTCCACTTCTTTCCACTTCTTGTCCCGAGTGGAACGGCACCGCTCCGGGAAACCACACAGTGCAGCACAGCTGCGACCT
This sequence comes from Ambystoma mexicanum, assembly GCF_040938575.1. Lineage (NCBI taxonomy): Eukaryota > Metazoa > Chordata > Amphibia > Caudata > Ambystomatidae > Ambystoma > Ambystoma mexicanum. The sequence continues at coordinate 599,974,155 of NC_090936.1, forward strand.
GGCCGGTCGAAGCCCCCTGGATTCGAGGAAAGGACCTTCACCTTCACACAAGGCACATCAAGCACGTCAAGCTGCACAAGGAAACGGGAAACTCACTGACCGCTTCCGACGTTTAATGCTAAAATGCTCATCTGGACAATATCTGACTGATGTGTAAATGGATTGTGGCTTCCATGCCAGGATGGCGGACATGGGGCCTCATTGCGAGGTGGGCGTTAAGGGGTTAACGGCGCCGGTTAAGGTGCCAGAGCCGTTAACCCCTTACCGCCCTATTACGAGGTCCGCTCGTGGGTCCCGCTCTGGACACCTGGTCTTACCAGACGTCCTTAGCGGGTCCCGCGAGCAGCCCAGCAGGCTAACAACGGGTCCGTCATTAACGGGCCGTTGTTAGCATGCTCCCCATTCCCATTGAGTCCTATGGGGGCTCAAATGCGAATGGGGATGGTCCGGGTTCCCTGAATGAAAAAAAAGTTTGATGAGCTTTTGTTCATTCTCAATAGAGGACGTCTCACATTTCTGGCCCATTCTGAAAAACCCTAACACCAACCATGGTACCCTCTCCTTCCACCTACCAATCTATTTCTGTTTTTTCATGTGTAACGAAGGCCCTTAAGAAGGTGGTCGCATAAAAAAAGTGTGTCGCGCAACAGGAATCAAAGGGCATCCTAAGTAACTTCCAGTCTGCTTTAACCCCCACTGAGGAACCAAAGCCAAAATATTAAACATTTGTGAAGAATAGTGAACGCAAGCATCCCCAGCCAGCACGATCCTCCCCGCAATGAGAGACAATGACGGACTCTCCCAAGTCGGGAATAAAGCCAAGACAGAGTGCGGGTGAGCTTAAATGGGAGTTTTATCAATCAGAATAGGGCATACAAAGAACTCTGCAAACTCCCAGAGCGCTCTGTCTGACAATAGCAAAGACAGGCGTATATATTTACAAAAAACGTCATAAGAACCTACATACTATAAGGGGCACAAGTTCAATGGGATTGGGTGGCGATGACTAGCTATAGGCGCTGCTGCGATGTGGTTGGCCTTGGCTGGAGGACGTCACTGGTCAGCCTCGTGGGTTGGGCTGGGCCTGGCAGGTCAGCTGAGTTCATCCGGGTGGTGTTGTTGCGCCATTGCGGCCGGTGTCAGAGATGAATGTCTTTTCCTGACTTATTTGCCCTAGGCCATGCACACCGCAGTCATTCAGTCATTGCAATATTATCTTCTTTAGTAAATCTTCCAATAGGTTATTCCACAGGTTAATGCAACACAGGAGGAATGCACCTTATGAGGGGTCTGATGGTCATTCGTCAGGGCATGGTCACCAGGGTCCTGTTGACCGGAGCCATAGGTTGAGGGGCTAAACTTCAGGGCATGGGACGGGTGGTACATGCCTCCCTGTCTTGTTAGGTGTGGTTGTAAATGTGCCGCTGTGTGTTGCCTGATTGCACAGGGCCATAAGTCTAAGATGATCCGGTGGGTTGTGGGGTTTACGAGGGGGCGCCTTTGGAAGTGTATGTTCAGGCAGAGGTTTACTGCTATGCTGTAAATTATGCAGGTGGCGGGCCGTGGCCTTGGGTGCTGCAGAGGGGGCTACACATCTTTGAAGCGGCTCCAGTCTAGTTGGGGGAGGTGGAGCAGCGCGGCGCGGGCCTCTGCTCTCATGTTTGGCAGTCTTCGCAGGGTGGGAGGGGAAATGGCCTTGCACATATTCACAAAGGTATCTTCCTCGTGTGTTGCCAGCTTTTAGAGGTGAAAACATCACAATCATTCGAACACTTTATAATATTTGTTTGAATACATTTCAACTTTGCTGGATGTGTCTGGATTATGTCCAGTCTGAGCACCTTATTCGTACACTATGTTTTAACAATTACAGTATTTAGTTATATGCATATACATTTGCAGTGAAGTTGGTGGAGTACATAGAAAATGACCCGCCACCGTACGCGACGGTGGTGGCACATAAGGGGCTTTGACATACACGCATGACAAGTGCATTCTCGCACATCCTTTACATGAGCCCTCTGTATGGTTACATTCGTCTTTTTGTGTACTCTAGCAGCATTAGTTCGGTTATGGCGCGGGACCGCGGGATGTACGGTTTTCAATGTTACATATAAAGAACAATTCCCCGGAAATGCTTTTTATCATTTGCACCCCCCTGCAGGGGTGCGGGTCCTCCATTGCTGGTGTCATGTAAACATGCGTTTCATACAATAATTACACAATTTTACAGGTTTCTTTAGTAGAAGTAGTTTTATGGAAAGGATACACGTATTAAAAGTAGTTTTTGACATTCGTATTTGGGTATTTTTATGTTTTCATCGGATGACCATTCTACAGATCTTCCCATCACCCAGGCCTCGCTGACCGGGTCACTCTGGGAGCAGTGATACACTGTGGACGGTGGAATGTTACAGTGTTAGTATCTTATGCTAGCTCATGTCCGTCTTGTTCGTGGGAACGAGCTCACAGCGGATCTGCCAGGGTGCTGCGGCGACAGGGATAATTGAAACTCTCCGAGGGTGGGGGCCGCGCTACAGTGCGCTGAGCTCACACCATCTTTGATAGACAAAATGGTTTCTGGGCCTAACTAAATTCAATACGTGTGGGCAATATCTTCAGCAGGCGAACCCTCCAACCACCTGGGCCCGGGTGGTCTGAGGGGACGCCCAATGAGCCATGGCCCTCACATGGGGAGGGGATGTAGGCAAGGAGGGTCTTTTTGGACCACTCCTCCCCTACATTTCCCCCCTTTCGTTACTTAAGCAACGAATACTTTAAATCCTCCAGCCTTCTACATTCTGCTTCGTCCATCACTGCCTCATCCCATGCAGGTGTGCCTTTTATGGGCATCCATGCTCTGCACACCCCCCGTAAGCTCTCCCCTCTTCTGGCATATTCATCTGGGGTACAAGTCAGGTATATACATCCGCCATCACCCGCCAAATCTACCCATACCTCCTGGTACCATTCTAATACACGGGGCTCTCTGATGGTGGTGTGCCATAATTTGTCTATGATATCCTTGTCATGATACCTAGGCTCTAGTTGATACCTTGGTGTATCATCAGTTCCAGTTTGTACCTGCACTTCCTGCATGTTTTGCATTGTCCCCCGGGTGTTGCCCATTATCACCATCATCATTGCACCATTAGGTACTGCGTTAACACAACATCGAAGACCCACCTGTCACAGGCAAAAAATTAAAAGGAGGAACACCACAGCTGGCATCAAAAATTTTACAGTTGTTCCAAGCCATGAGGGGACCCAGGAGAAGATGTTATCGAACCACGTACTGTCTTCTGCTCCACCTTCCATTTTCATTTTTTCTCCTAGGTTGTGTACTGCTTCGATCACATGGGACAGGGAGCCGTTTTCTGCGTCTTCGGAAGGTACGAAAGTGCAGCAGGCACTTCCAATTTTTCGGCAAACACCTCCATCCATCGCCGTCAACAGGTCCAAGACATACCTGTTTTGCATTGTCATCAGCCGTAAAGCCCTTAGTTCCACTTTTATTACGTTGAACCCTTCTTCAGTGTCATTGGCCAGCTGAATCAATTCCCAACGTGTTACCTGGAGCCATTTTGCGTTTGCCCGTGTTTGGACACTTGAGATGAGTGAGGCAAAGAATGTTTCTGCTGAGCTGAATAATCGATATCTGTCTGGGATCTGAGCCAACAGTTCTGATGATGCTTTTGATATGTAGTTTGATGCTCGTCTGCTACGGGTCAGCACCTCTTCCTTGCTCCCGGAAGACAGGACGTACATTTGTGACTCCGCAGTCGGCTGGACTTCATTCTGTTGTATGCGTTCCTGTGTCTTTTTGCTCCCATCGATGTGGCTTTCTGGTATTACCATTAGGGCTGAGTGCAGAGTGGCCATTGAGCAGCTGCCACTCCATGACGGGGGAAGGTGCAGGTTTGCCTGGTTGCCGCATACCCAGTATGTGTCCATCAGGGCCGCTGTCCCTTTTCTCAGATCTGGGATGGTGAGGGTCTTGTTACAGTTCTTGTTTGTTCCCATGGAGGTTTTCCCCTCTCCTTTGAAACATAGTTCATAGTCTATTTCGCTCTGTAGTTTGAAGGGTTTTTCAATGGCGGTTACCCAAGTTCCTTCCATACTGATGTGCATGTTTCTTCTATCCACTGCAATTTCTCCGGTGCCACACCTCTCAGTGCTTCAGCTTTGCACATTACTTCTTCATCCTTCCACTTGTTGTCTGAAAAAAGTGTCCCTTGTATTACAAAAAATGGTTCTTCCAGACATACCACCCCTGTCGTCCTTGGATAGCAAGTTTTCTCGTTCTGCAGCATTCTAAAAGTAACTTCATGTGCCTGGAAGGTGTTCTTAATCCTGCATAACGTGAGATGAAGGAGACATTGGGCATCTATAATTGGCAACTCTTTGGGTAGCAATACTTTGGGTGTACCTGAAGCATGAGGAATGAGGGAGCAGACATAACAGCTCTCATTTGTTGTTTGTTTAGCTGTAGCACTCATATCCGCATACCATTTATTTGTCTGGTGGGGGTGTCGTGGGTCTTCCATTTTATCTAGTCCTAACCCATAGTACTCATCATACCTTCTTCTCCCTGCGTCTCTTTTTCGTCTGTTGTTCTTGTTCCTCATGTATTTCCCAGCTTCCTGGGCGAGGGACAAAATAGACCCCCCTTTTTCATTCCCGCCCCCCTTGGCCCATTCATCATATAAGATATCGTGTGCTGCTAGCATCTTTTCCTTCTCGTCCCTGACGTTATCTTGCAGGTTGTTTTTTAAGATGGGGGCAGGTTGGCTGGTGGGGGTATCATACAACCATGATATGGCAGACGGGTTTCGGTCATTTAAACTGTGAGCATTGTAATTAGATATCTTTGGTGGAGACACTGTGTTGTTTTGCATTCCACCCTGCGGCTCTTTCTTTTCTGAGATGACAGCATTGGATGGTGTAGTATAGTAACCCCATACAAGTTTAGTTCCGTCCCATACCAGAAAATCCCCTTCCCTCGTATTGGCACTTGCAGTTGCATTGGTCCCAGTGCTGCTGTTAATCCCTCCCCCCTCGTTCATCTCGATAGAGATGAACGCTACAAACCAATATGTAACCAGGCCAAACATTATTATAAAAAACAATGTAATGCACACAGATAATCCACACTCATACGAATATCTGCATCTCTCATTTAATAATTCTCTCATTCTACTAAGTCTATCCGTTGCAGGCTGCCCGTTAGATGCCATGGTAGTTCCTGTTCGAGATATAAAAGTGCATTAAGTGCATGCATGTAAACATTTTGTTGGCACTATCAGTGCCAATATATATTGACGGGGAATGGAAGCAGGTAGGGATGCAGGGAAGGGTATTCACAGACAAGGGTGTAAACATGTCATTATTTGGTCATTTCATTAATTACATATAAGTCCACAAGATAAAAAAGAAAAAAACTTTTTTTTTTTTTTTTTTTTCCAATAACATCTTAAAAAGAATGCAAGTATACTTATCAGTCATTTTCCCATTCAGGTCCAGTACTAACACATATACACAAGTTCATATTCAGGCATTCTGCTCAGTTGCATCTTTTGCTGTTGTCTGTGCCTCCTCATCTACCTCCCCTTGCACATTACTATATGCTTTTCGTACATCTGTCAAGTGTACCCAGTACTTCAGGCCCTTAACTTTTACTGCCGTGGGCGTGCAGAACACTACCTCGTATGGGCCATGGAACCGTGGTGCATTCCATCGACGCACAAAACTCCTGACATAAATCAATTCGCCCGGCATCAGCTGTAGTTGTTGCTCAGGCTCCGTGACAGACCCTATTATGTTTCCCTCCTCTCTAGTGAAGGGTGGAGAGAGCTGCTTCGATATTGCGCGCGCTGCCCTTGTTAATTTCTTCAAATAATCTGTGAACTCATCTCCCAATATCGCAGCGCTTCTGTGTGCATCTGAGTGTTCGCGCAGTGGAGAGTGTGCTGTGCACATTCGTATCCCAGTCACGATTTCGTGCGGGGACAAATGGTGGTCTTTGCTTGGCTGATTCCTCAACTCAAATAGCGCAAGGGGCAGACAGTAAATCCAATTCTTTTTCAATGAAAAGCATAGTTTTGATAACCTTCCTTTTAACAGTCCATTCATCTTTTCCACTTCGCCATTACTTTGAGGATGATAAATCGAACACAATTTATGTTTTATTCCCAATAATATAGTAACTTCCTTGAAAAGCTCATTTACAAAATGAGTGCCATTATCTGAGCGAATCACATCACAAATTCCCCAGCGCGGGAACACTTCCCTCACTAGGAACTTTGCAACGCTTTTGGCATCAGGTCGTGCACATGGTCCTGCTTCCACCCACCTTGAGAATGGGCATACAACCACGATCATGTACCGTGCGCCATTACACCTTTCCCCCATGTCCGCGTAATCAATATGTAGCTCTCTGAATGGGCCAATGGGTTTTGGAATTGTTCCCCGTAGCGTGCGTAATGTCATTCCTGAATTGTATATCTGACATGTTGTGCATTCCATCGCTAATCGAGATACGTGCTCCTGGAGACAGGGCACGAACCATTCTTCCTGTATTTCTGCTGCAATGTGCTGTTTGGTATTGTGTGCAGGGAAGTGTAGTTGTTGAAACGCAATTTCCAATAACTTTATTGGCATAACCACTTTCCCTGAGTTGTTTTGTCGCCACAGTAAGTCTGTTGCCGACTTGCTGCACCCTCGTTTTGTCCACATCAATTTTTCGTCTGCACTAGCTCCTTCCTGTAATTCCAGTATATGTGATATAGGCATCATGTTGTAGCCTTCTGGGAGCTCTTCGTTTGTCTTGTGCTGCAGCATGTACTCACCTGCTTCATATTTCTGAAAATAGGAAGCCTCCTTGGCGGCAGCGTCCGCTGCCGCGTTTCCCAAAGACACAACGTCTGTGTTGGATGTATGTGCTTGGTACTTCACTATTGCTACTGCAGTAGGGTTTTGTAGGGCCTCAATTAACTCTTTCAGCAATTCTCCATGCTGTACTGGCGTTCCGTCTGCCCGTCGAAATCCTCTCCGCCCCCATCTCGCTAGACCTCCATGTAGTGTCATCGTCATGTAAGCTGAGTCCGTGTATATTGTCACTGCGCAACCCTTTGCTGCATGTAGTGCTTCTATGAGCGCAATCAGTTCTGCTGCTTGTGCGGAGTAATGTGATGGGAGGCGGTACTGTACTAGTGTTTCATACTCACCGTCTTCTAACCTCACCACCGCCATACCAACATGCTTTTCTCCCGTGTCCACATCAATCCATGCAGACCCATCCACGAAGTACACTTCCCCCTCGCTCAGAGTGTTCTCACACACCACTGTGCCCTCCCCTCTTTCTCCTGTGTAAGTTGCACAATCGTGGTCCTGCATGTCCTCTAGTGTGCATGCTTCTGTAATGAATGTTGCGGGGTTCACTGTCTTGCATCTCACCACATGGATATTGGCGCTAGACAATATGATCTCATAGGCTGTCGCCCGCTGTGTCGTCAGTGTGCTTTTTGACCTCTCAAGTATTGCAAATAGTGAATGTTCCACAAATAATGTCACAGGGCATCCCATTACTATTGTGGCACTTTTCTCAATCGCGAAAACGGCTGCAGCGAGTGATTGCTCGCACGCGAAATGGCCTTGCATCACGGTATCTAAAGTACCACTATAGTAAGCCAAAGGCTTGTGTCCTAGGGACGTCTTTTGTGTCAGAACAGCTGTCATGAGTGTTCCCTTGCAGTGTGAGAATAGGTAAAATTCGCGTCCATAATCAGGATTTGCTAGCACTGGAGCGCTTGAAATTAACTCTTTTAATGATTGGAATGACGCGCTCATTTCTTCTGACCATTCAATTTTTTTATTTTCCTGTTGTGCTTCTTTGAGTGCTTGTAGTAGGGGTCTCGTGTATGCTGCATAGTCTAATATCCATGCTCGGCAATAGTTGCACATTCCCAAGAATTTCTGCATGTCTTTCACTGTTGTGGGTTCTCCTACTGATCTTATCGCTTCTACCCTGTCGGGGATTATTCTTTTTCCATCTTTTGATATCAGCTGTCCCAAGTATAAGACCTCTGTCAGGCAGTACTGTAGCTTCCCCTTGTCTACCTTGTACCCCTTATTGGCCAATAGAGTCAGGAGCGTTGTTGAATCCTTTCTACATGTTTCTTCGTCTTGTGCACACACTAGTAAATCATCTACGTACTGAATGATCGTGCTCTGAACTGATAGGTTTCCCAAGTCTTCATGCAATATGCGGTTGAATATGCTTGGGCTCTCACAGTATCTGCAGTGTTCATATCTCTTTCCCCCCAGTGTAAATGCTGTCAGATATCTACTCTCTTCAGCCAGGGGGATTGAGAAAAATGCGTTTTTCAAGTCTACTACTGTGAAGTGTGATGCCGTTTTTGGGATGCTGCACAATATTGATGCAGGGTTCGGGACCAAAGGGAACTCTTTCTGAATTACATCATTTAGGGGGCGTAAATCCTGTATCATCCTCCAAGACCCTCCTTTTGCTTTTTTGATTGGATAAATACATGAGTTACATGGGGAATTTGAAGGTACTATTATCCCTTGTGCTAGTAATGCATTTATTGTCTCTTTTATCCCTTCTTCAGCTTCACGGGACAATGGATACTGTTTCACTCGGGGTAAAATTGCTCCTTGCTTTAGTTTTATTACCACAGGTTGTACTCCATGCAACACCCCTACATCATGGGGGCCTGTTGTCCACAAATTATTTGGTACGAGCCTCATGTCATCATCAAAGAATGACGGCGGTGCTCCCACCACTGCCATCAGTTGAACAGGGATTTCCCTGATTTGGATCAAAATGTCACAGGGCATTGCTATTTCCATTACTATTTCACCATCCCCTTCTGCATCTGAGAAGAGATCCTCATCTGTTAAGTCTCTTAGGGCGATGTTGGCATTTGTACACAGCACTGTACGCCACTCACATCCTTCCCTATCTAATCCAATCACAGCAATCCTTTTCACTGATACCTGTACAGCGTGCAAATCTAATGATACCACTGATCCTGGTGCTGTGTCGGGGCACACTATGGGGCGGAAGAGGAACTCTGCTGGAATCCTCCAGTCCATTCTTCTCAGCTCTGGAATTATGAGGGCCAATGTTTTTAGCCCTTCAATAAACATTTCCTCATTTTCCGGCAACCCTCGTACTTCTTGTGTGGTCGTGTAGGCTTGCACTACCAACATTGCACGCAAGGGGCATATTCCGGGTGTTGGACACACTATTCCTCTCTCGGTAAATGATATGGTCATGTTGAGTTTGCTCAGGAGATCCCTCCCCAATACATTTATTGGTGAGTGTTCATAATACAGTAAGGGTGTCTTTACAGTCTTACCCCCCACTGTTACATCCAATGCTTCTGTGTAAGGAACTTCAATTACAGCCCCAGAGAACCCCTGCGTCTCTAACTTCCTGTTAGATAACGGGAACCGGCCCTCTCTGATACATGATTTCTCCGCTCCCGAATCCACCATGAATATGAACTGCTTGTCTCCTATCTGCGCCCCTACCAATGGTTCCTCTGCTGCATCGTAGGTGGTAGATAGAACTGGACACGCAAGTGTTCTCTGTGGGCTGTCCTATGCGGGGTGTCTCATCGCCCCCCCTTGATTGAAGACACTCCCTGAAACTACTGATACGCCGCCATAGGGTGCTGGTGCGGGGGACCCGTTTGCCGCTGTCACAAAAGGGTTGCCTGGCGTGTACTGCATATTGTCATTGTTTTGTGGGTGGCTCTGTGTTCTATACTGGTGCCCCGGTTGTTGCTCATTATTACCTTGGCCTGGGTTTCTCGGTTGCTGTTGTCCCATTGGAAGACCATATGGGCTCCCCGGGTGGGGATGGCCGTACTGTTCTACCTCTTGGAACCCGTTGTTGGTTCTAGCTCTGCACTCCCTAGAGTAATGCCCCCATCTTCCACAGTTCCAGCAACTTCCTTGTGCACCTCTAGGGCCCTGCCATCCATTTCCTCCCATTCCCCCATACCCCGGTCCACCCCTTCGGCCCCTGTACCCACCTCGTCCTCCTCGAGGGGTCCACTCCTGCCACTGCGACCCTCCGCCTGTCTCCTGCTCATTCCACTGCTGCTGTCCTGCTCCAGCCCAACTAGTTGCCATCCTTCCTTGTATGGCTATCAGCCCCTCCTCCTCCTCATCTCCCTCCCTGCTGTGGGGGAGTGCGGCTACAGCCGCTGCGACCTTCACCAATTTTGTCTGCACTAGTTTTGCTTCGTTTGCCAATCTCCTCTGCGCCACCTCCTTCTCCCTTTCCTTTATTCGCTTACAATGGTGCACTATTATGCTCTGAATCTCAGGCCATCCCTTTGCTTCAATGCCCGCTATTTTGTCAAGCGCCTTTTGCACCTCCTTTGGGAGCCCTCTTTTTATAATGAAGTAAAATAAAGATGTCGATTGATACCAGGGCGTGCCCGTTTCTGCTCTCCACATCTCTTGGACCCGAAAAATATAATCCATAGCCTCCTCCCCGTCATTCATTGTACACTGCATTACTGACTGTAAGTCTGGCGTATCTGGAAACGTTTCTCGCAAGGCATCCCACACCCTCGCACGCACTGTGTTAAAGGAGGCTCCGTCATGGCGGTCGCAGTCTAATGTTACTCCCGGGAAACCGGCCTTGCCCCATACTCTATCAGCCTGATCCCACACTGCTGATACGAGCAAGCTCTTCACATCTCCTATTGCTAGGGGTACCCCGGCAGTGTGTTTCTCAAAGGCGTATATCCACTTACTTGCCCCTCCAGATAACGGGGGCAATAGCTTTAATAAATTGGCTTTATCCATCTGAGCCCATGGGATATAATTCGGCCTCCCTCCTCCCCTATGTATCAATGGGAGCTGTAGCCTTCCTTTTGTCGTTGCATCTGGACCCGTTTTGGCTGCTGATGTTCCCAGTGATGCCATTTTCCCCACCCTGTTCCTTAATCGCCCTGTCCACTCATCATCCAGTGTTCTCATTGAACATGTACCATCCACCCCTTCGCTTCCCCCTCCCATTGCCATGCTCAACCTGTCGCTTTCTTCTAAATCGTCCCTTATATCACATAGTAGTTCCTCTCTGTCCCCTATAGGCCTTTCTTCATTATCAATACCTCCCTCTCGTGTCCCTACTTCGATTATTCGTGTCGGTTCTTCCTCAATTCTGAACAGTATCTCACCTTTTTTCCACCCGTCTTCAAGTGTTCTATTCTCACTCGGCGCTCTAGACGTGCGCCCTGATCTTGCTGCATTAAGTGCTGTTTGTTCACATATGTCTTTTATCCTTGAGAGCTCATCTTTCGCTATTGAGAGTCTTGATTGTAAATCATCTGTTAGCTTTTCTATGTCCACCCTTTGTGTGCTTGCCTGGGCTCGCTCCCTTGTACTTTCATATGGCGGGGGTGCCGTTGGCCAGTGGGGTGTAGTAGTTGTCGGGGGAGGCACATAAGTGGGGTCACTGTACCCTTCTGCGGGCACAGGCTTGTTTAATATCGGGTACAAGCTTATTACCTCTATTGGTGGTGCTACATTTGACGATTCTTTAGCATCTTTCTGTATCACAAGTGGATTGTCAGTGGTGGATGGGAGGTCAGGATTTAATGCTGGTGCTTTAGGCGGTGGTATCTCTTCAAATAACCTCGGGAGATCTAATATTTCCCTCCTATTGTGCAACTGCTTCCCCTTGTATTTCAAACAAATGCATGTGGCCACCATATCCAGAACACTTTTATCAAATGACCCCCCTCCTCGGGCCATATCTGCGGTAACCCCTCTCCCTTCAGCTCTATTATCCATTGGTCATGATATTTCTTAATTTGCTCCCTGTACCCTGGTAGGTTCTTACAAATATGTGATAAGGGTGTTTCGGCCCCCATCTTTGTGTTTTCCTAGTACTTGTGTGTCCCTGTGTGTCCACAATTACAATGTAAACCTATTACCAATATGGGTTTTCGTTTTCTACTTCACATTCAATAATGGGCTCCTTTGTGCTCTTCCCCCTGCCTGCGCAATACAAAACTGGCTGTACCCAGTCTCTATTCTATTCTCTTTGGGGAGGGGGGCACATACAAGAGCAAACCATCAGTGATTTTGACAATATTAACCCGGAAATCAAAAAGGTACACACTCACTTCACCTTGTCATTTTTTCCTTCAAGAAGCTTTATCCGGCCACACTTACCATGACCATGCTATACATTTATAACCACTTTACACACCCACGGCACCAATTTGTCCTCTGACGCATGCGAGGTGCACACACCTCTCTGTAACACTCTATTCACAATTCAAGCTGGCCTTCCTTTCCTCCCTAGCCGGCTGTCCCTGTCCGTCTTATTCAGATATATGGATGCGCATATATATATATATTGGTCTGCTCTTCCCTCTTCTAGTAAGACTCTCTCTCTTTTATTTTCTCCCTAACGTTTTGTACTGACCTCACTTTTTATTTTCCCCCCAACACTAAAGAAAAGAAAACAAGGAAGAAATAGCAGTCACTAATATATTCTCCGTGTCCCCCTTTGCCAGACACTTTTATCTTATAATCCACTTCTTCATATATTCCCAGTACTAGTCAAGATAGCACTATGCGGCGCCGCCTTCCACCCCCTTTCGGAGCTAGGTTCCCGTCACTTTTATCTCTTATTCACCTCTTGATCCTAATGGCCATATGCAAAGAAAAGCAAAGAAATTTTAGGATGATCCTTAGTAGATCTGCGTACCCCCTCTTCGTTCTCTGTCCTAGACTTCTTCCCTCACTCCCTTTACGATCGCTCGCACTCAATACTCACGTGCCTGTCTTGAACCGATACTCTCCGAAACTGGGTCCGTCCAGGCTGTGTTGCCGTTCGCTCAACAGTCAGCCCCGGCTCCGGCGAGCGGTACTCAAAGGGGATTTTTCAACTGGGATCCTGTACCCTCTCTCTTTTGAGTGCGCACTTCTTAGTGTACCGGTCGCCGTTGGCGGGCAGCCTCCCGGAGCCGGCTCACCGTGCGTATCCCTTTTCGACCGGAGATTCTCGTGCCAAAAGGGGACGGTAATGTTAGGTTGGGAAAAAATAATAATAATAATCACGCTTTCGGGCTCACCACTGAAGGCAAGCGTCCCCAGCCAGCACGATCCTCCCCGGAATGAGAGACAATGACAGACTCTCCCAAGTCGGGAATAAAGCCAAGACAGAGTGCGGGTGAGCTTAAATGGGAGTTTTATCAATCAGAATAGGGCATGCAAAGAACTCTGCAAACTCCGAGAGCGCTCTGTCTGACAATAGCAAAGACAGGCATATATATTTACAAAAAACGTCATAAGAACCTACATACTATAAGGGGCACAAGTTCAATGGGATTGGGTGGCGATGACTAGCTATAGGCGCTGCTGCGATGTGGTTGGCCTTGGCTGGAGGACGTCACTGGACAGCCTCGTGGGTTGGGCTGGGCCTGGCAGGTCAGCTGAGTTCATCCGGGCGGTGTTATTGCGCCATTGTGGCCGGTGTCAGAAATGAATGTCTTTTCCTGACTTATTTGCCCTAGCCCATGCACACCGCAGTCATTCAGTCATTGCAATATTATCTTCTTTAGTAAATCTTCCAATAGGTTATTCCACAGGTTAATGCAACACAGGAGGAATGCACCTTATGAGGGGTCTGATGGTCATTCGTCAGGGCATGGTTACCAGTGTCCTGTTGACCGGAACCATAGGTTGAGGGGCTAAGCTTCAGGGCATGGGACGGGTGGTACATGCCTCCCTGTCTTGTTAGATGTGGTTGTAAATGTGCCGCTGTGTGTTGCCTGATTGCACAGGGCCATAAGTCTAAGATGATCCGGTGGGTTGTGGGGTTTACGAGGGGGCGCCTTTGGAAGTGTATGTTCAGGCAGAGGTTTACTGCTATGCTGTAAATTATGCAGGTGGTGGGCCGTGGCCTTGGGTGCTGCAGAGGGGGCTACACATCTTTGAAGCGGCTCCAGTCTAGTTGGGGGAGGTGGAGCAGCGCGGCGCGGGCCTCTGCTCTCATGTTTGGCAGTCTTCGCAGGGTGGGAGGGGAAATGGCCTTGCACATATTCACAAAGGTATCTTCCTCGTGTGTTGCCAGCTTTTAGAGGTGAAAACATCACAATCATTCGAACACTTTATAATATTTGTTTGAATACATTTCAACTTTGCTGGATGTGTCTGGATTATGTCCAGTCTGAGCACCTTATTCGTACACTATGTTTTAACAATTACAGTATTTAGTTATATGCATATACATTTGCAGTAAGCGAGGTAGTAGTGAAGTTTGTGGAGTACATAGAAAATGACCCGCCACCGTACGCGACGGTGGTGGCACATAAGGGGTTTTGACATACACGCAAAACAGGTGCATTCTCGCACATCCTTTACATGAGCCCTCTGTATGGTTACATTCGTCTTTTTGTGTACTCTAGCAGCATTAGTTCGGTTATGGCGCGGGACCGCGGGGTGTACGGTTTTCAATGTTACATATAAAGAACAATTCCCCGGAAATGCTTTTTATCATTTGCACCCCCCTGCAGGGGTGCGGGTCCTCCATTGCTGGTGTCATGTAAACATGCGTTTCATACAATAATTACACAATTTTACAGGTTTCTTTAGTAGAAGTAGTTTTATGGAAAGGATACACGTATTAAAAGTAGTTTTTGACATTCGTATTTGGGTATTTTTCTGTTTTCATCGGATGACCATCCTACAGATCTTCCCATCACCCAGGCCTCGCTGACCGGGTCACTCTGGGAGCAGTGATACATTGTGGACGGTGGAATGTTACAGTGTTAGTATCTTATGCTAGCTCATGTCTGTCTTGTTCGTGGGAACGGGCTCACAGCGGATCTGCCAGGGTGCTGCGGCGACAGGGATAATTGAAACTCTCCGAGGGTGGGGGCCGCGCTACAGTGCGCTGAGCTCACACCATCTTTGATAGACAAAATGGTTTCTGGGCCTAACTAAATTCAATACGTGTGGGCAATATCTTCAGTAGGCGAACCCTCCAACCACCTGGGCCTGGGTGGTCTGAGGGGACGCCCAATGAGCCATGGCCCTCACCTGGGGAGGGGATGTAGGCAAGGAGGGTCTTTTTGGACCACTCCTCCCCTACAATAGCTTAACTACAGGAACCAGTATCTACCTTAGGCTGTTTTACTACTTTCATCAGCTGCTTTGATACTATTGGTCAAAGGGAGCTCCCAATTTATTGTCTAAAGTTGTCGAAATGGTAAGTAATGCTCTCAAATGGCCAACATACTTCTGTGATAGCCATACCCATCAGGTCATGTTCTCACCCTCTTCTCACAATCAATAAACCTTATATCTGATATATTTCACTAATATGCACTATCCCCAATTATTTTGAATATATACATGGCTTTACCCTTTAACGTCATTGAGTCTTACAATATCTGGTACCACATGTACCCTGATGACACCAAACTACACCAAACTACATTAAAATCTTAATGGTGTTGCATATTACCAAAATTGTGTTGCATCTTGCCTGAGACACGTGCAAGGTTATATGAGCCACAACAAACTCTGCCTTAAGCTTTCCAAGACATAGATCTTGGATAGCCAATCCCAAGCAGTGGGAGCGAGAGTGTGTGTGTGTGTGTGTGTGTGTGTGAGAGAGAGAGACAGAGAGAGAGAGAGAGAGAGAGAGAGAGAGAGAGAGAGAGGAGGATGTGTGGACTATGGGGGTCATCAATGACACTATGCCTTCATACATTAACATGGTTGCAAAGTTTTCCTTGCATGACCCATAACACCTTCAGAGATCCCTGAAATCCAGGTTCCACTGACTAACCCAAAATCTCACCCAATTGGCATTCAAGATATGTTTCCTGCCCTGGGAGTATCTACATTGAAGTTAGATACTTCAAAAGGTTCTTAAATGCTGCCGGGTACCTGGATCTTCCAAACAAGACCAGGCTTTTCGATCTGTTTCCCTTTGTAGGAGGGGGACCCAGACCTCCCAAAAGAGGTCTTGGGCAAACCAGCTCGTCTTGAGGTAATTGTGATGTCCAACAAGGCATCAGAGTGAGTTCTGAAAACGTGTCCAAAGAGTGACTCAGTACATGTATGGGTTGCTGGGCACTAAAGGGAACAGTTTGAGAAGAGGCAGAAATCCCACAGAAAGGACTGCCTCTGTGGCATACATATTCATACACAGTTTCCTTTAGGCCTTTTTTAGTCTAAATATATACTACAGTAAACACGTGATCATACAGCACCGGTAAAGACCTAACATTGCTACATAAGCAAATATTCCAGAGCATTGAATGTGTACTTTCAGCATGGCAGAGAGGCGAGCACGGAGCAAAAAAGACAGGTGACAAAGATTTCTGCCTTTCTGCTCTATTTTCCAGCACTCTCGGTTATCTGCCTCTCAACTTTGTCATCTAACATTTTATTAAATAGAGCACTGCTATTGATAGCAACATGTGCCGAGTAATATAGTGTTTCAGTTAGTATAGATAATCCACTCTAGGAAATGTAATGGTGTATTTCTTGAGATATACCAGCAGTTCACTTCACGCCCCCAGCCTCCAGCAACTGGTGGCCCTTGAAGGATACAGATTCTAATTTGAATCCTGGGGGCATGGAATTCTGAATAGTTGACATAGCATTACAACACATCACCCTCTGTACGAAGATAATCCATACATGTTATGGACCCGGTGGATAGGTCAGGGACAACATGTGTGTGTGGGAAGCAAGACAACGCATAGCAACGCAGGTTGGAATCGCGCACTCGTGTTTAGAAACCGGTCGGTATTAAGCGCGTTCTGAAAGAACAATTATTATTATACATCGGAATTTATAAAAACAATAACATTCTTGTTAATGGATGATCCACATGTGCTAAATCATTCAACCAGCGAATTGTTGGTAATCATGGGATGAAATCATTCAACCATCTCAGAAGTTTACATTGGGCCTCATTATAAGTTTGACGGTCTGGAAACAAGGCTGCCGGTAAACTCACAGGCACCCTTGCTTCTGGATTGGCAAACTAGGAGTCTTCCTGCCGGGGCCGCTGTGCCCGATAGGTCTAACCCTGCCGGGCGCAGTGGCCACAGTAGGCAGACCAGTCACGGAAGCGCCAGCCCCATTAGCAACGGTGCCAGCGCTTCCTTGTCCCCACTCCCATAGAGTCCTACAGGACTCTATGGGAATGGGTCTTACATTTTACCGGCAATTGACTTCCTGGGCCGCCATTGTTGTAATCTCCCAGTGGCACCAGGAAGTCAGGCACCGGTAACATTTTTAGAGTCTGGCGGCAAACCCGCTGGTAGCACCTGCAGGGTTACCGCCGGACTCGTAATGAGACCCATTGTCTCCTAGGATGAAGTCTAACCATATTCATTGCATTCCGCTGCATTACTTAGAGAAAAACATGCCACAAATACTCTGGAAAGTGACCATACATTATTATCATCAAGAGTTGATATGGTTTTACTTAATTTCACAATAGTTCTTCTGTCACTGTAAACACTTAGGCCTTTCCAGACTAGTCCAGGATACTTAATATATACTCCTCCCCCTCCTTCCACAACACTGCCTTAACCTTATGCACCATAATTCATTTTGTACTGGTTTTGATGTTTGATTATTCTCTTTCTTATTTTCTCTAGATTTACTTCCTTTGCAGCAATGCTTTCACTAACATACCCAGGAGCAGTCAATGTGCTAGGTTCCCTTCCTGTAGGTGACTTGAAAGGCAAAACTCCAGTAATACTATTAGGTGCAGTACAATCAGACCAAATAATATCTCTCAAACCTCTCCTCCAAGAGCGATGATTAATCAGTGATAGTTGTCTGCAACTCTTAATCATACCATTCATCCTCTCAACTAAACCATTTCCTTGGGGATCGTATAAGGCAGTTTTCCTATGTATAATCCCACATTTTTCCAGAAATTCTTTAATTCTCAAAGAAGTAAACTGTACCTCATTGTCAGAAATGATCTCTTAGGGAAAAACTTCTCTGTAAATGAAACCTTCTAAAGTATGAATATTTTTTTCTGTTGTTATGGATTTAACAGGATTAACCTCCAACCGTCTAGAGTGGTACTCAATTATCACAATAAAATATATACTACCTTCTGGCAAAGTGTGATGTGGGCCCAAAATATCAACACCTAGCTTTTCCCATTGCTTCGGTGGCACAATTAAAGCGGGCAAAGGTGCTTCATTAGTGTTTTCTTTTATCACTAGCATTAAACATGACACAATTGTTTACCATTTTATCAAATTGCAATTCCATTTTTGGCTATCAGTAACTGAGCCTGTCTTTGCTTTTAGTGTAGTACGGTCCTAGATGCCCCTTGTGGACAAGGGAAACCAATTTGCTTCTAACTGACTCTGGTGGCACCAACTTGTTACCCCTTAAGATCTGGTTAGCCACCATTGGCTGACATCATTCCAAATATGAATTTCTTTATCCAAAGTATGTTGCCTAGGCCAACTAAAGAGAATCAAACTCGTAATCTGATTGAGTTTGTCATATTTTTCAATACTCTCATCCCATTCCTTAGTTGAGACAGCTCCTATGAAAATATGTGCAATAAAAGATGTAGCTGTTTTGCATAAATTAACTTTGGGTCTCACCCTAAGTTACTAGGGCGATCCAGACGTGGACCCCTTGCTCACTGTTCTTAGAGAGGCACAGCTTCACTTCACTGATGTTGCCCAACAAGGCTGAAACACGTGTATGGAGTTGCTGTTGGTACTCTTGTTCAGAGGAGAATTGCCTAGCATATCAGTGCTGGACTGCCCCTGGGCAGGACAAAGACTGATATGCGGGGATATTTCTTCTCTGTGAAAGGGACAGGGAGCTAAAGACTTGGTAGAGTCTCTCCCAGAGGTTATTCACCCAAGAACAGGTCATTGGGCTGTGTTTGTGCTGGTAGAGAGATTCCCAGACCCCCCTTTGTTTTGCATAAATTAACTTTGGGTCTCACCCTAAGTTACTAGGGCGATCCAGACGTGGACCCCTTGCTCACTGTTCTTAGAGAGGAACAGCTTCACTTCACTGATGATGCCCGACAAGGCTGAAACACGTGTATGGAGTTGCTGTTGGTACTCTTGTTCAGAGGAGAGTTGCCTAGTATTTCGGTGCTGGACTGCGCCTGGGCAGGACTAAGACAGATATGCGGGGATATTTCTTCTCTGTGAAAGGGACAGTGAGCTAAAGACTTGGTAGAGTCTCTCCCAGGGGTTATTCACCCAAGAACCGGTCATTTGGCTGTGTTCGTGCTGGTAGAGAGATTCCCAGACCCCCCTTTGTTTTGAATAAAAGATGTAGCCCTTTCAATATACTAAAATATTTTCCTTTTCTTTATCATTTTCTGATGGGAAACATGCCACACAATTTGCTAAATTGTTACTCTGGCCTGAAATGTATCTTGCATATCAATTAAAAGGTTGGAGTATTAGGAGCCACCTAAAAATTCTTGCAGTGGTATTATACCAGCCGCCAACACTAAATACATGCATGAGAGGTTTGTGATCTGTCAAGACCACAAAAGTGCGACCCCTCTGGAAGAATTTGAAATGGTCAATTTCCCAGGCTACTCCCAAAGCTTCTCTCTTTTTAATGGAATACCCTGTTTTCCAGATCCTTGAGACTGTGTAAGGAAAATGCTATTAAACACTCACTATACTCATCTCTTTGGAAGAGCACTGCACCTAATTTGACTAGCATCAGTTGCCAACAATGTCTTTCATACTGGGTTAAAATTATTCAACTCTTGGGCTTTAGTTATATTCTCCTCAATCATGTTGATGGCTTGATTGCATTCATCATTCCATATAAATGAACACTGTTTCTGGTAAGCTCTCTTAAAGGAGCAGATTTGGATGCTAAATCACTGATGGACTTAGAATAATATTCAATTAACCCAATAAATTGCCTAAGTTGGTTACTTTCCTTGGGAACTGGTGTATTAACTATGTTATCCACTAAATCCTTTTTGGACTTCATTCCATCTTCTGATAACATGTGACCCACATTTTAAACTTCCAAAAGGCCAATTCTACACTTACTTCCCTGCACAGTTAATTTGTTGTTCTTCTATCTATGTAGGTGGCTGTCTTTTAAATATCTTGTCAAACTCTTCTTTATTCGCACCATAAATCAAAATATCGGGCCTCTTTATGTGTTTGGCGGTTAATCAGCGGTAATTTCACAGAGGCAGATTCAGCATTACCGCTGTGCATCTCAGCAGAATTACTGCTGAATTACAACCTGGCAGTAGCGCGCACCCACCAATGACGATACCGGTAATTCTGCGCTGTGGAGTTAACGCAGTACAACCCATGGTACGACAAAATTCCATACAGAAATGGCGGAATTACCGTTACCACCATGGCAGTCCACGGAAATTCTGCTGGCGGAAATTCGTCATCGCTATAAAAGGAAGCTCCACAGTGGCCATTTTGAACATCACAATTCATCGAATATCTCGAGATAGGAGTGTCATCCAGACACTAAGCTAAAACCACACATGTCCACAGGAAAGGGCAAAGCAGGGTGCCCTATATGAGGCAGCGAACGCCCAAATTCAGTGAGCAGGAGCTCACAGTGTTGGCAGAGCAAAGGGTTGCCAACTCAGATGAGATATATGGGGCACCTCACACAAGACCATCTAACAGCGCAAAAATCACATATGGGATGAAATCAGGGATAAGGTGGCGGCCGTAGGGCACGTCCAATGTGATGTTGAGGACATGAAGAAGAGGTGGAATGACCTCAAGGCCAGGGTCAGGAGCATCATCTCCATCCACCTCTGGAAGACAGCTGACACTGGAGGGGGCACAGTGGAACCCATGCAGCTGACGCCGTGGGAGGAGATGGTCAGTGGGATAATGCTCATGGTCGGGATAGAGGGCGTGGGCACAGCAGAGCTAGGAGCCAGCAGCCAAGCTGAATCTGGTGAGTACTACAGTGATATCTATAAACTCAGGTAGGACTTGTTCCTGTTTTTTCTGATCTATAGAGACTGTACACAGTTAAAAACTATAAATAAATAATAAAAGAAAATCCAAACACATACCAAGTCGACATCTGATTTAGCGAATAGTAAAAACTCAATTTATTTTCCAAAATCAATTAAATACATAGCAATCACTAATACAGTTTCTAAAAAACAACAAATTCATGTATCTTCATAAAAAAACAACTAAAAAGACAATACAAGCGATTTGTGCCATATACTTGCCACCCTTGTGCGATTGGTACAAAGGGTGGTAGGGGGAAAGTTACATTAATACATTAATAAATTATCCTCCCTCCTCTCATGCTCAACATGTTTCAGTTCTACAACCCAATCGTGGTGAAATTTCTTCAGGAGCTTTTTTTCTTAGCGTCAATTTAGACCAAGTTATGATGATTTGATAACACAATGGGGACTCCTCCTTATTCGCTCTAAAATCAGCAAAAAACAGAAAAAATGTGGTGACATTAGCACTTGATGCTACACTTTTAAATGGGAGTGGACAGGGAAAACTCCTTCCACTCTCCTCACTCCCCTCAATGGTGTGATTACCTGTGAGGGGATCTCTGACCAACACTGTAATTGCAGGCACCTATGGCTGTTTCCTCTCAGCGTATATCCACCTACAATGAAGCGGGTGTCAGAATCCGATATACCTCCCCGTTCCACCTCCTCACCTGAATCTTCCTTTAGTATGTCCAATACCCTTTTCTTTCGGGCCCTCCTTTAGTTTCCTTCTTCTTCTCCTTTTTCACGTGCAAATAAGGACGAGCTCCCTCGGAGGCCACCCTGACCTGTAAATAAACAGGCTCAGGAGGAACCCCAAGGAGCAAGCCCCCAAAAATTGTCCAGGGATAAAGCCGATGTGGCAGAAAAAACCCTGATGTGGTGACAGTTTGGTGTGGACCATTGAGTAGATGTCCTTGATGATAGAAATGTTCAAAATCCAGAGAAAAAGGGAAAGTCTCTCTTTTCCTGCTGTGTAGATACACCAATGATCAACCTAGATACCCAGAGGAAAGAACCAGGTCTCAGGTCCTTTGTCCGGATAGAACACAATAGTTCCAGCAACCTCCGATAGAACTTGCAGCAACAGGACGGACGTCCAGAATGAAACAGGAAGAGATGCGGAAAAAACAAACGTAGACAAGAGGAAGGAAGGTAAGTATGAGAAATGCTACAATAGTAAAATGAAGATTGGAAAATAGAACCAACAAGCGAAAAGTGTGAGCAATGCGGTTTCTGGAAGGGGATGTCGCAACCGAGGAAACCGGAGCAAGAAAAGAAACCCAGGTAAGGATACTAACAGAGAAAGAAAAGAATGGTAAAAACACCTAGTTAAATGTGAAAAATGAAGGAAAAAGATAGGCTTAGTTACCTGAACTGGAGAGTCCAGAGAGGGGACAGAAGCGGAAAGAAATGAAACCCAGAAGTAACGAAGGACCGTTACTTCGCAGGGAAAAACAAAAATTGGAAGGTGCAAGAAAGGCAAGGAAAGGATAGGAAGAAGAACAGAAAGAAACGTACACAAGGAACCAGGAATGAAAGTTAACCGGGTGAGTGGAGGACAGAAATTAAGGCAAGGGAGTATGAGAGGGCACAAAACCGCTAGTACGGACGAGATGCACAAGCAGCGAGGGTCCTTAGACGGATACAACACAGAGCATATCTGGAAGTAACCGCCTATAAACATTCAGCGGCCATCTTATGTGTACACTAGACCACTGCAGCCGGTTAGTGCGCACAATTCCTCACAGTCTCCACTGATGCCAACGATTCCAGGGTCGAAGCGTGACAGTATGCCCCCTTCTTAAGCCAGCACCACCCGGCTTGGCGGGGTACAAGGCATGGAACCGTCGAAGAAGGTGGGGAGAGTGAATGTTGTGGGCTGGTTCCCATGTTCTCTCGGAAGAAGTATAACCTTTCCAATGTACAAGGTATTGGATGCCACCTCTTCTATACCTTGAATCCATCAACCTATCCACTTCATATTCATCAGGGTCTTGAACGATTGGTTGTCTTATTGAAGGTAGGGGTCTTCCAAAAGGATCCTTGACATAGATCTTAAGAAGAGACGTATGGAAAACAAGGTGAACCCTCTTAAGAGACTGAGGTAATTTCAATTTGAAGGCCACTGGGTTAATCTTGGAGACCACCGGAAATGGCCCAATGTATCTGAGGGAGAACTTTCCCCTGCGAATCCAACGGGGCAAGTATTTGGTTGACAACCACACCAAAGTACCAGTCGACCAGTCAGGATTAGGTCCGTGAAACTGATCAGCCTGTCCCTTGTAGGATTGGCGACTGTCCTCGAGAGAGTTCCGGGCATCCTTATGAACCTGTCTGAGGGAGCTTAATAGATTGTCCACTGAAGGAGAGTTGGTGGTAGAAAAATCACCCCAGGGTAAGTGTTGGGGATTGAACCCATAGGTGCAGAAAAAAGGACTCATGTTAATGGCGGTATGTTTTGCATTGTTATATGAGAATTCCGCCATGGGAAGGTAGGCTGCCCAGTCATCCTGCTCTATATTACAAAAACAGCGAAGGTACTGCTCCAGTGTGGCATTCAAACGCTCATTTTGGCAATTCGTCTGAGGGTGATACCCTGACGAAAGAGCCCGATGTATGCCCATCTGCTCGCGAAGAGAAGCCCAGAATTTGGAGGTAAATTGTACCCCTTGGTCAGATGTTATTGTCTGGGGTAAACCATGCAATCTAACCACATCCCTTAGAAAAATCCTGGCTGTTTCTTCTGGTGCCGAGGGAACTCCAGGTAAAGCAGAGAAATGAGCCAATTTACTGTAGGTATCCACTGTCACCATTATGGCAGTATGGTGATTGGAAACAGGTAAATCTACAATGAAATCCATCGATATCTGTTCCCAAGGTCTAGATGGTAATTCCTTCTGTTGGAGTAGTCCTAGTGGTCTTTGCCTGGATACTTTGCTTGAGGCTCAAATGGGGCAAGACTTGACGTACAGTTTAGCATCCTTTTTCAAGTGAGGCCACCAGAATTGTCTGGAGAGCAATTCCACAGTGGCATTTTGTCCCTTGTGACCGGACATGGGGTTGTCGTGACACCATTTTAGTGCCTGAGCTTGTAATGCAGGAGATGGCAAAAAGAGTGCTCCTTCATGTACCATTAAACCATTGTCAAAAGAGATCAAATTCTCAGGAAATCCTTCCTTCTTCATTCTCTCGGTGGTTTCGAGTACATCTTTAAGAAATGGAATTACTGCATCCAGAAACCTAGGATTAGGTAAAAGAGGTTTGTTGTCGGTATACTTGCCAGACCAATCACCTAGACTCCTGGATAAAGAGTCTGCCACAACATTTTTTGAACTAGGAACGTGCGTGATATTGAAATCAAAATGCGAGAAATAGTATGCCCACCTGGCATGACGAGAGTTCTTGCGCTCCATTTGTTGGAGAAGCCTGAGATTTTGGTGGTCAGTTCTGACCAGAAAGGGATGAGTAGCCCCTTGGAGAAGATAGCGCCATTCCTTGCAAGCTTGGCGAATGGCTAAAAGTTCTCTTTGAGGAACCAAATAATTCCTTTCACTGATGGTCAGAGTGCGTGAGTAATAAGAAATAGGATGCTCAGTTCCGTCCTTCTCTTGAATTAGCTCTGCACCAATGGCAGCTCCTGACGCATCTGCCTCTAGAATGAAAGGCTGTGTCTGATCCGGCTGTATAAGTATGGGAGCTGTAGTAAATAACTGTTTCAATCTTTGGAAGGCTTCTTGTGTGGCTGTGGAGAACAAGAATGGAACACCCTTCTTAAGTAAGAATGTTATGGGCAGGATAACTTCTGAGAAATTTGAGATGAACCGTCTATAAAAATGTGCCAGTCCCAAAAATCTCTGAACTTCCTTCACAGTAGTAGGTTCCTTCCATTCTAATATAGCCTTGACCATGTCCGGATCCATTTGGACACCTTCGGATGTTAATATGAATCCTAAGTAAGAAACCTGAGTCGCCTCAAATATACATTTCTCCGGTTTGGCATACAATTGGTTGGCTTGCAATCTGCCCAACACCTCTTTAACATGTTTGCGGTGTTCCTCTAGGGTAGTGGAGAATATCAAGATATCATCTAAGTACACAACCATGGACAAAAATAAGAGATCGGCGAATATCTTGTCCACAAACCTTTGAAAGATTGCAGGGGCGTTGGCAAACCCGAAAGGCATGACCCTGTATTCGTAGAGACCTAAAGGCGTTCGAAAGGCGGTCTTCCATTCATCGCCCTTCTTGATTCGCAGTAAGTGGTGGGCTCCACGTAAGTCTAACTTAGTAAAGAATCGAGAACCACGAACCGCCTCAAGAATGTCCCTAATGAGTGGCATAGGGTATCGATCTCTGATGGTCAAAGAATTGAAGCCTCTGTAATCAAAACAAGGTCTTAGTTCAGAAGAGCCCTTCTTGGAGATGAAGAACAAGGATGCACCTCCTGGCGATTTAGACACTTGAATAAGTCCATTATGCAAATTGGCATCCAGATATTCCCTGAGGGCCTGCTTTTCTGGAACTGAGAGAGGAAACATTTGTCCAAACGGAATTTGCCCACCTTCTTGGAGTTCGATACCGCAGTCTTCAGATCTATGTGGAGGTAAAAACCGAGGGAGTCTATCCTCAAACACCTCCTGGTATTCTTGATATTGTCTTGGTTCTAAAGACACAGATACCTTGATAGGTGTGATTTGTTCACTTGTCTGAGAGACCTCCTCAGAGTCAGTGAGACAAAACTGTGTACAGTAGGTGGATGCAAAACGGAGGGTGTTGGACCTCCAATCTATTTTGGGATTATGGCGTCCCAGCCATGGTATTCCAAGTATGAGTGGGAAGTGGGCAGCTCTAATTATGTCAAACGTTAAATGTTCAGTATGACTGCCCAACGTTACCTGAATGGGGAGAGTCTCCATTATTATGGGTCCGGATGATAAGGGAGTACCATCCACTCCTTCCACAGGAATAGGCTTCTTCTTTTCTCTGAGTGATATCAGGTTATTCTTGACCCAGGTAACATCCATAAAGTTTCCTGCAGCTCCACAGTCCAACATGGCATGTGCCTTGAGGCTCTGTTTAGGGGAAATCTGCAACTGTATAGCGAACACCATAAGACGATTGTCTTCCTTTTCTTCTACTGATCTGGTGTGGTCACAGGGTTTGATGCACAACTCCCCGATACCTCCCGTGCATAGGTTCGGGGTTGGTCGTTTCCCTGACGTTTAAGAAGAATTTCGGGACAGGTACTTAATTGGTGTTTAGCTGAACCACAATAGGCACAAAGAGCTCTTTCTCTTCGCCTTCTCCTTTCCTCGGAGGACAACGGTCCTCTCGTCGCTCCTATCTGCATAAGTTCTTCAGTGGATCCGCAATCTCTTGGGTTGGGTAAGAAGGTTGGTAACGGGGAGTAATTTCTTCCTTTTCTTCGTTCCTTCTTCCTTTCATTGCAACGAAATTCAATCTGTAGTGCCGCTGTCGCAAGTTCTTGAAACGTGCTGGGTCTGGGCATTCTTGCCAACTCGTCTTTGATCTCATCATGTAATCCTCTGCGGAACAGTGTCTGTTGTGCAGAATCGGCCCATCCTGATTGTGCAGAGTAATGTTGAAATTGTGAGACATAGGTCTGTACATCCTGTGTTCCTGGTCTGATGTCTACCATTGCCTCATATGAAGAGAATTGCACCTCAGGTCGGTCAAAACGGCTCTTGAAGTTTTGAACAAACTGTAAATAATTAGACATTGATGGATCAGCATTTGTGACCAAAGGGGTTGCCCAAGCAAGTGCGTTCCCTATTAAGTTGGCGATCACAAAGCCCTTCTTGGATCTGTCTGTCTAGTAGGTCTTTGGACGGAAGGAAAAATATACTTGACAGGCATCCAGAAATTCCTTAAGGTGCTTTGGGTTGCCGTCATACTTCCCAAAAGGAAATGGAAGAGCAGTGAGATCCGCTCGGGTGTCTTCTCGAAGAGCCACTTGTTGGCTCAGAACAGTGCTTTGATCCTTAAGTGTCTGTATCTCCAACCGAAGCCCCTGAATGGCATTAGCTAATTCGTGGTATTGTTCCAGTGAACCCATGGTTGTAATTGGGCATTGTATACTGTCAGAATCCGATGTACCTCCCTGTTCCACCTCCTCACCTGAATCTTCCTTTAGTATGTCCAATACCCTTTTCTTTCGGTCTCCTTTAGTTTCCTTCTTCTTCTTCTTCTTTTTCTCGTGCAAATAAGGACGAGCTCCCTCGGAGGCCACCCTGACCTGTAAATAAACAGGCTCAGGAGGAACCCCAAGGAGCAAGCCCCCAAAAATTGTCCAGCAAAAAAGCCGATGTGGCAGAAAAAACCCTGATGTGGTGACAGTTCGGTGTGGACCGTCGAGTAGATGTCCTTGATGATAGAAATGTTCAAAATCCAGAGAAAAGGGGAAAGTCTCTCTTTTCCTGCTGTGTAGATACACCAAGGATCAACCTAGATACCCGGAGGAAAGAACCAGGTCTCAGGTCCTTTGTCTGGATATAACACAGTAGTTCCAGCAACCTCCGATAGAACTTGCAGCAACAGGACGGACGTCCAGAATGAAACAGGAAGAGATGCGGAAAAAACAAATGTAGACAAGAGGAAGGAAGGTAAGTATGAGAAATGCTACAATAGTAAAATGAAGATTGGAAAATAGAACCAACAAGCGAAAAGTGCGAGCAATGAGGTTTCCGGAAGGGGATGTCGCAAGCGAGGAAACCGGAGCAAGAAAAGAAACCCAGGTAAGGATAGTAACAGAGAAAGAAAAGAACGGTAAAAACACCTAGTTAAATGTGAAAAATGAAGGAAAAAGATAGGCTTAGTTACCTGAACTGGAGAGTCCAGAGAGGGGACAGAAGCGGAAAGAAATTAAACCCGGAAGTAACGAAGGATCATTACTTCGCGGGGAAAAACGAAAATTGGAAGGTGCAAGAAAGGCAAGGAAAGGATAGGAAGAAGAACAGAAAGAATCGTACACAAGGAACCAGGAATGAAAGTTAACCGGGAGAGTGGAGGACAGAAATTAAGGCAAGGGAGTATGAGAGGGCACAAAGACGCTAGTACGGACGAGACGCACAAGCAGCGAGGGTCCTTAGACGGATACAACGCAAAGCGTATCCGGAAGCAACCGCCTATAAACATATGGTGGCCATTTTAGGTGTACACTAGACCGCTGCAGCCGGTTAGTGCGCACAATTCCTCCCAGTCTCCACTGATGCCAACGCTTCCAGGGTCGAAGCGTGACAGTGGGGGAAACATTAGCTAATGCGTGGGAATCCTTATTCTAGTTCAGTCTGCCAAACAGACATACCTGGAGGGTTCCGCTGTCAGTCGTGATGCTCATAGTCTGTCGGGGTTCTTCAGGGAAAGCGTGACACCTCTTGGCTAGTTTGTCAGCCTTTAGTTGGTTCTAGGCAGAGAGGACACATATAAGTACCTCGTTATGCTGATGAAGCTATGTTAAACGGAGCGGGCTTACTTCCTTATCTCAGAACCTGGTGGCATAAACTCCCGCTCTGGTTTCATCTCCTGCGTCCCACTCAGAGTACAGCATTCTGGTGTTCCACTGTGTTAGGGAAACACTGACGCCGCCCACTGGAACCCAGTTTAATCTGCCACAGTACTCATAAACTCACGGCAAGAGTAGCAGCCATCTAGGTGTGGGTCCGGCTATTATGCTCTGCAGTGATGGGTGCTCAATACATGTCTACCGTGAAAGCTACTAAACAGGTGGCCATGTCCAAATATTGTGTGGGTGTGTTGTCTCTCATTAAAGTCAATGTTGTTAGATATAGCTCTCAGAGTTTTAACGCTCATGGAAGCGGCCGGGCACATGCCCACTCAGCTGTAAATAAGGTTGAGGCAGGATCAGTAGAGCTGATGGGTAACTGTGTGCATTTGTCAACTAATAGCCCACCAAGAGGTTCCAAATTCTTCAGTGTTCCCTCTATTGTAGTATCTCCCCCTCATAAAATTATTCCTCCTTGTTATGGGGTTTACATATTGTGCCACCCCACCTCTTCATTCAGACCCCTATCACTTTTGGTAATAAAGATCAATTCTTGTTCCCTGTGGCCAAGTATTTTCTCTTTTACTCTTGTATTGCTTCCATTAATTTTTTCTAACACAGTAGACAAAAATCATCCCACTTGAGTGTTTTCATAATTAAGTGTTTGCCTAGAGGAGCCATCTCTATTCCATTCTTCAGGCAACTTCTATGTTTCATGATATGTACTTTGATTTTTCTATTATTCTTTCCTATATAATGCAATCCCCAGGGACAGGTGATCATGTAAACCACACGGTCAGAGTTGTAGTTGGTAAAACCACTCTGTATCTTCGGTTGGGTCAGTCCAATCTCTACTGTCTTGGCTGTTCATCATAACTTGGTCTACAGTGACACTAAGAAAAAATCTCCAGAAGAAAGTTCACCATGATAGGGTTGTAGAACTGAAACATGTTGAGTATAAGAAGAGGGAGGATGATTTATTAATTTAACTTCCCCCCTACAGCCTTTTGTAACAACCGACTAGGGTGGCACCTCCAAATGAAGTTGGCAAACCCACACATGGCAGTCCAGATGCAATGTATGCCATGTACACAGTGGCCGACACTTGATGCCACCCCCACAGGGGGACCAACACACAGTGACGACATAGTACAAGTGACAGTGAATGTGGTTTTGCCAAGCACCTCAGCACCAATGTGGTAGCGCACATGTCAATTTGTCCCAACAGGAATTAAAGACACCCAGGAAGTGTCCTAGGAGGCTGGCGCATCCACTACACCAGCACCAAGCAAGAGACTCCAGTCCATTAGGCCACCGACAGACACTCTGGCTGACCAGACGGACAAGCCCATGGGGCCAACATAGACCCCAAATGGGCAATCTGTGCAACCACAAAGATGCCAAGAAAGTGCCACATTGGGTCTCACTGTGGACACAAAGGTGGGTCAGGGTGAGGATGCAAGCCAGCAATCACTGCAGGCCACTGCAGGCACAGATGTAGACCAGTATGAGGATGCCTCCCCTGCATCAAGCCACCTACATTCCCCCGTCCGCCATTTTTACCCTGAATCCTCCCCCTTGCGCAGCATCTCCCCAGTGTGCACACCACCAACCCAGCATGATTTTCACCGTGCCCTGCACTATGCAGAGGACTCATCTGATGATCAGGCCCGGGAGGCTCAGCGTCATGCTCAGCACAAGGAACATGACCAAATGCAAGAACCACCGCCAGTGCCTGTCCCCACTCTCCAGGCCCTTTGGGGCCGTCTGGACCGGATGGAACAGAGGCAGGCAGAAATGTGCGCTATTGTAAAGGAAGACTTTGGGCATTCTGAGGCCATGCGTGACAGCATCCAGAGTGCACCGGTTGTTGCGGTCAATCGACTGTCTCTGCAGAAGCATAGTTATATGCAATGTAACCCTATGTCTCACCAGCCAGAGGGTCCGTGAGATGGCCGAACAAATTGTCATCCTCACATGAGACCATAGCCAGAGCCACACATCTTTGCATGGAACATCTACAGGGGAGCGCGCAGGGGAGCACACATTCTGCCACCCCTACTGAGGGGTAATTGCCAGGCACCCCGCCCAGGCGCTCACAAGGGCATGCCTCTAATGCTGCCAGGCCTGTGGACGAGGGGGATAAGCGCAAGTGGTAATGGAGTAGTGCTTGGTGTTGGGTTTGGGGCTGGGGGTGGTAGTTGGTGTTGGGGATGGGGTGGGGCTGGTATTTGGTGTTGGGGATGGGGGTGGAGGGTGCTAGTTGGGGTTGGGGATGGTGTTACTTTGTTGCCCGTATTAAACACACTTGAATGTTCTTTATATTGATAGTATTTATTCAATGCAATTTAGACAATTGCATTCATTGCACGCATCGGTGTCATGTGACTGGAGTAAAACAAAAATGTAATGGGCTCCTGGCGGACCATCTGACCTTCCTTTGCTTCCCCATGTATGGCCTGGGGTGCCCTGTTCCCTCCTCCAGCCTCTTCCTCATGAGAGCTAGGAGGTCATTGTCCTCATCTGCTGGCATTGCTACATTCCTGCGCATTCACATGTTGTGCAGCAGGGCACAGACCACTATGATTTTCCCAACTTTTTCAGGACTGTACATCAGTGCACCGCCTGGGTGATGTAGACACCTGAATCTGGAATTCAGAAGGCCAAATGTCTTCTCAATGCATGATCTTGTTCTCCTCTCTGACTCATTATAGGCCATCTCCTGTGGTGCACCAGGGATTCACATGGGGTCATTATCCAAGGCAACTGTGGGTATCCAGCGTCACCTGCAAGACATGAATAGACAGTGTGAAACATGGCGGTGTCATGGTCTTGACATACATACCACTATGTGCATGTCTCATTGGATGGGCACAGGACACCTTGTGTGCATCAGGGTTGTGATGACATGGGCAACATGGCTACTTTGCAGTCATGCATTGTGGGAGTCGGCAGTCATGTGTAGTCTGTCACTGAATTGAAATTGGCAATTCACTGGTCAGCGATGGTGTGGCAGTACGCTATGTACGGTTCATGGATACGCTTACATGGGTTGTACGTTGATCTAATTGTGTGGTGCTGCCTTGCATGGCTGGATGCCCTCTGTCATCACATTTGTCAGGTCTGTTTCCTGAGGTGCGTCTGTCAGGGTGTCTGGCCTATTCTCGGTATTATTGTTGTTGCATCATGGGAATTGTGGTTCATTCACTTTATTACTGCTTACGTGCCCCAGGTGCATGTCTGTGCTTTTGGCAGTCAGGTCTGAGTGCTACTTACCCATGAGCCAGGTGTGCTGTCCTCTGTGCCTCCCCATCTACGTAGGTATGGTGCTGTTGTGCAGAATCAGTGCATCATATGTGGGCCCAGGGTATCGGGTACAGTAGTGAATGATGGTGAGATCAGCATCACAGGTCATCTGCACATTCATCAAGTGATATTGTTTCTGGTTGCGGTATGCCTGTTCTGTTGACTGGGGTGGTATCAATGCCACATGGGTGCAGTCCAATGCTGCAATGGTGTGGAGGAAATGTGCTATGCTGTATAGCATTGCCTTGGCGGCATGCACCTGTGCACCTGTGCCTGGGTAAAGAGCTTGAAATTGTGCATCATTAGGGCATCCAGGACTTGGACCAGCACCTTTGAAAATGTGGACTGAGACATGTCATGCAGTGCCCCTATTGTAGGACAGCCACAAGCTTCAGTGGGGGGGGGGGGTGTTGGCTGCTCTGATGGAGATGGCACTCTGCAGTTGTGCCTGTGTCAGGGTGAGCAGGACGACAATGGTTGGATGGTCCAGTCTGAATAAGGTGACTAATTGGCTGCCCGTGAGTGTCCAAGGGGATGGTCGGACACATGGTATTGGTATCCTCTGCTGCATGCGTCTCCTACGTCTTGGTTGCGCCTGACTACTTTCCTGATGTGGTTCAGCATGCTGCTGTAGCTCAATGTAGAGTCACAGGTTGTGGAGCCCGTAATCTACGTCTGCTTGTGGCTACATGTTGATTGGATATGTGTTGGTGGTGGGTATGGGCCTTTTATACTCCATCTGAGTGGATCAGGAGCACCTGGACCTTGATTTGTGACACCTCTATGCATTTACTTCCACCTTTTTTGTGAAGGTAATTGTGCTGTGTTTTTGGAGGAATTAGCTCCCATTGCTGGAGGTAGTTGTGATGTTTTTGGACTTGTAATCTTGCCGTAAGGGGTTTTTGATATTTGGTGGTAATTGCATCTGAGGAATTGGCACAGGCAATGTTTCTGCTGATTCTTGTTGGATTTAGCACAGGAGGTAATTCTGCTGAAGGTAATTCCGTAGAAGGAATTACCAATGATTTTTGGGTCACTCATGATTTGGTGCAGTGATAAAGTTGCCAGTAACAGAGTTACCGCCAACTTTACCACTGACCACCAAACTCGTAATGAGGCCCATCATCATGAAAGAACAGTACTTTCTCTTCGTTTTCCAAATCTTTAGCCATGACTCTGAAAAAAAAGCCACCACAGATGCAGGCCCAAACAGCATTCTTTGGAAGTGGAATGAGCCAAAGGGTGTAATGAAGGAGGTGAGATGTCTATAATCCTCAGACAGTTTAACCCAATGGTAGGCTGATGAAAGATTGATCACACTAAACATTTTAACATCTTGTAGTGTGGCCAAAACCTTGGAAATGATAGGCAGAGGGGAGCAATTAACCAAGATGAATTGATTTAGGTAAAAGGATTCAGTGTCTTTGGACTAACCTAAACAAGCAGTGATGACTGATCAACTATTTCACCCAAAGAGCAGCAATTAGACTAAGCCCACAAGGTCTCCTATGAGCCCTATGGGGACTGGGCAACAAGGGGTGCTATGTGGGCCAAGCTCAAAGGGAAAAACCCATAAAGGGGAAAAGAAACCTTGTCCACAAGAATGGAGAGAAGAAGATGATTGCAGTAGGATCCCTTGAGGATAAGGCAGATGGATTTGCCAGGAAATACAGCCTCCAGACCGAACAGAAAGATGATGGTCAATCAGGAAGGTATCGCCAAGCACAATATTTATTTATTTTTTACATTTGTATAGCACTCAAACAGCCCTTGGGCATCGAAGCGCTGTTACTTGTAGGGAAATAAGTTACATGGACAGAGTACAAGTTAAAACATATACATTTATACATTAAACATTTGTACAGTTAGATAAATGGGGAGTATAACTTCCCAACATAGGTCATAGGATTGCAGGAGGTGGTGAGGGAAGTGCTCAGGTGAAGAGTACTGTTTTCACGGCTTCGCCAATAGACGTATCGGGAAAGAGAGCGCCCAAATAGAAGGAATCAGGTAAATCCCAAGAGAGGCAGGGAACAAGAAGACAGGAAGAACAGAGAAGGGAAGGCAGGATGGTGCCAGAGCGTGAAATGCTGTGACTCTGAGGAAAGAGCGAGTCAAGGTAATCAATCCAAAAATACAGTTAAGAAGGGATAGCAACACAGCGTCAGTGCTCCGAAAGAAGAAGCAACATGAGGCTCTCACCTGTCAACTACATTATAATAAGTCCTGCGAAGAAATCCACACTAGTTCCTGGCGCCATCTTGGAAAGCACAAGACCGTTTCTGGAGTTCCCGCTGATCGTCCCAATCCACCGCCATCTTGGATGGTACAGAATCCCACAGGGATGTCGCCTTCTCCACTGATGCCAAATAGACCAGGCACTGGCAGAGGTCCTGACATTAGGTCCCTTAGATTGATGCACATCCTAATCTTTCAGTTGGATTTGGTCACCACCACGATGAGAGAAAGCCACTCAGAAGATTCAATTTCCTCTATCACTTCAATTGTAACTAATTTCTCTATTTACTCCTTTAAAGGTTCCTTAACTAAGTATGGTACATTTCGTACATTCTGAAGGGTCACCTTGCCATTACATTTCAACATTATACACTGTTTAAATCTTTTCAGGCATCTTAAGTCATCAGAAAAAACATCAGGAAATTCTGCTTCCCAGTAATTTTTGCAACTAACAGCACATACATGTTTACTTGCAGTGTAATACATTTTAATACTCAATTTTATCTGATGCCTCCAACCAAGTAGCATATCACTCCCAGGCACATGTGTTTCACCCTTGAAACTGTTATGTGGAGTGGAACCTTCGTAGAAAGGAAAATAGACCACCTGTGTAGCCTTTAGGTCCAATTTTTGTACTGCATAACTCTTTTACTTCCTTCCCCAGAACCTCCACCAATATCTTCTTTGATATAATCGTATGAGGAGACCCAGTGTCAACCATACCCTCTAAATATGTGTCACTCATCTTGATTATGTCTCGAGGGTCATCATCACCTTGACTATCTTCATCATCACTATCACATGTTAGATGTGATATTCAAAACAGATTCATCATTTTGTTTCTTCTCTTTTTCTTGAATGTTATTAACAGATTTGTGTTCACGGTATTGCTTAGCCCTGCAAGCTTTTGCAAAATTTCCCCATCTGCCACATTTATTACATGACACATTCCTTGCAGGATTTACAGGACTGTTAGCCATATGTTTGTATCCCCCACATCTATAACACTTATTTGTGACGTGTTTATGAAATCCTGTTCTTCTTCCTTTCATTTTTGGGTTTTGTACTGAAATTATATTTATTAGTGCTACTCGTCATCAGTTGATTAAACTCTGTAACCCTACACAGAGCATTGTTATTGTCAGCCTTAATAGCCATTTCTCAGTGGCATGCTCAATACTCTCTGCACTGCTTACAGCGTCATCAAAAGAAGGTTTCTTAGATATTAGCACTTCTTTAATTTTCAGATTATTGGTAGACCTGACCAATTGGTCTCTTATAGGAGATTGTTGAAGATCCACAAACATGCAGGTGTTAGAAAGTCTTCTGAGCACTGTAACATAAGAGGCTACCCTTTCAGACTGAATATGGCCACTGTGGAGCTGGAAGTCGGGGCGCAATTTCCGGGGTTGCCGGCAGGGACATGGAGCGTCAGTAGTGGCGGCGGTAGCGCCGCCCCCATTCCTTTTAGTTAAGTGGGCCTGGGGGGTGGGAAGGGAGCGCTGAACCAAAGAGAAGGAAGGGGATAGAGTGGGGAAGATGGCAGGGCAGGGGAAGCAGCCATCAGGCTGATCGGACTGCGGGCTGAGATAGTGGGATTTAGCCTGTGATCCAAGCAACCTGATAGGTTGGCTCTCCTGCCCCAGGTGCTAATGGTAAAAAAAGGATTCTGAAGGCGACTTTTGCTACCTTCAGATTGAGCCCAGTGATGAAGTGTCACTCCCAGAAAATTATTTCTCCGCAAAGAATGTTCACAGTTAAATGAAAATCAACACTATGCTCGCTGTAATGATCAAAGGGGCCAGCAGTACATTTAAATGCACATTCAACTTTTTTGATTTCTTTCCTTGTTTTGCATTGGGTAAGGCAGCCCAAACAGAAGGGCAATGACAATTAATTCGGTGTGGTTCAGTATTCAGCATCAAGCAAAGGCAGGGGCAATGCATTTAGTCTCACACTGAAATGAGGTAGTAACCAGCTATGAAAGGTCTTATGATCTTAGGTTTCTGGCTGCTATGCTGGAGGCATTAGCCAGTAAAGTTAGAGTGCTTTGAAGTCAGAGTGGATTCAGAATGTGGTGAGAGTAGTCTGGAATGTGGTGTATTAGTGTTCTGGGAGTTGCAGTTTCAACTGGGAGGTGGTTGGGTGTGGATAGCAGGTGTACTATGTATCTATCATCTTCTCGCCTTGTATGTCTACTTACCTACCTGGTGTACCAACAGACAGTAAACTACTTACATTGAAGCGTGGGTCCAGTGTCTTCCGTGGTGTAATGAACTCACAAGAAAATGCAGTTTAAATCCAGTGAAGCAGAAAGGTGAAGGCATGGATCCAGGAACAAAGCAGTACCTTTGTTAAAAGCGTAGGTCTTCAAAATGAAAGGGGTTCTGCAGATCTGGGAAGAGTGATCACAGGTCCCCGTCCTGACGCCTTATCGCCAATTCTGTTATAAATAATCCTGTCCAAGTAATCAAGGAAAGGGTTTATTTCTTTAGATGCAACAGCATCAACAAACTCCAAGCCACCAGTGTCCAACAACTGGCTGCCCCTTGAAGGATGCACATTTTAGTTGAAATCCACTGGCAGGCAATTCTGAATTGATGACATAGCATTACTACAGGAATACCGGATAATAGATATTCTATTTCATAAACACCATATTTGCAATTTAGATGGCACACAACTGTTTATTATAATTAGATGATTTGGGGCACAGTTACTTTAGTTACATTACATCTGAAGAGAATTACATGGGATGGCTGTCAGGGCAGCCCCGATTTAGAACTAAGTGCCTTTGGGGTCAGTTTCAGCATTCTGGCAGACAGTGACAAACAATAATTATTATAATTATAATAGTTTTTTTATAACACACTTAATAGCGAAGGGGTTTCTAAGTGCGGACCCAGGATTCAAATCTGTGTTGCTCTGCGTCGTCTAGCTTCCAAGACGAGCGCGTTGCCACTGATATATAATACCTGTACCAATACACAATCTTCAATGACCCAATTATAGACTCTAATGCTTGATGGGGTGTTTATGTTCCCAGTGGTAGTAACCCACACACGGTATTGTGTATTCTACATCCTATTTCACACCCATTTCCAATTGGTTTAGGAGTGTGTTTACATTCTGACGTCACACGTCTCACGTCATGTCCCTTTATATAGGAGTTCTAAAATGGCGGCCACAGGCGCACGCATTGATGCCGACAGGCTTAACAGTATGGGTCCCGCCCAACCCTACATCCGGTAATGTCTCTTGTAATAGCAGATTAGTAGTGGTTCTATTACGTTGCATTTTCCTCGTACCATGACAGTCCTCATTGCTTCCATTTTGCAGATTTAGCGAGATGACAGGTTGAATGTCTTTGGACTCAGTGGTTTCGTAAATACTGCGCATGCCAAATCTTGTCTTGGTGCAGTGAGCGTACGAAACAGCACGCTTCCTTGCGCCTTTTCCTGATGCCCATGAAACACATCTGTTCTCAAGTGGGCCCGGGCGTCAGCGCAGTGCACGACAGTACACTGTCTGCATTCTGCCTGTTTTCTGTGATAACAGTTCTCTGCAGCATTTTTGTTAAGTTGCATACTAACCGCAATTTAACGAAAGTGTGGCATTAATTGGACTTTCTATGACCTGCGTTCCTTTAATGTCTGTCCCCTTCCTGTATTCTGGTGTCACTCCTCCACAACAGTGATACAGACAGGCACCAAAGAGGTAATTTCAGCCTGTCGTTATTGTGGACGAGCGCCACCAGAATAGCCATGCAAAGAAACATTTTTTTTTTAAATGCTGGTTGCTAGGCTGGTTTCCAACCAATCCTATAATCCTGCTCACAGGTTCTAAAAGTGGCGCTTTTGCTGCACCCTATGGAAAATGCGCATACTTCAGAAGAGGTGGTAATTACCAAAAAAGTCGAAAAAGCCTTTATACGACTTTGTCAGTCATAAGCACCTCGTTGAGAATCGGCCTCTCAGGGTCTTATTTCTCATTATCACGAGAATCTTGATAGTTTACAGCTGATCTAGACATTGGTTGTACATGTTTTTCAAATCCAACACAGACTTTATTTTGATGCGAGGGCCCTCGTATGGCCAAAGGAGGTATTTAATTAATTTGAATTTGGCATTTTCTGTCACGGTTGTACACACCAGTTTGTATAGGTATTTGATATTTTGCTAGAAATCCTGTTGGAGCAATAGTTACTGAAGCCCATTGCCTACATAGAGGGATGATTATTACCCAAATATTACCTATTTTGTGGGAAAGATGGATGGCTCCTTGGCGGGTGTTTTCCATTTCACTGTGGATTTTTTGTTTTGTTTGTACCTTTTTTGTTTGACAGTACTGACTGGATTATTCGTATATATCGATGACTAATTCATGTTTTCTTTTCCCTTGTTTACCCTCTCTCCTGACCCCCAATCTTGCAATATTGTTATTATAATAATGGGTCTATTGATTCAAACGTTGTATTGTTCATAATCTGACTAATTGTATGAACTCACTTTGGTTGCTTTGACCTTTTGGGTTCACATGTTTCGGGTGATACAATATTACCTGATTTAAAAGCCTTGAAAAAGACCCACGCAGGGTCGAAACATGTTATCTATTTTTTCTGGATCTGTCACAGTGTCTATCGAGACCTGTAATTACTGTGGACATTTTTGTAAAGTCACGAGACGCTAGTAAATATCCGTTTCAAGTTGGAACCTTCCAGTGAATATGCTAGTTTATTATAGCATATAGCTATGCGCGTCAGTGCCTTGGGCTAATTGTTTCGTTGGGTTCACTTTATTGGGTTGGGCATCCACTCTCCCTACCCAGACACACGCTGCACACTTTTATACATTATAGATGTCCATCACAGTTACTCAGCGCAGTTGATTCACAGCTCCTATGCCCAGGCTTTCTCCAGTATAACAATACCATAGCTTTCTTTACTAGATTTATTTTTCAAAGTAGCTTGGATTTCTATGTTCTGTGACTGGGTCATTGTCTGACCCCTTCCCAGTGCATGTATTCCCCTGCTCAGAACCAGAACCTGGGGGTAATGAAGCTAAATGTCTAGG
Organism: Ambystoma mexicanum; assembly: GCF_040938575.1. Taxonomy (NCBI): domain Eukaryota; kingdom Metazoa; phylum Chordata; class Amphibia; order Caudata; family Ambystomatidae; genus Ambystoma; species Ambystoma mexicanum. Next base: position 600,013,348 of record NC_090936.1, read on the forward strand.
GGTAAGGCCAATCCACACCCTTCTCCAGGGGACAACCTTCCCTGTTCCCTGGGGACAAGAGTCAAAAATATTCCTACACCTGGTAAAACCATGGGAGAACTCACTTCACACAACTCCCTCATTCCGCCGGGACAAGCCACTCTATGTTCCAGGAGGTTTATCTATGGTGTTAGAAGTCTGACAAGCCTATAACCGGGCGGCTATAAATAAACAGGAATACCCTTCTCAAGACACTAAATCCCTCCTGCCGTTATGAAAAAGACCAAGGTATCCAGTGTAGGCCCCCCGTTTTCAAAGAAACCTGCCGCCAGATTGTCAGGAATCTTGGTGGATGAAAAGAGCATGAACCTATCACACTGCAACACTCACAGAAAAGCACCAGAAACTGATGAAACAGCCACATAGCCCTGCACACCCATCATGGCTCCCAAGAATGCTTACCCAATTCCATGAATTTACAGGAACCGTTAGCACATCTCAACAAGTAAAACACAGGGGAGCCTAAACTGTTGAGTAGTCATCAGAGTCTCGGGAGGATAGCTCTTGGAAGCAAGACGACACGGAGCAACATAGGTTCGATCCCCGGGTCCGCGCTTAGAAACCTTTGGCAGTATTAAGCGCGTTATAAATAACCTATCATATCACAGAGAGCAGCTTGAAGCAGACCAGCAAAGGGGGGACTTCTATCTACTCCTAGCTTAGTAGGGCCTATTGGCCTATGTGAAGACTCATTTCAAACACAATCAACCAAGGAGAAAAGGGGATGCCATGGCCGAGGTATTAAAAGATGAAATGGGTCCAATTAAAAGTTCACTATCGGTTATATTGAGACCACACAGAAACTGGACTAAGGTGATTGAGCTCTCAGTGATGTGGTTAGGGATTGTCCCACAAACACTGGTATCTCCCCAGGTCCTTGTCTTCCTCCAGGGCCACGGCCTTCAGTCCTTCCTCTTTCTTCCTACTTAGGGGCTGCTGCCTGTGCAGCCCAAGGAGCCACTCACTGCAACAGAGATTTTATAGTCTCCCAAACACTTCTTTCTTCGGACTCATGATGGTCTTCCAGGAATCTTCTATCAGGTCCTCCCACGCGAGACTCTTAGGTATTCCAATGGAGGTCAGCCGGAGGGCACTGCACAGCTGGTTGGTCCCCAGGGAGGGTTCCCTCTCATCTGGACATAGCAAGAGAGTCTCCCAATGGGGATTGCCTTCATCCACCACTTCAGAAATACACTTCTGGCCCAGATCTTAAAGAGGGCATCTGGTCATTGCATCGAAAGCTATACCATCGAATACCTTTCCATCTAGAAGATTGCATCGAAAAAAAAAGCATTGAATGCATGTTTTTTGAAGTTAAAGGGTTTAGTTTAGTTTTAATGGGTTTTAAAGGGTAAAAAACGGAGGGTTGGGGGAAAACCCCACATAAAAAAAGAAAAGAAAATGCAATTATTTTCGATGCATTTTTTTAGATGTAATGGTCTGTCGATGGTAATCATTCGATGCAGTGACCATAAACCCCTAAAGAGTGTCACTCTCGCTACGTCACTTCCTACTCCCTGCTCTCCAATCCCTCTCCTTCTTCTTTCCTGGTCCTCCCCCACCCTTGTTCCTTCTCCTAGACTCCTATGCATGCTCTCCAATATCTCTACTTCTTCTCTCATCTGCCACCTGTCCCTTTTCTCCCTCCTTCTCCTCTCCTCCTCATTTCAACTCTCGCTCCTTCCCCTCTCCTTTTCTTCACTCTCTCTCTTTCTCCTCGCCTCCCCCTCACCTCTTCACCACACTCTTCATTGCATTCGTCATCTCTCCTCCACCTCTGTCATCTAACTCCTAACTCCCACACTTCCCCTTTGATTAGTCCTCTCTTTATATCTTGGGGTGTTTTGTATTGGGAATTTAAGTAGGAGATTAATTCGAGCTGTGTGCAGACCAAGGACAGGCTTGATAATTGGCACATACTAGGGTAGACTTCAATTTATCCTGGTGGACTAAATTGTGCAGTGCACCACACATGGCCCTGTGCACCAAGATTATTTCACAGCTGGCCCCCCTCTTCAATTCAGACAGTTGGTCTCTCCCAGCCGCTGGTGTGTTGGTGCTTTTGCCAGGTTGTGCGACCCTACGGCATGAGGTTTTGTGGCATTCGATTGACCATTGTGCCCCATGGTCTGAAGTGGGAAGGGTTTGTGGCAGCTCCTGTGAGCTCAGACCACAAACCTATTTTTCCCTGTCATCTCACGTATGATGAATTTACTGCATGGTACACAGAAGCTCCAAGACTGCAGGTCTGCGAACCGGGTGGCCTAAACTCCCCAGACTTTCAGAATACTGGTTGCAATTCTTGGGCCACAATACATACCTGAGGGTTTGGGCAAAGACTTGACATAGTTTCAGTCTGCTGTCAAAGAGACCTGCTAGATTGGGAAGCATTACACATAGGTTGAGCGGTGTCAAAGAAAATGGCAAATGGAGAGGGGAGAAGGTATAGGGTTGAGCATCGGTTAATGCAGTACCATCCAGTGATGGAAAGTAGATATGCAGTTAGTGATATAAAAGTGGAGCTCAGGGGTGAAAGATGTGATAAGAAGAAAATGTCAGTATCATTTACAAATAGTCCATATGACAATGCAAAGTGGGAGATGAGCTTGCAGATACAGGATGTTTAGATTGTGAAGCGGATATGACCAAGGACAGATCCTGTGAGACCGCTATTAGTAAGTGGGTGGCAAAGGAGGCACGAGTATTCAAGCAAATGGAGAATGATTCGCCCTCCTGGTTGGAGGCCACCCAAGCGATAACAGTGTCCTGAAAGCTAAGATATAAGTCTGAAGGAGTGAGGGATAATCAATTGCGTGAAAGGCGACAGTTAAAATGATGAGCAAGAATGAGGATAGATGGAAGTGGTGAGCGAGTGATGGAGTTGGAGGTGTGACTGAGTGGTGTCTAAGTGAGGTAGTGATGTGGTTGAAGAATGCATTTTCAATAACTTTTGAATAGTGAGGAAGGAGTCAGAGATGGGTTAGTAGTAGGCTGGGTTGTTAGGTTCAGGGGTTGGTTTCTTTAACATGGGTGTGTGGTGGTGGCATTGGGTCTGCCCCTCGCCTGCAAACTGCTAGACATCCTGAACTTGCTGTTAACAATTGGCTTACAGTGACGCTAGTCAACCTGCTCCACTCGTTCACGCGCTCTATTCGTCGACCTGCTTCAGGGGTCGACCTGCTCTACTCGTCGATCTGCTCTACTCGTCGACCTGCTCCACTCGTCGACCTGCTCTACTCGTCGATCTGCTCCACTCGTCGACCTGCTCCACTCGTCGACCTGCTCTACTCGTCGAACTGCTCCATTCGTCGACCGGCTCTACTCGTCGACCTGCTCCACTCGTCAACCTGCTCCACTCGTTGACCTGCTCGTCCATCTCCTTTATGTCACTATGATGATGTCAACATAGATGGTGGTGGTAGACAGCACCCGCCCCCTTTTTGGTGAATGTAAGATCACATTGAATTCTAGAGGACAAAAAAAGCCCTAAGGTAACATGCACCTGTTCACAATTGAATATGCTGATGGGACAACCCTTGTCTAATGCACGCCATGAGGCAGTCCAGGGTCCAATACAAGGACACACCACATGCTGCAAGGAGCAGACAAAGGGAGCAAGGTGGTGAAACGGGAATGGGCTCTGTCTGAGCTGCAGGAAAAAAACAAAATATTAGAGGCATACGAGCAAGGAATGGTCGTGGGGGGCATGTTGAGTCTGGGAAAGGCGAGGACTCTCGTGTCAAAGGATCCGTTGGGGCCCATAATAACCAGGGCAAACACAGGGCTAGGCAGGTAAACCACTAAGAAAGGTGTGAGTGTTGCTGCAGAAAGGTTCAGTGTGGGAAAGCAAGTCTGGGGACAAGGAGGCAATGGGGCTCAGCCTGGAGGTTTGGGAGCGGGTCGGGGGGGTACTTAGCTTGTCCAGCAGTCGACCTGAATTTCAACGTCGAACCCCAGGTGGCGATGAGCAGAGTGTGTCCAGTGTCATTTCCATGTAGAGGCAGTAATTGACGACTAGGGGGAGGCATATAACCGACGGTGGCCGCCTAGGACCATGCAGCGCTCCCTGTGCCATGTGTGCATTCGTCTCCCAGGTCAGACAAACTAACCCTGTATTTAAATGACCATCTAAATTCCGTATTTCTGGCTCTGTCGTCTTGTGTCAGGTTAAGTCCACGGGTACTAAGGACTCTCGGTGCTACGTCATTCTCCGGCTCTTTATGTTGTCATTCAAAAATACACAGCTGTGCCTTCTGGTGTGTTTTAGCGAGAGCATTTCTGGGAACTCCTCTTCCTCTCCTGATGTATCTGGTTGGGAAGCAGCCGAGGGCTGCACAAGGAACAGTGCAATAGGCTAAGGGCGTGGCGCTAGGTTAGGTGCACGTGCGGCCAGAGGTACACTGGGTCACTTTACTTATTGATCTTCTTGTGTGATCCCGCACCTTTCTGGGAGATCCCCCTCTACGTGACTGTACACATAAAACGTTATTATAACTAAGCCTAGACTACTGCCGTCTTACACAGGCATTTGGCCTGCGGCCTTGTGCCTATATAATAGGGGTGTTCAACCTTTGGCTCCCCAGATGTTTTGCACTGAAATGACCATCAGCCTTAGCCAGCATAGCCAATGAGGGATCGCGGGAGTCATGGCCCAGAACATCTGGAGAGCCAGAGGTTGCAGACCCGTGCTCTGTACAGTCCCTGGACCGTTCCATGACTCAAAATGTCCTCTTATAATACGTGGCACCCTGCATAATGTCGTCATTGCAGCCTAGTTGTGACATCACAAGTGTCCTGGCAATAAGAAAGTGACATCGCTACTGCTCTCCAATCAGTTATTACACTTCAGCTGTGACATCACAATGCCTGCTGCTTGGGCCAGCCCAGGGCAGAATTCCAGCTGTCACTGCAGGAGATAATTAAAGCTGTGACACGCTTTACACATTCCTTTCCTGTAAAATCACTTCCTGTCAAACTTTACAGCCGTCAACTGATCAGGCACTGCTGATGGTAGTGGGTTTATGCTGTGCTGTGCACTGCTGGAGTTTAACACAAGAGAGCCAAGAATCTGCATGTTATTATTTTAAAGCACCAAAAGAAACATTTTAGATGTATTTAATGAAACTGCTTAAACTATTTTTCTGCAACAATTTAAAGGATCCTTATTAGTTGTTTTGTTTTTAATCCGAGTTCTATAGTGATCGTATGATTGAGCAACTGTGGAATCGCCCACATTACACTTGGAGTAAGATATTAAAGGGACACTGTTTGGAGATGTACTACAAGGAATACAGTATCCCCGGCCATATATTAAAAAGATACTGCAAGTCAACGAGGAGTTCTGTGATCAGAGAGAAACACTAGGCGGGTCCTTTATCCCATACATGACATACAGTTTCAGGTTGCTCTACGCAATAGGTTATGGATAGTGCATGACTGCCATCTACCGGAATAACGTTGTGTTTTCTTCTCGTAGAGAGGAAAGCATTTAACTGATACATTTATATTAGAGAAATATAACTAAAAGAAGATGCATTCAAATGTCAAACTGTAGATTTGGGGAACGGTATGTTTCAGTTTACTCAGCATTGGCTGATACAGTTTTTGGGAATTTTCCAGTTTACGAAAAAAAAAAAGAATTCGAATGCCCTTCACATTAATTAACTGGAAATGTTTTGTTTCTGTATCCACCCCTAGAACTGCACCTCTTGCTTTCTTGCTTTCCATCCAGCTCCCTTTGCCTATCCCCCTCCCTCAGGAACCCAGTAAAGCCTCAGTGCAGACCCCTCACTTGTAACTTCCAATGAAGCACGAAAGTCGGGACTTCGGCAGGAAACGAAGACTGTGTGCAACCGAGAGAGCACACGTCAACTAGCACATTATACATCAAATGTACATAGTCATTCATACATTCATATATGTGTGTTCAATCTGTCACCCAGTGTTCATCCCTGACTTTTCCTTGACTTACTTTGCAATTGCACATAGCTATACTGGTCAGACATGTCCTTCATAATGGAGCCATGCACCGGCCCTGTTTTTAGCACCTCTCAGGTCTGCCCCACATCTATTCCGCATGCCCTCATACTGCCCGTGCAATTTCCAGTGAGCGATCATCCCAGGGGCAGCTTCTACCTCCGTGATGACTACATTAGATGGCAGACAACCTTAGCTAAGTTATTTACAGTAAAAGCTTTCATGGTTCAAGTTTTTTCAAAACGCTAACATATATAAAACACTTACATCAAATCCTCAAGCCTACATTTCATTTCTTAAAATGAAACAGTTCATCTAATTACTTTACTTTCCTTAGATATAATACGTTTCCCCATCCATTGCCCTTTAATTCATATATATAGATTCTTACAATAATTTATGAATAGTGTTGGGAGAGAGGTGTTCTATACCTCTCCTCTCACCACTCCGGTAACACGGATCTCACTTGTGCTGAAGGTGGACGACGTCCCCCCTCCCCCCAACTATAGTATGTGCTGATCACCCACTAATTACTAACACAGAAAGCATATAACTGAACCTTATTAACGTACACAGGCTCCATTTTAGGTAGCCCGTCAAGCGCCATCTTTTCTAGCCTTGAAAAGGATCTCTAAAATACTGTCTCTCCTTCTGCCCTGCGCTTCACATCACCAGCCGGTTTTTGAAAGATCAGTTAGTCAGGGAAAGTGTCATCTTGCTGGCTTGACCTTCACCTCGCAAAGATGAACCCAGCTGACCCACGTGCTGCGGGAGTGACGTCTAATCATCCACCAATCCCATGCGGTCGACACTTATGGATCCGTATGGCACTGATGATTCGACCCAATTGAGTTGCAGAATTGTCAATTTGTAATGTGATGTCACTCATGACGCTTGATGCCTTTTTAATGTGCTGCCCGTGTATTTGTTCGCATCGCAGAGTGCTCTCCGGGCAGCAGAGTTCTCTGCTTGCACAATTTATCTTATATAAACTTTGACCTTCACCCAAGCTGTAATTAAAGTTGTCTTCTGGCCACTGTAAGGAACTCATGGTGGTAACAGTAAAGACAGACACAAGAGATCACGATTCAAGGGGGTTTATTTAAACAATATGCAGGTTAGAAAAACGCTAAACCTAAATATAAGGTGGGAGCAAGCTTCGACCATCAAAATGAAAATAAGGCAGTCGTAGTGGTGCCTTGTCAAAATTAAAAGGCCTATACTAAAGAAAATCTATTGCCAAATCCTTACAACTAATTATAAAAAGAGTGTGGGATAGGGATTTCAATAAAGAAGGAAGTGTTCACAAATAATAAGTCAGGATGTGATTGCCAGGGGTCTCCCTTCCCCACGTTTTCTGCACGGAACAAGTTGGGTTTCCTGAGCACAGCACACGCTCGAGCATTCCCAGCATGAGCCGATAGTTTCGTTCCAGCTAACAGGTTCTTCGATGGTTAAGTCTCTTTTCAATAAAAAGTCTATTGCCTTTGAGGGCCTGATATTTTCAACAAACAAACACAAACGTTCTATTCATGTATGGCTTTGGGTGACGGTCTCACCCCTGGGTCCCCCTCTTCCGGATGCAGACCTCTCTCAGTCGTACTCGACAACTCAATTTAGCAGTTCCTTTCTCAACAAACTTTGGGTGGTGATTTTCCACCCCTGGATCACCCTCCTTTGTGTTCGGACCCCTTTTCAATTCCAAGCTTCCCTCCTTTGGGTTCACAATGACTTTTCTTTCGAGTTCTCCCTCGGCCGGGCTCGGATCCCAATGCCAAGGGGGACTATCCACTTCCCCTGGCTTTACAATACTTTTGTATTCAAGAAAAGGAAATGTCTCTTTAAACAGTTCTGTTAGGCATTGTCTCTTTTTGTTGCCATCTCTCTGCCAGGTTCACTCTTGTCAACTTTTGCAGCATTCACAAAGCTTCGGATGAGGGCTGTTCACCCATTGGATCTCCCTCGTTCGGGCTCGGACCCCTTTGTATTCACAAAGCTTGATGTCATTGTGGAGATCCCTCTGCCGAGTTCACTCTTGTCAACACACTACAATTCAGAGGTTTAAACTTTGCTCCCTTTTATCAGCATCCCTCTTTCGGGTTCACTCCTGCCAACTTTGTCAATTGCACATTCAACTTTTTGAATCATGATTCACTTCCCTTAGCTTCACGATCATTTGTCGGTCAAAGACTTTTGACTGTACAGAGGATTTTACAAGACCTCCGTATGACCTCTTTGACGTTCTTCCCGCCTTTCCCAAGGTCTTCTGGTTCTGGTAGTTTCGACAATTGGGTAATCGCCAAGCATTTCTTAAGTGAGCACCCACGTCGAACCAAACTCTTCTGCTGCTGGTTTTCCCCTTCAACAACATTTCTTTGTTTATTCAAAATTCAATTAGCTGCTTGCTACTTTCGTTCTACATAGTTTGGTTTCTTTATTGGCTCACCCCTCAACTCACCGGCTGTGATGAACTGCTTTGCTTTCTTGTCTGTAGAGTAAAGGCCGGTACCATGGGGCCATGCATCTCTCTCCCCGGCTTGGCTGTCAGTGGAGGACACCGGGCATGGTTGACATCTGCTGCAACAGACACAGGCAATTGTTCGTGGTCTTACGATTCCTTCTCTTGAGGCTTCACGGGTCTCTGTTGATAAGGGCAAGGTCACTTTTCCCCTTGGTATCCTCTCGACTTGCGTCATCTTTCTCCTCCTCTTGAGCTGCCCTGCTGAATTCGCTCTCATGTCGTGCAGTCTGGCTTGCTCATCCAGTGATCTTGTGCTCAACCTTTTATCCCTGTGGGGAAGGGAAAGGGCCGTCAGCTGTGTGTGATTCTGATCAATTGCCCGACTTTGCCTGACCCTTGTATTGGGACAAGTCAGGTAACCGGCTCTGGTGTTAGTCCGTTGTCTTTCATGTTGTGCTAAAGTGCTTGTGTCGTAAGAAAAGGTGGAGGGCAGTGTTTTAGAATATCCGACGTGGTAGGATGGGGAAAGGGTGTTGAGAGAAGGGGGATACCACATCTCACCCGTCGGTGTCCCACTCCCCAAAGACCCCTCATCCAGGTGATCCTCCCTCACTGGTCCACCCCAGGAACTGGATCCAAAAGCGATAGCCATGTCCTGGCCACTTGGATGACAGATCCCCAGGGATAACATAGGGAGACTCCTTCACGTTTCTCACACCACCCACCAGCCTGTTCCAGTACCATTCGCTTTCCAGATCATCCTCTTTCGATACAAATCTATTACATTTTAACTTCCTTATATTCAACATCGCAGGGAAACCAGTTAACCAGTGCTTGAGTGTTTCTAAGCAAATGTAATCTAACCGGGGGAACACCAGGTGATATTGTGGGTTTGGAAATCTCAAAACATACCCTGGCATACTTTGAAATCGCTTGTGCTGTTTAGCCAACTCACTGTAGAGTTTGAATCTTTCCAATAGGTCTTGATCTCTACACCACTCTTTCGGGTTTATTTTTGTTTACACCCTGCCAGGGTTCTCCAACAGATGACTTTGTTTTAGATCTATACCCTGCAGGATTTATTTATTTATTTATTGAGCATTTGTTATGATGGTATACTGGTCTTTGAACTGCTTCATTACCTTACAAGTTTTAATCACCCTGATTTCATTTAGATCCATGTACCTCCCACGTCAGCAAGCCTAATTCATGTCAAATGACTACAAAGGTGAGAGAGGGTGGAAGTCGCAACAGGTTTTTCCAATAGATACCTTCCATTCTCTCGAGGGCCCTCCAGTCTAGAGCAATCAATTCCAAACCATACAACTTGGAGGGGGCTACTTTCCCTGTATAGAATCTAATAACAGGTAATTATGTGAATTTTCAAAACTTTATAAAGAATTTCCTGATTTGGTTGTATAAAGGAGCTAGTTTTAATCAAAATGTATTGGTCACTTGGCCACCTCTTTCTTTGTTCCTGATAAAGAAACCCAAGTATTTTCAGTGGAACCTTATTAATTTTCCAACTCGGAAACCTTCTGATTTTAGTGCCTGCAACTATCATTATATATCTCTTCTCCACATTAAGAATTAGCATATTCATTAGCAGGTATTTATTTAACAAGTTCAACGACCCGCTGCAGTCGTATGCAAGTGTTATCAAACAGGACTATATCATCCACAAATAGGCGTACAGGTACCTGCTGCCTGCCTAGTTTAGATGGAACTACACGACTGCCAGCAAGGTTCTCCGCCAGATCCGACAGGTAGAGATTGAATAGGCAGGTAACAAGTACGCATCCCTGCCTAAGTCTGTGGTCATAATTACTGGGGCTCCCAAATTACTATGTAACTATCCAGTCTTACTTGTACACTAGTATTAGCATGCAACCCCACAGAGCGAAGAACACCCCTAGGAACCCCCCAACTGTGGAATTTGTTCCATACTCTATTTCAACCTATGGTATCAAAAGCACTAGCTGAATCAGCAGTTGCAAAGTATAACAGTTGCGTCCCATAGTAAACTGATTGCCTGTCTTTTTAATACCTGAATTATCAGACCATTTAAAGTGGTCCAATAGATTTTCCTGAAACCCGTTTGATATTTATTGGGTTTATTCACTGATTCCGCCCAGGTCATCATGGCCTGAACTATCAAGCCCGCAAATACCTTAGAGGATTAATCCAAAAATGCTATTGTTCTATCATTTCCCTGTGAGCAAATGCCCCCTTTTTTAAATATTGGTAGAATGTAGCACCTATTCCAGGAATCTGGAATCACTCTGCTAATAACGATTGAGCTGAAGACCTGATACACAATTCAGGACCACAATATGACATCAGACAAGAGGAATAAAGCAAAATATAGTTGGGTTACATTTAATCAAGACCATTAGCATTTCTTGTGTTGCTCTTTCATACATACTATGATGATAGAATTGTACTCAATTCCGATATGATTGTTTTAACTTTTTAATGGATTGTCCTAATTCATTATCTCTTTGAGGCATATTCCTTAAACTTTTAATTTCTCATCGTAATGTTCTTTTACGATCCTGCACCTGGTGAAAATGTTCCCTTTTCTCAAATTCCTTATGGTTCTTATTTCTACAATCATCCATAATTTCTGTGCTAATTCTTTGTATCATACTCGAGAGATCTGGGATCAGCACACTGTGGCCTATTTCCTACCAGATTACATAGCTGTTTCTTCAAATTTCACGTTAAATCTGTCAATAGTTTTGAATGACCGGTTGACCCTATTCTTCCAAATAGAGACTTGTAAGTCGACTAGTCCTCAATCACTTCTATGATGATTCAGTTCTAAGTGCAATAATACTGTGAGATATGCGTAGTTACTGAGAGAACAATTGTGTACCATCAATATTCCTATTAACGGCAATAAGTTCTCTGATACATACACATAATCTAAAGTTGAATTGCTTGACCCTCTTTTGCAAGTAATCTTAGCTGGAATGTCTCCTGCTGTGTCCCCATTTAGTTTACACATGGACTAAGATCTCATTACTTCAGCCCATAGCCATCCTCGTTCTTTGAGGGGAAAAGGACCACTATGCAGAACCACAGCTTTTGTTGTAACTTCCCAATCGTGTATAACACAATTTCGGTGACCCATCATGATGACTTTGAGAGAATCCCTTTTGGTTGAAGCAATCATTCAACAACTCATTCAAACCATTTGAAAGGTTATTTACAATTGTTTGTGTAATGTTCCAATAAACATTAACAATCAATATATCAATGGGGTTTGTTCCTGTTTCCCCAGTCGAATACAATTTTCCAGCTTGGCAAAATGGAATATGATCTGTTGTAAGAAAAGACCCACTTGGCCTCTCCATAAGCTCTTTTCTGCCTAATTTCAAAACAAACTAAACCCATCTAATTTGGAAACATCAACCAACCATGTGTCTAGAATAGCAAATATGTCATAGGAATGTAATGATGGGGAATCCTCCATTGGTTCCATACAACTCTTAAATCCCAGACTATTGCATGAAATTATATTCAGGGGGATAGCCTTGTTATTAAAGAGGCTTTCTGGGGGCCGTTTTAGGGGGTGCTGACAATGTTGCAGATGGCCATGACCAATTTTCTTGGTCGAAAAAGGGCAATCCTTTCCTTTTGGCACCGACACATATCTTAGACCATCATTATTCACTGTGCATTTAATTCCATTCCTTCCACTGATTTTACCAAATTGGATTGTGGGTACAGGCCCGGATCTTGTACCTGTTTCAATTATCCATTATATGGATATACATCATAACCAAGACCCAAGAATAAGTGCTCCTCCTTTAAAATGAAATTATATATACTTCCAGATTTTACATTAATTAAAATCAGGCCAGTCCTTGAGTAATCGACAAACTCAACTTGATCTACATCCAACCATTTTATCAGTCGAAGAGGTAAAATATCCATAGAAAGTTCCATAATCAATGATCTGTTTAAAACCAATTCCATATTTGTCCTAAAAACAGAAGTCACTGGGAAAGAATTCTTCCCACTACGCTGAGCTTTTGGCTGGTAGACATATTTGGGGGAAATTATTTCCTGCTGTTGAAATTCACTATATCTTAGTTGATCTGCCCTGGTCATCTCCTTTAGAGGAAACCACGTCACCGGCAGATCCATTTTTGTCAGAGCTACATTTGTTGATTTAGGGTTTAATGGATCTTTTAGTGCTTCTGGTCGCCATTTGATTCCCACTTCCTGTTCTTGTGGTGGGAGGGTACTTACTTGAATGACCAACCCTTCCGCATTGCTTACACTCATGGTTTCCAACATGCCCCCTTTATCTTCCATCTCTGGTAACCTAATATCCTCCGACATCTCTCGCTCTCCATCTAAAGGTAAACACCCACCAAATGTTCTGGTGTCCGTTGAACGTGTAAGATAGGGCAAAATGCTCATTGAAATTGAGGTGCTAGTATATTTCTTTTTTGTATTGCCCTTTGGTTTTGCCTTGGCTTCACCCTTTTTTCTTCTGCTCAAGATCACTATGGGAGGCATTCTCCACTATGTCTTCCTAACCTGACATTACCATTATATTCACATTATCTGGGTTTAGGCACTGAAAAGACCTTCTGGAATGCTGCCTTTTCTTGCCCTTGCTATTTGTTTCTTTCTTGAATGATTTTAAGATGTCCTTTGTCTATAGGGAAGTTTCTGTAGTATATTTCCATCTTAATTACAGTTTCCAACAAGATGTCTCTTCTTCTATAATGGCGATATCTGAGCTCAGGACAGATTCTCTTTGATGAAGACGATCTACACTCTCTGATAAGAATTGTCCTGCTTCTTCCACATGCCGTACCAATGCGAAGTACTCTCAGTTTAGCATATCAATCTGATTAATAGAATTGTCCAGTTCCTTTAGTGTATTAGTCTTAGAATATGGTTTCCTATTTAGAACCTTGCAAATCATCTGTAACATTTGTGCCATCGACTCAACTTCTCCATGAAGGGGATCATACAGCCTAACCAACACGTTACTCGGATTGCCAAGTTTGAAGTATTCTCCCAAAGCCCCCCTTCCAAAGAACCATTAAGCAAAGCATTTAGCCTCGCTGTCAAAAACTTGTATAGGAGGCCCCTTTTCCCCCCTCCTTAAGTGACCTTCCCTCCTATGTCGTATTTTCGTTCATGTCAGAGGATTGTGCCATTGAATTTGCAAACAGATCCGGAGTGGCCGATACTAGATCTTGGTCTTGTCTACTAATCTCCTTATTAGTTTGCAAAGGTAGCGGGCGCCCCTCTCTCGACAGAACAAGGCCTGATAACCTGTTCAGTGGTTATTAACCACTTGAGAGTTCGCAGCCACTGCTTTTACTCACTGTGCCTTTCACAGATGAGAAATATCCATTTGCATATCAGTCTTTGTCCTGCCCAGGGGCAGTCCAGCACCGAAATGCAATGGCAATTCCAACCTGAACGAGAGTACCACCAGCAACCCCATACACGTGTTTCACCCTTGTTGGGGATCATCAGTGAGGTGAAGCTGATGCCTCTCTAAGCACAGTGAGAGGGAGACCACGTCTGGTTGCCCCCAGGAGACCTAGGGTTACCAATCCCAGGTTCCTTGAAATTTAGTTTGCAAAGGTAGCGGGCGCCCCTCTCTCGACAGAACAAGGCCTGATAACCTGTTCAGTGGTTATTAACCACTTGAGAGTTCGCAGCCACTGCTTTTACTCACTGTGCCTTTCACAGATGGGAAATATCCATTTGCATATCAGTCTTTGTCCTGCCCAGGGGCAGTCCAGCACCGAAATGCAATGGCAATTCCAACCTGAACGAGAGTACCACCAGCAACCCCATACACGTGTTTCACCCTTGTTGGGGATCATCAGTGAGGTGAAGCTGATGCCTCTCTAAGCACAGTGAGAGGGAGACCACGTCTGGTTGCCCCCAGGAAACCTAGGGTTACCAATCCCAGGTTCCTTGAAATTTAGTTTGCAAAGGTAGCGGGCGCCCCTCTCTCGACAGAACAGCTTCACCTCACTGATGATCCCCAACAAGGGTGAAACACGTGTATGGGGTTGCTGGTGGTACTCTCGTTCAGGTTGGAATTGCCATTGCATTTCGGTGCTGGACTGCCCCTGGGCAGGACAAAGACTGATATGCAAATGGATATTTCCCATCTGTGAAAGGCACAGTGAGTAAAAGCAGTGGCTGCGAACTCTCAAGTGGTTAATAACCATTGAACAGGTTATCAGGCCTTGTTCTGTCGAGAGAGGGGCGCCCGCTACCTTTGCAAACTAATCTCCTTATTACCTTAGTTTTCTAAACTATGACACAACAAGAGAAAAGTCTTCTCCTCCTCTAGGATTCTATCCCTTTTTGCTACTGCACCATTGCCTTTGCTCATGCTGCTATTTAAATAGTTTATTTGGCCAGAGGATGGTAGCCCTTCAAACCCTGCAAAAAGGCTAGGCTCTTTTAAGGGATGGTCATGAGTAGAGACGTTATCGTGTTCGGTAATAACAAACAAGCCTGTATTATTCGATAGAGTTTCATCGGACTCTGTGACCGATGTCACGCTAAGGGCTTGGCACCGTGCTCGCCATGCTTCAGCGATTATATCTTTGACAATGGTCATGGGCAGTCATATTAGGTGTTAATTACCAGTCCTCTTAAAGCGGTAGGAGCTCGGTGTGTAAATCCAGTTCCTTGACCTTTATAGGTTGGAACAGCATTGAGCCGGAGAAATTCGACTCTCCTGACCGACTTCTACTGCTTTAACTGCAGTAACTGCACACAGCAGCCTGCACTTCACACAACAGCACTCTGCGGCTAGGACACTTCTTTTGCTTCTCTCCTTGCACCGCCAAAAAAGTCCCCACAGAAACACTGGCTCCACAATACGTTTCCAGCAGTAACTGTACTTAGCAGCCTGCACTCCGCACAACGGCGCTCCACACCTGGGACACGTCTTTGGCTTCTCTCCGTGAACTGACAAAACAGTCGCCACAGAAACTCCTCCTCCACAATACATTTCCTGCAATAACTGCACTGAGCAGTCTGCACTCCGAAACAACGCCACTCTGCGCTTAGGACACATCTTTGGCTTCTCTCTGTGCACTGCTAAAAAAAATTCCTGACAAAAACACTGGCTCCACAATAAATTTCCTGCAGTAACTGCACCCAGCAGCCTGCAGTCCACACAGTAAAAGCTTTCCTATCTGGCATCTTGGGGAAGAAATGCTACTGGGAAACCAAATATGCTGCAAAGAGCTAGTCTACCATCCACCTGGATTATCTGTCATCAGGACGTCTACCACCCACCTGGATTATCTGTCATCAGGACGTCTACCATCCACCTGGATTATCTGTCATCAGGACGTCTACCATCCACCTGGATTATCTGTCATCAGGACGTCTACCATCCACCTGGATTATCTGTCATCAGGACGTCTACCATCCACCTGGATTATCTGTCATCAGGACGTCTACCAACCACCTGGATTATCTGTCATCAGGACGTCTACCATCCACCTGGATTATCTGTCATCAGGACGTCTACCATCCACCTGGATTATCTGTCATCAGGACGTCTACCATCCACCTGGATTATCTGTCATCAGGACGTCTACCACCCACCTGGATTATCTGTCATCAGGGCTCGAACTTTGTTATCTAGCATTTTATTATTAGGAATGATACTGTTCATGGTAACGCTTGCGGCTGCCGACGGGGAGACGCTTATGTACCACTGGCGAGGCACATAACTATCACGCTACGTCAAGGAATCTTCCAGACCCAGAATTTCAACACTGAATGCATATCTGCTATACTGTCTTTTGCTGAATCGGGGAAAGCGACAACTGAGATCGAGCGCAAAGGCATCCTGTTTTATGGACAACCATCTTGGCCCCAACATCTTTGCACACATGACAGGACGATTGGCCATAACCTAAGGAAAGCTGTACTGATGGATTTCAGATAAAGCGGTGTGGAAATTGCTTAAGAAAAGTGGATTCTTTTGTTCTCACGCCGTCCTCATTGCTTGACAGAGCCCGCCCTGAAGAAGGACCTTGAGTCCGAAATACACCGGCCAGGGCTTCTGCAAATCATTTCATTTTTTGAATAAACACAATTTAATCGCCCATCATTTTGGACAATTTAAAGACTGTCGGAGCTTTATTTCCTTAACAAATGAAACGATTGTCAATTACTGACTATCTTTCGAAGTAGTGTTCACTACGCATCAGGTGCCGCCAGGCTCAGTGGGGGTTTCACTGAGCGACATTTGCCTAGTAGTGTTCATGGTAATGCCACTGGAGGCACAGTAGGAGTGGCTGCTGCACATGCCGTGCTACTTGGTGGACGTAGGGGCTACCTTTGGCTATGGCTCAGTGGCGTCCATCAGGAAGGGGATGGGAGTGATGCAATAATTGGGTGGATTGCTGTACCCCTCTTCCCCCACCCCAGCTTGTAATCATCTCCTTCTGAGATCCTTTGTGATCCTGCACTTTATTATCCAGAACTCTCCATTAGCCTGCCATTAACTGCTGGGCCAGATGAAGTGCTGGCTCTGGTCCAGGATGCCAGTGCCAATGGGCTACTCCAGGTTTCACATGGATCACATAGCGCACCCACAGATCAGCACAGGTGTGGGGCGGAGAGACACCACATGATGAATAGGTCGACTGGTAAGTCAACCGGGGAAGGCTATGGCCTCTGCACAATGTAGAGACATTGATTAAGGGGCAAAGGCAGTGTGTGTGTATAATTCATCTTTTATGATGTGCGTAACACGGGAGACCAGTCTCAAAGCGTGGGATTCGGATCTGTGTTGCTCTGCCTTGTCTTGCTTCCAAGGCAATCCCGTTGCCCCTGAGCTATCCCCACGGCCAAACAAGTGCATGTGCAGGGTACGTCGCTTCCTCTGTCAGGGACCTGTTCGACAAGCCATTATGCATGTCAATGACATGCTTGCATAACCAAGCAATACCACTGCAAGTATGTCCCCAAGTGCTGCATGCTCTAGTAACAGGACCAATGACCGTTCAACACAGTATTCTAGAATATTTATTTATTTATTTATTTATTTATTTGCATTTATGTAAGCGCTCACGCAGCCCAGAGGCTTTGAGGCGCTGTTACATGAATATGTCTTAGTTGATGTCTCATATGATGACATATTCATCATATGTCACTCATACATCAAAATTTTATGGTACGATAGAAACATGGTAACAGCAAAAGAGATGATTCAAAATAATGCAATCCAATGTAATGATGAAAAGCGAGGCAAACAGATTGCCAATATGATGCCAATGCATTACGGACACAGGTCCGTCATCAGGGCTGAACCTGAATATTCAAATAATAAAAAGAGGAAAAGAAAACAGTTCATTATTACTACAAAAACCTACCAGCGGAAGTAAATACTCCCAGCAACTAACAAGCACTTGTAAATGCTCTCACACAGGAGTAAACATGTATCCTAGGATAAAACAAAGTCAAAAAGACAATGTGAACAAGAGAAAAGAAGGAAAAAAACATTACTAGATAAAAACACACAAATAGTAGTTATGTTACAAGATGAACCCTTGAACCCGAATACCTACACAAATCAATAACTGAAAAAATGTATAGTCATGTGTGCAGTCCTTGAAGAAATGATCGCACATGTAGCCAAACACTGTGAGGATAAGTAGTAACAATGATTTACAATCCATTCCATGGAAAGTCATACACCAACCTAACTGGTATTTAAAGCAAAAACGTCCCATAACTTAATGTAAAAGAGGGAAAAACATAAAGAAGCCTCCAGCAGCAGAACAGTTTTTCTCTGTAGCGCGTTTAAGGTATATTCGCACCAGGGAAAGTGGATTGACCAATCACAATCTGCCTTTCCCAGGCGCGATTGTGCATTCACTGCCCGTGGTGAGAAAAGGAAATGCTTCCAAAAATGCCCACCGCCATTAAAAGAGAAATGGGACTATGTCCCTTTATGGATCGCGGTGGCCATTTTGCAACTTGTTTTCCATGGCTGCCCTCACCCTAAAATGGACCTAGTGCCTTTTCTATTATTAGGGCAGCTGACATTTTATTGTCTTTTTTTTCTCACAATGAGCACATCTCGCGTTGGAAGGGAAAAAAGAAAAAATATTTGCATCCCGGTAAGTCCCGGCCTAAAAAGCTCCGACTGTATTCTGCAGGTTAAGCATTTGCGTGAGTTCAGGAATCGTGAAGGCTTTTTTTTCAACACCATACACACAGTGCAGGAACTGTCATACAGAGCTCTGCACAGACCTAAATATCAAGCAATTAGATTATAAGTTTACCAAAAGCACAACAGAAAACAATACATCAAAGACCTCTGACCCTCATCAAGAACTGACCTACACAAAGAAGCGCTTGGAAATCCTGCAAGAACGATTCTTAGATAACACAGAGAAGAGTAGTGTAATGGAGGAACCCTCTTCAGAGAGAAAGAGAGACGTTCACCTCTTTAGGGTATATTTTACCCAAGAACAGCCCACCCACCTACACTACGGCGACCTGCTCATGGAATAGGCAAGACACCCCCTACATTTTATGGCCATCCTCAGCCTGGCCAATAGGGCAATGCCCCAAGGGCTGTCCAAACATGTTAGTGTGGGCCTGTTTTTGGGACAAAATGGGCGTTACTGCAATGAGCAGCCAATAGTCTTGGCCAATCTTAATGAACACATATGGTTTAAAATACACTGCAACACATTTTACTCAAAACCCCTCCCTGCAGAGTACTCAAACAGCCTGGAATTTGCGATTGTGGGCCATTTTTGTATTGGTGCTCAGACCTATGTTATGTTCCAGTCCAACCCTACCCATGCTGAGGAGGGCACAGGGAAGTCACCTTCCCCCAGTCTGGCTTGTGTGAACACACCTGACCACCGATAGACATCTACAGGATAGGCTGTCTGTGGGAAGTAAATCCCGACAGGAAAGCAGTGGTTATGAAGCAGCGTGGATTTTGTTGGACCCTTCAAGTGTGGATCTTACATCACCCAAAATGTTGCATAGCACTAGAGGGCAAAGGAATAGGTCTGAGGTTTCCAGGCTAGAATAGTCTCACCTGGGCAAATATATACAGACAATAGGAAGAGTCTGACAAAGTCTTCAACCCAGCTGTTGAACACACCCTTGCCTACACACTACAGTATCTACTGCAATGCCACCCATCCTGCTCTACTCTCCCCTGCCTTTAGAGATCAACGAAGCATTTGGACTTCACTAATTAGAAGTAGGCATCACAGACTGAGAAGCCACCTCTCCCCAACCCAACACCACCGGTGCTTTGCTCGGGCAGAATACAGGAACCAGGGGTCTTCTAATGCAGGGCTAACATGTCGGGCACCTTTTACAGGGGACAGGGATCTTTATCTGCTCACAGAAAATGTTGCATTTGTGTTCTGCTAAAGGCTAAGACGCTGTTTTGTGTCTGCTTTCCTGGCATCACTCTTCTCGCGTGGTGTAAGGAAGGTGCTTGATTGGCGCTCAAACAACATGTCATGATCCCTACGGCTCCTACTGCGTCTACCGTCACCAGTGGATCCAATTATAATCTACTGTAGTGTATACCTTCGCTAACACTTTCACTCTTCTATGTTTACCAGGCATTCATTGTGCATCTATCTTGATTAGAGAGCAGCCTAGTAACCTTTGTCTTGGTGTTAACTGCTGATCATGATGACTAACAAGAGATTGCCCCAGACCCATTTATGTCATCACCAGAGGGTTAACCGCTAACTCTTCTATGTCCATTGCGCAATGTGCATAATGATGAAGGAGTAGATACACTAGACAGATGCACTATGCTAGATCCCCTCATGCTGTTTTAATATTTGTTATTGTTTATGGCGACAGTGCGACTCTTGCAGACTTCTTCTCACCTCATCCGCCACATTTGAACAAGTGCACATTACTAATGTACAGTTAAGGTGGTCGCATGACTTTCTGTTT
The DNA here is from genome assembly GCF_040938575.1 of Ambystoma mexicanum. Classification (NCBI taxonomy): domain Eukaryota; kingdom Metazoa; phylum Chordata; class Amphibia; order Caudata; family Ambystomatidae; genus Ambystoma; species Ambystoma mexicanum. Next base: position 600,033,797 of record NC_090936.1, read on the forward strand.
CCAGGTCTTGTACAGGTTGTACAAAATCAAAACAAACTTTGGATTGTTTGCCCTGAAAAAGCATTGATATGCAATGAAACACGCATGCCGGGTACTGCCTTTTGTTTGCTAACTTAAGAAAATATTGAACCACGATAATAAGATTTCAGATTGCATTTAGGTAAACCAATTATGAAGTCTTTACAAACAACAGAGTACTTATTTGCAACTGCAGTGCTGCAACGTTACAGACATTTGTCTCAAAGGCACATTATGTTGTTTTGCTGCAGAACTAGGACTTGTTAACAGCACAAACAAAGGGTAGACAAAGGAAAAGAAGACCCAGAAGGTAGGCACTGATTGGAAATCCCCAACGTCCTCTGGATCCTGTAGGACTTGCAGCAACTGTGGTGTGCATTGAGAGTAACCCTCAGAAGACTGGGCTGTACATGATGTGCTACTCTAGATCACCTGCTGTGTTTATGTTCTCGCATACCCAGGAGACTACTGAGGAGGCAGCGGGCCCTCACCAAACAGAAGATAAAAGCGGACCCCTGAAGCAGTCGCTGAACGCTGGAGGCCATGCACCTGTGCATCTGTGTGCTCCTGGTAGGAGATGCCACCCCTCCTCAGGTAAGACTTGCAGTGACTGCCTCTGTAATGATATGATATGTCATTTATAACGCGCCTGCCCTGCACACAAGTGTTTCTAGGTGCACAGGAAGTTATACACTGATGTTATACGCCAAGCACACTGAAACGTGAATTGGCACAATTCTAATTAACAACTCAGGCTAGGATCAGTGAACATAGGGGTGAGGGGCTGCTAACCTGCATTACAAAATAACACGTCATTGCATATCTTATAAAACACCAGAAGGTGAGATAATAGATTACATAACATGCCTAATAATCCCTATCTGAGTATATAGCAACTCCAACTGGAAGTCACATCGGCACCTATGATGTCACATGGGCTCCCGGTTCCATGGACAGAGTCACCATGTTCTTGCAGCCAGATTCCATGTTTATTTTCCACACTGCCAGCTGTGGTAATGTGAGGTCAATCTTGTGTCAGTGCCTTGCCTGAAAGAAGACATTGGGGTGTCCTCTGAGCTAGTGTCCACCCTTCTGGCAGCATCCACCACTTATTTGAGAGCTGTCACTGAGCAGCGAGGGATCTGCAGACTGATGATGATGTAATCATTCCAGAGATCAATCCAGGTTTCTAGCTCCTACCCCAGCGGGGGGCTGCTTACATCACTTTGGGGTAACACAGGCAGCAGGCAGGGCTACAGAACGCCTCTCAATATTAAACAGTGACATGTAGTCCCGTATTCCTTAGAATCCCACATCCATCACTAGACAATCCAATAAGTGACCCTGGGCTACCATGGAAGAGACAGGACTTACATTCATACAACTGTTCAAAAAGCAACAGGGAAAACGGTATCGTTTCCTAGTTCCCAAAATGTGGCCCAAACACAGAAACCTCAGGGATTTTACAGGGTTGTACACAATGAGACTTATACAGAACAGTCAGTATGATATATTTAGTTGGTTACATTAACAACCAACTTTCTAGCAGTGCTGCCTTCCGCCTTGGGGGGCATGGCTTTAAAAATCTTTCGAGACCTGTACAATTCTGCTTGGCCTACCCACGTGATACAGATCCCGGTCTCTAGCGGATCCTTCCATTACACGTAAGAATACCTGACCTTGCGCCTGGTGCTCACATCATCCCTTTTCCTGTCCTGCGGCAGTGAAACACCCCTTCGTGTGGCGATGCGGGACGAGGTGGAAGGCCGATGCTTCGGACAGAGGCTTACATCATACCGACGCAGCCGTATGGGCTCTCATGCGCATGCCAATGAATCAAATCTCTCACAGCGCCCCCTCCCCAAACATGGCAGCGGCCCCTGCATCATCACCCAGGTATGGCTGGGGTTTCGCTCTGTCCATGGCTACTGTGTGGCTGATTTTCATCAGAAACAAAATGCAGTCTTCTTCTTCTTCTTAAAAGTGTATTCAGATTACTCCATTAACATTAAAGCAAACATAATAAAAATCAGTTCAATTTGTAACTAAATGAATGTCTAGCAATTACATTAGCTAGTAGAAACAGCTTAAAATCAAGAAGTTAAACAATTATGAGAACTATCATCCATAAAGAACAAGCATTCCTACAGGTTTCTCATTAAACAACATCCACCCCCATAGAAATTAGAGACATTGGGCCTCATTACGAGCATGGCGGTAAGCCGTGCCTATATGGCAGGCACGGCTACCGCCATGCTGGCTACCGACACCGCCACCTGTGATTGGGCAATAACCGGCCCATTACGAGATGAATGGGCCGGTAATTGCCCATTCGCGGGTGGTGGTATTGCCGGTCTCCCGATCTCCATTCTGCCCAATATGGCAGAATCGGAGTGGGGAGCATGGTTGCCACGGCAGCATTGATAACGGTGCTGGTGCAATCACGAGTTCTGCTCGGGGGTGCCGCACAGCCCGGCAGGTAAAACCTGGCGGGCTCTCAAGAACCCGCGAGCAGAACTTGTAATGCGGCGGTCCGGTATGAACGGTGCTGGTGCCTTACCAGCACCATTCATACCGTGACCGCCACATTTATGATGAGGCCCATTGACCCATAGAGACTATTTGTGTTTTATGCATTCTTTTGCTTAGAGCCTCATGTATTAACTTTAACAGATCAAACAGAAACTGCGGCTCGACACAATTGAGCACTAAGGCCATGGCTTCCTTGCAGAATCTAATGTTATGTTCCAAAAAATGTGGTTTTAGCCACACAATCTGTTTGGATTTCTAAAATGGACAAGTCAAGAGGAAGCGTGCCAGATCCATTGGGAGTGAAGGCAAAAGATTTGACTCTGTCTGCGTCCGCGAACAACGTTCTCTCTCTGGACCAAAATTTTATAGCCGATTTAACCTTTGCCGAATTGGCCCCATGAGTATCTGCCCCACTTTTAGATATAAACTTGTCCGAGAGTGTATTTCCTTCCTTGTGCCAGGCATATTTGTCCCTGGCCACAGAGACCTCCATTGCCAGGAAACCAGTCAGGAGATTTGGATTATCTGAAAACCCCAATTTTAGCTTAGAAAGTACATCATGTTTCTGGACTGTGCTAGAGAAGCAATAAGCTGGAGAAGCTGGATCCCTAGTTCAATTCCCAGTGCACTGTTTGGGAAACCAGGTGGAATGCCCAGAACTTGGTGCCAGAATTTGGACTGGACTATTTCCAAAGGCATGCAATTACCATGTCCCGAATTTTCAATGCCATACAGCATCTAGCATGACACCTTTAATTTGAAAACCTCCATGCACTTCTCCAGCCTAACAGCTCCATATCGCTGATAACATCGTACTATCCCTTTGAGTCTGGAACCAGCTAGAAGCAGAAAAGGATTGGAATCCCAGCGCTTGTAACTGAAATTTGGTGCACATGAAATCATGAAATTATTGGCACAGTGTGGTTGTATCTCTGTCATTGAATACCTTTAAGTCTGGTTTAAGCACTGTCTGCCTGGTATTTAATATGCACCCTCCAACGGCCATTCCTTGCAAACGTTAAACTTAGATAGGCATAGGAATCCAGTACTTCAATTGCTACCCCTTTTATTTCCCACCTAAGGGGTCTCCCTTTCTTCATAAAGATCAATATTTTAGTTTTGCATTTATTTAATTTTGATTTGTGGGTTTCCAGAAAATCAATTGCATAGCACAGCCAGCTGGGGTCAATGACAAAATGACTATGGTCAGCATGGAGAAGTGCGCTATATTCTTTAATCCCCAACGTAGGGGATTATTATTAAATGTACCTAGCCCCTTGTTGGTCTCAAACTAGGCTGTGTTTACTACTACTCCTCCATACCTTACTGCTGTCATGGTGTGGAAATAACTTAACCAAAGCAGTTTTAATAGCCCTGGTGGAATCCCAATTGCATCCATTTTCCTCCACAGTGTGTCCCATTCAATTGCATCAAATGCTTTTTCCAGATCCAAAAAGCATACACAGATCCTCCCCGTAGCCTACAGTATGTATTTATGATCGTATATAGAATAAAACAATGATCTACGGTCAAGAAGCCCCGCCTGAAGTCTGCCTGTGATGGCTGGCGAATGTTTTTATCAGTCACCCATTCTTCCAGCCTACACAGGATACACATAGAGTAGAATTTGGATGAAATATCCAATAACGAAATTGGCCTGTAGCAATGATGTTGTCCAGATCCCCTTGCTAGAATATCAGGACAATTGTCCCTCGCCTCCAAAGGGTTGGGACTTTCGAAGGTTATCGAAGGTTATTGATTGACCAAAAATAACTTGACCAAAATTGGGGCCCATGAATTTAAGAACCCCACAAAAATGTATGTACTCAACCCATCCGGACCAGCGGATTTCCCCTTCTCCAATTGTTTGATAGCCAGTGACATCTCTGGCTCAGTAATTATGGTTTTATCATTGAGACTAGCCTGCGGGTGATCCTCCTTTCCTTGTTCCTCATGAAAGATCTTCTGTAAATGCGCCATCCACCTATCTTTATTTATATTTCCTCCCTGTGAGCATCCCCTCTTTTCCCAGTCTTTAACTACTAGCCTCCAGAATAACTTATTATTATTAAAGCTTATTGCTTGTGCTAGTGTGTCCCATTGTTTTTCTACTGACTCTTGCTTCTTTCTTTCCAGCAGTGCTTTGTATTCCTTTTTCTTTGTTTTAATCACTTTATTTAACATTATAATGTACAAGTATCAATACAATAATCAGCAAAACTCAACAAAGCGTCCATATCGTAAAACTCATAAAAACCGCTGAATTGAAGATAAAGAAACATCCAACAACATGGACCACCATAACTATTACAGAAGAATATTGCTGAAGTCTGTAAAAGACATTTTACACACAAACACAAAGACAAAACAACATAAAACATACAACTAAACAGTCCATTATCACCCCCCACTCAAAGAATAGGCCATCAAATCCTGGAATCTATTATTCAACCATATAGGTCATCAAAAGGCCCCCAAATCCGATGATAACGCCCCTCCCTTCCTTTTTCAATTTAAATCTCTGCCCGGCTTGTAGAGTCCTTTCCTTAAGTGCATCATACAAGGCTTTGTTCTTAGCCCAGTATTAGGAATCAAATCAGGGTGTGTGGGGATGTTTATTAAGTACATTCCTTGTCTGCATTTCCTGGCTTTAAAATATCTTATTACAGAACATATCTATAATATGTCCAAAAGCTACCACAGTTTCTGTCGCACTGAGCACGTTAGCCAGAAAGATTAACGCTGGGTATTAATGACTTATGAGGAGAGGGAGCACTCAATATGTTCCCCATCCGGTCTAACAATATAAGTCGTGGTTAGTCCCAGATCTTGTTGAGGGTCATATACGAGAAGTATTATATATGGCACCATGGGAGAGTGGTCGATCCCCATTCCCTCTTATATGTGAAAATGTGACACCCAACTAAAAGGGTGACAATACAACATTTTGTAATCTTTGATGGTTGTATAGGAAACCCTTCTAAATGTATGTCTAGGAGGGGTATCACTCGGTGTCCTGCCATTCAGTTCAACCATGTAAAATTCAGAAAGAGGGTCAGTTAGCTCCCTGCGGCCACGGTCAAACCTGTTAACTGCCACATTCCTCTTAGGTATTCCACGGGCCTCTTCCAAAAGTCTGCCCTCATCGTGATCTTCATGGGGCTGGCCAACCTTAACATTCATATCTCCGATCACAAAAATGTAACCAGGAGTCCCGTCTAAGGCATTGGATAGTTCTTCTGTATTGCAGGGAAAGCGAAGCAGTATCCAGTGCCTTAAAGTTGCCAAGTACTACGGCTACCACAGATCAGTGTTCATCAATACAATCCACTCGACCATGATTGACAAATCTCAGCCTTGATAAAGACCCCCAAGTGGCCGAAACACGTGTCAGTACCCCAGTAACATTAAAAACAATGGCATAATGCAAAATACAAGTTGTCATGAGTTTTTGAAATAGAAACATGACAAACGCAATTGAAGTCTTCTGTATTATGTGAATTTTGTGTACTGCGCCAACTCTGTAAGAATCTCCAACCCCTCTGCAATGTCTCGCCAGGGGCTTCGAGCACGGCCCCACTGGGTTCTTACAACGGGCTCCCAGTATGCATCAACCTCAAAGAAGTAAGCTCCAGCGTGGTAGCAACGCCTTCCTGGTGCTCACACAACACCCCTCTTGTATAATAATTGCCCCTGCTTCACTCTCTTCTGAGCACCGATAGTGGCACCTTAAAAAAAAGTCTATTAATACAGTGGGCCTCATTACAACTCTGGCGGCAGCTGGCTGCCGCCGTAGTTGCATTTTTTCCGGCACCCACAAATGGTCAAGAACCGGGTCATGCTGAGCTCGACGGACCCGGTAATTGCCCATTTGCTGGTGCCAGAATCAAGGGCCTTCCCTTCCCCATTCTGCCACATAGGCCTGAATGGGGATGGGGACGTTGGATGCCCCGGCACATTCAGAGTTGTGCCGGTGCATCCGACTTGCTATGTTCGCGGGTGCCATTACACCCGCCAGGAAAAACCTGGCGGGTGAAACGGCACCCACGAGCAGAGCACGTAGTATGGCGGTCCGGGAACTACGGTACCGGCATGCTTACTGGTACCGTAGTTCCCAGACCGCCATGCTTGTAATGAGGCCCAGTATAAGTTAACAAATTAAGCTCAGAAATATGCTAACTTTTTTCACCAGACCTACCCCAAGTCTGTAAAAGTATTCAACTTGAAAGCACCACAGAAATTACATCTGCTTTTACTGTATGTCATTCCTCCAAGCTTTGAAGGAAAATAAAGGGGAGGGCGCATAATTACAACCCCAAAACAGCCCTACAGATAAGGATCATACCAGGTGAATGTATTCCCTAAAATAGACAACTACTTGCAACAAAAAGAATAGGGAGTCAAAATACACACAAAAAGAAAACATGAGCCAATAATAATAATAATAATAATTTCGCATTTATATGGACAGATAGAAGCATCCCTACCCCCCCACAACTCAATGAGTATGTTCAGGTCTGGGATACCGGCAGAGAAGTAAAACAGGAAGAAGCTTTATTATTGCTGCATGATCTGAAGAGGTCCTTTAAGGTAAACATGCATCTATTAACTTAGATCAATTACAAAAATATCAGCTGCAGAGTAAAAACGTGGGGTGTACCGAACTTCACCTTTGAGTAAGTATTTGGCTGAACTACGGCTGAAACAAAGCTATTGTGCAGAATACTTTCTTGATATTTTGCTTTAGCTAAATACTCTGTCTTCTGGTTTTAATTCAATGTAACGACTCCGAGAGACAAATAAATGTGGAGTGCTGATAGCAAAAGGGAATGCAATTAAACATGGTCTGACAGCATTCTTGATTAAATATAAGACCAAGGTACTTCTGTATGTGTATTTGAAAAAGAGTAGTGAAGATGAGCATGCAATGAGAATGGTTTGTTGTTATGGCAAATGCCTGTGGAGAAACATGAAATCATAACAGATAGTGGCGACCGGTAGGGCTAAGGTAGTGTGTTATTTATCTATTATTTTATTTTATTGGTTTTTTATAATTCACCTAATGCCATACCAGAGTTTGGTTTTTAAGCACAGATCCGAGATTCGAACCTCTGTTGCTCTGCATGGTCTTGCTACAAAGTTACCCCAATGCTATCCTCTGTTCACAAATGCTTGGCATTCTCTCCAGTTCTCCTTTGGGTAAGTCTACTAGAGGAAGTAAAGAGAGATTGGTATGAGGGGTCTGTTGTATGGGACATAATCAGAGAGCTATGCTCTGTCAGTGAAATTGGTAGGAGAGGAAGATGTTTTGAAATCAGAAGGATCCCCAACAGATGGGCAACTCTTCTAGGTCAATAATGTTGGGGAAGAGTCCGTTATACGCCAGGCAATGCAGCCAATATTTCCCAACCCATATTGAACGCTTGGGAGAACTTGTTCATTTGGAAATCTCTCGAATTACATGTTGGGCCAGTCTGCGCCAACAAGAAAGGTGGCAAGAGAGCAGTGCATCTGCTGGTGTTGTGGGTTAGAAGGCTGAAGATTGAGATATAGAAAAAGCCATAAAGCCTGTCATCCTCTGGTGTGGTGGGAAGGAGGGGGGTTCAGTGGGCGTGGATGAAGATTTGGTAGAATTGAGTTACTGCCCAACAGGCTAGTGCCTTCTTAGAGCTTGTAGAGTTTGCACAGATTGAGTCATCTCAGGCTTTCCTATGTTTGATTAAGCCTGCTCCAACCCTATCGCCTCCCTGGGAGAGTGCTCTTCCTAGTTGGGCCTACAGCCAGGGACACATATTTGAGAGATGGGGTCCATTCCCCTACGTGCCTGTGAGAGCCGAAAGGAAGGTTCAAAATGCACTTTCCACCCAAGCTGCATTACAACTTGCAAGAGATTGCATGTGTGGGGTTTGCAATGTTATTTGCAAATTGTGCTAACTATGTTGTGCATGGTAACCTAGAACTTTGCATTCATGAAGCCAACCACTTTGAGAAGCACTGGTTGTAATAGGCAACATGCTTCTTTACATATGGTCTAGGTTGTTTTTGATAAACTTTTATATTCTGGCTTGTGTGTGTTTAATAAGGGTGAGATGTTGATTGACATAAAGAGACTTAAATGAAACATGGAAACACATATTTAAAATAGTGCTTTAATTTTCTTTCTTTTAAAGTGTATTTTCAAAGAACGTGATGTATTAAATAAAATACCTATTCAGCTTCATACTCGGCTTCGCCTGAATGATTGACAAACTAGCCGCATACTAAATATGCTATTCGTTACACCCTTAGTAAAAAGTCATGTGTTCCCTCTTAAAAATACCACAATTGGGAATTGGATTGAACGTTTTACTCCCAAAAAAACCTTGTACTCCTAACTTAAAAAAATATGGAGTAAAAAAATATAGAGTAAAATACTCATGTCCTAAAATCTAATCTCTAGCCCTGCCAGGTAAACCTCCCCACTCCATGGATAACTCCTATTTGCTATTTGCTAAGCCACCTGTTCCTTAGACAGTTGACAATTTGAGGGGCCTTCTCATTTAATCCAATTCCTTAGGATTGTCTTTGCAGAGATGAGGATTTCCCTTTATTTGTGTATTTAGCATTTATGTAAAGGTCTCACTGTCAATTGTCCTCTTGGGGATGAAAAAGCAAGTAAGTTTGTTGAGAGCAAAGGCTCAGAGGAACAAGTGGGTCGCAGGACCTGTGAAGGACTGCCGGAGACGGGTTCAGTCCCTCTTAAAAATACCACTATTGGGAATTGGACCCCTGCAGGACTGCGGGAAGACGGGTTCAGTCCCTCGTAAAAATAGCACTATTGGAAATTGGACCTCTGAAGGATTGCGGGAAGATGGGTTCAGTCCCTCTTAAAAATACCACTATTGGGAATTGGACCCCTGCAGGACTGCGGGAAGACGGGTTCAGTCCCTCGTAAAAATAGCACTATTGGAAATTGGACCTCTGAAGGATTGCAGGAAGATGGGTTCAGTCCCTCTTAAAAATACCACTATTGGGAATTGGACCTCTGCAGGACTGCGGGAAGACGGGTTCAGTCCCTCGTAAAAATAGCACTATTGGAAATTGGACCTCTGAAGGATTGCAGGAAGATGGGTTCAGTCCCTCTTAAAAATACCACTATTGGAAATTGGACCCCTGCAGGACTGCGGGAAGACGGGTTCAGTCCGGAGTGGAGGAGCACAGAGTTCAGGGAATGATACAGAGATGATACTGAAAGTACGGCATCTTTTTCTTTTGGTTCCTTTTTTCTTCACGCACATTTAACACAGAGCATGTGTAAAGGTAATAGAAAAAAAACATACACACAAAAGAAAGCAGAAAGAAAGACGGTGTGGAAGGAGTACATCATAAACAAAATGCGGTCAGTTTCAACTGATTCCCCTTTTCCTTAAGGATAATGGTACAATCCTTTACATGTCAATTTGTAACCTTTCATTTCCTTCAACATTGCTGTTAGTATCGGTAACTGCAACTTCTATGCTTTAGAGGAACATTGGGAGCGTCATTTTATCATGAACGTGTAAATAGTTCTCAAGGGTTTTCCGACAGTAGCATCACAAGGTGAGTGCAAAAGTGAGTGCAATGTCAGTTACTGCCCCAATTAGGTCTCCACATTTATATGATTACGTCCATTTCAATATCTTAGTCGTATGACACATTAAGTCTAATGTGGTACACACTGTTACGGATTGACATGCTATTTCAAAGTTATTTCTTGTATCATTTAAACCTTTCTTTAATTACATATAGTTCCTTTATAATGTCTGACAGTCTTTGAACTTCTGGTAATATCTCTAATAAGGTACACATTTTGTTCAGAAAACATCCATTAACAAATTCCATAAACCTAACATCTTGACTATGAACAAACCTATCACAGTTTAGCAAGACCTAAAAACATCCAACTGCTCTTAACATTTCTTCTAAAAGCAGCTTTAACACAATTTAAAACATATACAACGTCATGGCGTCCACATTACATTGAATCCTTGGGCTCTTTTGGCCACAATGTCCAATCATTTCTGATTGAGATCCACAAGTCTTCCTTCATTTCTTGAATGCTCTCCACATGGCGCATAGGTCCTCCTGGGTCCTGGGTCTCCCAGATATTACGGTGTGTTACACAGTTCTGTCTGCAGCTTGCCCATATCCCTAGAGTTATGCAATATGTTGAGCCCCATATCCCTTGGACCTGTGCGTATGTGTTGAAGAAGCATCTTGCCGTTTTGATGGTGCTCTACGATTTGCAAAATATCCACTAATTTGTTCAGGGACACAATGCTGCTGGGACTCCAGATTCTTCATTCAATACCTTTGGCCCGAACTGGTATCTGACATCAACATTGATCAATCACAACTAGAGATTCAGGTAATGTTGTATTTTTCTGCAGGTTATAGTCTTTGACCTGCAATAGTGATGCTAAATATGAGACTCATTAAGACGGTGTGATAATGTTTAGGTTATTGATGGCATGCATTCCACCCAATCCTGAATCTGTACTGGACAACTTTGACCCCGTTATCAACTCTGCAACTTTCTCTAGTTCTCCCACCCTGTCCTCAAATATGCCTCCCTGTAAATATTCTAAGCCGAGGTCACTAAGTTGACTCTGTGCTATTCCTTTCTCCATCAGCATGTTCTTTTGTTGCACTATTAGGTAGAATTCACTTTTTGAGAGCAATTTCTCCCACACATGTGAGTCCTGCAGCATTTTTGCTGTACTGTTGGATTTTGAGCTAATTCTACTGAGTGCATGGGAACCCTTTTCCACACTCACTCATTCTTTTACTCTAATATTGGGAACCCTTTTTAACCTCTTTTTGGTAGTTTTTAAAGGAGTTATGCTTTTCTCCATGTTTTCTTGCATCTACAATGTATTATTGCAGCACGCAAAACATTCTGTACAGTGTTGTGGGATGCTCCTTGAGCTTTCATTTTTACTTTATCTGTATTAACACGTTACCAGAGCAGGGGGACACACTATTATCCCTACTGTATTTTATTTTGTGAGCTCATCAGTGCTGAGGGGAAAGATTGGGCCTCATGCCGAGTTTGCAGGTCCTGAAATAACAGTACCGGTAAACTCACAGCACCCTTGTTTCCGGACCAGCAAACTACGGGTTTGCCTGCCAGAGCCGCTGTGCCTGAAAGGTCTGACCCTGCCGGGCACAGCAGTCACAGTAGGCAAAGCCATCACGGAAGCACCGGCACCGTTAACAACAATGCCGGTGCTTCTGTGTCCCCACTCCCATAGAGTCCTTTTGGACTCCATGGGAGTGGGCGCCGACACAATTACCGGCGCCTGACGTCCCAGCTGCCAGACTTGTAATAGCTGCTGGCACTGGGAAGTCAGGGGCCAGTAATATTTTACAGGTCCAGCGGCAACACGATGGTAGCACCCACCGGAAGGGTTACCGCCAGACCCGTAATGAGGCCCATTGTCTCCCTTTTTTCACTGGTCCAGTAACATTTAGTTACTGTTAGAAGTTCATCTGACATACTGTTGGCAGTGTACCTTTTTGCACAACATTTTGTTGACATTGGTCGCAGGCTGCCTTCACAGCTGTGACAGAGGAAACTAGGGTCGTTGTTCTACGACTCCAAGCTCAACTCTATTTCCATCCTTGGCTCACGTGACAGGAGACCACGATTTGGTCCAATTTGCAGCATTTAAATATCTTAAATGAATACAACTTGGCACTCTTGGTGTTCTTTCTTAGCACCTTAAGAAGGGATGATTCATCCTTCGCACATTCACTGCTTTCAAGAATAGATAACCGACTTTGGCTGCTTCAGTTTTGATACCAGGCCAGACAGCCGCGCCAGGCACTTCCACGATCTTAGCTTATTCTTGCTCTGACACAATTCTTGGCCTTTCCTCTCCAGGGGTCAGGGTTTACTAAATTCATGACACGATGTCCAGGTCCTATACAATGGCGGCTTCTCCTGCAGTCTATTTACTACATATGGCTAGCTTCTATGATGACGTAGTCTACTTGCATTTCAGTGTATGTACAATTATTGAACGGTTGATTTTCTGCAGCACTTGGCACATGTGCAATCTTCTTTTCACATATGAAAGTTTACTCGATTCTTAACTTCGTCATCAGTTTCTGTAAGATCCATGCATTTTCTTCAGCCAGTACTCTCAGGGCATCACGCATGTTTCTTGTGACATCACTTAGCTTCTCTCTTCGCTCCTTTTCATATTCCTTGAGGGAGTTCTTCCCTCAGATTGTCCACTCATAGGGGATACATTCGATAGGGTTTTCTCAGTGGATACCTTCTTCCTTATATCCGCTGCGGTATTGGCACAACTGCTGGTGTCAAACATGGCACACTATCAGGCCTCCAACAAATAGGAGGTAGTGGTGCAGGATTTCTTGCAGAGGCACGTAACTGCTCCTCTACATTCCCCCCACTGATCAAGTCCTCGACCACCTCGTCAATTGTCTCTGCATCTTGATATTTTCTTTTGATGAAATACTTTTTTTGGTGTCCAGATCGTCATCACCCACCCATGCTACGATGCTGGCCTCTGTGTATTTTATGACATCTTTATCCGTCAATTCCTTGGGTCCAAATCCAGATTCAACATCAATCATGATCTTCATTCCTATTGCCTTTTTTGCTGTCTTCTTGGATTGGGCAATTGTCATCCTGATCACACAGAATCCAAACATCACCATCACCAATATTGCTCCAAGAATCTTGAATATGTTAGCCAACCACTGTGGAATCCATGAGAATATGGAGGCAAACCAAATGTCATCCTCAATGTCCTCTGTCTTGTCTTCTATCTAATTATGCAGGTTTGTTAACAACATTATGGCCTCTGTCAAGATCCCATTCTTGTGATCATGAGAAGGTATGAATATGCAACATGAAGGCCCAATATTGGCACAAATTCCCCTTTCCATTGCTGTGATCATCTCATGGACATATCTGTTCTGCATGGTGAAGAGGAATGGTTGATTCCTTCCCCTTGGCCTGGAAGAAGAACCACAAATACCACGATTGCCCATACCATTTTGGACCGATTCCTAGTGCTCTCATGGCAGACAAATATGCAGAAAAGTACCCACTCCGCCAACCACATAGCCCAGGAGCAGTGCAAACGTTACCTAGAGTGGATGAGGAGCCTCAAAAGTGACTAAGGAGATTTCAATTGACAGTATCGACAAAAGCGCCAAGAAGCCACAGTACTGGCGTCGTTAGAGACACCATTACATAGCAGTTTAGACATGAGGCACAGGTATCATCCGCACATCGGGACACAAAACACACACACGAATACATGAAGAACATATGCGGAACAGTTCTATTAGCTAGAGGACAGATGCATATACATATTGTCTTTGCTTTTATTATTTTGTCATTAGCTTTACCACAGCCACTCAGAAAACGCAAGAAGCAAGAGATCCTGAGCAAGCTTGCAGATGCTTACATGCAAATAACCCATGCAACTACAGGAGCACTTATGGAACCTGACAGGACCAACATGTTACTAACATATGGAGGACTATAGAATAACACAAGCACGTAGAAGCCATGCCATGGCTTAGGAAAATCAAAGTGGGCCACAAACGTCTCTGTAAGAGCTGAGCTGAATTCAGACTGAACAAAGGAGCAACCGCGTGGGACAGGGCTGACTGCCAAGGCCACCAAGATACGAGCAACATTCCATTTCCTGAATGGCAGTAACACCAACTGTAATAAAGGTGAATAAATCCACATGAATCGGAGTAATTCGGAACTTCAGAAGCCGAAAATACTATCTCTGAACATGTGACTCGGCAGCTTGAATGATGAATCGAAAACAGCACTGGAAAAGAGGATCGGTCTCACACCACCAGACAGAAGCTTGCAACAAAGTCGTTACAGCAAGAGAGGAGGGTTGCATTATGAGAATGAGCACTCTCATCCTTTTTGGTGGTGCACACGAGTTACAATGCAGACAAATAGTTATACTTATTACCTTGAAAAGGTACACCTCGAGCTCAGAACCATTTTGAATCCCAGGTCTTGCGAGACCAGCTCTAGCCAATCACATTTCAGGACCTTATGGGTGGGTAGCAAAGGGCAAGAACCAATGTTAAGACCCTCACACTGCAACATTGTATAGTAATAGATACAGTAAGGTCCACTATAGGTAAACTACCACTCAACGCCCAATTCCAGAAGGAGTAGGTCCCAAGTTGGGACGTCGCCATGACTTGTTTTTTGATGAAAACTGGCCGGTGAGCCAAAGCTCACTGAGAAGCTCCTAGATTTTTTTTATCAGTGTACTGATCCCTGTTGGTTTTGGCTGTAATAAACTGCAGTTTGAACTTGCTGTCCATCTGGGCCTGCGTTCCTTTTGGAAAGGAAAGAGTTGGGCCTTCCATGAGTTCTGAGTTCACAAGCTCATAGTAGCCTTCGACCCTACCTGGGAGTTTATCCCAACAAGGGTCATTAGTCATATGGTAGTCTGCTCTTCCTTGATAGCAGTGAATCCCTTTATGGTGGTAATGATCATCTGCAGAGGCTCTCATCTCGTAATCTGCTGCCACTTGGCTTTGGTCATCGTTTGGATCCTAGGCATGAATATAGTCATAAATATTGAGGCAGTTTTGCTGAGCAACCTGTGGTCATAAGGAATAGAGTCAAATACTTCTATTGATCTGGCTGTGAATTAATTCCCTCTTCTGGTTTGATCGAGAAGTTCAAGCGATCTTCTTTTTCTCAAAAGGGCATCTGCTTTTGGAAATTCTCCAATGTTCAGGTCACTCTGAGGAATCACTAATGCTGGAACATGGATGAGCACCAAGGAGCATACTCCACCCCAATTCTTGGGCAACTTCATGTAGGCTCTAGATCCACAAGCCCAATATCGATCCATGAGGATGGATGTGCCTTCTCCCACCCTAGAAACATCAACTATAATTCTGCATTCCTTTTTATCTCCCACATGATTCTTTCTGTGTCTTCGGAAGCACAATGTCACATTAGCCAATGGGATTACATCCATTGGGCCTGATTCATCTTCTACACATGTTATTAGTTTGGCAAGTTTAGCCCATGACTTCAAACATCCATAATTCACTCTTTGTACCTCTTGTACATATTCTGACTTCAATACATGAGCTGCACAGAACATCATTCCTTCTTCCCATCCCTTCTTGGATTTCACTTGTCCATAGAGCAAGAATTGAGTTTGCTCCCAACATCCAGGTGATCCAGCTATTTCTGTCAAATCAGGGCAGTTCATTTTCTTAATCTCTTCAATTACCACCTCATCATGTCCTGTTGCAGGATACACAAGCACCTTGCTCTTCCATCCAGGTTCCTTTTCCATCTGTGTGGTCTTGATATAGTCACCCTGGTATGGAAATGATCATTTTGATCTCAATTGTAAAGTGGCCCAAATGCCCTGAAATTGTCCTCTAATCATACATGCTGCAAGGTGACT
This sequence comes from Ambystoma mexicanum, assembly GCF_040938575.1. NCBI lineage: Eukaryota > Metazoa > Chordata > Amphibia > Caudata > Ambystomatidae > Ambystoma > Ambystoma mexicanum. Next base: position 600,049,816 of record NC_090936.1, read on the forward strand.
GAGGCACCTTGCATCGTGTTCTGGGACTTCTCTGGCGATGAAAGTTTGCATTGTGTTCATGGCATAGGGTATAAGAGAGCAGATGTAGCAACTCTCCTTAGATGTCTTTTAACCCACTTTTCTCTTCTGCTTGTACCACATGTTATTCCCCAAGTGTGCTGCATTACCTAGATAGGTATTTATCTCCTCATTATCTTCCTCTGCATCTCTCTTGTGTCTTTTAGACGCCATGTACCATTCATGAAGTATATCAAAATAAGTTCCCATAGTAGGGAGAATCATAGGGACCTCTTCCAGAGTGGAAATGCTAACATGATAAAGACTTTGAAAGATGAGGAACAGGAAGACAAAGAGTCCAATTATGAAAGCACGTATTATGCATAAGAACATAGGCATCCATCTCTCGCGCCATCCTACTACTCGTTCTTTGCCTAGACCCATGCCATTTTCTTCTTTAATCATTTTCAATATAATCATCAAATTTCTCTATTCTTGCAACTGTAAAATCTGCTCAATTATGGCAGAAAGAAGCCTTCTTATTACTGGTCCATTTTTAGGATCCTGTAAAAAGGTATGAACATCAACGTCTCTTCTCATAAGAGCATGGAAAGCTAGAAGTATGAACACAAAGACAGCAAGCACAAGCCAGGGAACGTCACTATCAGTAAGTACCATATGACCAACTACTAAGAACAGGTATTCTCCAAGAAATTAATCTGGATACTGATCTAGTTTCCAATTTCTAATAAAGAACTGACGTTTAGGCATAACTCTGATGCATTAATATATTCCTAAAAGTTCATTTATAAAATTCCTGGAATTCTCTAAAAGTCTTTGCACTCTCTGCTAAAATATCTATAAGGAGTGTCCACTGAATTCCAGTCCAATACAAAATCTGTATTAACATCTGGTTGACTTATCCTCCTTCTTCTTCATCGATCAAGTCTGCACACGCTGAAATTCTTCTTCTTGTTTTGCTTCTGGATCAGCAACAGTGGGAGGGTGGGTCTCACCTTTATAGGCCTTTACGTCACTGAGGTGAAGCCATGCTTGTCTCCTTTGGACCTACACAGCTGAAGGGGTTATATTCTCAATCCAAAAGTGTAGTATTGGTGGATGGAGGAAATCATCAGGAATCAGGTAAAGCACTGGAGACTTGAGTATATACAAATGAGTAAGTTTATTTATAAGTTACAGGGCAAGTTAAGTAGGAAAGGCAGGAGCTAAATAGGTAACATCCTTTCGGTTAGGTTCTCCCATCCTGTAATACCAACTGTAGCTATTGGAACACTAATGTCCCACATAATTCTAAATGCCATCACTGTATTCCACTATCTGCACAGTGTGCACCCAGTACAGATAGATACTATAAATGCTACAAATCTCCCTCTCTTCCAACCGAACACACAACAAGATACCACAAACCAGGCATTCAGAGACATCAGGATTTCCACACTCCTGTACATCTGTAAAACCATACAATAATCGCAACCATAAAAGTATATACCACATTCAAGTAACTAACATTCAGCACAACCAAGTACACAATTCACCAATTGCCCGGGACTGCCACCTGTGAGCACATACATTCCTTTCCACACTCTCAGCCATCAACACGTATCTCCTCCCACTCCATCTGCCACCTGGAGACAAGGGTCTGCCACACCCAGCACAACCGCGTACTCACACAATCATCAGGTAACTTGCTAACATCCATATAGACCATCAATTTACATCCTTATCACAACTACATCACAACCATAACTACAATACACCACCATTCTTCTCAGAAATACCTGTCATTTGCACCATCCAATTATACAGTTCACATACCCACCCCTGCCTGAAGAAAACACCTAAAAGTGGGAATAGGACAGAAAAGAAAACATACAAAACAGAGATCCCATCCAAACAATGCAGCTGAGGAAGAACAGCGCGAGAAAAAGAAAAACACCGCGACAGAGACTGATCAGGTTCTGAGTCCAAGTGTAAAATGATCTTTCATAAAACCGAAATGCAGTCAAAATATGAAAGCATTCAAAGTTTAAAACATGTATGGCCAAAAATAAACCGGTTCAATAAATATAATCATACACAACATAACTGCGCACAGATAGCATGCTTAAATCTTACACACAGCATCCGTGCATTAATACATCTTACACACGGGCCATTCAACACAAAGGCAGTATTCATAATTCAATATCTTACTTGTAGTGAGCTCATAAAACTCTTCATGAACATAACCACTGAACGATGCAGTGTCACTAATGTTGAACCTATTGCCATGTCCAACATACAACCATATCATATAATATATCCGTGCTCTTTATCTAAATGAACATAACAGAGCAAAATAAATATATATACAGATGGTATAATATGACAAATAGATGCAGTACACATTTTAGAAACCTGAAAATCCTGTACATTTTGTTAAACACTACACAGAGAAAAAAAACATATATATATATATTTGTGTTGATTGTTGGTTATTATTACATTAATATATCACTATGCATACACCCACATCTTTCTCAAACAGCAAATGCAATCATTCACAACATCCAATCACCCTTTCAAATATTTGCATATTCATCAATACAAAATATTATATATATATATATATTACTGTGGCAAATAGTACCCTAATCATTCAGATTATGGCAATACTGACTGGTGCCCATTAGTTGCGAACATTATAAAATTACATTACTATTAAACATTTAAATTGATTGTAGTGCATAAATTACACGTGAAATATCAGCCAAAAACATTTCTGCACTTACAAGTAAAATGTCCATGAATTACACGTGGGATCAAAAGCATATAAATCATTGCAACAGTTAAAACCATTTGTCAGTCCATGAATTTCACAGAGAAATTAACCGCAGCAGCATGAAAAACAACAGATCATGCACGGAACTGGAAACAGAAACAGTACCTTAATTGTTCCTTAAAACCAGAATGAAGAAAAACATTGCTGGTTCCCACGCTCCGTTATTTAATTGCGATGGTAATGATCCTTTGACAGCACCGAAGTGAATACAATAATATATATAAGTTGTGAACTCCCGACTGCAGCTTGATATCACAACCTTCATGAATATCCAGCTGCAGTATGATTCATATTATTATTCTAGTGAAATCAGTAGTTTTGCACATAAAGCTGCTCCAGCAATCGCTTATATCCTGCATTGATGAAGGTGGGGACACTTCAATCCATGCCTATATACAACGCGCTCATAAATGAGGATATGCAGTCAACCACATACATCATTACGTGGGACCACGTATTTAGGTCCTTTCCTCAAGTATTTCTGACTTTGGAAAGTCCTTTCCACAATAGGGCCACAAGAAACGTCATTACATTGTGGACGCTTCAATGTTCTTTCCTCATATATCTCCATGCGCAATGCTTACTTTTGAAAGCATTCTACTGATCACCCCGAACATTCACAGTTTACACTTAGGACTGAACTGCACTATCGGGAATTCGAAACACGTCATCACTTTAACAACGAGTGCCAAACTGAGCGGATCTCTGGCGCCGTTCAAATAGATAACGATGGGCCATCGATGCATGCCCAGACTCTATTATAGGCAATTGTCTATTATTGTTTATAAACAGCGCACCGCACGCCAAATTATAAACTATCAGTATGCTGCTGAATTTACACAGAACAGAAACAGCCCTTATATTATCGCTTGCTGCAGTCGCCCTTCAACAACAAACAGAGTACCTTATCATTGGGAAATCAGTGGATCCTTGAGCATACGGCTGCGGTTTGGCTGCCTGCCAGATTCATGACAGGGCTTATACCTTGTGCAGATTGTCATTTGTAACCTCTCCACAGCAGCTGGTAGATTCATCATGCAGAGGGTCAATGGTCTGCTGGGCTCATCATGAATCTCTGGCATCAGCATCTTCATATAGACGGAATCAGCAACCTTCTCTTCAGAAGGCTTTTCTCCAGTGTGTCCTTTATATTTTGGGATCAACAGGCTTTATATCAGTTTATCTGGAACCAGCAAACACCTGTTAATCCCATCCTCGTCGCCACTTGTAGTATTGGAAGATGGTTGGAAGCCATCAGGAATCAGGTAAAGCACTGGAGACTTGAGTATATAAAAATGATTAAGTTTATTTATAAGTTACGGGGCAAGTTAAGTAGGAAAGGCAGGAGCTAAATAGGTAACATCCTTTCAGTTAGGTTCTCCCATCCTGTAATACCAACTGTAGCTATTGGAACACTAATGTCCCACTTAATTCTAAATGACATCACTGTATTTCACTGTATTCCACTATCTGCACAGTGTGCACCCATTATAGATAGATACTATAAATGCTACAAAAAGGGACCATTGAAACGTGGCTCATGCCACCTTCTAATACATTTCTTAAGGAGAACTAGGTCTCCAACATAACCTATAATTTAGGTGCGGGTAGTAGTTCAATTGGGTTGGTTGTTGAATTGTCTACATCTGTGTTCTGAGACCAACCCCCCTTGCACTTGAGTTGATCGGAAATTAAAGAAATTTTAGAGGTCATACATGTAAAATAGCTGTGCATCTCATCACTTCTGCATCTAGACTGAGGTATAAGGGGCATTCTCATATGATGCCCTGTCACTAGTTCATGAGGGGTGAGGTGGTGGTGTGATCGTGGCTGATTCGGAAGGGCATATAAAGATAGGGGTAGGCATTACAGCCATCCCTTCTTCAGAGTCAATTTAATCTTGGCAATCCTTTTTTTAAGAAGGCCGTAGAGTTTCTCGCATACCTTCTTAGCTTACAGGTGATCAGCAGAAGAAAAAATATGCTTAATATTCAGTAGAAGGCCTATCGGTTCGAAAAGCACATTAACAAAATGGGCCCATTGTCCCATTTTAGCACTTCACACACACCCCACCTAGGGAAAACTTCATGTACTAAAAACTTAGTTGCACAAGTGGCATCAGGGTGTGTACACAGAACTGCCTCAATCCAGCTAGAGATGGAACACAGCACCACTAATAGATACCTATATCCATTACATACTTGAGGCATACCAACATAGTCAATATGTATGTGCTGAAACGGACCATTCAGTCGAGGTATTACCCCCTCTCATCTTTCTCAGTTTATGCCCAGCAGATAACTTTTGACACACAATGCAGTTTACCATAAATATGCTCCAACAAATTAGGAATGAACCAGTCTTCTGCAATCATAGAAGCAAGACTCTACCTAGCTACATGCGCGGGGTAATGCAGCTGTTCAAGGGCAATCTTTAATAATGCTACTGGCATCACCAATTTCCAGTGCTGTCTTGCTGCCATAATGCTTCTGTGTGGGATAAAGAGCACCCCCTTCATTTCCACAATTCCTGCTCTTTCTGTGGTGCACTCCCTTGAATCTACATTTGTTGGGTTATTGACAATTTATTAAACCCTTCTTGCACTAACATGGTTGTGACTACTTTTTCTTTAATATTCTCAGTATCAAAAACTCGAAATATCTGGGAAAATGCAACTCTTTTGGCATCTTCGCATGCGGCTTTGTTGCCGCAAGAGATAAAACCTGTTTTGCTTATTATGCACTGCGCATTTACTGACTGCTATGGCTACTGGGAGTTGTAGTGCCTTAATAAGCCTATCCAGTAAGGATGCATGTTGCACTGGAGTGCCGTTTGCGCAGAGGTACCCCCTCCTCTTCCAACGTGCTAACCCTCCGTGTATGGTTGACATCACATAGGCAGAGTCACTGTGCACCGTCACTTCCCGTCCTTCATGTTTCTCGAGCGCAACAATGAGTTCTACTAATTCTTCCGCTTGCGCTTAAAAGTCAAACGGTAGCCTTGCACTTGCTACAACTTCAAATTCTCCATTTAATATATGCCTCACTACTGTGGTACCTGAATGCCTTTCCTCACTAGTCTGATCAATTTTCAAAGAACCATAAGCAAAGAGAATTTCCCCTTGTGCTAAAGCATTTTCCTTCACACAGGGTATATCATCATAAAATTCAACATAATTACCACAGTCATGCACATGATCGTCTTCTTCTATTGGCACAGCTATAAACGTGGCAGGATTAACTATTTTACGTCTTGCAATTTTAATCGTTGGGTTTTAAATCATTACCTCATAAGCTGAAGCTCTTTGGGATGTCAATGTGCCCTTGGGTTTCTCTAAAATGGCAAATAGAGCATGCGCCACGAAGAGGGTCATGGAGCAGCTCATGACATTACTTGTAGACTTCTCAATTGCAAATGCGGCAGCAGCCAAAGATTGTTTGCAAGGAAAGTGTCCTCTCATAAGTGGGTCTAAAATCCCACTATATTATGCTAAAGGTTTGTACCCCAATGAAGTTCTCTGCATAACTACTGCTGACATGATTGTTCCATTTGTGTGCGAAAACAAATACAATTGTGAATTCTTAAAACAGGGACTATACAAATTGCTTTTTTCAGCTCCTCAAACCCTTCCTCCCTCTCTTCAGTCCATTCTAATTTTACTTTCCCCACATGTGCTTACTTTAAAGCTTGCAGAAGTGGTCTTGTGTACATTCTGTAATCAAACACCCAGGCTCTAACATAGTTGCATAACCCCAAACACTGTTGCATCTGTTTCACAGTATTTGGTTTTGAGTTTTTCATGATACACTCAGCACTTTCAGGTGTCATTTTCTTTCCTTCATGTGAAATCAGCTGATCCATGTATAACACCTCTTCTTGACAATATTGTAGCTTCTCCTTGTCTTGTCTGCTAGAATAGTCATCAAATGAACAGAATCTTGTCTGCACTTATCTTCTGTGATACTGCAAATTAAAACGTCATCTACGTACTGTATCACCGCACTTTTGAGATCAATATTGCCTAAATCCATCTGTAAAACTGTATTAAAGATCTATGGGGATTCACAGTACCCTTGAGGCAGCATAGTATGATTCAGTCAAATTTGGCAAAACGTAAAAGAAGTCAAGTCTTGTGAGTCCTTGTGCAACGGGATCGAGAAAAATGCATTCTTCAAATCAATCACTGTTAAATATCAAGCTTCCACCGGGATAGTGTACAGTATCATCGCCGGATTAGGAACTAAAGGAAACTCAGTTTCTACAATCTGGTTAATCGGTCTCAAATCTTGTATAAATCTCCAATAAATCTTGAGCCCCCTTTAGATTTTATACGATGATTCTGATGGCACCAGAATCCCTTGTTTCATCTGTGTTGCAATGATCTAAATATACCTTCATCAGCTTCTCGAGACACGGAGTACTGTTTTGCTCGAGGTAAAATCTCTCATGGCAAAAGATTTATTTTAACCTCCCCTGTTCCCTTTAATAAACCGACATCATAAGGGCCTATGGTCCAAAGGATGCTTGGCACCTTTTCCAAGTCTTCCTGATAAAATGCTGTACGTTGCTGCATTATTGCCATTCACTGTGGGACTTCCCTCTTTTCTGTCGTTATCCAGTATGTGATGCTCATAAAGAACACCACTTCATCATCTGTTTGGTCTTCCCTGGACATGTCATCATCAGTTATGTCAGTCAATCTGTACCCTTCCTCGAGAGCTATTACTGTTCTCCATGGTCTACCCTCATCATCTACTCCTTCGAGCATTGCCATTTCCTTTCATACTATGGCTGCTTCCAATTTTATAGGGATAGTCTGTCCCCTTTCTTCGTCCATAGGTATTTATGGTCTAAACAAAAACTCATCAGGTATCCTCACAATTATTTCCACCACAGCAGATAGCCATGTCAATAAAATGCTCACTCCATATAGAAAAATCTCTGGATCCACTGGAAAGCCTTGCAGAGCCACTTGCCCTGTGAACGCCAGTATACATTCTCTCACATTTAAATAGTGTATTCCTGGAGTGGAGCACACTATTTCTTGATCAGTAAATGAAATTATCCTGTTTAGTTTTGTCATTAAATCTCTTCCCAAAATGTTAACCAGTGTCTGTCGGGAGTATAACAAAAGGACCAGACATGTCACATTCTCCTATAGAGACTGGTAATTCATTGGTGAAAGGAAGTCGACCCGTAGCTCCAGAGAACCCTTGAACATTCATGGCAATTCCTGACATTGGATATTTTCATTCCCGTATACACTAACGAGTTTCTCCAAGTGTCTACAAGAAAAGAAACAGATTTGCCTCCTATCGTCACATCGACCCTTGGTTCCTCTTGGGGGTCTGGTGTCACAGATAGTACTGAAAACATCAAGTTACCCTGTGAGCTGTCCTATTGTGGCTACAGGCTCATCCCCGTCCCTGTAAAAGGATTCCTCCGACCAAAGTGACACCTCCTATTCTGGGTGTCAGTACTTGTCCTGTGTCTGCATAATGCTGCATCTGCATAGGGGCTTGTGGTGATTGCCCTTGTAGTGTATTCATTTGCACTAGTTCTTGTTGCTGTATCTGCTGTACTCATGGCGCTTGTGTCTGATAAAATGTGTGATCCTGGGCAAAACCCTCTCTAGTCTGTGTGCTATATGGTGGAGGATAAGCTGACCCCACTCTTGTAAATTGACCATTGTGTACATTCCCTTTGCTTCCACATACCTGTGCAATATGCCCTGTCATCCCACAAGTCCAACATACTGGCGGTGCCTGTCTGACAAGCCCTCTTTGGTTATATCCTCCTTGAGTACTCTGGTTCTCATTCTGCGTACCTTGAAACCCACCTTGATTATTTTGGAATCCACCACCTCTTCCTCTAAAGCCTGTACCTCTAGCTCGTGGCACAAACCCATATGCACCAATTGCTTCCTGCATTCCCAATCCTTCTCCGCGTGTCAATTCTGCCAGTTTTATGGCAATATTTGACAATTTTTTGGGAACTAACTTGGCTTCCTAGATTTTTCCTATTCCCATCGTTCTTCTTGCTTTTCTGTTTTAATAATCGACAATGGTGTACTATCGTCAGCTGCATCTCAGCCCATGGCTTCACTTCCATCCCTACTTGTTTTTGCATCTGCCTCTGTACTGGCTCAGGCAACCCCTGGCACAAAATGTGGTAAAATAATGGCACTGTCTTTTCCCACAGCTCGCGAGTTTCAAGATGCCATTTCTCCTGAATATTCTGACTGTAAGCAATAGGATCTTCATCATTCGTGTCATAATCGCAACTACATCTGATGTGTCAGGATCCTGTACCCTGAGTGCCCTCCAAACATCCGCTCTGAAATTATTAAACAGCGCTCCATCATGCACTGTATTTTGTGCTGTCACACTTGAATATTCTGCTCTTCTTAATATGTCATCAGCTCTCTCTCCAAGAGACCTTTTATGTCCACTATGGCCAACTTGTTTCCGCCCTTTCATTTTTTCTAATTTGTATATCCATTTCCCAGCGCCTGAAGTTAAACTCGGGAGCTTATACCTCAAATTATCCTTGTCCACCTGTGGCCATGGGATATATTGTGTCTTGCTCCCCCTTTTTTCCAATAAGGAAAACTGAGTGAACCCAATCCCAGAGTCATATCCCATCATCTATCCATTGCAGGGACGATCGGCCCTGTCTGTCTTCTCATGGATAACAACCTTATTCGGCTCACATAAGGTGGCGACTCTCCCTTCTTAATATACGATCGTCCTTGGGGACGCTCTGCATATGCTGTGGGATCTGGCATCCTATCTTTAGGCTAATCCAGATCCGACCATCTCACTTCTTTATCCATTTGCAGACTTCCTTCAGGGGCACCCATGCTCCCTGCTTCTACCCCAAGACTGGACTCTCTCCTCGTCCGACATGTCTATTCCCCAACTTGTGTGACTATCATCTCCTTCACCCTTATCCAGATTCAGTCTACCTAATGGCTATGCTATATGTCCGTGACTGAATGTGTTTTCTTCTTCGCTTCGTAATTTAAATGCTAGGGAATGATCACTCTTCCCTTGTATCCCTTACTTGCTTCCTTCCTTTAACTGTTGATAGACCTTGTCGATCCCTTCGCCGATGCTTGCCACATCAAATCTTTCTTCTTCCAATACTACTCTAGATGCCGCTGGCATTGCTTCCTTTATCAGAAGGAACTCTTCTATCCTATCCCATCATATTTCTAAGCTTGGCCCTACTGGTTCCTTACAAATGAGACTGTTATCAAGACCTTCTTGTCTCCTTTTTTGTTCCATTTCTTCATCTATTTCTCTTCGGTTTCTCGCATCATGTCTAATTTCTTCTTTCTCTTGTGCCTTCATTCCTCTCCTCTCCTTATTCCTTCCCTTTTTTCCTCTTCTTCCCTCCTTCTCTGTAATCTTTTCTACCTTAATCTTTGTGCTTCCTCCTCTTCTCTCTCCTGTTCCCTTCTATCCCTGTATTCTATCGCTCTTTGTCTATCATCATACTTTCTTTGTTCTTCTGCATGTTCTTCTTTTCTTTCTTGCTCATCCTGATATATCTGTTCTCATCACTCTGCCCTCTTCCTTTTCTGCTCGTCTTCTTTCAATCTCTTCTCTTGTTCCTTGTCTTTTCTTTCTTGCTCGTCCTTATCTTTCCTTTGCCTAACTTCCTCAATACTTTTCCCATCTTTTTAAAGTAATATCTGTCCTTCCATCCATTCATTCTGCATGAGCGCTGTCTTGTCGGCTTTATCCTTCTCTTCTTTCCATCTCTTAATCTCCCTGTCTATTTCTGTTGCAGATTTGACCACTCACTCCTTTCTGTTTTTGTTTTGTATGATCTTATAGATCTCTTATTTTCTTTTATTCTCCCATGGGTTATCGCCACTACTGTAAGCGGGCAGTTCATATATCGGATTACTATACCCCGTGGCCGCTTTCAACTCCTTTAAAAGCTATAACCCTATTTCTTCCATACTAGTAGCTTTTGCTTCGGGTAATGTAAGGGGAGCACAATCCTCCTTTCACTGACCAAGCATCCACTTGTCAGGTGGTGGGTCTTCTCTTTCTTCTTGGTACATCTTCCAGAGCTCTAGAATTGCTAATCTTTTCTCTAATTTCTTCTCCGTGAGAACAGCGTGCAAGTATCTTGTCACGTGTTGCAATACCGCTTTTGACAATGATTCCCCTTTTGGCCACTGTATGAACATTTTATCTCCCGTGCCTTTCACCCATTCCGCACTATACTGTTTGAGCTTGGGCATGTGCTTTGGTAATGATTTGCATGAGTGCATAAGAGGAGTGTCTCCCATAATGACAAGTCTTACTTTACTGTCAATACTTACCAGACTGTTAAATAACTTTTATACTTTTGCTTAAATCACCACTTTTCAATGTTTTAAAACAACAAATATGAGCACACACCATGAATCGCTGCTCAAGCCTCTAATTTCAACAATTTACCTATTTTCTTATTCAATATATCTATTTCCTTGATTGGCGCCAATCACTTCGCTATGCTCAAACTCTGTTGCTCCTCAACATTTCAATTTACTCACAATTACTATCACTCTTCGATATTTTAACAACAAACAACATTCGGACTAGTCAACATTACACAATTTACAAACACCATGATCACTTTATTTCTCTCGCCTTTATCCTATACCCTATACAGGGTATGAGACGTTACCTTATGTAATCCTGATTACGCGTTTTATGTTTCTGATCTTCCCCAGCTGGGATTTGAGACATTTCCTTCTGAAACTACCTTGAGTCAGGACTCCTAGGTGCTACCTTTTCTCTTCACAATATTTCCTGTTACTGAAAAAATGATCACAATCCCATCCCCTTCATTTGCCATTCCCCTTAGTCTACTCACCATTCGTTAATCGACTCGAGGCCTTCGGTATTGACTCCTACTTCAATCCGACCACTTTGCCTTCCGTCCGCAGAGCACCCGGGGAAACCGGGCAGGGATTTCTTCAAAGGGGGACCTGCTCACCGTCTCGGTTCTTCTTACAAGTTTATTTCTTTCGGCCACTCTCCACAGAAAATTAACTGATAGAAATGTTTAAAACAAAAAGTGATTGCTTAGTTTATCCCATTTCTCTTTTTTCCCAGCAACTCCCACCCTACAGGGAGTCGGAAAATACCTCAATGGGAAAACCATTTAGGCTTTTTATTTGAAAGGCAGAGTTTCGGAAATTAACTCAATGGAAAACCATTTTTCAACACTCGTTCCGAAGAAATGCAGGACTTTGGGCTTCTGATTTGGGAATAAATGGGAATAAATGGAAACATTCATTTTGCACACACTACATTCACTTGAAAGGCAGGTTTTTAGGGATTCTTGTTTTGGGATTAAGGACACCCCTCTTCTGCAAGGAAGTCAGGGGTTACAGGAAAATAGGGTCACCCAATTATTTTATTGGGCCTCATTACGAGTTTGGAGGCAGCCATGGGGAAATACCGGGCCATTCCGACTATGGAGGGCCCGGTATTTCCCCATTCAGGGAACACGGATCCAGACCATCACCATTCCCATTTGAGCCCATATAGGGCTCAATGGGAATGGGGAGCATGCTAACAACGGGCCTGTTAATGATGGGCCTGTTGTGAGCATGCTTGTCCCCTTTCGGGACCCGCTCTAGACGTCTAATGAAACCAGATGTCCAGAACGGGTCCCGCGAGGGGACCTCGTAAGGGTGGTACGGGTTAACGGATCCAACACCTTTACCAGCACCGTTAACCCCTTAACGCCCGCCTCGTAATGAGGCTCATTGACTTTAATGGCTGTAACACACTGGCCTTGAAATGTGTTAGTTTCAAATTTTAACAAAACTCATTCTGTGATCTCTTCTAGATGTGAATTAATTGTATTAACCTTAATTGACTGTGCTAAGGTTCTACACAGTTTCATCCCAACCCACAATTAAATGGACAGGATTAAGAAACAATTCAATTTAAATGGATATTGGGTTTTTCCATGAGGAATTAATTAAATTATCTTTTCAGTCAAATATGACCAGGGTCTAGACAGCCCTTCCCCCCTGCCCACTATGCAAAAAGGAGATGAAGGCTGGCAAAATCCCCCCACACTTTTTTTGTCATCTGAATCAATCTACTTACATGGGAGACCTTGGTTATCGGACACTCAGGGAAACAGCAGGGCTCATCAAGGGAAAGCACAGAGCTGGTCAAAGGCTTCTGTCAAGCATAGTCACCAGCACCCAGTCCTCATCTGGCTCCTCCAATGCGATGCCTGGATCGCTTCTAGGTTTCTCTGTCTCTGCCTCCCCTGTAAGGTTTAAGGCCTCTGCAGGTAGACAGATTTTCTCCTGGCAAGGTGGTACTCCATTGTTGTTGGTAGCTTCCTTGCCTCTCGGGTTATTTGTTCCTCGCTCGAATCCCTCTCAGATAAGAAAATGATATCATATAGTGCTGATGCCACTTACACATTACCTTTATTCCCATAGTATGGATTGGTTACCTCTCTCCATCCCCCTGTCACCAATTCTGCCCACAGCCTGCTAATAGGACAAGGAGTTGTGGATTATGGAGACTGAAGGGAAGAGAAAAATACATCACTCCAAAATGACATATTGGTTTATAATTTTGTTTTTCTTAAAATCTCCCTAAATGGCAACTATCTTTATTTTTCAGATAACTGCATGAACATATATATTTTTGAATTCTACATTTTATGGCGAATCTGGAAATACTAATTTCACTTTGGCACACCCATCCTGAGAGGAGCAATTTTTTTCTCGCAATGTGCTCCTGCCCCAAAATAGTGAAAAATATGCTGCTTCACAATTCAAACATTAACCCCTTAAGTGCCAAGGGCAATGTATATCGTCCTTGGGATTACCTCCCTGTTGTCTAGGCCTTATGTCGGGAATCAATGTTTAAACTGGCCTGCGTATTCCAATGGGTTTCAACACCAGCCAACTTTATTCTCACTATAGGGCCTTGCATGGCCTCTCAGTCTCTGTCACTCTGGGGCTGTATTTTCAACCCACACGCTCATTTTCCAGCACAAATCTGTTTGAAGAACTCTATATGGGTTACACAAAATCTTTTGGTCTTTTCCCTAACCAGGTGGGAGGTCTGGCTTTACTTTCCATGTCTATGTGAATGAGTTAAAAACAGCTTTTGGGTATGGCAATATCTGGCAATAGTGTCAGTACATGGACATGTGATGGAAATCTCAAGCAATGGTGTCCCTACCTGGATATTCCATGGCAAAATCTGGCATATGGTGCACTAAGATGGTATCTGATGGCAAAACATGAGATATGGTGCTAGTGGCTGACAACAGATGTCAATTCAATTGAATAGCTTTATTCGGCATAAAAACCTTTAGCATAAATTCAAGTTAACGGTTATAACACGGCATGTAGTAGCGGCCGTGTAGTTATGGTTAAGTTGCTAAACCCATAGGTAGAGCACTTTATCGTGGCTTATAACTTCGATTACCCTAGAGGAATCATCACAAAACTTTGCAAAAAAAGTATATGGCCTGCTCTAAATTTTATTCAGCAAGTTTGGTGAGGTTTCGTACGGGGGGGAACTTATAGGGGGGTCCCACATTTTATTTTTCCATCTACTAAATGGGCAAAAACTTTGCACATGGCTACAGCCTGACGGCTGGATGGATTTTCACCAAATTTGTGGCAGGAGCGGCGGCTTGGTTCCGTAAGCGTGCTTTTGTGTGTTTGGTGGAAATTCGACCATTACTTTTGTTGCAAAGAACTGAAATGTATGTCTAAAAAGAATTAGTGATATCTGGCTCTGCTCCGCGGACACATTTCCCTGTTCACTCCGCGGACGTCTCATTGGCTTGGAGTACGGCATAATGTCGGTGAACTTTGGACATGGCCGTTGGTTGGCTGGAGGAAATCGTGGTGTGCGTCAACATTTTTGGGAAACACAGCCATGGTGTATCGGAGGACAGTGCAGCACCGAAAGAGACTGAGAAATATAATGCAATGTATGTGGTGGTGGGAAGAAGGGATGGAAAGGGCGGGGGAGAGAGAAGTGGTTAATCTGAGATGTGTGATTATTAGGTGGATAAAGATGGTGGTGTGCCTGCAGTATCCGTGCGTACTGTGTCAATTTGCCGGTCCCTGCACAGGCAACTACCATGTGTGCTGAATGCAGGAAGCCTTCGTTATGGCACGATAGCTCGTGCCACAAACCCTTACCGTGGTGACTGGTGGCAGTTGATTTGCAGAAGGGGAGTGCATTGGAAAAGATATATCACGCCATGTGATGGTGGGAAGAAGGGATGGGAAGGGTGGGGGAGTGAGAAGTGATTCATCTGAGATATGTCAATAGGTGGACGAAGACGTTGTTGTGCTTGCAGTATTCATCCATACAGGGCCAATCAGCGGGTCTCTGCACAGGCCACTACCATGTGTGCTGAATGCAGACAGGCTTCGGTACGGCAGGACAGCTGGTGTGGAGACATCTTTTCGTGGTGCCTGGTGGGAGCTCAATTGCAGAAGGGAAGTGCATTGCACATGACATGCATATTGTAAGATAGCGCGTACTCCGGTGTGTTGCATGTGGTAAGGCCGTAACTCATTCGATGTATGGATGGAGGCTTTGCACCGACCACTATGTGTCACGGTTGCAATTAGGTTTGACATTGTTGCCTTTTGTGTGTGTGGTTCATCAGAATTGCATACATTGTTGATTCCATAGGTGCGGTGCTTGTTAGCACATGCTACAGTGTTCACTCCATGGCTGCAGCTAATGGAGTTAACAGTTCTGCAGTGTGTGCAGTGTTGGAATACTGTCCGTATAGAAGAGGGTAGGTTTGAAGTGCATCTTCTAAGTGCATGGATACTGCAGTGTGTGAAGTGGGTGCAATATTTAAATAGTGTGTGCATAGAAGTTGATAGGGGTGAACTGCATATTTCATAGGATTGTGTAGTGTCCATTGCGCACAGTGCTGACTACTGTACTGCACTATGAGGTATTGCTTTTGTGTACTGCATAGAGTACGCCATGTGGTGATGGAAGACACGATGGAAAGGGTGGGGGAGTGAGAAGCGGTTCATCTGAGATACGTCAATAGGTGGACAAGACGTTGATATGCCTGCAGTATCATACAGCGCCAATTCGCGGGTCTCTGCACAGGCGACTACCATGTGTGCTGAATGCAGGCAGGCTTTGTTACGGCACGATAGCTGGTGCAGAGACCTCTTTCCATGGTTACTGGCGGGAGCTCAATTGCAGAAGGGGAGTGCATTCCACATGACTTGCACATTGTAAGATAGCGTGTACTCCGGTGTGATGCATGTGGTAAGCTCGTAGCCCATCCGATGCACGGATGGAGGCCTTGCACCGACAACTATGTGCAGTGGGTGCAATTAGGTTTGACATTTATGCTTTCTGTGTGTGGTTTGTCAGCATTGCATACATTGTTGCAGCCATGGGTGTGGTGCTTGTTAGAACATCCTACAGTGTTTACTCCATGGCTGCAGCTAATGGAGTGAACAGTTCTGCAGTGTGTGCACAGAGTGCAGTGTTGGAAAACTGTCTGTATAGAAGCGGGTAGGATTGAAGTGCATCTTCTATGTTCATGGATACTGCAGTGTGTGAAGTGGGTGCAATAGTCAAATAGTGTGTACAGAGAAGTGGATAGGGGTGAACTGCATATTTCATAGGATTGTGTAGTGTCCATTGTGCCGAGTGCTGACTACTATACTGCACTATGACATATGGCTTTTGTGTACTGAATAGAGTGCTGGGAGCAGGGCCACTGTTCCAGACATTTTTTTGGTTTGGTTGACAGTAACGCCATACTGTGTGATTGAACGTGGATATGGGTGCCGGAGGCTGTCAAATGTGTGTAGAATCGGCTAACTGTTGCATGTTTCCATGCATAGCCGTATTCATGTGTAGAGGTTTGGTAGCAGTGGCGGTGGCTGTACTTGGGCACATGTTTCCATGCATGGCTGCATTACGTTGCGGTGGGTGTGGGCAAGGCCTAGGCTATTGGGTGAATGGCCAAAGTTGGCCAAAACTCTTCATAGAGCACCAGAAGTGCGCTGACATGCATATATTTTTGCTTCCATGGGTGCGGTCATTGTTAGAACATCCTACGGCTTTCGGTGTATGGCTGGAGATTGTGCATTGAAATGTCCTGCAGTGTGCCCACTGGTTGCAGTGTTGGAACACTGTCAGTATAGAAGAGGGTAGGCTTGAAGTGAATGTTCTATGTGCTTGGATATTCTGGTTTGTGTAGCTTCCTGGTAGTAGGCCCAATGTTGTGAAGATTGCGTGGTCTGGTTGGCAGTGACACAATACTTTGTGAATGGAAGCAGGTAGGGGTGGCTGAGGCAGTGGTATGTTTGTGGACTCTGCTAACTGTTACATGTTTCCATGCATCGCTGTTTTATGGTGCTGGGGTTGGATAGAAGTGCAGCTGGCTATGTTATGTTTGTGGATTCTGGTTCCTGGCCACATGTTTGCATGAATACTGTCAGTATAGAAGCGGGTAGGGTTGAAGTGCATCTTCTATGTGCATGGATACTGCTGTGTGTGAAGTGGGTGTAATACTCAAATAGTGTTGCAGAGAAGTTGATAGGGGTGAACTGCATGTTTCATAGGCTTGTGTAGTGTCCATTGCGCCGAGTGCTGACTACTATACTGCACTGTGAGGTATGGCTTTTGTGAACTGAATAGAGTGCTGGGAGTAGGGCCACTGTTGCAGACAGTTTTTTGGTTTGGTTGGCAGTAACACCATACTGTGTGAATGAAAGTGGGTATGGCTGCCGGAGGCTGTCAAATGTTTGTAGAATCTGATAACTGTTGCATGTTTCCATGCATAGCTGTATTAAAGTGTTGAGGTTGGGTAGCAGTGGCGGTGGCTGTGGTACGTGTGTGGAGTGTGGTACTTGGACACATGTTTCCATGCATGGCTGCATTACATTGCAGTGGGTGTGGGCAAGGCCTAGACTATTGGGTGCTTGGCCTAGGCCTTGCCCACACCCACTGCAGCAATGCAGTTTAGGCTGCATCTGTCAGAGGGTGCTCACCTTTACGGAATGGTTGTGGAGCACATTTTACTCTTCATAGAGCACTAGAAGTGTGCTGACATGCATATATTGTTGCTTCTATGGGTGCGGTCATTGTTAGAACATCCTACGGTTTTCGGTGTATGGCTGGAGATTGTGCACTGAAAAGTCCTGCAGTGTGCCCAATGGGTGCAGTGTTGGAACACTGTCAGTATAGAAGAGGGTAGGCTTGAAGTGAATGTTCTATGTGCTTGGATATTCTGGTTTGTGTAGCTTCCTGGGAGTAGGCCCAATGTTGTGAAGATTGCATGGTCTGGTTGACAATGACACAATACTTTGTGAATGAAAGTGGGTAGGGGTGGGCAGTGGTATGTTTGTGGACTCTGATAACTGTTACATGTTTCCATGCATCGCTTTCTTATGATGCTGGGTTGGATAAAAGTGCCGCTGGCTATGTTTTACGTTTGTGGATTGAGGTTTCTGGCCACATGTTTACATGCATGGCTCCATTATTTTGTGCTGGGTGTGGCCAAGCAGTAGAATCTTGTATGCATGGTCTAAGGTGTGCTGGGTGCCGCTCTGGATGATTTTGCATGCTGACATTGTGGATTCTTTTCCAGAACTTTGTACTGAAGGTGCTTTGGAGGCACACGCAACGTGTACTCAGAGTGTTGAATGGGAAATATAGAGTCGGGAAATCAGCAACATCTGATACAGCTTCAGAAGCCACCCCTGCCGACCCTTCTCTAGTCCCGTTTACCTGAAGGGACCTCAAATCCACTGCACACAAGTCCATCATCCTCCACTGTGGTGTAGGGAGAATGGGCAGGCCTTGAGGAGACAGGTTTCTTCAGAGGGATGGAAAAAAGTTCCCACCACCTTTTCCCTTAATAGGTCCCTGATCAACCAATAGCAGGTACCCAAGGGGCATGGAGAAGGACATTGGGTGAGACCTGCATGGACCAGAGATGGGTCTTTAAAAGCCATGTTGTCTATCTGCCATTACCATTGGTTCAGGTTCACAGAGGGATTAACAGATGTGCCAAAGGGCACCATAGAGGTCACATAAATGCATCGGCTGATATTTTGGTTTGCTGGTGCATCTGAAGCTGCAGGTACTACCCTTCTAGCACCTTCCTCATCTTATCCAGGTTTGGGACCTACCTAGGCATGGACTGCCCATCCAGCTGCCATGCACTAGGGTCCCAGCAGCCCTGCCCTTCTCTGATTCTTAGTTACTTAATTTAGGATCCACGGTGCTACGGTACAATAGCAGCCTTAGAAGGAAATTACCAAGTCTCTAAGTCCCAGCCACCGCCCAACATCAGTCTAAATGACACAGATAAGTCCAACCCTAAGCTAGAAGTATTTCTCTGTACCTAATTCTGTAGCTAATATCCAGGAGCATCCTTCACATACCATCAAATACTCATACAAGATCCTTTGGGTATGCCATCTTTGATAGTATAGGTGGGCAAGCTCCTCTCATAGTTCCTCTCCATCTAGTCACTTCCACAATGTGAAGGTCTCTTGTCTTCTTGCTGAATGAGATCTGTGGCATTGCTCAGTCTCTTGAATATTGTTAATCATTGAATTACCCAATTGCTTCCTGTCATTCCTTGCACAAAGAGGATTTCTCTCTACGTAGGTTCTTCCACCAGCCCCCCTAATCACACCTGGTAATTCCCTTCAGCTGTGGAAAGTGTGGGTCTGTTTTCTCTGTTGATCATGTCTCTATACCCACCTGCTAATATATGCTTCTCTGATTGCATGTTTTACAGTGCTTAGTGGCTAAGTGACCTAAATTCAAGCCTCAAAACAGTGAGTTGAACATATTCAAACAATTGAGGAAACACCTACTTATTCTTTAATTGTAATAGTATGTTGATATTGAAATATAGGAGTTTGAATTGTATTTTATATATAGTTTACCAATGAGAATAGGATTTAAAGAAATATGTATCTCCATACTCATCAAAATGCAAGGAATTCAGGTATTTCCTGCAGAATATATAAACCTTACATGTCATAAATGCACACAGGCAACAAGAAAAAGAGCACTATGATTTGAAATCATATTATATAACTATGAGGTATGTAAAGGTATATATTCTTTCAGCATCATTACAATATTTTCTCTATAACAGAAATCATTAACCCTCTCTCTCACGTACTGCCTATATAAAGCATGACACCGCCATTATTAACCTTGGTCGCCTGCCTGTCTGCTGCTTGGCTATCTGGCTGAGTCCTTGACTGGTTCACTGCCTTTCTTGCGGATAGGTCCCAGTCGGTATCCCTTCTCCCTTTTTGGTCCCCTCCCGTCACCCTTGCTTGTGGGGTCCTGCAAGGATCGGCACTCTCCCCGATCCTGTTTAACGTCTACATTAGATTCCTTCTCATCCTTCTTCAAGGCCTTGGCTTTCGCTATTATTCCTATGCGGACGACACTCAGATTCTAGTCCGGTTAGATCTGACTCAGTCTGAGACAGCTGCAAGACTGAGGAAATGTCTGGAGGAATCGGGTAGCTGGATGTCATCCAACTGGCTTAAGCTCAATTCTAGTAAAGCAGAGGTCTTGGTTGTTGGGACTACTTACCCCCAGCTATATTGGACTACTGACTTCTGGCCTCACTCACTTGGCCCGCTTCCTACACCCGTGCTGTTGGTTAAAAACATGGGGTTAAACTCTCTGCCTCTCTGACCATGAAGGAGCAGGTGGCGGCAGTCTGTAAGACTGGCCACTTTAAACTCTGGGTTTTACGGAAGGTTCTTCCTTTTATCCCTACAGTCTGTCAAGCCCTGGTGGTGGCCGCACTAGTATTAAGTGGTCTGGACTACTGTAATTTGCTCTACCTGGGGCAACCTCTTTACCCCATTAAGCAGCCACAACTTTTACAGAATGCTGCGGAAAGATCTACCCTTCGCCCTTCTTTTGGTACTCGCATGTCCCCCCTTCTGAAGCAACTACATTGGCTTCCTGTTGAGGCCTGTGTTATGTTTAAATCTATGTGTATGGTTCACCAGGCCTTCTACGTCATTGGTGCAGAGTATTTACAAGCCAAATGTGTTCATTACTCTCCCACTCGGCCCCTATGTTCTAAATCAGCTAACCTTATAGCTATCCCTCGGTTCAGGAGAGCCTGCTCAGGCTGATGTGCCTTCTCATTTGTGGCCGCCATCGCCTGGAATAAACTCCCTCTTACGCTGCGGAGTACTGTTGACCATCTTGGATTCTGCCGTAAACTAAAAACGCTACTATTCTAAATTCAGCATTTTTTTCTCTCCGTTTTCGCGCCCCAGCGCCATGATGCCTCTGGCGAACGTGCGCTTTACAAGTTCCTATAACATAACATAACATAACATAACATTAATATGCCATTATTAATATAATATCAGTATCACAAAGTACCCCCTTGTGAGTACGGTAGATGATATTTATTCAACCTGAAGCACAGAATGGCAGATTGGTTATACTTGATGAACAAATTGATGGCCTTAAGAAAGCGACTGAAGGTGTCCAACATGTGTTGACCAAATAGTTACCACAAGAAAAGTACAAATATCCAAAAAATACTCATCACGAGAAAGTTGCATATATCTACTATATGCTCTGTCCTGAATAAAACACAACTGAATATTGGTTTGGATTATATTATTTTAAGCGCAAATATAATATTAAAAATAACAAAGCACAAATCTGATTGACGAATTCTATATGGGTTACACAAAACCTTTCCGTCTTTTTCCTAACCAGGTGGGAGGTCTGGATTACCTCTATGTGAATGAGTGGAGTGAAAAGCAGCTTTTGGTTATGGCAATATTTGGCAGTAGTGTGGGTACATGGGCATTTGATGGAAATCTCAAGCAATGGCGTCCTTACCTGGATATTTCATGGCAGAATCTGACATATGGTGCACTAAGATGGTATCTGATGGCAAAACATGAGATATGGTGCGAGTGGCTGACAACAGATGTCAATTCAATTGAGTAGCTTTGTTCGGCATAAAAACCTTTAGCATAAATTCAACTTAACTGTTATACACAAAAAAACACACAATAAATTAGATATACATATATTACAAAAATAGAGTAAAAACAAAGCAAGGAGCCCTGCTACAGGTTTTAGTGCATCTTCATTTAATATCGTTTTTATGAGGAGAGCACGCTCGCAGCCTCCTTGTTAAAAACAGTTCCCATATATCTCCTCCTTAATAACCAAGCTCGATGCACATACCTTGCAGATATAAAAATAACGTTCCTATCAATCGAACACATTAAAAATTGCCTAACTCCGTTAATACAACAAACTCTGTGCACATTAAATAATGTTTTCAGATACAATCTCCTTAGATCCAAAGTGGCAGGGCAAATTAGCATGTAATGTGTTAATGTTTCATTGGCCAAACCACACAATGGGCATAGTCCAGATTCCAGGATTGTCCATGAGCGTGGTTACTATGCTGTATTCAATATGCCCAACTGCATTTGTACATACAAAGAGCACCCATTTAATGAGGATGGATTTCGTCCAGGAGGCTCAGTGAGTTTCCCATCGTTTCACTGCATGAAAACTCTGAGGTGTTCTTCAAAGAGGACCCTTCCACTTCCTACTTTTCACTGGCTTTCCTCCTTGCATTTGTTTTAAGATATACTTTTGAGGATCTTGTTCAGTTCAGGGGATTATCCCAGTGAGCTCCCGCATGCCACATATGCAATAAATGTTTTACGTGGGCCAACCAATAGCAGCTCTTTGCCCCCTCCAGAAGTAGAACATTCGTCAGAGCCTCCCGGTATGTTGACATCCCGGGGAGGACCACAGTCTGACCCAATAAAGGACAGGTTTAAGGGCGATCTGATCAGCAATAAAAAAAATACTGAGGAGCGACAGCACCAGAGAAGTCAGGGCACTTATATGCAACAAAAGTAGTTTTTTCAAAAACTTCTTCTCAGTACTTGACAATAGGACCAATTTAGAGGGACGCCACAACTCTGACCCATAAAGGGCTACTGGCAAGGCTTGCTTATTATATAACTACAAAGCCTGTGAAATTGTCCCACTACCATCACTAGAGAAAAAAGTGTATATTCCACAACTATATTTCCCCAGACTAGTCTTGGCCTTACCAAGCCTCCGACTCATGAAACCGATTCCCAAGTAGTCAAAAAATGTGACTTGTTCCAGCTTTATACGATCTGCTATTTTTCTGGGGGGAACTTTCTTCGCAGAAGGTTTAAAGACCAAAACTAAAAGATTGTTTACATTCAGTTCCAGAACAAGCTTGCTACACGTACTCTTAAAGATAGCCAGCGATGTCTCCAGTCCCCTTGGAGACGTAGCCAAAATGACTGCATCATCAGCATAAAAAAGGGTGGGCCATTTCGTATTCGCAATTCCGGGGACAATAGGGCGTCCCTTTCTAATGTATCTATTCTACCCTGTATGTAGATTATGAAAAGAAGGGGCACCAAGGCACACCCCTGACACACCCCTCTATTCACAGCAAATGGCCTTGATTGCTCCCCCACAACTCCATAGCACACGGATGCCTCCTCTTCGGAGTATAATAACTTGATGGAATCAACCAGTGGCGTGGTCGCATTGCATTCATTTAATACCTGCCAGAGAGTATTTCTTGAAACTGTATCAAAGGCTGATTTTAAATCAATACAAATGGCATACATTCTGGTTCCTGCCAAAAAAACATATTTCTGAATAAATAAAAACAATAGCAAGCAGTGACATACAGTGCCTCTACCACCACAAAAGCCGGCGTGCGCACCAGTAATAATCCCAACTTCATCTACCCAATTTTGTAATCTGGTCAGGATAATTCTACCAAATGTTTTCCCGACACAGTCTAATAATGAAATCGGTGCTAATTCGCTGCAAGACCCTTCCACCCCCCTTTCCTGTATATGGGGACTATGATTGCATCTCTCCAAGTCTTAGGGATTTCGCCGGAATAGATAACAGCATTAAAAACATTATGCAAAATCGGAGTCCAGATCAAAATGTCATCTTTATAAATATCCACTGGTATCAGATCAGGGCCAGGCGCTTTGCCCGGCTTTTGAGAACACAAAGCATTTTTGACCTCATCAATCAGAATGTGCCAGGTCCTAGTTGGAATCGGGTCATTTTCTTTTTGCCAAGCACATTCCCTGCTAATGGGTCTACACTTGCGTACAGTCTGGAAAAATTACCCCACCATTTGTCTGTGGAGATGTGACATTGAAGAGCCTGGTCAGGGTATGGCCACCTTGTTATTACCAGTCTCCAAAATCTGTCTCTGTCTCCCTGCACCAGTGCTATATGTAGGACTACCCACCTTGATTTAGCATGCTCAGTATATTTTTTTTTGTATTCGGGCCAGATCTTTTACAGAAAATAATGGCTTTCTTTGACCTTATACAGTCCGTATCATACCAAGCATTTAGCACCATGGCCTTCTTTTTGGGTCAGTGTGGTGCATATGTTAAGAAAAGGATCAATTTCCTGCTCATTAATTCAAATTCTGCTATAACCATTCTGTTAGGCAAACCATTACTGTAGATGTTTCCCAAGTTGTCTTTAATGGGCTCATACACCTTTGGTTTTACTTCTCTTTCTTTCCACTTAGCCCATTTCATAGTTTTCCTTGTAGGGGCCACAGAAGGCACAATTTGGCTCCTGGCCAGGGCAAGCTTCAAAGAAAGTTTTGGGGCCCTTACATACAATTGAAGCATGAAGGGGTAGTGATAATTCTCGCTTCTTTCTACCACTTCAAAGCCCAAGACCTTAGACCAGTTAGAGCCTGTAATGAAAATATAGTCTATATGTGATGAACCATTACAGCCATTGAATGTTACTTTCGATGGCTGATCACCTGGTAATCTGCCTTTGCAAGTGCTAAGGTTCAGGTTAGCAATAACACCGGCTGATTTCATAGCTCGTTATGAACCCTTTTCGATGGGGCAGCCTTGGGAGTTTGTATGGTCCAAGCTACGACTTGGCCATCCCAAAGATCTACAGTTTCTTCCAAAGGTTCTAGCTGGAGATTCATATCTCCACCAACGATACTAAATTCACCCTGGAGGATTAAAGGGTTGCTTGAATCGATCCGCCCCTTTTGTTACCACCGAGAGAAACTGCAGATCTGCTGAGTGGGTTTCTATTTTGACCACATCTAGCCATTGTCTGCATCAATACAGATCTGAAAGCCCCCTCAATGGTCTGCCCCTCAGGCCCCCAATGGCTGGGATCGTACAATGTACATAGCCTTGGAAATTCACAGGATTTATTGTCCATGTCTCATGGAAAAACAGCACCTTATGTGCTCTAGCAAAAGTTGCACCAGTCCGGGTCAGATACAACTCTTTTGAGGCCTGCTCTATTCTAGGAGACAGCCGATAGCAAGTGTGCGATCCATTCAGCATCACCTTGCTGCTTCGGTCAGGCAGCCTGCTTCAAGCTACTCACAGTAGGACCGCAACCACCTTCTATAGATCCGAACTTGCTCACCCTCCCATTATCGGCATGGCATACTGTCAATTTAAGCCCCAGCTCAAACAGTGCAGGTGAGTAAGCACAGAACAGGGTTGCAAAAGCAGATGAGGCCAGTTTAACAAGTGCCAAATTTGTGGGGCTGTCCCATTTTGGTAGTTCCAAACACAAGTCACTGCTTTTAATTGAAGAAAGCCATATGATATTTTTCTATATTGCCGGTAGTCTAGATCAATTTAGGAAGCGTCTAGCAGCCATTTGGCACAGTTCTTCCAATTTGACCAGTTGAGCAATAGACATTTATGTTCTCGAGTCATACAAAGGTTTTAATCAGTAGCTTGTGCACTCTTTATGGTTCTCCTTTTCTATATGCTTTGGTGATAATGGAACAGACATGCTGTTAGAGTAAGATCTAATGACTCTATCAGTGTTGTTTGCAGTGCTAATTTCAACTTTATTGCCGAGTTGACCACTTCCTTGCTTCAGGCCAGGTTGCTTCTGGGCGACAGCCTCAGCGTTGCTCTCTAACCCTTTGAAGATAGGGCCCCTGAGTTTGGCCTGTATAATGATCCCATCGCCCATATCTTGAGAGATAATAGTTTAGGTTATGGAATCAAATTGTCTAGGCCTCGCGGAACCCATTGTCTCATTGGCAAACTCCACTCTCCTTAGGTGCTGTATGTTTTTACCCTTCTTCAGCCTTTTCCCACGCCCGTGTTGCTGTTTAGGAGAGCAGCCCAGGAGAGACATCTCGAGGCGTTCTGCCTCAATGGCGTTCTCTTCCGTTGCTGCTCTTATGGTCAAAGTGCCCTTCTGCATCGTGGCTGGATCAATCCGGGGGGGGGGGCAATTTTTTGTGTTTCCACCACAGTTACCGGTTTTATTAAAGGAGTCACGATGTCGGAGATCTGGACAGTTTCGTCCTCCCCTGCTGGCAGTTGAGCCCCAATAGGGGTCTTGGTTGAAAAAGTTCCCCATCGGTACTGGCGAAGATGACGTCAACAACTTTTCCGATTATATGTTCTTGTTCTTGATGCTATACTGCAAAGATTGCGCACAGTATAAACAATGCCTCCACTTTAGAGACAATGGAGTGTAGGTGGGAAGACAGGACAGCATAAGGCCCCATTTCTGTTAAAGAGCCTTCATTAGGCACAGCAGTCGTGGCTTCTGCACACAATCTTTCCTGACCTGGGAGCCTTGGGCTTGAAGCCAAGGCTGCGAGGTTGGAGCTGACTGACAGATCAGCACCTGTGAAACTATTGTGGCAATAAGACCCGAGGCGGCGGGCCAATACCACCCCAGGTAAAGCCCCCGGGGCCGTAGTTACAACCCCGAGCATAGCGAGCACCTTAACGAAGCCCCGGGGGCATAACCGTGGGCGGTATTGGCTCGCCGCCATGGGTCTTACAGCCATTAATACCCAGCCCGTTATACCGGGGTACTAATGGCATTTTATTCTGTTTCAAAACACTGCTGCATTTTGAAACAGAAAAAGAAAAAATTAAAAAGAATGGCCGCAGGAAAGGGAAAACGTAGCGGCCATCGGGAGCGGACTTGCTGGGAACAGAAGTGTTTCCAGTGCGTTTGCTCCCAAGAAAAGAAGAAAAAAGAAGGTAAGTGGGGTTGGGAGGGCGGGGAAGGGATAGTTTGTGGGGGAGGGGAATTGAGGAAAAAAAAAATCTTACCTGAGTCCCCGGTGGAGGACGAAGGCAGCCTCCAGCCACGGGGAGGCTCGGAGCGGGGATTGCCCTGTTTCGATCCTCCTCATTGGCTAAGGGGCTGCCACGCCCCTCGCCGGGAACAGAGTGCCCGGCATGTGCACGACGCAGTGGCATACACGGGAATACCGTGTGGTATGGCTCAGAAAAGAGCCAATCCACACATTGTATTCCCGGTGCGCAGCGCGTGCCAGGTTCTAATGCATTATAATGAACTGACTATTGGCTCAGTGAATTACACTTAAAGTTGAGACAAAGGTTAAGCAGTGAGCCATCGTTGTTGATCATGAAGGGTGGTGCCAAGATATGGGCTCAGGAGTCATTCTGAAATCAGTAGAAGATGGTGATGGCAATGGAAGGTATCAGCAGAGTCCGGTGGAGGCGGGAGAAGCGAGGTAGTAGGTTAAAAAGCTGGTCATTTTCAGCTGCTTTCCGGTAATACTGCCGAAAAAATCCGAAGAGTCCTGTTTTCCTTTTTTTGGATATGGCTGGGCTTTCAGGGTCTTAGTCCGTTTACCGGGACTTCGATGTCACTTTCCCGAGTTGTTGGTCCCACTGCAGAGTCCACCTCATGCATTTCATGTTCTCTGTTTGTTGAATTGAAGTAGGTTTAATTGAGTTATGGCAAATTTAATTTGGTCATTCTGTGCTTATTAAAATGCTAATGTCCCAGGGCTCCGTTTTGCTTTCTTCTCCTAAGTCATAATTGGGAGCGATTGACACCAAAGGGAATCTTTGATCTTTGAATCCGTTTAATCCTTTTAATCTTGAATGCAAGTTCAAAAATAAAAATGAGGATCCAATGACATGACCAAAGACCCCTTACCAGAGCGGGGTGCAATCTGAACTCGCCACCACATGGCACAAGACACAGGAAACACACTCTAGTTAGGGCTCTTAGCCCTACGCGACTTACCAGACAACCGCCAGCACTACAAATAGTAAAGCCGTCATGATACCAAGCGCTGGCTTCAATCAAGTCAAAGTAGCCACTGGTACTCATCCCCCACCATGCCTTCTCGCTGGGGGACCACCACCAAAGAGCTCCAGTCACCGGTTCCCTGCACTCACGGTAGCCGGAGGTTAAGCAAGTTGGAGCAAAGGCACTTGCAGTGTGAGTTAATCTGTGTCAAGCCATGCTGCTAACGTTACGCTTGCTAACATTATGCATGCAGTCAGATAGGCAATCAGATATGCAGCCGCTTCCGACACCCATATGTCCGTATCTGTTATATTACACATGGCAAAAGGTTTTGGCACTTGAAATTTGATGGAATCCCAGTTGTGCCTTAACTAGGATCTACTGACATACCGGCTAGACGTTAACCACTCAATCCTCCTTGACCGTCTTCACTCTCCAGGAATCCGTGGCACTGCTCTCAAATGGATTGCCTCCTTCCTCAGCAACAGGAAACAAATAACTCTACTCTCCCCTTTTGTCTCAACTGCTCGCTCAGTGAACACTGGAGTACAGCAAGGCGCATGGCTATCTGCTCCCCTGTTCAACCTCTATATAACCACTCTACCAGGAATCATCCACACACACAACATCTCCTGTTACAATTACGCGGACAATTACCAAATTATCTTAAGAATTCCCAAGTCAGGCACCAACCCCCTTCCCGACCTTGAAACTTGCCTCCGCGACATTGACTGTTGGAGGACAATAAACCACCTCCTTTTGAACCCTGATAAAACTGAAATCATGGTGTGCGGTAATACCCCCCTTCTGCCACATCTGCTCTCATTGCCCCCGTGCCTCGCTCACCCCACACGCCGATAATGTGACAAACCTAGGCTGCACTATGGACTCAGGCCTAACCTTCTCACGTCAGATCAACAACGTATCAAAATGCTGTCACTACCACCTCAAACTTCTCAGATGCATTTTCCCCTACCTCTCCTACCGAACAGACCGGCCGCAGTTATGTCTATTGTGATGTTGAGACTAGAGTATGCCAACGTCCTATACATAGGAGCTCCTGCATACCAACTCAACAAACTCCAAAGAGCCCAAAACACTGCTGCCCTGGCTCTGGCTCAAAGGGACCACATCTCACCAGCTCTCCGAACCCTCCACTGGCTCCCAGTTGGAGGAAGGGCCACCTTCAAGACCCTTTGCATCACTCACCGAGCAGTGCACAAGACCGGCCCAATGTACCTACGAGAAAAGATAAAACCCTAACTCCCATCTTGCACCCAAGATCAAGCACTTCCCTCCTTATAGTGATTCCAACCTCTAACTCTGTCAGGATCGGATTATCCGCCTTCTCAACCTTGGCCCCAACTCTTTGGAACTCACTCCACCCACATATTCGACACGCCCAAGACTATATGACTTTCTGCAAAGCTTTAAAAAACGTGGCTCTTCTCGTAATGCCGACCACGACCATCTTAGGCGACTGAGCATTGCATCCCGATGACAAATACTCACTGAGATCCCGAGCAATGACGCCACTGATTACGCTCATTTAAGTCACTATTACGCAAACGCACCCTTGAAATCCGAAATAGCGTACTCCTTTGATCAAAGCCCCACCAAAACACTCACCTCCCATATCACTATGCTTACTCTCTACTCTACACCAACACACAATTAGAATGCAGCTATACCCCTCAAACAAGTTCGGCCAAGCTGTTCACATACGAACATTACCCCATGAACACCTCATCATTCTAATAAAATGCAGCTACATCCCATGACAAACCAGCCTAGCTGCACACATAAGCGTCCTACACAGGCCTAACGCAGCCAGAACCCAGTCTTGGTGTCCACCTGCCAGACTGCACACATTCCACTGATATCAACACCACCACACCTAATGCTAGGATGCAGCTACCATCAAGCAATTGCATCAGCTGCACACGTAACTGGTGCACCTAAGCACCCTATGACACCTTACTCTCTCAACTGACCTGGACTACAGTCGCCGAGGGCGTTCAACCTACCAGCGCTTTGAGGTCCTACCAATGATATATAGAGCGCTATGGAAATGCCAAATAACATAACATGACATCAATCACCCATGTGAAAAGGTGTGAATACTTTGGAAGAGGCTAGAGGCAGGAGGGTTGGTTCCAAAGCTGGTCTCTTTGATCTCCGGGGGGGGATGGGGAGGAATTTGAATCTGGATTGTATGGAACACTAGCTGCGGTTATCAGGTGACTGCACAAATCCCCCCAAGCCACCAGGCTAATTGCCGCTCCAAGTGTACACAAGCTTCAACCCCATAGGGCATTGTATGGGATACCATTAAAATACTAAAAAGTGTAGTGCACAAAACAAGTGGCGGTTGACTTGCTGTGACCCAAACGCAACCCAATTCAGTGCACATTTAAATGAAGAAGTATGTTTTTTTTCCTTCAATTCTGACACCTCCATAGTTCCGTAATTAAAACATGTTACTGCTGGAGAACTAAAAATCGGTGTTGGGTGTCAACAGGTTCTGAACGTGCACACTTGGATCTATGGTGGGACAATATAGACCTGTTCAGCCGCATTGCACAGGCAGCAGGATCGCCCCTAGCCACCAAACCTTGAAGCAAATTGTTGCTCCAAGGCTGCATAAGCTTTGACCTCCATAGGGTATGCCCTGATCCATGGAATTATTTGCGTGTAAAAAGGGGATTTGCGTGCCATTCTGCCCGCAAATTACCATTCATCAAACAGGGATTTGCGCGCAGAAAGGCACGCAAGTCCATGTTTTACACGCAAATGATTACATAGATCAGGGTGATGTTTCTGCACTACTATGCTTATCAAAAGGGTAAAGAAAAAGAAAAAAAGGTCGCTGTAAAAAAGCATTGGAGGTGGTTGGATTCAAAATCACCACCAACAACTGTTTTTGTTTGGAAGTGGACATTTACACCGCTTTGCAACCAGCGCTGCATGCAGGATGCCAGTAGAAGTACAGATACGCGTCAGCGCATTCTCAAACATCACCATGCACTCAGCTTGGCCAAACCTGTGCATGGGGGCACAGTTCCCATCTAACATCTCACTTTGGAGGCACTGGAACAGTGCTGTTCATTTCTCTTCTGGCCTATCAGTGATGGGGAAACAGAGCATAAATCAAGCAGGGGTCACACACTGACGCAAGGGGTCGCACATTGTTTGTCTGCCAATGACAAGAGCTGTGCCTCACCCATTGCTTCTTTATAGCCATGCCACTGAAACACCTGCCCAACTGCGCATATGGATGGGTATTTCAGCCTTTGCCGTTCCATCCTGAGGAAAACCAATTGCATTGGGTATTCTGATGTTCTCTGCTTTACAATCATGCCAGTAAAGATGGCTACCTGCAAGGGTTCTCTATTCCTGCTTCAGGTTTGTGGCATTTTGTGATGCAACATATCTTTGTTCTTAGTATGGACACATTAGTAGAAATGACAACTACAGTTCACAGTTTGACAGAAAAGGTCTACAATATTAAGTGTGAATGAATGCATTGAATGTAGCCATCCGACACAATTGTTTGTCTCGGGAGGATAGCTCAGGGGCCTTGGAAGCAAGACGACACGGAGCAACACAGGTTCGATCCCGGATCTGCGCTTAGAGACCTCTGGGTATTAAGCGCGTTATAAATAACCAATCATATCATATCGTGTGTGCCTAATCTCTTTCTGATAGCAAGTTTGGTGGGAAAGCATACAAGGTCAAGCAGTTCTTTGATGCAAGTTTGGTGGGAAAGCATACAAGGTCAAGCAGTTCTTTGATGCAAGTTTGGTGGGAAAGCATACAAGGTCAAGCAGTTCTTTGATGCAAGTTTGGTGGGAAAGCATACAAGGTCAAGCAGTTCTTTGATGCAAGTTTGGTGGGAAAGCATACAAGGTCAAGCAGTTCTTTGATGCAAGTTTGGTGGGAAAGCATACAAGGTCAAGCAGTTCTTTGATGCAAGTTTGGTGGGAAAGCATACAAGGTCAAGCAGTTCTTTGATGCAAGTTTGGTGGGAAAGCATACAAGGTCAAGCAGTTCTTTGATGCAACTTTGGTGGGAAAGCATACAAGGTCAAGCAGTTCTTTGATGCAAGTTTGCTGTTGCATATTCTCTAGCCACAACAGTGTGTTCACGACGGATCTAGGTTATAGGTTGTGATTGCTATCTTGACTATTTCAGACTTGTACTGGCGTTGATGACAATTTCCGGGCAACTTTTGGGTGATTACTATTTTTGAAGATGTTTGATGGACCTGATTTATCGTCTTCCTGTGACTCGAGGCAACGCACAATGTCAATTCTTTCACAGGTCACTCAATTCATGCAGTGGGCTGCTGATCTCAAGTGATTAGAAAAAGCTCCTGTAGAGTACTCATCGAAAAGACTCAGGAGGAGTTGGCGAGAGTGGAACACCCTGCATCCTCTCATGGGCTAATTGAACCTGTAATCAGCACTAAACCTGTAATGCTGATAGCCTTCACACAATGCATTTTTCCAGGGCAAGACAGCACAAGAAGACAACTTTTCAAATTTGAAGGCAAATATCCAGCTTTAATTTGTCTACTATATATACCTTCCCCATCCCCTGGCAGCTATATATACCTTCCCCATCCCCTGGCAGCTATATATACCTTCCCCATCCCCTGGCAGCTATATATACCTTCCCCATCCCCTGCCAGCTATATATACCTTCCCCATCCCCTGAAAGCTATATATACCTTCCCCATCCCCTGGCAACTATATATTACTTCCCCATCCCCTGGCAGCTATATATACCTTCCCCATCCCCTGGCAGCTATATATACCTTCCCCATCCCCTGGCAGCTATATATACCTTCCCCATCCCCTGCCAGCTATATATACCTTCCCCACCCCTTGAAAGCTATGTATTCCTTCCCCATCCCCTTGCCATGGCCCAATCCACAAAGTTCTGGTATTGCTTTTAAACACCAGTAACACTGAATTAAGGAAGAGTATGACATATTCTGTCTTTAGTTGATTTTAAAACATGTTCAGGTAGGGGTCAGACAAACAATAGAAACAATTCGTACAAACATGTTATTTGAGAATTCTAGAGAATTATAGGCTGCAAAATTCTGCAGAGCTAAGGACATTGCGTCAACATGGAATGTCCATGAAATATATGATATATGATATTTTATTTATATCGCGCTCATACACAAGTGTTTCAGAGCTCGAGCTTGTTAGTGGTAACAATGGAGATGGTGTTCTAGTTCTTTGGATGCCAGGCACCTCTGGGGGAGATTCTTACATTATGCCACATTCAGTGTTTGGATAAGACATGAAATCCACAATTAAAGCCAAACATGGCAACCATGTTGACTTGTCCCAACCCTTGGACCATGCTTTATTAGCAAGTGATTTGCATTTTCTTTTATAAATTGACTGGCAAACAAATGTTCATACAAATCCTACTTTTTCCAAAACGGTAGCAGAATTGCATAGAATTATGAGTATCACATTTCTTGGAAGAAATACAGTGACCACTCCTTCATCACAAACAATTTTCTACATTTTTCAAGACTCTTGCTCTCCTAAGTCAAAACAATGCCCTCATTACGAGTTTGTCGGCAGCCATGGAGCTTTTAGCTCCATGGCTGCCACCAAACCAGGTTCATTTACCGGGTTCCTGCAATGAGGAATAACTGGGTCATTCCAACATCGGAGAACCCGGTCATTCCTCCTTGCAGGAACCATTCCTAACAACGGTAACAACGGGCACATTATGAGTGTCCCGTTGTTGCCTCCTTCTTCCCCTCGCGGGACCCGGTTTTACCAGGCATGCGATCCGGATCCCGCGAAGGGAACCTCATAATACGTGCTCCCGGAATGAAGGGGGCTGGTCCCGGACCGGCCCCCTTCATTTCGGGAGCGCAAGGGTCATAATGAGGCCCCATGTGTTAGTTGTTCGACACTCAGGGCCTCATTCCGAGATTGGTGGTAGTCATGGCGCTACTTGAGCCATGACTGCCACCAATAACGGGACCGAGTCCGGTGTGGCGCAATGGGGACTTACCGGTCTAGTCCGACACTGGCGGGACCGGTATGTCCCCATTGCACCAATCATTCCCCATTCCCATTTGAGCCCCCATAGGGCTCAATGGGAATGGGGAAGGCGCTATTTACGGGCCTGCTAATGGCAGGCCCATAATTAGCGGCCTGGTCCCCTAACGGGACCCGTAAGGGACATGTGGTCCGACCACACGTCCCTAGCAGTTCCCGTTAGGGGACCTCAGAATCAGGCGGTAGGGGATTACCGGCACCGGTCTCCTTACCGGTGCCCGGTAACCCCTACCGCCCAACTGGTAATGAGGCCCTAGTGTGAGAATGGGAAAGCGATTGGGCAATGAGCACAAAATGTGAGGATTCAGGAATTCTACATCGTTTGGGATTAATCTGGATCAAAAGAGAAAGATAGCAAACACATTCACTCCCAGAATCCTCCCTGTTGAAGCAGCGGTCAAAGTAGGTTTATGTTAGGGTGTTAACTGTACTTGGTAATAGACTGCATGACTTGCCTGTACTCCATTACATGAATGTATTATTCTCCCCACAGGTAACATCTCAAAATAAAATGGAAGCCAAGAACCAGACTTCAGTGACAGAGTTCATCCTCCTCGGACTCACCCATGAGTTGAGGCTCCAGATTCCGCTCTTTGTGCTGTTCCTCCTTCTCTACATCGTCACCGTATTTGGCAACCTCACCATAGTGGCATTAACAGTGGTGGAACCTCGTCTCCACACCCCTATGTACTTTCTCCTCAGCAACTTGTCCTTGTCGGATTTCTGCTACTCCTCTGTCATTGCTCCTAAATTGCTTGTGGATTTCTTCTCTAATAGGAAGGTCATCTCCTTCGTGGGCTGTGCCGCACAAACCTATTTCTTTGCAGTATTTGCATCCACCGAGGGTTACATTCTGGCAGCCATGTCTTATGACCGCTACGCCGCCATTTGTCACCCACTGCTCTACCCAGTTATCATTAACAGAAGCGTGTGCATCCAATTAGTGGCTAGCGTTTACCTGGGAGCCTTCCTTACAGCAGCAATATACACCGGGTGCACTTACCACGCCACATTCTGCGGCCCCAACACCATTGACCATTTCTACTGTGACATCATCCCACTGATGAAGCTCTCCTGCTCTGATACCTTCGTTGGACAAACCGTGATCTTTGCGGTGGGGTTCTTCTTTGGCCTCACCTCCCTCCTGATCATGGTTACATCATATGTTTACATAATCTCCGCCATTTTAGGGATCCGATCCAGAGAATCGCGGCCAAAGGCTTTCTCTGCCTGTGGCTCCCACCTGACTGTTGTCTTTTTGTTCTATGGGACAGCTCTTTTCATGTACCTGAGGCTTCCATCCAGTGACTCTGTGATGCAAGATAAGGCGCTGTCTGTGTTTTACACCCTGGTCAACCCTATGCTGAACCCTCTGATCTACAGTCTGAGGAACCAGGAGGTGAAGGGGGCCTTGTGGAAACGTGTAACATGCTTATACACGGTTGAATTTAAATAAAGACATACCCAACATGTTGTAGTCTTTTGAAAAGAACGTGATCTATGCACCACAACAGTATAATTCGTAAGTTTCCACCATCTGATGCGCTCTTTTCTCTTTTTTTGGTAGGTCTCTCTGTAGTTGTCTATTTCAAAACGTGGCTGCTTTTTCATTAAAACAATGGAAGTGTCCTTAAATTTCAGGCATCATAGCACATTGTAGCTCTGCCTCAGGGCACTGGAGCTTCCTCTTCAACCCTTCAACCCTCATTACACAAGCACATCACAGATCCTTTTGTGTAAAGATGGGGTAACAGTTATATGCATTATCTATAGAGCAGCATTTCAGAAAGCAGGTACGATAGAAACATAACTGGGGGTGCAGTGTAAGTGTTTTACCATGCAATGTGATCCATGCAGTGTGCATGCAGTTTGAGCGTCATGGGGCAAGGTGATTAATGAGGGATGCAGTGCACACTATGCATATCGTGCGGTGGGGTTGAGCATGAGAGAGGTGTGTGCAGTGCTTGTGCAAAGAGGTGAAGTGTAAGTTCTATGGGTGTGCAGTGCAAGTGTAATATTGTGCATTCTGGGTGCACTGTGAGTGTGTGCTGTATGCTCGGCGTGAATGCTGTGAGATGCAGTATGAGTGCTGGAGGGTGCAGTGGGAGGGGTGCATTGTGTTCTATTATTAGGATGTATACTGAACTCCACTTCCAGTTGCATGGTCTCCGGGTGCAGACAGCCCACACAACAATTCTCTCCTGTAGGTATTGCTTATCTGTGAGCCAGGAGGCCCCTATACTCATTTTACACTCACATGGAACACTGGGTGGTTACATGCTATGCACACCCACGCTGTCTTTGGCGTCCCCACCAAACCCTATGCACCAACAGGGTGCAGATATTATATCAACTGCTTTAGATAGTCTAAACAGTGCTAATGTGCCCACACCTGTCCTGTTGGGCATTGGACCCCCTTAGGAGATACATGGTGTGCAATTCTCACCCCCACAATGATGGATCCGCAATACCTTTGTAGCTAAATATGTCGATTATATCATAAACAATGTTAATGGACTCAACTACACAAACACCCTCACTGAACTATAATACACATGGGTAAATCTATAAGGACTTATATTTATCCTAACTGACATATACTAATTCTGTTGACACATTGTGGGCATTTCTTCTGGTTCTCTGTGGGAGGCTTGCACCAGCTCCTGACATACAT
Organism: Ambystoma mexicanum; assembly: GCF_040938575.1. Classification (NCBI taxonomy): domain Eukaryota; kingdom Metazoa; phylum Chordata; class Amphibia; order Caudata; family Ambystomatidae; genus Ambystoma; species Ambystoma mexicanum. The sequence continues at coordinate 600,086,584 of NC_090936.1, forward strand.
AAGGGGAAAGAAAAGTTGGAAGCTCCTTTTGGCTGCAACCTCTTCCATTTCCTGTTCTGTAAGTCTGTAGGTGATGCAAGTCTCCCCCAGGGATCCACACTCTCCTCGATGGCTTCACATGATAATTTAGGACCTTGCCATTGGCCAAGAGCACTTCTAAAGGAGGAGGGGGTCTCCGCCAGTGATTCTGCATTGGATCCCTGACTTCACTTGCTCCAGTTACAGGACTGTCTTGACTGAAGAAATCAGAAATGGGAGGAGGGTCCTCCTTACTGTGGGGTACATTGAGCTACTCAGCAGAATTCCCATCCATGATCAAGCTGCACTTCAGCAGTCAACAGCAAAATGGCTGTGCTGGTTCCTTGGAGCATCATTGCATCAAAACTGTGTTTTGCAGCTACAAAAGGATGGCTGCACCATCTTGTCTAACATCTATTGGGCAAGTTGGAACAGGGAGCACACAGAGAAAGGTGCCAATGTGTGTTCTTGTGTGCTCCAAAATAAGTGAATTGAAAGGCAGCACTGCTCTGCTGCTTGCTTCCCATTGAAAAGCGAATATTTTACATGAAAAAGAATGCTGCCCTAATGCTATTTTCATCTGTTCATCATCACACTACTTTTATCAGTGAGGCCCTGCCATACCCACCCATATCCAGATTGTGCTCCAGCAGAAGAGAGCCTTATCCCTGAATGACAGGCCATGTCAGGAAAAATCTGAGATATCAAAAGAAGCTTACTTTCAGCTGCACGGAAAAAAACGCCTGACTTTTGAGTTACAAAATGTCAAAATTCAATGCTGCAAAAGAGACCCTGGCTCTCTGTGCCTATGTCAATTTAAGTGGATCTGTGTTTTAAACAGATTGCTGCAAAAGAGAAACTGACTGGGGCCGCAGAACAATGTGGGCAAAGCAGATGGAACCTGTTGAAAGGAACATGCCAGCAGGCTTCATTACGTGTTTAAATGTACTTTTGCAAGTGAGAAAAATACCTGTTTTAAAAGTGTATGTTGGATAAGGCCCTGTCCTGGCCTAGCAATGTAAAGGGGTTGGTGCTGGGGAACACATATGGGATGTTTCATTCACCAGGCTTGCTTGTGATGCAAAAACAAAATAAAATAAAATCAAGAAATAATAGCATTGGCTATACTGGAGGAATATGCCCAAACAGGTTTTTCTTCCATGGCTCAATGGGCATTTGCTGACAACAGGAGTGGCCTAACCCCTGAGAACCCCAATAGATTCTAGGACATATGCATGTCAATTGCTACCTTTGGAATAATTTGAATGGGCCAGAAGGCTGCATATCACAGGCTCATCAGACTTTTGCCTGTGCTCCAGGCTGAGACAATAGATTCTGGGACACCTACGTGTGAAGTGGGGAAGTGGCAATAAAAATTCCATCAAACTGGGAAACCCCATGTCCACCCTGGACTGAACTGACAGTTGGTGGTAGCTGAGAAAACAAAATGGGCTGAGTTGAAGAACAAAGGCCAGCCCCATTTTGCTCAAGATATTATTTGATGAATACACTTTTAAGACTGTTAATTCTATAACTGGACAACTCAGAAATGTAAAAGTTGTACAGTTTAAATGTGATTTCCGTGGCTTTCAAACAAGATAGTGTGCCTGTCCATAGCATGAATGGGACACAAACGCCAGAAGAATGTGAATCATGGGGAAAGGACATGTGATGGAACGTTAAAGATTAATGGAAAGATGCCTTATGATAATCTATACACATGTCTAAATTTGTAGAATTTTAGGTTGAATATTTCTCACTAATAATCGCGTAAAAATATTAGACGGGCGAAACAAAGTCCTACAAACGTGACAATTGGACTGCCATGCTCTGCGTAAAAAATGTAATCTGCCTATGTAATTTGTTAAGATGCCAAAACTGTAAATATGTGCCATTTATGTCAAGACTGGGTTGTTGCAAAATGAACTGTGGGAGGTTCTGGACATAGTAAACCCACATGATAAAGCTGATGTCATGTCTCTAAAAGTCCAAACAGCTGACATGAAGGCGGTAATAATCATCCCTGTCCAATGCAGTTGTTAGAGGCATGCCTATCTTAAGCCTGCCCCACCATATAATCCTATGATATCACCATGCCTTATAAATAAGGGAGCCTGATAGAACTCTGGACACTCTCTTCTGAATTTTCCAGCGCCTGCGTATCCAGATATTCCACCTTCACTCTGCAAGATTCCAGACCCCCCTGCCAGAAAAGGGACAGTTGACCCAGGCCTTCCTATGCAGGCAGAACCACCCTTCAGCACTAAAACCCCACAACAAAATCCCACTAACCTCAGGGAGAAAGGGTAAAGGTGGCTGAGACCGCTTTGGGATTCTCCAATGCCAGTTTTTCTAGTGTTAGCGCCATTCTTTCATTCACCCCATCTTGTAACTCCTTAGCAATATTTTGATTAAAGTAATTAATTTTCCCTAAAGAAAAGGGGTACACTGAGTGAAGGGTTACAACTGCAGCGTAACTTTTATATTCACGCATGGCGTTCCTCTTTTCTAGCCATTAAATCTCGTGTAAGTAAAACTTTCCCTTTCCTTCCAAACCGATTTTCTTTTTTAACTGCTTTATTTTCCTAAAATCGAATCTCATTCCACCTTGAAAATCTCATTTAATTCTTCAGCTATAGCCATCCTTTCACTTCAATTTTGTCCCTGTGATGTGCCGCTATCCCTCAGCCCAAAAAGCGCATTCCAATTCGGAGTATTTCACCCGTTTTTCTGAAAAACAGTTTTTGACATTGAAAACTGCGAACTAGAAAAAAATTCAACTTTTCCATGTGTGATTTGACTGCACTTTGTTTTCAATTTCAACCTGCTTTGTGAACTGTATGCCTTTGGTGATACCTTAACTTATAGTTTCTAGTGATATGACATCCCTGAGACTGTGATAAAACATATGTCCATCATTACTTCCTTATACATATAATTAATTATTCGTTAAGATCCGAGTGTCATTTTAGGCCTTATTTTGTGAGGGAAGGTCTAATTTTGATTCTGTTTTCTGCCACATATCCCTGACTACATGCTGTTTCTTTCTATCCTATCAGAATTAGATTAATTGTGGATTGAGGGAACATTGCAGAGGGAAATCGTAACTCTGGTGCTATCTATCCTAATTGAAAAAGTGCTCCTATTCATTTGTGCTTTGCATATGTTCTTGTAGAAGGTTACCCAAGTGTATTTCAGTAGTTTTCATTTTAATTATCACCCCATTAGTGATTGCTGCCCAATATAAAAATGGTGTGATTTTCTTTGAAATTAAAATAAATAAATATTGTGTTACCACCCACTGGCCTGGGTAATGGTCCATTGTGACCCAGGATATTTGTAAAAGGGGGTGTGAGACGGGTCGGGTATCGGCTCACTTCGAATTCATTGAAATTAAAGAAAAAGCATGCTAATCGCACGCTACATATAAGGTTGAGGGCGAAGGTCCTGGTCGGGTGTGTGACGCCCAGTTAAAATCCTTCACAAATTGGGGGCTCATAGCCAGGATTTGGGTTTGTGTTGGCACCCATGGCAGTTAACACAGAATACTAAGCTGCAAGGTAGTGATACTTTGTGTGGTTGTAACACTGGGTTACACTGTAGAAGCGCCTCCCCAAAACAAATATCCTAAGTACCAGGCCAGTGTATAAAATTAAAGCTAAATCAACCCCAAAATAGACAAAAAGCAACAGAATACAGATTACCCGTCCATAAATAAATTAATAAGGAAAGAACACTTTCCAAAATGACCACAGTAGAGATAAATATGGCCAGGGAGCACCTTCTGCACAAGTTATTTGTCAGAGGGGAATGGGCAGAGCAAGATGAAAAAGTTTGGCTTGAAGAAATGATGCAACAGGTCACCGCCATAACATGGACACGTGGCAGGACGTTGGCATATTACATCAAGCTTTGAGTGAGTTATACATGACTCAGAAAATTAAAGAGGAGCAAATTCAAATTGTCAGAGTCACAGCCTACAAGTATCTCCATATGGGAGTGATGCGGGAAAAGCATAAGAAAATACAACTCTTGCGCAAAACCAATCTCAACTCTTAACTAAAATCCAGACTGAACTAAAATTAGCGGAACAAAATTTGCAAAAGAGCCAAGATTCTGACGCAGAATTTGGAAATTACATTAAATAGCTGAAAGAGGACTTGGCTCTCCAACAGCAAAATAATGTAGACCAAGAGGCCCAATTAAATGCCTTAAGAATGGAGTGTCAAGAAAAGCTTGACTCTTTGGAAGAGGGTCAACTGAAATTAAAACAACAAATAAAATATAACAGAGCCTGTTCAGAGCAAGTAATCACTTTACAAAAACAGGTTGACAAATTGGGAGTAGAGTAAGGAATTAATAAATAGAGAGCTTCACCTTCAGACAAACTTTGATCAAGAACGCCAAAAAAACTGAACGCCATCAAACAATAAAGGGATGACCTGGATGAACAAAGGGGCACCCTAAATCAGGAGAAAGATGCCCTATGTCAGGAAGTAAGCAATTTAAAAACAGATTTACAGGAAAGTGAGTTGGGCCTCCAGAAACTAAACACTCTCAAAACAGAATATGGAAAGTTATTGGAGCACACGAGAAGGGAAGAAGGTGCTCTAGAAGAGAACACCCATTCTAAAAAATGCACAAACTCAGGAGGTGGGTCTCCTGCAACACAAATTGGCTCAGTGTTCCCAAACTATACATGCAGCACAAAGAGATAATGAGGCCCTCTGTGAGAAGAAAGATGGAGTCCGCCATCAGGTGGTAGCTCAAGAACGGGTCATAGAGGCCAGTAAAGCCCTGATAGCCAAGCAAAAGGCTCAGATCTTTGCCTATTATCAAGAGGTAGGGGCTGAGAAAGAAAAACTAGAGAGGTTGGAGAAAAAGTAGCCCAGCTCTAATCCAAACTGGAGGGAACCCAAACAAAGTAGAAAGGGACAGGGCAACCCCTGATCATAGTATGATGACCTCTGTACCAAGGGACTCAAACCCATTTAATACTTTGTGCACTGCTGACTTCATGGCTACCAGTTCACATGAGCCAGAAACCATGAGTACATTAGAACTAAATAGGCCTAGCATGATGTAGCTGACAGGTCAGCGCCCCCCAGAAATGGATAGAAGGGCGTCCCTGGATAGATACAAAAATAAAATGGCTGATGTCTCTAACCTGGAAACCTCCTATGAGGAGAAAGTCAGTGAATTAGATCTGCAGAATCACTACCTCCTAAGGGATCAGTTGGTTCAATTTGCACAAGAAAAACAGGAAAAGAGGCCCCAAAAGAGCATCCTGAAGACCGCCACCCAATCAGGGCAGTGGGGGGATACTCTGCCAACCCTAGAAGCTGGGAGGAGTCAGAAAACTACTCTCCTGCGCGCCACAGGGGAGACGAAACTAGGCCCCACCATTCTGCGAGCCCCCCCAAGCTCACATGATCAGGGAGCACTTAGAAGATCATGAGGGGACCTCAAACAACAGGGCCTCTGAGTCTGAGGGCGAATGGACTCAGGTGTCATGGTGAAAGAAGGCAGATAAACTAAAAAGAGTTCTGATGAAAGACCCCCATTAGGCAGATCAAGGCCATCAGGAATTTCATGACACTGTACAATAAAAATGCAAAATATTCTGTCTGGGAGCATTTGGAACTCTATGAACAAATGATGGACACATTTCACATAAAAGATAGCCAGAACTGTATAGATCATGCCAAATGGACATTCTCTCCAGAATACTCCAGCTTCTTTCCTGGATTGGAAGACCAAAAACATTCAAGATGGTCTACCTACAAGGCGGCCATCTTGAAGCACTTCTCCATAGAAAGCCCCAAGAGGCTTGCAAAGCGGCCTACTATCTACAGTGTGGAAAAGATCAGGCCCCACTATAGTTTGTGCAGGAATTAAAATGCACCTTTTCCCAAACCTCCAAGAGGGTGCGCACGGATAGCAGAAAGTTTATCACTACCTACTTGCGCTCCCAAAGTAAATTATGACACAGCTGGTGAGGGATTTCCATGATAAAAGCTCTCTGGACTGGGTTATAGAGCAGGCTACCCGGACATATGAAGTCCAAAAACCTGCAGAAATCAAAATCCGGTTAAAAACTCCATGCCAACCAACACCCCTGCTGCTGCAAAGGTGGCGGAGGTGAAGGTTGCCCCCATTTTGGACCTAAAAATGGGGAAACCTAAAAATGCACCAATCCCAAACCAGCAAAACCTGAGGCCAAGAAGGCCCTCGGGCCAATAACAAACAGGTGGCAGTCAGGGAGGCAATCCCACCAATGGGACCCCTAACTTGCCTGATTATATCAGTCCCAGATAAAAGGGCAACTGACCAATCTTGGGGTATGTATGGACTCCCCCAGCCCAAGGGGGGGGGGGTCCACTCAGATAAGTACTACCCCAGGAAACATCCCTCCAAACTTCCCCCAGGAGAGCAATAATCCCCCAAATACTGGGTTAAGCTATTTCCCCAGTATACACAAAACCCCAACCTACAGGACGACCCTCCTTTCTTTCCCCACTTTCAGGAGCCCATACAACCTAATCCAGGAGAGGGGAGGCAAGGGGTGGAGGGTTACCGAAATCCATAATTCCTAGGATACTCTGGGAGAAGGGATAGTTACCCTTCCTGAGAACCACCTAGATATGAACAGAGACCCCCGTACCAGCCTGAACGGGTGTCCCAACTGGAGCACCAGGTCCAGAACCTCACACAGGATCTGGGTTGCATGTTGAGGACTCGGCAGAACCCTCAGATGAACATGGCGGCTCAGAACCCCTCAAACCAAGGGTCTGGCACCCGAGAACAATGACGGGGAGAAAACCCCGACAACTTACCAGTTCCAGAGGAGGAGGCACAGGGGAAGGAGGGTGTAAAGCCCTAGAGGAAGCTTCCTTCCTCACCCGTGAAAAGCCCCTGGACACCCAGGAACCGGAACAAAAATCTCTTGCCCCTGGAAATCTGCAACCCAGGGAACAGAGGGTGGGTAGGAGAAATAAAGACAGGAAAAGGCCCATTTTGTGTAGGAAGTTAGTGTCCTCCAGTTTGAAGGAGAAGAATCCTTAGAGGATTCTGGGAAATAAATCTTCTCCGTCAGGGATGGGGGAACTCCTCCCAAAATAAAATGGGTCCCAGGAGATCTAAATGAAGACTGGGTGGGGACTGATTCAGAGTCACCCATCCCTGAACCCCAGAATCGTCATCCTGAGAAAATAATAGTAATGGTAATAGTAAAACACCATCTAGCCATCTATTTCTTCATTCACTCCCATTGTTAGCTTCACAAAATCCCTCTTTCCTTGTCAGTGTGCAAGGCTCTCCCTGCAAAAGCACCTCTCCCTCTCACCATGCAACAGAGCCCATGGCGCATACAACAAAATTGGTTGTAGTGACTGCCACCCGGTAAGCAGGGGAGCACAGTGCTACGTAAACATCCCTCTTTCCTTGTCAGTGTGCAAGGCTCTCCCTGCAAAAGCACCTCTCCCTCTCACCATGCAACAGAGCCCATGGCGCATACAACAAAATTGGTTGTAGTGACTGCCACCCGGTAAGCAGGGGCAGCACAGTGCTACGTAAACATGGGATTCCAAAAGCTCCACTATTTCAGGATGCCAAATTTTCATTACAGATTCCCAAACTCCGACACATAATTATGTCTAAAATACCCCTGTGTCAGAGTCCAAAATAACGAAATTGACCACCGAGCTTGCCCGGAATGCCCATTACCTTTGCCCACTTGAGGAGAAAGAGGGGAGATTTTATGCCCCGGTCAAAGTGCAAGGGCAATGTACATTTTCAGCACTGGTAGCCACTCTTCTGTCAAAAAGGGCCTTTGAGCAGCTAAACTCGGGAAGGGAGGAGAGATACCAGATCCCTCCCACCCCACTTCCTGGACAACTCCTGAATTTCGACGGAAATGAAATTCCTGTCGAGGGGACTGTGGATTTGGAAATAAAAATTGGGCGACACAAAGTGAAACACCCGGTCATAGTCATGACTCCGGAGGGAACACCCTGTCTAGTAGGGAATGACATCCTGCGCAGGTTGTTCCCCCCTAATAGACTGTGTGAACAAGATCCTCTGGACTCCGACAAACAGGCCAATAAAATTAAAACAGAGTTCAACCATGTTAGTTTAAATGGCATATGCCACATGGTTGAACAAAAATCAGATCATATTGAGTTTAATTTCCAGAACAATCAAATACCTGATGTGACAATAATTGCTGTAGGACAACAAACTGGTGATGGGAACTCCTCTCCATTCCTGAAAATCAACCTTCCTTCCAGTTTTAAGTGGCATTCCACACTGGAAGGAAATAATTTGAAATTTTATATTGATTCACAATCTGAAAATCCCAATTCTATAGTCAAAAGTTAGGAGAAACCAGCTCAGAGTTTAGCTGACATTCAGAAAATTAGAGAACAGTTGTTCCTCCCTATTCAGTTAAATGAGAGCAAGGAGCCTGTTCTCGCCCGAGTGTGCATGAATACGGAAAGAGCTTCATCAGCAAAGCCACGTTCAGACAGCTCCCAAAAGATCCAGCCATTCCCACATTTCAATTGATTGATAAGTGGGAAATGGGCCGGGAAACTCCCAATTCCAAATATCTCCTGCCATCAGGTGTATGCTCAAAATGTCCATAGGTAACAAAAGCATATAACATAATTGTTGGGGCGTGCAAGATGTCCCTGCTGCATTCTATTTAGGCTGTGACATTCTCAATCAGTTTGCCATTAATTTGGCACTGATAAATTACAAAGCCTGGTCCCGACTAGGGGGCAATCCCATGGGCTTTGATAAATCTGAAAAAGCATTTCGGTCAGCCCAATTGCTGCCATATGTGGTTGAAATTCAAATTGGAGAGGAGGTCACCATCCCAGGATGGACCCGACAATTCCCACTTGAATTAAAAATTAAAAGAGGACAGAAACTGCAAAATCCTGACGCATATGTACAACTCAATGCCCATCTCCAACAGCAGGGGTTGGGGTTAAACCCAACACCATTAGTCAATATAGAACGCAACACCATTCCAATAGTGGTGGATAACAGCGACCTCAGGAGTATAAAGCTCGGCACAGGCACCATTATTGGAATGGTGGTTGATGACCAATATTTTTCCATGGATCTAGGAAATGAACTGATAGAACCAATCCCCAATGACTGTTTTGACAATGACAGTGACACTGACTTACCATCAGACAGGATCTTCACCTGGCAAGGGGGGAATTTCCTGGTATACTATTCCTGCCCTTATGGTGAGGAAGAGGTGACCTGTGACATCAAGCAGGATGAAGTGATATTCCAAGTCCACAATGACTGTCTCTGCTACCTGAAAGCCTCTGTCCAGGTCAATACTCTAACCAGAGACCTCTCCACCCAACTAGAGGAGGCAGCTGAGATAGCAAAACCTGGAAGTCTTTCCAGGCTTCAGGCAAATGGTTGAAGAGCGGGCCAACCTAGCTGATGCCTGTGAGACTCTGGAGCAAAAGCAAAAGTTGAATCAGGTGTTGTTAGATTTTCAAGACCTCTTTGCGGTGGACTCGTACGACTGTGGTCGCAACAAAATCCATACTACAACAATTCCTATGGACCCTGGAATGACTCCAGTGTTTGTGAAGCAATATGGCTTGCCTCTCGCATTAATGGAGTCCCTGATGGAAATCATCAAAAACCTTGAGCCCGTTCTTCTTGGAGACAGGGTTCTTGAATACATGCTTGACAGCTGTTTTATATGAAAAGCATGACAAGGTCAATAAAGTCCTCTCCTATGCAAGTAAGACTTTATCCTCTGTGGAGGAAAAATTCAACGATTGTGAGAAGGCACTCCTGGCAACGGTGTGGGCATTGAAGAATTAATTACCGCCCGTGCATCCAGTGGGAACACATCATAGTGGAGACTCCACACCCGCCTCTGCAATACCTCCAAAGTGACAGAATCCGGGGCAGAAATGTTAGTAATTCCAGGATTACTTCCTGGATTCTGTCAATGCAAGGCTTTCCTGTGGAGGTCAGATGTGGCCAAAACAAGAAGAGTCCCCTTGTGCAAGGTCTGGCTGACTTGCATGATTGTGCCAGAGAAAACTGCATTCGAGGATGAAAGTCTTAAAACCCAGGACAACATGGAGGCGTACCTGAATTCCCCGCACAAAGTCTATGAAGCAGACAAGTGCCAGGGAATGCCCACAGTTTATGTGGACGGGTGCTCCTACCATGTTGACAACAATGGGGAAAAGGAACTGGTGGCCGGCGTTGGGAATGCCTGGGTGAATGATGCCCCAGAACCCTGCGCTGGGTACAAAATCAGTCCCCGTAGTAGTCAGGTGGTGGAGTTGATGGCAGTTCATCAGGCCATCCTCACTGCGGTCCAACACCAACTCCACAAACTGGTCATAATCACCAACTCAGATTATGTCCGGAACGGGTTCGTGGAGCACCTGGTTAATTGGAAAACCAGAGGGATGCTATGTGCTAATAACAAACTGCTGAAACATGGCAAGCTAACACAAAATATTGATGATCTGGTCACCTCTAGTGGGATGACCATCTATTGGAAAAAGATTAAGGGTCATTCCAAAATAGAGGGGCCAGACAAAACTGGAAACGATCTAGCTGATCAGTTGGTCAAAACCAGAGCCATCCAGGGGGATCTCCTCGAGATCGAGACCCTGTTGGGGGAAATCCAGGTCACTGCTGTCACTAGGTCCCAGACAAATCCTCACAATGAACTCTCAACTGACCAGTGGAGTAAGGAGACCCCAGATGCTGATTTAATCACGGCACAAAAAGCATATTCAATAATTGGGAAATGTTATCAACACATTGAGGACCCTGAGAACATTCCTCTGACGAATACCGATTACAGTGGGAAAGAGGATCTCACAGTGTTGATGAAGTGTCCCAAAATGTTCCGGATCCAAGACGGTTTGTTGTAAGGAGATCCATATCTGGTGGTGACCAGTGGGTGGGCCCTACATCATTCCAAAGCCTGATGCTAGATCTCGCCCATGAAGCGGACACAGCCGGCCATCAGGGGTTTCACACTACTCTAGAAATCTTGCGGGAGGTCGCATACTGGCCACACATGGGGCAGGACCTCAACCAATATTTGAAGGGGTGTCTTGTGTGTGCACAATTTCAGCCAACTTCACTGACACACCGAGCTCCCCTCCAGAAGAGGGGGATGACACTGCCTTAGTCAGACTTACAAGTAGATTTCATCAGGCCCGTAATTCGCTCTTCTAGGGGGAACAAGTACATGTTAACAGTAACATGCTTGTTTCCCAAATGGGTGGAATGTCTCCCGGCCCCAAATTGCAAAGCAGAAACAGCAGCTGCCCTGATGATCAACCACATCTTCTCGCGTTTTGGCCTACCCCAAAGGATTGAGTCAGACCGAGGTAGTCACTTCACCAGCAAAGTGATGACAAAGATGTGGGCGATACTTGGGGTAAAAATGAAACTTCACATTGAATACCGCTGTCCTCTAGTGGGGGAGTTGAGAGGTATAACAAAACAATTGTGAGAATTCTAAAAATGTTTGTGGCAGACTCTGGGTTAAGTTGGGACATCCGATTACCGCTTGTCCTGATGGCCATCAGATCTACACCTTCTTCTGCGACCAAGATGTCTCCATTTGAGCTAATGACTGGGCAAAGGATGGTGTTAGCTCAGCATCTGCTCTACAGAACACACAAGCAGACACTGATAAATGCCTCCACAACACATGATTATGTTGAGAATCTGAGAAAACCCCTACGACATGCTTTTGCGTACGTTCAGCGGAATCTGGAAAAATCTGCAGAGGGGATGAAGACTCAATATAATTTAAAAACAACCAAAAAGGAAAACCAAGTAGGAGACAGGGTCTACTTGTACAATTTCCAAAGGAACCAGACCAAGGAGCAGAATTCTTACTGAGCTGGTGTGGTCCTTTTGAAATTGTAGATAAAATTTCACCTGTCGCCTATAGAATCCGCATCCCCAAAGGAGAGTTGGCAGAAGAGAAATGGGTCCATAGTAATCAGTTAAAAAGTTGTCACCCTAGGCACACTTTGCAGCAAATTGAGGAGCCAAGAGAAAATCAAATAGAGGAGACATCCGAAGCAAAAGAACAAGAAGAAGAAGAACCAGAAGGGAACAGGTAGGTTTATAGGTATAATTATTTAACAGCAAGCATTTTTCTCGACGAAAAGGATTCTCAAAAATTCTAGTCAGATCAGTAGTTATCTATGTCTTGTGAGTGATCATTTGTCTTTATCATCAAAGTACTGTCATTATTGCAATGCATGTGTGTCCACTGCTGTCAACCTTCTTGGAAGGCAGTCAGTGGGAAAATTAAGTAACCGGTTCTTATTTATTTAATAGATTAGATTCGTACTGGTTCTGCCCACCCATAGATCTAGGAGGACCTCCCTGGGGACCTGGAAAGGAAAGATCAAGGAAAAATCTGGGAGTGTCGCTCCACACCACAAAGAAAGACCTAAGGGGAAGCTGTGGGTGTCGCTTCACACTCCTACGAGAGACAGCGGGAGGATCGTGGTGTACTGCTTCCTGATGGAAGGACTCCACCTAATGCACCCCACTTTCCCTACTGATGAGCCCCACTTTGCCCTACAGTCCCTCGACAAAAGTTCGAGAAGAGTCAGGGGGCAGGGGAGAATTTGTGGGGTACATTGACCTACTCAGCAGAATTCCCATCTATGATCAAGCTGCACTTCAGCAGTCAACAGCAAAATGGCTGCGCTGGCTCCTTGAAGCACCACTGCATCAAAACTGCATTTTGCAGCTACAAAAGGATGGCTGCACCCTCTTGCCAAACACCTATTGGGCGAGTTGGAAGAGGGAGCACACTGAGAAAGGTGCCAGTGTGCGTTCTTGTGTGCAGCAAAAGAAATGAATTGAAAATCAGCGCTGCTCTGCTGCTTGCTTCCCATTGAAAAGACAATATTTTACATGAAAAAGGATGCTGCCCTGATGCTATTTTCATCTATTCATCATCACACTACTTTTATCAGTGAGACCCTGCCAGGCCCACCCATATCCAGATTGTGCTCCAGCAGAAGTGAGCCTTATGACAGGCCATGTCAGGCCAAATTTGAGAAATCAAAAGAAGCTTACTTTCAGCTGCACGGGAAAACGCTTGACTTTTGACTTAAAAAGATTGCTGCAAAAGAGAAACTGACTGGGGCTGCAGAATAATGTGGGAAATTCAGATTGAACCTTTTGAAAGGAACATGCCAGCAGGCTTCGTTACATGTTTAAATGTACTTTTACAAATAAGAGAAATACCTGTTTTAAAAGTGTATGCGGGATAAGGCCCTGTCCTGGCCTACCAATGTAAAGATGTTGGTGCTGGGAAACACATATGGGATGTTTTATTCAACAGGCTTTCTTCTGATGCAAAACAAAATAAAATAAAATGAAGAAATAATGGCATTGGCTACACTGGGAAAATCTGCTCTAACAGGTTTTTCTGCCAGGACATTTGGCTGACAGCAGGAGTGGCCTAACCCCTGAAAGAAGGAGCCACAATAGATTCTAGGACATATGCATGTTCATTTCTACCTTTGCAAAAGTTTGAATGGGCCAGAAGGCTGCATATCACAGGCTCATCAGACTTTTGTCTGTGCTCCAGGCTCAGACAATAGATTCTGGGATACCTACCTGTGAAGTGGGCCAGCGGCAATAAACATTCAATCAAACTGGGAAACCCCCAGTGCCACCCTGAACTGAACTGACAGTTGGTGGTAGCTGAGAAAATAAAATGGGCAGAGTTGAAGAACAAAGGCCAGCTCCATTTGGCTCAAGATACTATTTGATGAATACACTTTTAAGACTGTTAATTCTATAACCGGACAGCTCAGAAATGTAAAGGTTGTACAGTTTAAATGTGATTTCCGTGGCTTTCAAACAAGATATTATGGCTGTCCATAGCATGCATGGGACACAAACGCCAGAAGAATGTGAATCATGGGGAAAGGACATGTGATGGAACATTAAAAATTAATGGGAAGATGCCTTATGATAATCTATACACATGTCTAAAGTTGTAGAATTTTAGATTTAATATTTCTCACTAAATATAGCAAAACATTATTAGATTGGTGAAACAAAGTCCTACAAATGTGAGAATTGGATTGCCATGCTCTGCATAAAATATGTAATCTGCTATGTACAACTGTAAAAATGTGCCATTTATATCAAGACTGGGTTGTGCGAAATTAACTGTGGGAGGTTATGGACATAGTAAGCCCACATCATAAAGCTGATGTCATGTCTCTCAAAGTCCAACCAGCTGACAGGAATGGTGGTAACGATCACCCCTGTCCAATACAGTTGTTAGAGGCAGGCATATCTTAAGCCTACCCCACCATATAATCCTATGATGTCACCATGCCTTATAAATAAGGGAGCCTGATAGCACTCTGGACACTCTGGACACTCTCTTCTGAATTTTCCAGCGCCTGCGTATCCAGATATTCCACCTTCACTCTGCAAGATTCCAGACCCCACTGCCAGAAAAGGGGTAGTTGACCCAGGCCTTCCTATCCAGGCAGAACTACCCTTCAGCACTAAAACCCCATAACAAAATCCCGCTAACTTCAGGGAGAAAGGGGAAAGGTGGCTGAGCCCGCTTTGGGATTCTCCAGTGGCACCTGCTTGCCCAGCTCACCAGCTCCATCCATTTGAGGCATCGCTGTGCCATGACCAAACCTTTGCCCAGCTCTATTTTGCCAGGAGAGCCCGTTATCCGGTGACCAGAACCTTTTGAGTACAGAATTCCATTGGCTGTCCCAAATTCCAAACTCCAGCACTGATTGTGATCATTTCCCCATCCCATAACAACACACAGCATACCCCATCTTGAACCCATTGTCTTTGCCCTATTTTCTAAGTAATCCTATCCATACCCTGATAACTTGTCTAAACTGTTTTAATTCTCTGTGCACCATGTCCTTGTTTTTCTAGTGTTAGCACCATTCTTTCATTCACCCCATCTTGTAACTCCTTAGCAATATTTTGATTAGATAAATTAATTTTCCCCGAAGAAAAGGGGTACACTGCGTGAAGGGTTACAACTGCAGCGTAACTTTTATATTCACAGGTGGCGTTCCTCTTTTCTAGCCATTAAATCTCATGTAAGTAAAACTTTTCCTTTCCTTCCAAACCGATTTTTGTTTTTAACTGCTTTATTTTCCTAAAACCAAACCTCATTCCACCTTGAAAATCTCATTCAATTCTTCAGCTATAGCCATCCTTTCACTTCTATATTGTCCCTGTGATATGCCTCTATCGCCCAGCCCAAAAACCGCATTCCAATTCAGAGTATTTCACCTGTTTTTCTGAGAAACCGTTTTTGACATTTAAAACTGCAAACTAGAAAAAATGCAACTTTCCCATGTGACTGCACTGTGTTATCAATTATAGCCTGCTTTGTGAACTGGTGATACCTTAATTTATAGTTGATAGTTGCTAGTGATATGACATCCATGAGACTTTGATAAAACATATGTACATCATTATTTAATTACACATATAATTAATTGTTTGTTAAAATCCAAGTGTCATTTTAGGCCATTGCAAAGGGTTTAAAATCCGTTTTTGCCTCTTATTTTGTGAGATTCTGTTTGCTGCCACATATCACTGACTATCTGCTGCTTCTGTCTATCCACTCAAAATTAGATTAATTGTGGGTTGAGGGAACATTGCAGGGGGAAATCATAACTCTGGTGCTATCTATCCTAATTGAAAAAGTGCTCCCATTTATTTGTGCTTTGGATATGTTCTTGCGGAAGGTTACCCAAGTGTATTTCAGTAGTTTTCATTTTAATTATCACCCCATTAGTGATTGCTGCCCAATATAAAAATTGTGTGATTTTCTTTGAAATTAAAATAAATAAATATTGCGTTACCACCCACCGGCGGTTCAGGGAGCAGATGGAAAAGTCAAGGATTTTTTGTAACTGTTGGTGGTTGTAGAACCAGGAGCAACTGGCAGGCCTTATGTTTCCAGATGGGAAGCCACAAGTGTCTGACTTGTCGGGATGCATTGGCAAGTAAGTGAGGTTTGAATGATCAAAAGATGCTTGTGTCTCTTTTGGTGTGGGATGATTAATTATGCTTCCTCTGGGGCTCACTGCAGGGACATCATTTAGGGGTCACCAGGGTTCACAACTGCGACCCCCAAAGTCTCCCTTGCTACCCCTGTGGTCTTCCTTGCAACCCCAAAAAAATGTTTTTATTTTTTAATTGTGGTTTCTTGGCTGTTGCCAGCATCATGTGGCTCTTTGTTTCTGGAGTGGCTAATATTCTGCTAGCTATAGCCGGTAAGGTAGCTCAGTGGGTAGAGCGCTCACTGCTGCAATATGTGTGTGATCTGCAGGTTGCAGGTTCGACTCCCGGGAAGGTAGACTCAGCCGTTCTTCCTGCTGCGGTTGCAGCGGTTGATAAATGAGTACCAACACAGGTTGGGTGATATTGTATGTATATTTGTTCTGTATGCAGTACTTAAGCGGAAAGTGATATATTATATAACAACTCATTATCATTTGGCCATGGACAGTGATATCGTAACCATATTTTTCATAGCGTACTTAGACACAATGCTATGTGATGCCACTTCCTGTTTTGTCAAGAGGTGAAAGGTCGTGTTCCATTGCTTCCGTGATGTCACTTCAGGTGGGGTCAGATGGCATCACTTCCTGTGATGTCACCAGATTTCACGGGGCGTGTGATGTCACTTCCGCTGCCCCGGGCATTTTGGTGAAATTATGTCTCTGGCTCACAGGTGCAGAGCACAGTAAGGAACTATATTGTGAGCTGATATCTGTGACACTTGGTCAAAGAGCATAATATAGCGGCAGTGCAAAGAGCTCTGTCTCAGTCGCCTAGATGCAAAACACTAGCCAGAACCATCAATGTGCTACAGTGTATTGGGGTTCAAAATGATAAGTGGTGCAATGCTCTTGCCTAGGGTTCCTTTATGCTATGTTAGGTTTTGTTAATTGGCTTTTATACTGTGCGAATCACCACCGTAGTGGTCTTAAAGCGCCAAAACCATGTATGTATGGGTGATCTTTGACCCCGCTCATGGTGTCAACCAGGCCGTGGTCTGTGGGGTGAAAAAGAAAAAGGCAACAGGTAAGCAGGAAATGGCAAAGAGGGATGAAGTCGGAGAACAAAACAGACAGTCATATGTCACAACAAAAAAGGAAAGATAACATGCAGAAAACACTATAGGGGCAATACAATGTGTTTGCCTGGCCCTCCCCATTAGAGAACCCCCGCCCCCATGGAACGTGATATAAATAGGTGCACTGTACACCTAGATGGAGGAAAGAATTATAGGGGAGTGCAATGCGTTTATGCCCGAGAACATCAAGAAGCAGAACGCAATGTTGAGCCGTGACATGTACCTTTGCATAGGGCACCTAAATGTAGACCAGAACATAGAGCAGTGGAATGTGCTCATGTATGAGAACACCAGAAGAAGGACACAATATAGAACTATGCCATGTGTTTATGTCTCTGAGTTCCTAGAAACAATGCAGCTTTGACTGGGACGGACCGCCAGATGGAGGGAACAACATGGAACAGTGCGATGAGCTTATATCTGATCGAACCTGGATATAGAGAATAATATAGAGCAGTGCAATGCGCATACGTCTGAGATCTCCTAGAGTAAGTACTCCATGAAGAGCAGCGCAATACGCTCATGTCTCAGACCAGCTACACAATATACAAGAGAGTAAGGTGCTTATGTCTGTGTAGTATCACAGATTTATATTAGGGCGCAGCACACCAGCATGTTACTCCTGTGAAAAATACAGAACATGTATACTGGAACTGCTTTTTTTCGGATGTGCACGTCCATGCCCAAAATTCACTGCAGCTTATTTCAAACTCACACGCTAGCCCTGTAATTTCACGAGGCTGCATTTGTCATTTCTCGTGCACTTATCATTAATTTCACAGCACCTTAAAAGGAACGCTTCTTCCCAGAATAAACAGCGCACTTGACACCTGCTTCTCCAGCTCTCCAAGCTGCCTGCTCGGTACAACACATCCGTACCTGGATTGCAGGACTTATACCTTGATGCAGAGTATAATGAAGTCCCGTTTAAGAAACTGGCGCAGGCTTCATCGCTGCTGGGCTCATCATGGCAGTGATCAATAGCACCTTCAGCAGAATTCTCCATAGCGCTTTTAAGTACAGTTATGGACCATCAGCAACCTCCTTTGGGTCCTTTAATCTTGGGATGAACAGGCTATGTATAATAGTTTATCTGGAGTCAGAAAACACCTGTTCATCCCATCCTCGTCGCCATTTGTAGTATCGGGGATGGTAAGAAGACATCTGGATTCAGGTAAGGCACAGGAGACCAGTATATATAAAAGGAGTAAGTTTATTTATAAGTTATAGAGTTACAGGGCTAGTTATATAGAAAGGCAGGGAGCTAAATAGATGACATCCTTTCAGTAAGGTTCTCCCATCCTGTGTCCGCAACTGTAGTTCTTGGAACCCTCAGGTCCCATCACATTCTATATGACATAGCTGTATTCTACTAGCAGCACTGTGTGCACCCAGTGCAGATAGATAGGTACAATACTACACATCTCCCACTCTTCAATTGAACACACAAACAAAATATCACAGACCAGACATTTAGAGAGACTTTCCAAATTACACAATCCTTCACATCAGTAAAATCTATACAACATTCACAACCAAGAAAGCGTATCCACATTCACGTAACTAACATTCAAAACAATCAAGTACACAGTTCACCACCTGCCCGGGACTGCCACTCCCTGGCCTCACAGCTGCCACCTGCAAGCACATACGTTCCTTGCCACACTCTCAACCATCAAAGCGTATCTCCTCCCGCTCCATCTGCCACGTGGAGACAAGGGTCTGCCACACCCAGCACAACCGCATACTCACGCACCCATCAGGAACTATCTAACATTATATGAACCATATATATTATCCTTATAACAATTTCCTCACAACCATAACTACATACACCACCATTCCTCTCAGAAACACCTGTCATTTGCGCCATCAAAATATTCACCCTGCCATAGGAAACAATGAAAAGTGGGAAAATGCAGAAAAGAAAACTCACAAAACAAAGATCACATTAAAACAACGCAGCTGGAAAAAAAAACAGCGCGAGAAGAGATTACACCGCGACAGAGACTGATCAGATCTGAGTCCAAGTGCAAATGATCTTTGAAAACAAAATTGTTTTGAATGCAGCCAAAAAATGAAAGCATCCAAGGTTTAAAAAACATGTTAGGCCAAGGAAAATAAACAGGTAATATATTCATATGCATGCCATAAGTAATATGCCCAAAAAATTGTATACATACCACGCAACATCTGTGTCACATTTAACCATAGGGCACTCTCATTTAACTTGAAAATTACTCAATATTTTCACTCATGTATTACATGACATCAGACGATGCTGTGCCAAAAATAGTATACACTAACATGGCAACAGAACGATGCTGTGCCACTTAAATTATACTTATTCCAATCCACATCTTGGATAATATATTATTAATGAACATATTTCCCCTTTGGAAATAGCACATTTAATATATCAATATGCATTGCAAATATATATGAAATTCAGCATTTGAAGACCTGAAAATCTTATAATATTGTTAAACACTACACTCAGGAAAAAAAAATGTTTTCTTTGTGTTGTTTGTTGGTTAGGTTGTTGGTGTGATATAGTGTTATGCATAAACCCATACAACCACTCATCCTCATAAAGTAAATGCAATCAGCAATTACAGTCAATCACCCTTTTGAATATTAGGACTTACCATTCCATACACCATGACAAAATCCACTTTATGTCTTGCCAGCCAGGCACACCAAATATGCACAAAATCTGGTTCCACAACAATGCAGGAACACACCATTTAAATCATTGCAGTAAACAACTGCACCTAACATCACAATTTATAAATCCATTGCATCTAATGTAAATATGGCATTTAAATTATCTGAAAAACATGTATTGCAAAAACAGATGTACGAAATGAACCCAATTGCAACATCCTCCAATAAATGGAAATAGAATCAGTGCAATTCTCATAAAAAAATGAAAACATAACTTACATCAAAGCAGTAAAAAGATATGTAAAAAGTCTGCAAACGTCCATGAATTGCACGTAGAAATATCTGGTGAACAGAATAGACGAAAGCAGTACCTTAATTGTTCACCTTCAAACGGAACGGGAAACATTGCTGGTGCCCCCAAGCTCCGTTGACTTGTTGTTGCATCGTTACTCACATGACACCGGAGAAAACAGTATTTGTGTTAACTTGCGGCTTCTAAAACAATACCATGCCCGCATCATGGATAAATAGGACAACATCCTGGGTTAGAATATTCACGGACCAGTAAAAACATATCCTTGCCAGTTGCTCTATTGCCGTGTCGAAATTATCCATATATTACTCTTCCACACGTCCTTCATCTAGCGTCATTGTTTGCACATGTGGACCCCCGGCAGCAGTTCCACGCACGGTAAATTAAAAACGAAATCTCTTCCGTGTACGTCACAACGCAAAAGGACGTACAGATGGCCTTTCATCTAATGTACTCCGAATACAGAAGACAACGCTGTACGTGGAACACTTTCACGGCAACATTCGGGGCTCCGCCAACACTCGCTCTGGATTCGATCACGTCATCATTTTTCAACAAGTGCTACACAGAGCAGATCTCCGGCACTGTTCAATTAGTTAACTGTTAGACGTCGTTGCACGACGAAATGCCATTATAAGGCAATTGAATGCACTGCACGCCAAATTATGAACTATCAGCTGAATGCTGAAATTATATGCCACACAGCATATTAGTCATTACATGGCCGAAAACAACAGCTGGCCACTAACTAACGCTGCACTAAACGCTCCCACGCAGTACTTTATCAGCAGCGGCACCAAAAAGGGGATGGTCATGCTTCCCTAGCCCTGTAATTCAGCAACCGCACTGGGCAGCTGGCCCCTAATTCAAACACTGCTGCAACGCCCCTGCCGTGCCGTGCAGTACCTTAATGGACAGCAAAACCAGATGCTCCTCTAGTCTTTTGCATGGCGCTGCCTGCCATATAAACGTAAGACAGCAGGACTTATACCTTGCGCAGGATACATTGAAGTCCTCTCTTACCGGGCATCATCATAAAAAGCTGGCGCTGGGCATCATCACTGCTGGGCTCATCACGGACCTCTGCCATAACCATCTTCATCATGTAAAGAGACAGCAGAATTTCTTCAGTGGGTCCTTTTAACTTGGGATCAACAGGCAAACATATATCAGTCCAACTGGAACCAGCAACACCTGTTAATCCCATCCTCGTCGCCATTTGTAGTATCGGGGATGGTAAGAAGACATCTGGATTCAGGTAAGGCACAGGAGACCAGTATATATAAAAGGAGTAAGTTTATTTATAAGTTATAGAGTTACAGGGCTAGTTATATAGAAAGGCAGGGAGCTAAATAGATGACATCCTTTCAGTAAGGTTCTCCCATCCTGTGTCCGCAACTGTAGTTCTTGGAACCCTCAGGTCCCATCACATTCTATATGACATAGCTGTATTCTACTAGCAGCACTGTGTGCAGCCAGTGCAGATAGATAGGTACAATACTACAGTCTGAGAGCACATGGAAAGAAACAAATAAAGGGCAGTGTAGTGCGCTTACAACTGAGAAATCCGGCTTTCTCAGACGTGAGCGCACTAGGTTTTAGATTCTTATTTCCCCCCTCCACAGTAAGACAGAACAGACTAAGCCGCCCAGCCACCTACCATTCATAGCTGTTTACCGGGGAAATGACATCACATTCACACCCTGGGAAGGGCCATTGGCCCATCAGATGGCTGAAACAGCAGGCGAGAATATACAGTCTCCTCCCGCTGTGCCAGCCACCCAATGCCCATTCCCGGATGGCGCCATTTAAAAAATATATATTTTATGCGGTGAGGCCACAGGGAGCCTCACCATCTTCCCCAAACCCCAAAAGCAACGTACCCACTTCCCCTCCCTCCCAAATGACCAGAGGACCCTACGCTCCTCCGATCCGAGTCGCCATTGTAATGGAAAAGGTCTCTTTTCCCTATGGCGGTGGCCATCTTTTTTCTTTTTTTTTTCTTCCTTGAGAGATTGGCTGCGCAACCAGTGAATCTACCGACAGTCAAAAGAAAAACATTCACACCCCGGATGAACCCCGGGGTGCGAATGGCTTTCACGTGCCAGGTGGGGCAGGGGGCAGACATTGCTGGTAACGGCCTACAACTCGGGCCTACATGGCTCAGGCTGGCGGGATGTTACCGGCCAAGTCCGCCTTCTGCTGGGGCGTGAAAGCCATAATCCTAGTCAGAAACAGAAAGCACAGCCGCTACACTAGCTGCTATTTGCTCACAGGAAACCTGACCCTTTCTGAACCCGGACCCTGAAGATGAATAAAAGCTGATACCTTTGTACATGGTGTTCCTTGTGATCTTGAGAGGGCGGTTACACTCATCCATTGTTCTTTAAATCTTTCTTGCCCATTATGGTGGAAGATTTGACACTGTTGCATGTCACAGTAACTTTTAAATCAGAACCGTGACCCACCTCCAGATGGTCAGTCCTTGGCATGCAAGGCCTGTGATTCCTATGTACCTGTTCTAGCATCCTGTAAGGGGTGAAGGACCTACTTACACACCTATTAGTTATTTGGCCTTAGCACCCATCAGACCTTAGGTCCTCCATTAGACATAACACTACACACACATTTAATTAGTCGCCGTTATTTTACTTTTTCTTTCTTAAACCTTAGCTTATCAACTGGGGGTGACCTTAGTGGCGAGCATTCGGTCCTATTATTTTCAAAGGCGATCATAGTCTCACAATCCGTAAGGATTCAAGCGATTGGGCCTCCAGCATAAAGCATCATTTAGGTCGGGGAATGGTGCTTCACCATACCCAATGGACCAACGTTAACTTACCTATGTTGAAGAATTGGAAACGAGTGCAATCTCCCTCAGTTTCGGAATGGATCTCTGATTTGGTGCAGATATCTAAATTTGAAAGGGTGATCTTATGAAGAAAGAAGAAGAGAGACCTGTTTGATGAAATCTGGGATAGAATCCTGGACATGTGACCTATTCTCTGTATGTAAATGTATGCAGTTTCACTCCCTTCTACTGTGAGCTCATTGTATGTATGTTTTTGTATATATAAAATTGTGATATTGAATTGAATTGTTTCTTTTTCTAATTATTAATAAACAGGTGAATATATAAAAAGTACCTATCTTACAGTCAATATAACAAATTGAAAGTAAATATTCTTGGCAAAGCATAAAGGATGAGTTAGGACATGTGTTTATGCATATTATGCAGCTGAAAGAGTGTTTGGATGTTTCACGCAGCTGGCCAGGGCTATCAATGGAGAAGGGGCCTGCGCCCCCACCTGCAGGATAAGTAGTTTAAAGTTGCCTTCCAATCTGAATTGGCATTTGATGGTGTAAAGGCATCAGCCTTGGTGGTGTGTGCAGTAGCAGCCGGGAGACAGCAGCTGTAATTACGGGAATAGCGCATAGATGCCCATCAAAAAGTGAAAGACTTAAGGATACTTAAGGCCACTTGTTATTTGATCCCTCCTTGGAAGACAAGGTAAACAGAGCTTTCAAAGTTGATAACCATGCGTACAAGCTGAGGAAGGAGTCGGAGTCCAGAAGATCAGACAGGAGTTCCAAGAAGGATATGGTTAGTTGCACGGAAACCAAGATTATTCTTCGTCATGCCACCAGCCCCAGCCCAGCGAATTCTCAGTCTGCGGGAAGGCCTTCTCAAGTGAGTGCACAGCAGATGTCCTGTTGTCAGGACTTTGGGGGCTAGCCTCAGAACGTTTGAAAGAGAATGGGGGGACCACATCATCAGACAGATCGGAAATCAGTGTGGTAAAAAGAGATCCAAGATAGAGTTATTCCATACTCTGATACCATCAGGAGAAAACCCTGATACCCCGCATGAGAACGCGTCAAGCAGAATTTAGATAAGGATTACAGAAGCTGGTGAAAAAGATCTTGGATGCATCGAGAAGGGGGAGGGAAAGGCTTTCAGTCCATCATCTCTTTGGTGCTCAAGCTTCAGCTGGGTATTGGCTCTCCAGAGGATGAACCAGTTTGTGACAGAAGATCATTTCAAGGAACATGTCGTTTTGGTTTCCATAGGCTTACAGGATGCCTACTGCTATGTCACGATTCATCAACCTTTCCCGAGGTGCCTGAGGTACTTGGTGGCAGGAGGAAAGTTTCAATTTCAGGAACTTCCTTTTGGACTGACGACAAAGCCAAGAATCTATATCAGGTTGATGAGTTTGGTAGTGGCCCATCTGCACAAGTAGGGGAAGGTCTTGTTTACATATCTGGATGAGTGGCTCCTATGGATGTCAGCTGAACACCTGCTGGATGAATAATTGCAGCAATTATGTAGCACACTTCAGACTTTGGGTCCATTGATATATTGCCAGAAGTCGGTCTCCATCACAGGACCGACAGTTTCTTGGGACTCATTGGTGGACAGCAAACGATGTAATGTTGCTACCAAAGGAGCACGTGATTAGCTTTCAGACAGTGTTGAACTCATACTCTGGGATGAAGGGGTGTCTGTGAGACATGTGCTATAGGTTCATATAGCACCTTGTGTCTTTGTGGTGCCATGTGCGAGAATACACCTTTGACCTATGGTCAATCATCTGCTACATCATTGGGACCTGAGGTCAGGCGGTTACAAAGTGAAGATCCAATGCCTACATTTCTAAATCTCAGACTGCAATGGGGTATCCACAAGGACAATCTGTTGAAGGGGTTCCCCTGGCATGGCCATCAGAAACCAGACTTATAACTGACACCAGCTGCCTGAGGTGGGGGGCAAATTTGGGGGACCAGAGGACACAGGATAGATAGGTAGCCAAGTAAGCGTCCAGGTTTCCAATTGGAGGAAGCTGCAGGCAGTTCTCAGGGCTCTCCAGTGGTTCTCCCCATACATACAGGGAAGGCCAGTCCTTTTCAAAACAGACAACAGTACAGTGATGGCATACATAGATCACTAGGATCAGGGTTACGGTTGGGCTCCCTAAATCAAGTGGCAGACAAGATTGGGATCTGGACAGGACACAAACTATGACACATCAGGGGTGGACAAATTCAGGGTGGATTAGATAAGCAGCATCTTCCTGTCATCCTATTTGGAGCTGAATCCGCAGGTCTTTGCAGGAATTTTTGGGTAGTGGGTATGTTTGAGTCCCCCTTGAATACCAGGCTCCCCAGGTTCTTCTCAAGTTATCAGTTCACAGGGCCTTGGACCTTGATGACAGCTCATTGGCCAGTGGGGCTCTTATATGCTTTAACCCCTTTACCTCAATTCCCAAATGTTCAGATACGAATTCAGGACTCTGATTCACAAGTCTGGTGACTCTGGTGTGGCCCAGGAGAAGTTGGTTTCCTCTTTTGTTGGAGATGTCCATGGAACAATGTTCCTATTAAGTGAGGATCTTGGTCTGTTAGTATTAGAAATATATTTTTAGAATGATGGGAAAGATCACATGGGGGCCTGGAAGTTAAGAGGTTAAAAGGGAACGTTGGCAAAAGCAGGGCCATTTCATCTGGCCAAGATTTTGCAGGACTCTGTGACATATCTGACAAAGCTGTCACTGACTCCCCGGGAAAGGTCTTCCCCCACATGTCCAGGAAGGGGCAGAATCTACATGAATCCAACCCTGGGGGTGGCTATCTGTGTGAGGACCACATAGAGGGAGACCAATCTCAGGAGAGTAGAGGCAGTTTGCCTTGGAAAACATCAAATAACCCCCTCTTTGAGAGGACTAAGAATAATGTATTATATTCATCTCAAACCTACATGGCATACTGTGTTTCTGAAGATATCGAAACCCATAAGCAAACATTCAGTGATCCCTAAGAATCCACTAGGATGAAGAAGAGAACAAGAGCAATGCAGAGTAACAGCAGCAGGAAGCATACAATGTGATATAGGGCCTCATTACAAATCAGGCGGTCCGGAAATAACGGTGGCGGTAAACCCGCCGCCACCGTTGTTTCCGGACCGCCTGATCCCGACTCCTGCAGGCGGGAGGTGATGTTCCCGCCAGGTCAAACACCACCGTCTTTTTGATCATATGACCTGTGCCAGGAACTTTAAAACAAAGGTTCAAAATTGAGAAACTTCTTTCCTGATGCGATTCTGGAAACAGAAGGGATGTGGCATCAGCTGAGCAGGAGAGGGGTCGAGAGTACACTGGCGAGAGAAGCTCGAGAACAGGAGGGCTGTGGTCACAAGATACAGACCAGAGGAGGCTCGGCCGTGAAGACCAGAGCGGTGAGAGAACCAGAGAGCACAGGAGATGCCTAGCCAAAGAGAAGGAAGACCGCTACACTGGACGCCACCCACAGAAGATGCTGAAGCAGCCAGAAACTACTGGTCATCCCAAGCAAGCAACAGGGGACACCAGGGTGCTTTGCTGCGTGCACCGAAAAGGGCATGAAGCGAGAGAATTATGTGAGGAGAACAGGGCAAGGGAGCTGGAGCTTTTAAGCCAGCATTGAGAATATTGAAAGTGAGAGACTGGGGAAAGCAGGACACCCAGAACAGGGACAACAGTGAACCCAAACAAGCATTGGCCAAAGCCAAAAGGGAGAGGGCAAGAACCGAACGTTGGCATAAGGGAAAATTGTATGACACTTGGAAAAGTCCTGTCAGGAGAGTATACCAGGCACAGTTAAGGCGAGTCAGGGACTTGCACCCTAACACAGAAGGCTACGAATGTGAGAAGTCCTAGCAGGAGTGTACACCAGGCACTTGAAGAAGAATATACGTTTACTAGTGTGAAAGCCCATGTGTTCCTATACTGCATCAAGTGTATGAGTGACGCTATGCACCTAGACAGCCATATAGAATGTACTGAAAGTGTGGAAGGATGTCAGCGCGCATATATGGACATCATGGAAATCTGGTGAGGGTAGAGTGATGTCATTAGAGGATATATAAACCTATGCTGAAACTATATGAAAAAACTTAAGAGTGATAATGTAACTGAAGCACCAAGAGAAACATGTAGCTAAGGCTAAAGAAATTGTGAATACAAAGAAGATGAAGTAACTTACTGGTCAATAATTGCAAATATGCAGTAACGCAAGGTAGAAAGGAAACATATAGAGGCTTGCTATAGAGAAATATATAATGTTCCATGGACAGCCATGATAGGAAACTAGACACTGATTCATGTCGAATTCAGCCAAGCTTCCTCAGGGACAGACCAAGGTTGCAGAATCAGGATAGGCTGGAAAGTTCTGTGTGCAGAACACCAGGAAAGCTATGTTGGCCCAGGATCAAGGATACTATTTTAAGGAAATACTGCAAGGCACAAGGGGAGTTAAACAAGATAAGCTATGAACAAGGTGAACAATTGTATGAACATTTCTCTAAAGAAGAAGAAAACATCTGCAATGGCCAAAGTCTTGGACAATTAAAAGTGTATAAAGTGTATGCCAGTTAGAGTGAGCAAGTCTCTAGAGGCCAAGAGGAGTAACAGCGCCCTGCATAATTGAATCAAATATCAGTAAATAGAAGGTTGAAATGGACAGATTCGTGGTCTCTTCACATGTGACTCAGAAGTCGAAAACAAGGGCTATTCATTAGAGCCTCTGACGAAGATAGTGGTGTGCTCACACTCCCCTGAATGTTCCAGAACAGTGAGCAGGCTGCAAGGTCAACTACAAATGGAAGACTTTGGCTTATGGTTGACGATTAGTGATGATGGACTAATTGGGGAAATGGGGAGTAGTCTGACGGGATTCAAACACCTAAGTTTCGTTTCACCTACGTGCTGCTAAAGAGCGAAAAGTCGAGGGTTGGGATAGCATCTCAACCAATCAGTGGGTCTAAGGGTCAACCTAACTTACAATGTTGTGTAGAGCAGGAAAGCCGCCCCCCTACCTCCCATATGCTGCAGACCTGAGATTGTGCCGTGATTGACACATGCAGTTGTGCTAATACAGCAGCGTGTGTTCGAGAGAAGATACCCAGATATGGAGCCTCCTTAAAGAGGGAACCAACACCAGTGCACCATTGCTTCTGCTGAATGTGATAGGTGAACAAATTTGGGTCCATTACTTTACCACCCTATTTACTGAACCCACCAGCTATATTAACACTGCAAGCACACGTAAAAATGAATTAAATGTATTGCTGATTGATCACACAGACATTCTTATGCATATCAAAAAATGTAGCTACTCTAGAGCGCCATGGCCCAATGGACTTTCGAATGCCACCTTAAAAGCCCACCCAAAGCAGTGGGCCTCCATTTTGCATGTTATATTTCAAAATGTGATTTGCAGAGGCACCATTCCTGCTTCTTGGAAACAATCAATACTTATTCCAATATTCAAAAAGGGAGACCAGAAAATACCATCACATTTTCGACCGATTGCCATTTTGGACATTCCTGAAAAATCTTTGCCCGATAGGTTCTCAGAGACTTAAACAAATTGGCCGAAATCTGCAGATATGATGGATGTCCATCAATCCGGATTTTTATCAGGTGTCAGAACAGCTGTTCATTTAATCATTACATTAGCACTAAAAAGCAAGTAGTAACATCAAAGCAACCCTAATATCTTGCATTTATAGATTTTAAACAAGCATGTGATTCCATCTCAAGAACACTCCTATGGCAACAATTATCTGAAGCAGGTTGTACACCATATATTTGGAATTTATTAGATCAAGTCTACACCAATACGTCTATCCAAGTGAAATTAAATCAAGAAGGACTCTTATCTCGGTCCATTTGCACACATGTGGTCTTAAAACAGAGATCATTCTAGCATTGATCCTCCTTAATCTTTACATTAGAGACATTGATAAACATCTGGACACCACTAGAGCTTTCCCACCTAAACTTGGACACATCCAATAGCCTGACTCCTCTATGCAGATGATCTTGTTAAGACCAGACCCCTATTGGCCTCCAGAGACAACTTAATGCACTGCAAAAATATGATTTGGAAAATGTGCTCATGGTCAATACCCTTAAATCGAATAGCTTGAGAATGCAGTGCACTAGAGGAAGAAATTGAATTTCCACCTTCAAATGGACCATAGGAACATAGATACTTGATATCATCCATGAGTACAAATACCTAGGCCAAAACATTAATGACAGCGGATCAGAGTCACTATACAAATGTGAGATGAAATACAAAATGGAATCAATGTGCTCGAAAGCCAAATTAGTACATCGAAAATACACCAAATTCTCCTGTTTCCCTTTATTAAACTTCTATAAGCAAAAAATCATACCTCCAATAACATATTGCGCTCATGCCAAACTCCCTGAAAACCATCTGGATTGGGACTATTTAGAAGGAGTGTTCTGGAAGAACATACTATCCATACCATAAAGTTTTTCCATCCAAGTAATTCGCCATGAATTAGGACTCATATTGCTTAAGGCCGTCGTCTCTTGGCACTCTAAAATGTTTTTTAGAAAATGCATAATGAAAGCAATGTTTAAATCAACCCTAATATCAGCACTAGCACTTGTTATAGAAAAGTTACCTACAATAAAGTACCTCCGGGTTTGGAGTGCTAGATAAATAAATAAACAAACAAACAAAATAACCACGACAAACTGCTAGACACTTGGAAAGAATATTGTATCCTGACCATGAAGAAAGACGATATTGATACAAATCTGTTAATTACCAACCCTGAGCGTGCAAAGCAAAAACGTTGGTACTTTGATTGGAGTAGTGCTAGGGAAAATGTATCCAATACAAGATCTTTACTTCTGGAAACTTTATTCCAAAAAGGTTTAACCAAATCCCAACATATTTGCAGAGATTTCCAGACCAAACTTATCACACTCATCTAATGAGACTGTGTTTTAACCTATGGCCCACAAAAGCACTGCTAGGAAATAAAAGTTACGTGCAGATTTTGTATTCTCGATATACACCCAGAGACCACAGAACAGCTACTTGTACATTGCACTAACTTAATCTCATTAAGGAAGGAATATTTCTACACATTTTTTTGTGAACTTTGTTCACTATCGCCCCATCAAATGGGGGTCATGTATTTTAATGCTCAACCTATCTCTAAATTTAGCTACAATTAATTTTTTATTGAGACTGAACATATAAATGCATTTATCCATTGTTATACATTTCATACCTTTTGTTAGTGTACGTCAGATATAAATGCATTACCAATAACCTATAATAGGAACGCAACATGTGCTGTATGTTTTACTTGATGAGGGATGGGGAAGCCTACCACTCCCTCCCCCTTTTACTAAATTTATGATAAGGAAGAAAGCCAGAAAGCACTGCAATCACCCATTCTATTTCGGACGAATTCCAAATGGACACATGATTGACAAATATGTCGAGAGGCATCACCTCAGGCAGCCATACCGCCCCAGGAACATACAAAACTATCCATGTGTGGATGAAGAGCCACAGGCCGTGATTAAGGATACCTGTATGAACAGATTTGAATACACACCAAGAAGCCATGTTGCTGACGTCGTTAGAGACACCACGACATAGCAGCATTAGACATAAAGCACACATGCCATCTGCACTTTGGGACATAAACACGCACTTGAATACATGAAGAACACAAGCGTACAGTTCTATAGTTAGAGGACAGATACATATACATACTGTCATTGCTTTTGTTATTTTTGCCATTAGCCAAAGCAGCAACACAAAAACCGCAAGAGACAAGAGATCCCAAGCAAAGCTTGAAGATGCTTACATGCAAACAACCCTATGGAACTGCAGGAGCACCTATAGGACCTGACAGAGCCAAGTGTAACTAACCTATGGAAATGTAGTATAGCATGGACACTGTAGAAACCGCATTATACGGTTTAGGAAAATTACAACAGGCCTCCAGGCCTCAGAGCAGTAGATGAGCTGAGGTGACTCAGTCTGGACAGAGAGCAACATGTGTGAAACAGCACTGGCAGCCAAGACCAAGAGATAAGGATGACATTACAATCCCCAGATGACAAAGGGATCAGCTGCAGAAAAGACTAATAAATCCTCATAAATTTGTGGTCTCTGCACATGTGACGCGGCCGAAGCAGACAATGGATAGCGAACAGTGGTGGAAAGGAGCACTGCTCTCAGGCCACCAGACACAGACAGCAACAAGTAAGCAACAATATGCAACAAGTGTTGCACCGATCAGGAGAGCACTCTCATGAGCTAAGGTGGTACACAAAAGTTACAATGCAGACACATAGTTATTCTTATTACCTTGTAGAGGTACACAGCGGGCTGAGAACCTTTGCGGGTCCTAGGCCTGGGGGCATCAGCTCTAGCCAATCACAGTTTATCACTCTAGGGGTGGGTAGCAACGGGCAAGAACCAATGGTAAATCCACCACACTGCAACAATGTTATAGTTAGTGACTTGGGGATTGGGCCAGGCCTGCCACCTGACATGCGAGGACCAGTAGAATAACATCTATAAGGTCCACTATAGGTGGTATAATACACAATACCCAATCATCTGGTCCAATAGGTTTTCTGGGGAAGGGCCCAGGTTGTGACATCACGCTGACCTAATTAGGTAGTAAAACAAGCCTGCGAGCTGAGAAAGAGCAAGATGTGCATGGATTTTCTCTATTCCTGTGCTGATCTCTGTTGGCTTTGCCTGTAATAAACCACAGTTTGAATGAACTTGCTGTTGACTGAGTCCTCCGTGTATCCTGGGGGGAGGGAATCGGGCCCTCCAAGTCCATGGACTTCCAGTGTCCCTCTGGCATACCGGGGGTACCTCCCCAACAAGGTGGTAGCAGAGTGGATGGTTAGCTGTGCCAGCCCAGCACCACGTCGTCTCCTTCACCGCCGAACCTGAGAGGCTGCAGGACTCTTGCATATTTTGACAAGACAGGAAAACGTGTGCCCGTGTAAAGGCTATCAGGAGCCCCTTGGAAATCATCCTGCCCGAAATCAGCAATTAGTCCATGCAGACCGGAATGGGGGGGTGGGCGCCTTGAGGAGGAATCGGCAGCCGAGCAGCACCAGCAGACCATGGTGTGTAATGATTGACCCAGTCTAATGGCAACTGTGGGTGCAAGGAAGGGTATTGAGTGTTGTGAAGTATTTTTTAGTAGCGTCAAGTACTGTCAAAGTATTGTCTAGCATTGTCAAAGTAGTAGGGACAGAAGCAGAAGGAGAATCCTTTTTCTATGTTTAGGGCACATTCGGTTTTAGAGGTAAAAGGTTCTGGTGAATAACCTAGACTATTGACTCAGGGCACAGATGAGAGAAGATATGTAAATATTGGTATTCCTGTGGGTGGGCATTTTAGCTCGGGTCGTAGATGACGGTATCCCCATAAGGGTTAGCAATGGAGCTGGCCTAGATTGCGGAAGGTGAGTTAACTGGTCAAATCTCCTGGAGTGAGATGTTTCACACGCTAGGTGACGCAGCTGCTGCACTTCTACCACAAGAGACTATTGGTATACTCTGGAGGTGGGAAGACAGCTGTGGGGTTTTTGTATGGTTTGGGAGTAACAGGCTACTACAGTTTGTGCACAGTATTTGTTTGTGTATTACCTTGTCTAGAACTGGTGACATCACCCATAGTTTTGCAGATAGGACATGGAGTGCACGAGATGATGAGAGCTAGAATTGGAAACTTGGGATTGGAGATGAGGTGAACCAGTGGCAGTGCAGGGAAGGCGCATGCACAAGATTTTGGATGTGCCTGGGGAGGCAGCGAGTTTGAAGGAGGGGCGGTGGGTGGAGCACACCTGATAAGTTGTGGAGAAGCTTGTAGAAGCTGAAAAGTATTGCCATTATATTGTGCCTTTCTCCCTTAACAGTGGACTATCGAAACCCTTGACTTGAGATCAGGTAAAGGTACTGATTAATGGACCAGTGGAAATGCGGGGGCGACACGCGCCTTCCGCATTTGTGTAAGAGCCTTCAGCCTTACAGAGAAATAATTTGCAAGTATAACATAGAATGGTCCAAAAATACAGAGTGGAAGTTATCGAAACCATGGCCACCTTGTCGAAGTTTCTCCAAAGACATGCAGAAATCACTACTGACACACATACAGGATACTTATAAGAGGAAGAAATTGACAAAGTGCATGGCTATATTTGAGTTTTGGTGCATGTTTCAGGAGAGGGATGCCGCGAGGCGTTAGTGGATCATGAGCCAGCAGGAGGTGAAGCAACCATGGATTCATACCTCCGCACCTCCCCATGTCTCTCCAGGTGCAGCATCCAATGACACAGATGATGAGCAAGGGATGTATCCAATGCGAGAATTGAGGGCAGCAGAGGAGTACTCAAATCCGACATACAAGCAACCACCATACACTAAGGAGCAAAAGCCGGTAAGCACAGGACGGCAGGCTATCGAGCGAGATGCAACCAACAAGGCGCAGGAGGAAGGCGAAGGAGGGGCTCAGGGGCATAGCCATGAATGAGTGGATAGGAGGGCAGATACATCTGAAACTGCAAGGGAAGACAGATGGAGAGGCAGAAGGGGCGACAAAGGCAATGGAGGGTCTGAAGAGAGGCAGCGAAGCAACAGACTGGGCACAGATAAAAGAAGACAAGAAAGAGGAGGAACAAGAGGAGAAGCGCGGAGAGAGAGCAGGGAAAGGAGGAGAGAAGATATATTGGAGAGAGAGGATAGGGAAAGAAGAAAGGAGGAGGAGAGGGAGTGCATTGAAAGGGAACGAGAGGAGAGGATCGAAAGAGACCTCAAGGAAAGGAAGAGGGCAGAGCGGAACAGAAGGACGAGGGAAGTGGAAGAGATAGAAAGACGAAGAGCAGCAGCAGAGTGAGAAAAATGCAAGTGAGCAGAATGGGAACAGAGGAAGTTAGAGTTGGATAGGTTGGCAAGAGAGCGAGTGTGCGCAGGGAGAGAGACGAGCGAGCGATAGGGGCAGTAAAGCCACAAGGAATTTTAGATAGAGGAAATGACATACTTGAGAAGGACCAACGGACAGAACCAGACAGCACCAGCTCACGAGGCAGGAGCACTGTAGAAAGGGAGAGAGCAGGTCAAGGAAATTGGGCAAGGGGAAGCAGGTACGACTTAAGAGACATCGGCCTAAGTACAAGACCTAACACAGACTTGACATCTAGGAGACTGAGTTTCACAGACGATTTTTTTAGTAACATGGATACAGGGTCTGACCCTGATGACAGGTACAGTGGGGATGAGAGGGGGAGCAGTCCCAACCCCAGCTGACAGGGACAGGGACAAACAAGCAGGTGGCATGGGAGTTCAGGATGCACACAGGGGCAGTGGGAGGGAGCAGTTCGAATGAGCACATGCAACTGATAACCGACTTCAACACCCAACAGGACACAATCCATACATTGATAGGCTTTGAGACCACCCAGGATGAAGGAAAGGGGAGACAGCATGGGCTTGCTCAAGGGGATGGTTGACCAGGAGGTATGACGACAGCAGGAGAGTGCCCATACTAGAGCAAATAGATGTATGCACAGGTACCGAGAGCAAGAGAGGGGATTGACAAGTAAGGCTGATTAGAAGAACAAAGGAGGAGGAGGCAGCATTCACACAGATGTCTTTACTAGAGAGAGGAGTGGTCAACCTCAGTATGTACCATGGAAGCACACAGACAAGGAGAATGTGAAGTGTAGGTTACTGTTGTTTAGTGCAGTGGCTGAGAAATTGATCTATGAGATGGAGAAAATGACAGCGGGGCACAGGTTAGGTGTAGGAGGCTTAAAGGCACTTTTAGTATCGATCTTAGGAGACGCAGCTGATGATGAATGGAAAAGGGCAGGGTACCCATGGGTGATGACACAAAACACAGAGCATGGCGTTTCGCCATGTGCAAACTGCAGGGCGTAACTATGGCAAGCATTGAGGACACAATACCCAGACATGTCAGACATAGGGGCGATTACGCCACGAAAGATGAGGGAAGATGAAGCCCCTCTTCAGTTCATTCAGGAGATTCAAGAGCTCTGGTGCCTTGAAACTCGAGAGACTTGGGGCAAAAAAAGGAGCAATATTTTATCACATACTGGTACAGGAACTACCAAAACCTGTTCAGAAGTGTTTAAGAAAACCGGTCGGGATGGGAGCAAGGGGATGGCCCAAAATACAACTCACTATAGTTCACCATTGGAGGCTATGGCAGGAGAAGATTAAGAAAAAGGAGGAAGACAGAAAGATGGATGAAGCAAGGGTAGTGCAGAGAAAACTATTGATGTATGCGATGGAAGGGGCAGTCATAACCAGCCCCAGCCCACAGGCACCGCAGCTGCAGCTACAACCACAGCAGTTTGCACCACCCATGGGAGGAGAGTTCATGGCATGGGGTGGCCCACAGCAAGGTTTCTGAGGAAGGGGAGCCCAACAGAGAGGGCGTGGCTTTGGACCACAGATGCATCACAACCAAGTGGGTTTC
Source organism: Ambystoma mexicanum (assembly GCF_040938575.1). Taxonomy (NCBI): domain Eukaryota; kingdom Metazoa; phylum Chordata; class Amphibia; order Caudata; family Ambystomatidae; genus Ambystoma; species Ambystoma mexicanum. The sequence continues at coordinate 600,122,127 of NC_090936.1, forward strand.
CAGGTGGGTTTTGAGGATTTCGGCAACAGATGCAGCAGTACCCAGGGGATTTTTTTGGGGGGTTTTCATGGGCAAGGGAGGGATCTACCACAGTGTTGGACCTGTCAGCAGACAGGACACATTTCACGATTGTGTAGATACAGGGGGATGCAACAGAATTGGGGAGGACAGGGCCAGCAGCCCTATCAAGGGGACCAGGATGATTATTATGCACACAACCAGCAACAGCAAGGACAGATAAAGGGCACATATCAACAGATGCCACAAGCACAAGCCCCACAGACACAGATGCCAGCACCACAGTATTTAGAAAGCACCAAAGATTTGAGGGAATACACAGCAATTAGAACAGACACAGAACAATGACGCACCAGCACACATGGACACAGTGGCAACAGTTCCCATCAGACAATTAGGAGGAGTTAGCGTGGTGGGGAACAACCCCTTTACAGGGAATGGGATGCCCCGGTTCCCTCAATAGGACAGCCCAGAGACAAACCTGATGTGTCCCATCCTGTCAATCACACCGAAACCTGCGGAGGAACCTCTCATGGGGGTGGCGATAGGTGACAACACTTTTTCCTTTCTTGTTGACACTGGGGCGACTAGGTCCTGCATTAGGGAAGGAGCATTTAAATTGTCAGGTGATGTCATGAACACTCAAGGATTCTCTGGGGCTCGGGAAGTGGATCCTTTTACAGGCAATATCTCACTCTCTATAAGAGATCACAATCTGTCACTACCTTTGCTTTACTCTCGACAGACACCTGTAAACATTCTGGGATGAGACATTATGAGCAGACTGAACATGACCATCTCATTTACAGACAAGGGAATAGTGTGCTCTAAACCAGGCATACACATGCTCAATGTAAGACAGATTGTCCAAGCATATTGTGGACGCAAGGTACAGCGGGGGGTAACAGTGGATCCAGAAATGTTCCATTATGGAACTGACATTGCCATTGCATGACCTCCAGGAATTGCAGGGAACATGTGGCGAGTTCCCAATGAGTATCTTTTCAGACCAGAGTTACCAAAGAACGAGCCAGAGGGAACCATAGTGCCAATAGAAATAGAGACAGTAGTTGCAAGACAGGATTGGATTGCAGTACATGGGATGGGTGACACAGGACAGGCATGGAGAGCATTGATGGCCGTGGCAGCGGGATGCAGGTTGACAACAGTGACAGACGAAGAGCTTTTGTGGGAAAAGAGGCTAGAAATAGAGATGGTGTTCAAAATGAGTGTGACTTTTTGGTTACAAATCCACTACAGAGAAGTGCCACAGTGAATGGCAATGTCGCTGGAGGCACCGCCCACATTCTGGGAGGAGGACATGGCCAAGGTACCCAGCACCCTATGGACTACAAGTCCCTATGAAGTGGGTTGCATAAGGAGCATAGACGGAGTGAAGAACAAGTTGAAGCCAGGATCAATTTTACCCAGAGTAAAGCAGTACCCCCTGACCAAAGAAGCAAATGAGGGCATTTATGAGACAATCACAGCCTTGATTGAGGGAGGCATTTTTGTACCATCAGAATCCCCACGTAACACTACGGTGTACCCAGTGTGCAAGGCAAAAGGAGGATCATGGCACTCCATACAGGATTTAAGGCCTCTTAACCATATTGTAGAAGCAGAGTATCCTTTAGTTGCAAATCCAGTGACAATTTTGTGCAGCATTCTGGCAGAAGCTGCCTGCTTCACAGTCATTGATTTGAAGAATGCATTCTTCTCAATGTCACTACACCCAGATTCACAAGACTTGACCAGCTTTATGTATAGAAACCAAAAGTGGAAACACACTTGTTTACCACACGGTACTGCAAGTCACCAACTATCTTTAACAGAGTGATACAGATCGACTTGAGCAACATACAGATGAAAAGCACAGTTTTACTATATGTAGATGACATTTTGATCTGCAGCACAACATATCAGTTTAGGAATGACTCAGTACACATGCTGACTATGTGAGCTGACAAGGGATACAAGGTGGACAAAGCCAAGTTACAGTACTGTGAGAAGGAGGTACTGTACAATGGTCAGACAATATCACAAAATGGCCGACAGATCACCCCAGAGAGAGCAGAGACATTACGCAAGACACCTAAGCCCACGACAGTGAGGGAAATGCAGCAGTTCTTAGGATTGAGCAACTACTGCAGAGCATGGTCTTTGACTACAGCGCATACACAAGACCACTACTAGGCACACTGAAAGAAACACAGAAAGGAAACAAGACACTGACATGTACCACAGAGATGACTGAGGCTTTCAGGGAACTGAAGGAAGCAATAAGCACAGCGCCAGTGCTGGGGATCCCAGACTATAAAAAGGAATTTTTCCTGTTCTCTCACACTGACGGTGCAGTGATGAAGGCAGTACTGGCACAGAAAAGCATGGACCACAAGCCAATAGCTTACTATAGTAGACAACTCGACCCAGTAATGAGAGGACACTATCAGTGCGAACAAACTTTGGCAGCTGCCACATTCGCAGTGGAGAAGTCAGCAGCCATAACCATGGGGTCCACCACCACTCTTTATGTGGAGCACACCCTCTTTGCAATACTGCAGAAGCCAAAGAGCACTCTGACTACACAAAGAGCACGAGGCTACGAGGTAATGCTCTCCAATGTAAGCCTGAAAATAGTGATATGCATGATTGTCAACCCAGCAACATTTTTACCAGACAGGAGACTATGCACACGACTGTACAGCAAACATAGAGATGTTCAGTGGCACTTGCATGGTAGAGGAGGATGCACTTGAAGGGGGGAGACCTGCTCTACATTGACGGGTCATCAACAATTGACCAGACAGATGGGGTCAGGCATACTGAGACTGCAGTGAAAAGTCTGAAGGAAGGCAGGACAAGTGAAGTGGTAGCAAGTGCGTGACTGCCATCCCATTACTCAGCACAAGCAGCACAACTAGTGGCCTTAATACTACCACAGGAAAACAGCATAGAGAAGGAAGTGACAATCTATTCTGACTGTATCTATGTGACAGAGTCAGAATAGTAAAGTCCAGATTATCACGTTGGCTCAGGAGGGGGTTCAGAAGGGCAGGTGGGACTCCAGTACAGCACACACTTTTTATGGGCAGACTGATTGAAGTAATTGCTTATCCGACACAGATAGCAATCACGAAAGGGGGAGATCCCAACTCATGGGGAAATAAGGCAACAGACCTTGAGGCCAAGTGTGCAGCATATTTTGGAGAGAAGTGGGAACTAGGAGAAGCCTCAAATGAGAGAGAGTGCACCAGAAATATGGTACTCACGGAAGGGTACAACGTGCTCCCTGAAGCACAGATTATGGAGTTGCAGGGAGCTGCACCCAAGGAAGAGAAGGAGCTGTGCATAAGGAGAGGATGTTCAATGTCTCCAACAGATACCCTATGGCGGCAGGACAACAAAGGGAAGTTGGTGATGACACTAGCATTACTGATCACAGCATTAACACAATTGCACTATCCAACACACACAGGGAAGGAAGTCATTGCTACACGCATTGGAGAAACATGGTTCTGTCCTAATTTAAACAAACATGTGGCTGAATTTGTGAGCAACTGTTTTACCTGCCAGCAGTTTACAGCAGGGCATACTTTGAGAGTTGTGAGAGGAGTCATACCGAGACCAGTAGGCCCATTCCAGCATTTACACGCAGATTATGCCAACATATCCAAGTCTGTCAAGGATATTGCTATATGACAGTGGTTGTGTACTCATTCTCCAGTTGGATTGAGGCTGGGCCCTGTTCACATGCTGATGCCCTTAGAGCAGGCAAGTTCCTAGTCAAGGAAGTTTATCCAAGGTGGGGCGTGTGTGAGGTCTTGCGGTGTGACAATGGGCCTCACTTCGCAAATGAAATGTTTCAGCACATCACAGCATTGTTGGGCATCCAACACAAGTTCGCCTGTGCATACCACCTGCAAGCAAATGGAATGTGGGAACGCCTGAATGGCCTTCTGAAAGTGTGCATAGCAAAGACACAGCAGAGTACCAAAAAGAGTTGACTGAACTGTTTACCTCTTGCACTGTTTGCATTGCACAATAAGCCTGGGTACGACCACCATTTAACGACCCATGAGGTGGTGCCTGGATGGCGCATGCTTCTTCCCCTGGTTTCTCCCACAAGAGCACTCAAGGATTGTGAGAATAGTGCAGATGTGTTAGGTCAGGAGAATAACAACTATATTACTTTTTTGGTGGCTAGCGCTTCTTTTATCTCTCGCCAGATACAATGAAACCGGGGGGCCCAGAAGACAGCAAAGAGAGCAACTGTGACAGTCCACCACAAGACTCTGGACTCAAAAACCCTGTGAGAGTGGCAGACATAGTCCTCCTCAGGAATTTTGCAAGGTGCTGGAATGCTCACAGGTGTACCGGCCCGCATATCGTGGAGCAAGTGGGCGACCGGGTTGTCAAACTAGAGGGTAAGACAGTCTAGAACCACTTGATGGACGTAAAGCCCTACAAAGCAGCTACCTCTCCTGGCAACAAGGTCACCTTGACCGACAGTGCCAACGTTCAGCACCTGGAAGAGCTACAAGCGACTTCTGAGCTTACCCGACTGAGAGAAGGACATCCAATGATCATGCGCTCCCGAGCAGCAGAATCAGAGACAGGAACACTCATTGACATAGATTAGGGTACACTGTCTGTTTGTTATTTTACCTTTTCTCACACACAACCAGCAAGGAAGCCGACATAACTGTTACTGTTTTTTATAATCATGTTTCCCTCTATCCGTCACCCAGAGACATTCTCCAAATAGTTTGTCCATGCTGTAAGGAGACCCAGCAGATTCTGAGCCCGATCCCCCAGAGTATACTATCTTGCCTTTATAGAGTATTTTGGCCAAACATACCCGCAGCAGGAGCCTGGTGATCCCCCAGTGCTTGCCACTCCAAGAGACCCATCAGTAAGAAAATTGTGGGAAGAAGTGTTTGCTTTTGCAATCAGTGTTTATTTGGTCCACAAGCCCTGAGAGGTACTTACACAGCTAACAAAATAAAGCATTTATTTGCACATTTCAGGTGGGCAACTCTATCTTCAAGCTTCAAGGATCAAGCAGCGTAACTGAAAATGAGGGAAACAATAAAGAACATTATTATTATGTTGTGTCTGTTATTATTTCCAAGTGGGTTTATGGGCTTTGTAGTGTGGTGAAAATACCTTGCTAGTACTGCCGCAATACCCTCTACTAACATTCCCCCAACCCGAGCAGGTGGAACGACCATGTCAGGTGGACAGGAGAACACTGCTGATAAGGTAAGGAGAGGTAAGTGCAGAGTTGACATGAAAGGGGTTGACATGTATCTCACCGACACTGCTTGAGTGTCTAATAATATGTGGTACAAACACATGACAAAAGTAGGTATGGTAACCATGGTGGAGAGCTGTTATGTCTGCTCTTTAATCCCCTATGCCATGAGTGCGCCAGGACATTCATAGCAACTGAAATAACTGCAGCAAGAGCACAATGCCTAATGTAACTCTCGATGGTGCAAACTCGAGAAAGGTTTCAAGGGAAACCAGCCACGCTGAGATGAATGTCTAAAGCAACGTTCCCATATGAAGATAATTAGATAAAGATATTAGACATGATGAACAATTATTGGCTACTAGATGAAGCTATACAGTACATAACTGATGGACCTGACAAGGGAGAAACTAAGACTTTCACCCTGAAGGAGCCACCATGTCCTTGGACAGAAGTGAGGGAGACAGGAGGAGAGCCTGGTTGTTGGGAGAGACCACAGATACTAGTGTATGGCCAAGTCTACACCAAGGATGGATGGCAGGATGGAGTGGTGGGAAGCAAGGCACTGACACTAGCACAGTCACTAGTAAACAAGGTATAGGAAGAAAATGACAAGTACCTGAAGGAGCGGGACATGAGTGCAAAACTACTGACATGGGTGGAAAATGAAGCTGGACCAATGCCGATAATACCCCTGAAGACACCAGCACTGTGCTATCAGAACAAAGGTGAAGCTGAAGCTGGCAAAAATGTTGGGTGCAGAAGCATTGAACAACACGCAGCTATGAAGGCAGGAACAGCCATGCTGATGGATCACTATTGGGCTTGTGGATCGAAAGCATATGAGAAGCTGCCACCCGACCAGGGAGGAGTTTGCTCATTGGTGCACATCAACATGCCTTCATTGGTCGTGCCAAGGATTGATGTGATGCTTGATGAGTTCCCAAAGATGGACAATAACAAAACAAAGAAGAGATCGATTGAAGTGGTACCAACAGCCGGGGGTAGAGAAGCCAGTAAGTTTGAGCAGAGTAAAGAGAGGTGAAAATTACTTCTCGTTGGGCATCAGAAGCAGAACTAGGCAAAGTTCCAGTGGAGCACAGGCTGTTTAGAGGGACGCAAATGTTCTTTGCATCAATAATACCCTCTGTACAGATGTACACAAATTCAAAGTGGTTACAAATCACTCGCTGGGAGCTGATGGTGACAATCAATTCCACTGTGAATGGGTTAAATGCAATAAAGGAAGAGCTCAGAGCAATAAGATTGATGGCACTCCAGAATAGGAATGTTCTGGATCTCTTCACTGCTATGGAAGGAGGAGTTTGCGCAAAGATAGGGAGTTCCTGTTGCACATTCAAACCTGCTAACGACTAAGATAATCAAACCATATCGAATGCAGTGTCACAACTGGCACGGATGCATGCCAGGATGGAGGATCACGCAAGGGGGACAGGAAAGGACCAGAATAGGATACCGTACATCTGGTCATGGAAGGCATCATAGCTGTCAGATAGACAAAAGGTGATAATGGGAGCCCTCGTGGGGCTGGCAGCAACATCAATGGGTGGGATCAAAATCTGCATGGCCAGATGCAAAAAGACGGTGGAAGAAGCTTTCGGAATGCAGATCCTGATGGATGTGAACATGGGGAGAGCCAAGGATGAGATTTTGGCTGAAAGAGACAAGATAAGAGAAAGAATTACACAATGTGACCTGTTACCAACTAGCTCCATGAAGTTGGACAACACCTTTGATGCAAAGTATATGAAGGGAAGTGGGTTTGATACAACCCTGAAGGAGTGTGCTGTTACATGAACAGGTTGTTCCATTATCATAAACTACTATGGGCATATCTGAGGAATAACGAAGATATGGCAGCCAAGAGCAAAAGGACTGTCATATAAGGATGTGGATGACAGGTCGACCAGAGGGGGACTGAAGAGGGATGGGGAAGCCTACCACCCCGTGCCCCTCCTACTAAATTCATGACAAGGTAGAAAGCAAGATAGCACCACAATCACCCATTCTATTTCGGACGAATTCCTAATGGACACATGATTGACAAATATGTTGAGAGGTATCCCCTCAGCCATCCATACCGCCCGAGGAACATGCATACCTATCCATGTGTGGATGAAGAGCCACAGGCCGTGATTACGAATACCTGTATGGACAGCTTGGACTAGACACCAAGAAGCCATGCTGCTAACGTCATTAGAGGCACGACAACACAGCAGCGTTAGCCATGAAGCACACAAGCAATCTGCACTTCAGGACACAAACACACACTCAAATACATTAAGAACTTTAGCGTACAGTTCTATAGTTAGTGGACAGATACATATACATACTGTCATTGCTTTTATTATTTTTGCCATTAGCCAAATGCAGAAACACAGAAACCACAAGAGACAAGAGATCCTGAGCAAAGCTTGCAGATGCTTACATGCAAACAACCCTATGGAACTGCAAGAGCACTTATGGGACCTGACAGGGCCAAGTGTGACTAACCTATGGAAATGTAGTATAGCATGGACACTGTAGAAACCGCATTATACGGTTTAGGAAAATAACAACGGGCTCCAGGCTTCAGAGCAGGAGACGAGCAGAGCTGTTCCGGGCTGGACAGAGAGCAAGACGTGTGAAACACGACCCACCCCAAGGCCAAGATATACAGATGACATTCCAATCCCCAGACAACAAAGGGATCAGCTGCAGAAAAGACTAATTAATCCTCGTAATTCAGAGCTGCACAGCTCAAATTCGTGGTCTCATTACACGTGACGCGGTCTAAAGCAGACAATGGACAGTGAGCAGCAGTTGGAAAGGAGCACTGGTCCCAGGCCACCAGACACAGTCAGTGACAAGTATGCAACAAGTGTTGCGCCGATCAGGAGACACCCCCATGAGCTAAGGTAGTACACGCAAGCTACAATGCAGACAAATAGGGCCTCATTCTGACTGTGCCATTCTGGTAAAAATGGTGCCGGAAAGCCTACCGGGACTGTTGATACTGGACCGGCACAGTACGACTATGCAGGCAGGAGGCCGTCCTGCCCACCAGGGTCAGACCTGGCGGGTGGAACGGCACCCGCCCGCAGAGTTACACGGAAGCACTGGCACCTTTATTACTGGTGCCAGTGTTTCCGTGGTCCCCATTCCCATTGAGTCCTACGGGACTCAAATGGGAATGGGAATTAACAATTTACTGGCGCCTGACTTCCCAGAATGCCGGCGTTGTAATACCCTGGTTTTACCAGTGAGCTAGGGACCGGTAAATATTGCAAGTCTGGCGGCAACCCGCCAGTAGCACCGGCATGGTTACCGCTGGACTTGTATTGAGGCCCAAAGTCTTTCTTATTACCTTGAAGAGGTACACAGCTTGCTGAAAACCTTTGCGGGGCCCAACCCTGGGGGCGTCAGCTCTAGCCAATCACAGTTTAATACCCTAAAGGTGGGTAGCAACGGGCAAGAACAAATGGTAAGTCCACCACACTGCAACAATGTTATAGCTAGTGACTTAGGGATGGGACCAGGCCAGACACCTGACATGCAAGGGTAAAACCAGGCGCCCATAGCGGGACCCGTAAAGGGACCTCGGAATAGGGTGCAAAGGGATTACCGGCACCGTCGTCCTTAATGGTGCCCGGTATCCCTTTGTGCCAGGGTCGGAATGAGGCCCTATGTGTTCCCAATGATTCTGTTAGCAACACCACTTTTGCCTATGAGGGTGCTCTCCACGTTGCAACATTATTAACTTGTTCATGTTTCACTTCTCGTCTGGGTTGCTGAGAACTGTTCATCTTCCCACCGCGGGTAAATTCCCATTGTCTAGCTTGGCTGCATCACATGGTTGAGGACCACAACATCGAGCTCTTCTGCTCTGCAATTACGAGGTTTTATTCTGTTTTTCTGCTGGTGGCTCCTTGTCGTCTTAAGTTTGGAATGTGCTGCTTGTCGCTGACCTTGACTGTGAGCCCTGGCCTTCCCGCTTTGTGCAGCCTGGTTCTGCTTCTCCTCTCATCTCTCGTCCTGCGTTTGAGGCCTTATGTGTTTTCCATTACACTAATACTATGATTTCTGCACACTTATATAGTTCTATATTGCCTATAAGTTAGTCCTGCCAGTCTCTTTATATGATCCTGTAGTTCCATAGGGTTAATTGCCACAAGCATCTGCAAGCTTGCTCTGCATCTCTTCGTTGCCTTGTTTTCAGTGTTTCTGCACTTAGCTGATGAGAAAAATAATAAAAGCTTTTACAGTATGTATATGTATCTGTCCTCTAGCTACAGAACTGTGTAAGCACATTCTTCATGGATACGGATATGTGTTTGTGTACAACTGTGCATGGTTGCAAGTGTACTTCATGACTAACTTGGCTGTGTCGAGGTGTCACTAATGGCGTTAGCACAGTGGTTTCTCAGCATTTAGTCAACTTCATTCATCAGGGCATTTGGGTCCATGATGACTGTTAAAAGCACCTGTATCCAAAAAGGCATTGGGCCTCATTACGAGGCAGTCGCTCACGGAATGAAGGGGGCTGGTACAGGACTGGCCCCCTTCATTCCGTTAGGGCCAATTACAAGCTTCCCATCGCGGAACCCGGATCGCACGCTTGGTAAAACCAGGCATGCTTTCTGGGTCCCGCGAGGGGAAGAAGGAGGTAACAACGGGACACCTGTAATGTGCCCATTGTTACCTCCCTCCCCATTACCATTGAGCCCTATGCAGGCTCAAATGGGAATGGGGAATGGTTCCTGCAGGAGGAATTACCGGGTCCTCCAATATTGGAATGACCCGGTTATTCCTCATTGCAGGAACCCGGTAAACGAGCCCGGTTTGGTGGCAGCCATGGAGCTCATAGCTCCATGGCTACCGCCAAACTCGTAATGAGGGCCATTCACTGGATAAGGTTGGAATGGCTGTCTGAGAGAATACCTTTCTGCATACGTATCAGTCACTGGTGCTCCTGGGGGTTGTCCAAATAATGAGTGGCTTTGTGTGCTCTTGACTCTTCGGCCATCATGTTCATCGGGATGAGGGGGGGACCATTCCTAGGAGCCGCTCTTCAGTCCCCCCTCTGTTCGACATGCTGACCAATCCTCCTTGCTTCATCACTCTTGCTCTTGGTCGCCATATCTTTGTTACTCCCCCAAAATGTTCATAGTAGTTTGCATGATCATCGAAACTCCAGGTCATATAGTCACAATCTCCTTCTGGTTTGCACCATACCCATTTCTCCTGGTATTGTTGAATGGACTGTCAAAGGTTATCATTTCAGTCGGGAACAGTGGACATTCCTTTATTCTTGTCCTCATGTTATCTCTTTCTTCTACTATCTTGTCCTTTTCTTTCTCCATATTCATATCAACCATCACCTTCATCCCTAGTGTCTTCTCAGTAGTTTTGTGGCATTGTGTAATGCAGATCTTCACCACACACAATCCTACTATTAGTGCCTCTATTTATACTTTCACTCCATGTGCTAGCCATGACGGTATGCAGGACCATATGTATGACAACCAGCCCTGGTCTTTTCCTGTCTCCTTGCCTTCTTCCTTCATCTTGGCGTGCATCTTCGATAATCTTGTCACTGCTTCTGTCAGTGTGCCATTCTATCCATCATTGGCAGGCACGAAGTGCAACAGGAACTCCCGATCTTTGCACAAACTCCTCCCTCCATGGCTGTGAGAAAGTCTAAAACATATCGGTTTTGGAGTGCCATTAACCTTACTGCTCGGAACTCTTCCTTAATCATATTGAAGCCATTTACTGTAGAATGTATTTTCTGCATCAGCTCCCATCTGGTTATCTGCAAACATTTTGTGTTTGTGTATGTCTGCACAGCTGGAACTACTGACGCAAAAAAACATCCCTGTCTTGCTGAACAACCAATGTTTAGGTGGTACATCGTCTAGTGATGTTTCTGATTAAAAATAGTTATCTCTCTTCACTCTACTCACTTCCACTGACCGCTTCTTTCTCCCCTTTTCTTCCCCTTCTATCAATCTCTTCTTTCTCTTGTTAGTAACCATATTAGGAAAGTTGTCTATCTTTACGCTCTTCTCTGGCACTACAATTGCTGGCATATTAATGTGAACCAATGATCAAACTCCTCCCCTGTTAGGTGGCAGCTTCTCGTATCCCTTGTTTCCACACACCCAATAGTGGTCCATTAATACTGCTGTGCCAACCTTCATTGCTGGTTGCTTCTCTCTGTACCTACTCTCTGTATTATCTCCAACCTTTGCAGCACCTTCATTCTGGTAACATAATGCTGGTTTCTTCAGTGCTATTGAGGGCAATGGTCCAGATTAATTGTCTACCCAAGTGAGCAATTTCTTACGCGTATCCCATTCTTTCAGGCACTTGTCATTTTCTCCTTGCACTGTGTTCACTGGTGCTTGTACTAGGGTGTGTGCTTTGCTTCCTACTACTACCTCTTTCCATCCTTCTGCTGTATATACATGGCCATAAACAAGCATCTGTGGTCTTTCCCAGCATCCTGGTTCCCCTCTTATTTTCTTGCCCTCCCCTTTTTCGGACAGGGTAGTTGCTTCAGTGTTATTGTTTTTGTCTCTCCTTTCAACGGGCCATCAGTTATGTATTGTATAGCTTGGTCTAGCTGCCAGTAATTGTTCATTATGTCAAGAGTCTTTATGTAACTGTCTTCATAGGGGAATGTTGTGTGAGACATCCATCTCAATGTTACTGATTTCCCTTGGAATCGTCCTCGGGTTGTAACCATGGATATATACATGAGGCATTGTGCCCTTGTTGCTGGCATTTCAATTGTTATAAATGTCCTGGAGGCACTCAAGGCATAGGGGATTAGTGAGCAGACATAGCAGCTCTCCCCAGTGGTTTCTTTACCTACTTTTGTCGTGTGTTTGTACCACATATTGTTAGACACTCGAGCAGTGTCAGTGAGACATACGTCCACCCCTCCCATGTCTGTGTCAGCACTGGGCTTACCTCTCCTTACCGTGCTTACAGTGCTCCCCTGTCCACCTGACATGGTCGTTCCTGCTGCTGGAGTCGGGGCAAAGTTAGTAGAGGATACAGCAGTTTCACTAGATACAAGAGATACTCGCCAAAAGAGAAATGGAAAAACCCCACTTGGAAATAAGAGAAAAGACAGGATAAGCATATTTTTAATAATCCCCTCCATTAACTGTGCTGGGTGGATCCTAATGCAGCTTGAAGATATCAGTTGCCCGCCTGAAATGCACAAGAATTAGCATTAATATGTTAGTGTTGTAGTAGTTCAAGCCCTGTTAATCATATAATCTGTCATGGCAAAAACAAATAACTGTTCCCACACAGTCTTAATTCTAGGATCTCTGAGGACTGCTAGGACAGATGGGTTTCCTTGTTCGAGTTTTGGATAAGCTTGGGTCAAATATGCTATGAAGACGTGATAATACACTTTAGGAGAACGCACTCGGAATCTGTTGGACCTTCTAATAAATTGGACAAATTGGCTTTGGAAGGTATCAGGTTGAGGATCACGGGGCAGCATGGACAAATTGCAATAAAAACACTTTCATGATTAATTTGTGCGGAAAGAAAAATAACAAACCGGCAGTGTACCCAAACTGCGGATGTGTGGGAAGTGCTTTCCCTAACTCTGCTGCCCATGAGTGAGTAACCATTGGGTGTCCTCTGCTCAGCAGTGCTTCTTACAGACTGTCTCTTTACTCTTGTTGTTGAGGATTGTTGGCCTGGTCGATGTTGTTGCCAGGTGAGGCCACAGCTTTGTAGGGCTTGATGTCGCCGATATGATTCCATTTGCTCTTTCCAACTCACTTGACCGCTCTTTCAGTCACTGCTTCCACTGTATGGGGACTCGTGAACCTGGGTGCGTCCCTCCATCTAGTGAAGTTCCTAAGGAGAACCTGGTCTCCTGGGTATAAAGGTGGCAGTTTAAGTAAGTCTACTCGGCTGTTGACGCTGTCGCTTTCCTCACCGACATCAGGCCCATCCTAGTGATGCTGTATCTAGCGAGATATAAAAGAGTCACTAGCAATCAAGGAAGTCACATATTCATACATTTCCTGACCCAATACATTTGCTACACTCTCAGCGTCCTTCACTGCTCTAGTGGGAGGAGACAGGGGAAGTTGCATGCGCCGTCCTGTTACCACCTCATGCGGGGGTTAAATGGTGGTCGGACCCAGACTTGTTGCGCAATGCAAATAGGGCTAGGGGTAGGCAATGCAACCAATTCTTGTTGAGACTCTTTTAGTCTTGGCTATGGCTTCTTTAAGCAGCCATTAAGTCATTCACACATCCCATTCACTAGTGGATGATAAGCACAGGAACATTTGTGTTGAATGCCCAGCAAGGTTGTAATGTGCTGAAACATCTCTTTGGCGAAGTGAGCGCCATTGTTAGACTGCAGGGCCTCATACACACCACATCGTGGGAATACTTCCCAGACTAGAGAGTGCTCTAAGAACATCAGGATGGGAACAGGGAGGAGCTGCGATCCACCAGGAAAAATTGACACACAACCACTATCATGTAGCGGTACCCTTGGCAGAGTTGGATCATGTTGACATATTCAATGTGGAGATGTTGGAATGGACCAACAGGGCGAGGTATGGCTCCTCTCACTACTCTCAATGTATAACCAGCAGTAAACTGCTTACACGTCAAACAATTACTCATTCATACAGCCTCGTGTTTCCCCAAGTTAGGACAGAACCATGTTTCTCCAATATGCCAATATGGGCGGCAAGCACCTCCTTCCCTGTATGGGTTGGATAATATAATTGTGTCAGAGCTTTGTTCAACAATGCAAGTGCATAACCACTTTCCCTGTGTTGTTTGCCGCCATAGGGCATCTGTTGGACATACTGTAAATCCCCTCATAAACCAAAGTTCCTTTTCTTCCCTGGGTGTAACCCCATAATTTGTGTTGCTGGTAATATGTTATACCCTTCTTTGAGTATCACTGTTCTTGCATAATCGTTTACGCGGGTCGAAGCATCCATTTTTAAAATGTCTCCAAAATTTGCTGCAAATTTTGCTTCTGTGTCTGCTGCTTCATTTCCTCCTGAGATCCTCCCCTTTTGTGTTTGCTTGGCACTTCACAATTGCTAGTCGCTCTGGGAGATGCATGACGTCTATCAATCTGCCCAATAGGAGTGCGTGCTGTACTGGTGACCTGTCAGCGCGTTTGAAGCCCCTCCTCATCCAATGTGACAGCCCAGAATGCACTGTGGATGTCACGTAAGATGAATCTGAATAAACCATCACTTCCTTTGCCCTGCTGCACTATAATGCCAACATTAAGTCAACTAATTCTGCTGCTTGTGCTGAATATTGTGATTGCAGGTGTGTGCTTGTCACTACCTCACTTATCCCGTCCTCTCTCAGTCTCACTACTGCTTTCCCAGTATGTCTTTCTCAATTCGTCTGATAGATTGTTGAAGACATGTCAATGTAAAGCACGTCTCCCCCTCATGTGTCCTACTGTACCTTGCGAGTGTCTCTGAACTCTTCCAGGTTTGCTGTGCAGTCATGTGCGTAGTCACCCTCTTTTACAATGTTGGTAATGAAAGTCGCCGGGTTGACAAACCTGCATCTCACTACTTTGGGGGCTGGGTTGGATAGTAACACCTCATACCACGAGGCCCTTTGTGTTGTCAGTGTGCTTTTTGGTCTTTCCATTATTGTGACGAGAGCATGCAAAAGAGTGGTGCTGCATTACATTGGAATGTTCGCTGATTTGTCCACTGCGAATGTGGCTGCAGCAAAGCTAGTTCGCATGGATATTGTCTTCTCGTTCCTGGGTCTAACTTCCCACTGTAGTAGGCTAGTGGCCTGTTCCCCAAGATGGTCTTCTATGTCAGTACTGCTTTCATCACTACTCCATTAGAGTGTGAGAACAAAAAGAATTCCTTTGGTAGTCCAGGATCCCTAACACTGCTGCTGTGCATATTGCTTCCTTCAGCTCGTGAAATGCCTCAGTCATTTCTGTTGTGCACCGTATTATCTTCTCCCTTTTCTGTGCATCCTTTAGTGCACCTAATTAAGGCCTAGTGTAAGTGCTGTAATCAAATACCCATGCTCTGCAGTAATCACATAGCCCTAAAAACTGCTGCATTTCTCTTTCTTTAACTGTCGTGGGTTTTGCTGTCCTGCATATTGCCTCTGCCCTCTCTGGTATCATTTGTCAGCCGTTTTGGGATATCATCTGTCCAATGTGTGTCACTTCTGTCTGGCAATACCGTAATTTGGCCTTGTCTACCTTGTATCCCCTGTCTGATAACACTGTCAGTATGTGCACTGAGCCATTTCTACACTGTTCTTCTGTCCTGCTGCCGTTCAGTATGTCATCTACTATGACCATTCTCTCCATCTGTACATTGTCTAGGTCCATCTGGCGTACCCTATTGAATATGGAAGGTGCTTCACAGTACCCCTGAGGAAGTCTTGTATGGTTCCACTTCTTATTTCTATATAGAAATGAAGTTAAGTCTTGTGAGTCTGGGTGTAGTAGTATAGAAATGAAGACATTCTTCAAATCTATGACCATGAAGTAGGCAGCTTCCATGGGGATGCTTCACAAGATTGGTGCTGGGTTTGGAACTAAAGTATATTCTGCCTCTACAATATGGTTAAGAGGGCACAAGTCCTGTATAAAATGCCATGAACCCCTCTGTCGGCTTTTTGACAGGGTACACCACAGTGTTGAATGGTGATTCTGATGGCACTAGATGCCCTGCTTTACTAGTGCTGCAATGGTCTCATAGATACCTTCATCTGCTTCCCTTGAAAGTGGGTATTGTTTAACTCATGGTAAAATTGCTCCTGGCTTCAGTTTTATTTTCACTGTTCCTATCCCCTTCAGAAGCCGCACATCATAGCGACTTGTTGTCCATAAAATGCTGGGTACCCTTGTCAAGTCCTCCTCGAGAAAGGTTGGTGGTGCTTTCAGTGCCATCTTCATTCTCTGTGGTACTTCTCTGTAATGTATTTTCACCCAATATGTGATGCTCATTTTGAACACAATCTTGTGGTTTGATCTGTTGTCTCTGAGTAGTTCTTCATCTGTGACTGTGGTCAATCTGTTCCCTTCAGCTATGGCAATCACTGCTCACCATGGTCACCCTGTGTCATCTGTCCTATGCACTGCTATCCAATTGTCTATCATGATCACTGCCTCTAGTTCTAGTTTCACTATCCTCCCTTCCTCCTAATCTAGTGGGATCTCTGTCGTGAATAAGTACCCTTTTGGCAGGTGCCACATTTCCCCCTGAATCGCTGGAAGCCATGCTATTATGATTTCAGTACCATATTGAATGAAATGGTCATGTTGAGTCTGCTCATAATGTCTCTCCCCAGTATATTTACAGGTGTCTCTCAGGAATAAAGTAGTGGCAAGGATAGATCATGCTCCCCTATAGAAAGTGCGATATTGTCTATAAAAGGAACCACTTCTGTCGCCCCAGAGAATCCTTGATTATTCATGGCATTACCTGACATACTATATTCCCCCTCTCAGATGCAGGATTTAGTTGCCCCTGTGTCTACAAGAAAGGAAATAGACTTTTCACCTATTGTCAACCCTATGCGTGATTCCTCTGCAGGGTTGGGTATAATCGATAGGATGGAACACATCGAGTCCGTCTGTGGGCTGCTCTATTTAGGGTATACGGACATCCACCACCCACCCCAGTTTCCTAATGGGAGTCATTGCCATGGAGTCAGTGCATGCCATTGTTCCATCATTTGATTGCATGCTGTTCTGCATCTGCAGTATTTGCTGTGCTGTGTATGCCTGTTGTGTGTTACCCTGCATCTGTGGTATCTGCGGTGCCTGCGAATACTGCTGCATAGGTGCTTGCATTTGTAGTGCCTGTGCCATGGGCTGGTATTTCTGCGGGTATGCGTTTGGTGTCTGTCCTTGTTGTGGTGTCTTGTCCTGCGTGTAATACCCATCCTGTTCCCCCGATATGCTGGCTGGTATTGCATTCCCCCATTCTGTTTCCCGACTCCCCTGCTTCTGCACACCCATGAGATAAGCCCTATCTGTCTGCACACCCAAAACTGGTGGGGCTCTCTCCTCTGTGCTTGGAATCCCCCTGGAAATCCCCCCAGGGCCCTGCTGCGTTTGCTGCTCAAAACCCCCCTGGAAGTCTCCCTTGATTCTACTGCATTTGTTGCCCATACCCGTGTCCACTAGTTGGCCCCCCTCTTCCTCGAAACCCATGCTGTGCATTCCCCCACCCCATGAATCCTACCCCCATGGGTGGCAGCGCGTTCTTCATCTGTGGTGCCCCTTGTCCTCCCATGCTCATCAAAACTGCCCCTTCCATAGCATATTTAGAAAGCTTTTTTTGCACTAACATCACTTCCTCTTGCTTCCTTTCCTTGTGCTTTTTCCTCACATTCTCTTGCAATATTCTACAATGGTGTTGTATCGTAAGATGTATTTCTGACAAAGGCTTTCCCTCCATCCCCACAAACCTTGTGAGTTGCTTTGGACCTGCTCTGGCAACCCTTGCATAATATATGGTAGAATAATGCTACTGTTTTGTCCCACAGTTCCCGCGTTTCAAGGTGCCAAAGCTCTTGAATCGTCTGAATGTAGTGTAGGTGGTCTTCGTCTTCCAACATTTTGCATGCCATAATTGCACTATGTCTGCCATAAGGCTGCTTGGCAGTTTGAGAATGGTGTGTCAGCGTGCCCCGTGTGCTAGGGGTTACCCCCAGGTACCCCGCCCTTTTCCATACATCATCAGCGGCATCCCAGAGGATCGCCACTAGTAGTCGCTTTACGTCCACCACTGCTCATTTCTGTCCTGCTCTCATTCTTTCCATCTCATATATCCATTTCCCCACTCCCGCGGTTAACAAAGGTAGCCTACACCTCATGTTTTCCTTGTCTATGTACTTCCATGGTATGTACTGAGCTCACCCCCCCCTCACTTCTCGAGTAGGGGCAACTGTGTGAACATGATCTCCCCATTCGCTCCTCATGTCAATTGGATCTGCCTATATGGTCCCCCAGTGTATTTAATGTCAGTACATGTCTTGATCGTCTCCCCCTTCTTCTGCCCTGGGAGATCCCTAAGTGTCTGCACATATGGGAGTAAGTCATCCAGACTGTTTGATGCGTCTCTGGTCCGTTGTGATTGATCGGCTTTGTCACCCTAAATCCCCATGTGTCCTTCCCTTCTTCCCATGTCACGCTTCTCTCTGCGCTTTATCCCATCGACCTATGCTTGGGTTGCCCTCTTCCCTCGTCCTCACTTCCCTCTGTGTCTCTGTCTGAGTTGGTGTCCATATCTCTGCAAACATCATCCATGAAGCTCAGCCTCCTTGAGGCCGTGCCTTTGCTGGGCTTCCCTCCAAAGTTGATCAAATCATTGCTATGCCTTCCCCCGCAGGACCCCATGTCTGTCCTGTATGGTAGTGCTGTCTGGCTCTGTACGCCTACCTCCTTCCATTTTGTCATCTCCCGTACCCATTGCCCACTTTGTCTTTATGTCTCTTATTGCATACTCCTCCTCCTTGTGTTTGCGCTCTGTTGCCAATCGCTCTATTTCCTACTTTCTCTGCTCTCTCTTCACTAAAACGTGCATGGCCTTCTCGCCCTCCTCTCTTTGTTTCTCTATTTCTTCAAGCTCCCTCCTCCTCTCTCGCTGCTCCTGCTCTTTCTCTTCCTCTCTTTGCTTGTCTGTACTCGCTCTCTCAAGTTTCCCCTCTTCTTCCTTCTCTTTTCGTTCTACTTCTTCCATTATCTCTGCCCTGTCTCGTGCTTCGCTGCTCCACTTCAGACCCTGCATTTCTTTGATCACCCCTGCGGTTTCTCCTGTTGTCTTCCCATCCAATGTTAGGAGTATCTACCTTTCTACCCATTAATTCGAGGCTATGCCCTCTAGGCCTTCCTTGGTGCTTGTCTGTGCCTCGTTGCATGCTCCCTTTCCATCATCTGTCTGTCCAGCCCCCTTCTGCCTCTCTTCTTGGTATACAGTGGAGGTTTAAATATCAAATCAAGGCTTTCGACACTCCATGCACAAGCACAACAAAATAAAAGTTCTTATAATTATTCCCGAGCCTCTCTGGCCCCAAAACAACCTGTCAGGCGTGCTCCACACACCGCCCTTCTGCAACTCTCTGCCTCCTCAGGCACACTCAGCAATCTCACGCATGCCCTTCCATACACCGCCACTAAACAGCCTCCTCTATCAATTTAAACTCTATCAACACCAATTTCTGTAGCTCCTCATGCTCTCCGAGTCCTATGCACAGAGCCTAATGGGTGACGTCACCAACTCACTGAACAAGGTAGTGCTAAAGATCACTAACAACAGACACAATGGTAAAGTCTTGTTACACAAATATTGACACAACCCTAACATTAACCTACAGCTGTCTTCCTGATTCCTAACAGGGGATACCAATAGTTCTCGTGTTCAACCTGGACCTACAGTGTCACCTTGTTGATAAAATGTCTTTGCGAGACTTAACCAGACAAACACTTTCCGCAATCTAGGGCAGCTCCCTTTGCTAAACCTTACACAGGAACATACATGACCTGATCTAAAACGACCAATCCACAGGAAATCCAATATTCAAATCACTTGTGTCATCCGTTCCCTTAAGTCAATAGTCTAGGTTATTACCAGAAGCTTTTTCCTTAAGACCGAATATGCCCTAACCACAGAAATGACAGCAACCTCCGCTCCTCTTCCCTACTATGCTAGACAATACTCAACAATACTTCAGAGATACTTAACAATGCTCAATATCACTCTCGCACCCAGTTACTTTCCCATTCCCCTTAGTTGCCGTATGGCTGAGTCAATACTTACACTCCATGATCCATTGGCGCTGTTTGGCTGCCGGGTCGCCCAAAGCTGCCACGCCACCCTTCTGGTCTGCTGGACTCCTCATGGACCACGGGCAGGATATTCCCTAGCTGGCTCTTGATGCCCTTTGTACGGGGGTGTACCTCCCCCACCGGACTTCGAGTCTGCAAATCACTTCACAGCCCTTCAGGCACTGTGTCAGAAGAGGAGGCTTTATGCTGAATGGGCGCAGTCAACCATCCTCTGCTACCAACTTGTTGGCGGCGTATGCCACCGTGGTCTGGGGGTTACTACGAGCTCACCCGTTCAGCTCCCAAGGGCCCAACAAGCCTCCCCCTATAACAAATGGAGGACTCAGCCAGGGGAAATTTCGAACTGTCGTTAATTACAAAAACCAAAAGGGATCATACAGGACATACACAAATCTTCAGAGTCACAATTCCAACAAACATGTCACCCCTTTTTGATGCAGAATGGTGTCAGCACCTAGGCCCTCCCCCAAAACGCTATCACACATATTCATTGGGTGCTCAGAGTGTGTTGATACTATGGATTGCCTGTATACATCTTACTCTATTGGCCCTTCCATGTCAAGTGGATGGCTACCCCTTCCTCATGAAACTATCTATTACAATGTTGCAGAGTCACAGGATTACCATTGGCCCTTGCCCCCTGCCATCCTGCCCTGTGATTTCTGTCCCCTGATTGGCTGGAACTGGTTTCCTCAGGCCTGGGACCCAGTTCGGTTCTTAGCCCTCTGTCCACCTCTTCAAGGTAATGTGAAATAAGTACGTGTTCCCAATGTATCTGATAGCAACACCACTTTTGCCTATGAGAGTGCTCTCTGTGTTGCAACATTGTTAACTTGTTCATGTTTCACTTCTCGTCTGGGTTGCTGGGAACTGTTCATCTTCCCACCGTGGGTGAATACCCATTGTCTAGCTCGGCCACATCACATGGTTGAGGACCACAACATTGAGCTCTTCTGGTCTTCAATTATGAGGATTTATTCTTTTTTTATGCAGGTGGCTCCTTGTCGTCTTAAGTTTGGAATGTGATGCTTGTCTCTGACCTTGGCTGCAAGCCCTGGCCTTCCCGCTTTGTGCAGCCTGGTTCTGCTTTTCTTCTCGTTTCTCATCCTGCGGTTGAGGCCTTATATGTTTTCCCTTACACTTATACTAGGATTTCTGTACACTTAAATAGTGCTATACTGCCTATAAATTAGTCCTATTTGGTCTTGCCAGTCTCCTTATATGTTCCTGCAGTACCATTGGGTTAATTGTCACAAGTATCTGCAAGCTTGCTCTGCATCTCTTTGTTGCCTTGGTTTCAGTGTTTCTGCACTTAGCTGATGAGAAAAATAATAAAAGCTTTGACAGTATGTATATGTATCTGTCCTCTATCTACCGAACTGCGTGAGCATATTCTTCATGTATACGGGTGTGTGTTTGTGTAAAGCTGTGCATGGTTGGGAGTGTACTTCATGACTAACACGGCTACGTCGTGTATTCACTAATGACATCAGCACAGTGGTTTCTCTGCATTTAGTCAACGTCATTCATCAGGGCATTTGGGTCCACGATCATTGTTGAAGCACCTGAATCCATACAGACATTCACTGGATAATGTTGGAATTGCTGTCTGAGTGAATACCTCTCTGCATACCGTAAGTATATCATGGTGGCAGCAGTAAAGACAGACACAAGTGATCACAGTTCAAGAGTGTTTATTAAACTGTAAGTGCATGGTGGAAAAATGCCTAACCTAAGCCTAAATCTAAGATGGTAGCAAGCGTCGACCATCAAATGAAAAATGAGTCAGTCCTTGTGGCGTCTTGTCATAGTAAGCCTATACTAAAAAAAAAAAAAAATATTGCCTATTCGTTACAACTAATTAGAGAAAGAGTGTCGGATAGGGTATTCAAATAAAGGAAAATGTGTCCACAAATAATAAGTCAGGATGTGATTGCCTTGAGGTCTCCCTTCCCCATGTTTTTAGCACGGAACAAGGTGGACTTTGGAGCATAGCACACGCTCAAACCTTCCCAGCAAGAGCTTACAGTTTCGTATCAGCTATCAGGTTTTTCGATGGTTAAGTCTCTTTTCAATAAAAGTATCTTGCCTTTGAGGCCTGATGCTCTCAACAAACACAAAGTTCTGTTCTATGAACACTTTGGGTGATGGCTTCACCCTTGGATCCCCCTCTTCTGGGCGCAGACCCCTCAGAAGTTGTATTAAAAAAATTAACAAGGTGGGTGGCCACCAGGGGGCACGCGGATGTGCTCCTCTCTTGCGTGAGCTCCCGTCCCGAGGTCCCGAAAAGTGGAATGAGCCCCCACTTTTGGACCCCCCCGGAGTTAAAACTCGAGACGAAGATTTATGAAGGTATCAACCATACACGGGAGAAATCCCGGGTGAAAACGGCCCAGGCTTCCAGTAAATATTGCCAAGAACCCGTGGCGGTGGAAACGAAACTTGATGCGGCCTTGAGGCGACTCGGAAACTCGTGCCTGCCGGGAGCGATTACTACGCTGGCACCAAGAGGAGCGCCCACCAGAGGTTGAGCCCTCACATCTACGCAACATCACTCTTGGAAGCGAGGACCCCACAGAACAGTCGATGGGATGAAGTAGTGGGGAAAGGGCCTGAAACGAGCTAGACGGTGCGAAGCCGGTCGCCCTGCGGAGACGACAGAGGCACGGGCCCTGTGCTCCCTCTTCTGCTGAGTCGTACACCCGCGGAAGGATTACTTTGCCTCCCTCTGCAAGGAGCGTGACCCAAGAGAAGTAAGTGATTCCCGCTGACCCCTCCATCGCTTGGCGGCAGCGCACAAAGCTTTCAGCCCGAAACTGAGACACAACTGATTGCGACCTTGCCGGCGCCCCTCGCCCGGAAACCCGCAAAACCGAATATAGGCAACGCCCTGCCTTCCAGCCGTGTGGTGCCTGGGGTTCCCTTTCTTATGTGATAACGAAGAAACGGGCACACGATGGATGCACTTTGCGACTGATTCGCGGGTCCCCACGTGGAGGTGTCCACGGGACGTTGAGAGACTACGAACAACCCTGCTCCCTCAAGACGATAAGGCCCTTGCTTGGACTGTAACAACAAACGCATCTCCCCCACAGAGGGTAAGGCCCCCAGCGACACCCTTACAACGGTCCGTCTGGGCCAGACACCAAAATAATAGAAGGGGGAAATTGGTCTAGGGGCGTGTGCCTCCTCTGTGGTTCTAAGTACTTGAGCTTTTGCATCTGCGACACGTTGAATCTGCAACACCAGGCACATGAACGCCCGCCAGAAACTTGCCATATACGGATACGGATTAGCACCCCGAATTGACGTCGGACCCACAATGGCCACATCATCAATTGTTGGCGCAGAAACTGCCGCGACAAAAGGAGATATTGCGGATTTACTGGCGGAAATAAGAAATATAGGTGCCAGCATAGGAGGAAAAATCGATAAGCTCACACAGCGCCTTGATAACATAGAGGACAAGGTTGAGGGCATTGAGAACAATCAGGCCTCAATTGACGTCCTAGAAACACAGCTCTCACACAGAATAACCGAATTAGAACGGAGGGAGCAAGAATTTAAACTCAAGATGGACGATTTGGAGAATCACGAAAGGCGAAACAATCTACGCTTTTTTGGGATTCCTGAGAAGGAAGGAGAGACAGAGGAGGACCTAAAAACGACCCTTCATGACATCATTAAGCTACTTGTTGCGGACGACAACATTGATGAACCCAAAACGGAACGCATTCATAGAGCAGGAGGCCCACCTGGAGGCCCGAGGTCGGTGCTGGCAAGATTCCACCATTATCAAGATAGGTCGAGAGTGCTGGAAAAGGCACGAAGTGGGGGCACCATTACCCTAAGTGGGGCCCAAATAACAATATACCAGGACCTCTCCGCCCTGACACTAGCCCTGAGGAAAATGTGCAAACCACTCACTACGTGGCTAAAGTCTCGGGACATGCGCTACCGGTGGGGATATCCCTTTTCTCTCTCCTTCGAACATGAAGGCACGAAGATCAGGCTGAGCTCCGAACGGCAGATCAAGGATTACATCGCTGACTTACTAGGCCCGCAGGACTGTGAGGAATCCAGCAACTGTCCTCCCAGGGATGGGTCGGAATGGCAGACACAGGGAACGGTTCTCCAGAGGGGGGCAGCTAAGCCTCGATAAGTATAGTACTCTTTGCTTGAACTGACATTTGATATAAGGACAACATGGTTGCTTTTTTTTGGGTGAAATGTGATAGAGACTTCCACTCATGTTGCGGTATTGAGCTCACTCTGGGGGGAGGTTATTGGGGGCTCATTAGTTATTTTGATGTTTACTCTACGAGGGGACCGTGAGGTAACTGTCTCCACTGGTGGTTCGGTTCAGGGCGAGTGAAGCTAACTCGGCCCGATCGGACGCCACCGAACTCAGGTAGTGGGAGGGAAGGGGGGGAGGGGTCGGGGGACTGGGGCGCGTGTTGAATCAAATGTAAACTTAAGAACTATGAGCAGTGCAACGGTCATGTGGTTGTTTCCATATCAAGGAAGCGAGTTGCAACGGTCAGAAAGTATGGATGGTCCTAGATCCCGTCGTTATGATGACCGCTGAATCATATTGCAGGGGTGCCATAAGGGTGGGGACGTTAAATGTCAAAGGTCTTAATTCACCAATAAAAAGATCACTTGTCTATAGAGAATTTCGCAGATCAAATATTGACATCCTTCTATTGCAGGAGACTAAATATATGAAAGGAGAGGAGAGGGTGGTCTTGGGGAGGCGTTCCGGGATGGAATTTTGGGGCTCGGGACCGTTGAGGAGGGGGGGAGTGGGAATCCTTGTTAGGAAGGGGTTGGACTTCAAGGTCACAAAGGTCTGGTCAGATGTTGAGGGCCGTGCCCTACTGGTTTCGGGGACCATTGGGAATGTGTCCACTACGATTGCCACCATTTATTCCCCCAATCTAGGGCAAGTTAGATTTCTCTCCAAAACAATTCCCAAGATTATGCTAGAGTCAACAGGTCATGTCATCCTTGGGGGAGATTTTAATATATGGGCAGATCCCACGCTTGATTGGAAACCTGGTAATCCATAAATGCGCGAAAAACTTGGAGGAGATCACGCTCAATTCAGGTCAATGATGGAACTCTATGGACTGACTGATGTATGGAGAGAAATGCACCCTATAGACAAAGCCTACACTTTTTTTTTCAGCCCCACACAACACCTACACCCGCATCGACCACCTCTATTTCTCAAGGGACTTATTCGGTATGACCTCACACATAGAAACCACACCAATCACATGGTCTGATCATGACATGGTGATTGCTGACATGGTATGGGAGTCCTTGCCAGTTAGAGGTGGGAATTGGCGATGCAATGAAACCCTATGGAAAGACCCTGTCTTTAAACTGGAAATGGAAACTGAGATCACCGAATACTTTCGAATTAATGATACTGGGGATGTTTCCAGACAAGGGGTCTGGGATGCGGGCAAGGCGACCTGGAGGGGAATCCTTATAAGGGAGGGAGCCAAAAAGAAAAGAGAGAGGGTTTTGATCGAAAACAAACTCCGCAAGGAAATCACCCAACTAGAAAATGAGGCGAGGGACGGGGATGTGCTACACCATGAAAAAGCCTGCCAAGCGCAGACAAAAAGAGAGGAACTCCGTCACCTGGGACATGATAAAATAACTCGCAAACTCCTCTTCCTTAAACAAAAGTTTTATGAGAAAGGGGACAAGGCGGATGCGTTGCTGGCGGCCAGGCTGAGAGCACAACAGGCAGAACGCAAAGTGCAGGAAATAGTTGATGGAGGCCCCAACACCCCGATAACTAGCACCACCATTCCCGAAGCCTTCGCAGAATTTTATGAAGCTATGTATACCCCAGAGACGGTACTGGATTCGTCCGGTATTCGCTCCTACTTGACTGACATCGACATGCCCAAACTGTCGCCCACTGAATCAGATGCCCTGGACGCCCCCGTAACTGAGGAGGAGATCCAGGAGCCCATAAAACGATTAACACTGGGTAAAACCCCGGGCGAAGATGGGTACACTGCAGGTTTTTACAAGACATTTGCCACCCAGTTTACGCCCTTCCTAGCGGAATTATTTAATGAAATCCTAGAGACCGGGAAACCTCCAGACTCATTCGTTAAAGCACTCATAACTGTCATCCCGAAAGAGGGGAGAGACCCCAAAAAATGTGGATCATATCGCCCCATTTCCCTGATCAATCTAGATGCAAAGATATACACAAGGGTCCTGGCTACTAGAATTGAGTCATTCATGCCCCGCCTCATCCACCCCGACCAAGTTGGTTTTATATTGGGCCGCCAGGGTGCAGACACCATGCGTACGACCCTTCACCCGATACATGCCTCCCACAACCTGGATACTGATCCTTCATTATTTTCCATCGCTGCAGGAAAAGCGTTCGATAGGGTTGACTGGGACTTCCTGATGGGAGTCCTTCGCAAGATTGGTATGGGCCCTAAACTTAGAAAGGGAATCCAGGCAGTTTACTCGAGGCCCACAGCTTCGGTATTTGTAAATGGGACATGTTCTAGGTGGTTCCAACTGAAGCGAGGAACCCGACAGGGATGTCCATTATCGGCCATCTTGTTTGCCCTATCGCTTGAACCCCTGGCGCATAAAATACGATCGGACCCCAGCATAGAAGGGATACACCTGGGTCATACTGAACATAAACTGGCATTATATGCTGACGATATACTCCTTCATGTGGTCAATCCCTCCAGATCCATCCCACGAGTTATATCTCTCCTCGAAGAATATGGCCAGTTATCAGGGTTTAAGGTCAATCGATCTAAATCCATACTGTTCCCCCTCCAGGGCACACCAGAGGCGAATGAAACAAAATATTCCTCCCTTGGATTGACGTTAGAACATGACGCTATGCAATATTTGGGCATTCAAATTACGAAACGAATAGACACCCTATACGAGGCAAATTTCCAAAAACTCCTTGCGAGATTCCAGGCAGACCTAGCCAGGTCGGACAAACTAACCATCTCGTGGCTTGGCAGACTTAATGCTATAAAAATGACATGCCTCCCGAGGTTCCTCTATCCCTTTCAGATGCTCCCCATTAAAATTCCGGAACGATACTTCGCCGAGGTCTGAAAAGCGATCCTAAAGTTTTTGTGGCAGGGGAAGAAAGCCAGAATCGCCTACCGCATATTGACACTGCCCAAAGACAAAGGAGGAGTAGGCCTTCCCGATCTTAAGAAGTACTATGTCGCGGCTCAACTTCGAGTGCTCATCCCTCACTTACGCAACCATAAAGAGCCTCAGTGGATAGCTATGGACAACCACTATTTAGAACCAGCAACACTCTCGGAGTGGCTATGGTCCCCAAGAAAAAGAGTCTTGAGGAAGACAAGGGAGCATCCCCTTTTTGCCACCTTATGGGAAATATGGAGAGAGGGTCCAGAGATGAGTTAAAACACGACGTGGCCGTCCCCCTTGAGTCACCTGTGGTCCCCGGGCATTAATAACTACATCCCCAATGTTGAAAGATTCCAGGTGTGGTATGAGGCGGGACTAGAGAGGGTAGGACAGCTCCGCCGATGTGATTCCTTCATCACTCTCCCGGAACTGACAGGGGCCCGTCATATAGGCGTACTATCCACCTTCCATTATCTACAGATCAAAGGGGTCCTAACGAAGGCGGCATGGAAGGCGAAACTTAGTAGAGAACTCACCCCCTTCGAAAAGCTCTTGGACTCCAAAACTGACAGGAAAGGCCTGATTTCCGCCATGTATAAATTACTCGTAGAAGCGGGTGGAGGGAACACACTTAATCTCAGGACGCGTTGGGGGAACGACATGGGCCTAGAAATAGATGATGACATGTGGGATAATATGTGCCGCATGGCAACGCGCACATCCATATCGTGCCAATACAAGCTCCATTCCATCAAACTTTTGCATCGCTGGCAGTATGACCCCTACAGACTATGCAAAATGTATCAGTCATCACCCCCCCTCTGTTGGCGTGAATGTGGGAAAGTTGCGGACTACTGGCACACGTGGTGGGGATGCCCTAAGATTAAGATCTATTGGGATGAGGTCTTGGGGTGGATTAGACACCTGGACGGGATTCAGAGAACAGCGGACCCTCACCTAGTCCTGTTCGGTCTAGAGAAAATAGACGATGAGTGGAAGAGAGTGCAAGGCTTGGCCCCCCATCTCTTGCTTGCAGCCCGAGCCTTAATAGCCACCAAGTGGAAATCAGCTATGACCCCAACCGAGACTGAATGGATAAACATTGTAATGAACATATGCACCATGGAAAAAATCACAGCCTCACTCCACGGCAGAGCAACACAGTGTGAGACCCTGTGGTCTGACTTTTTATCCAAACATACATCAAACAGACATCCACCCTAGTGGGACAAGGTCCAATGCCCGTGTGGCTCGAATGGGTCCCTCCCCGCTTGATGCTGTCCCCCCTCCGCCCTCCACTTTGATCCTGTTCCCATACTACCGATCAAACGACATCCAAATCAAGATAGGATACGAAGCCCTCCCTATGGAGAACCCCTGCACACATGAAATCGAAAAAGTTTCAAGCTGTGACAATGACCGCATGACCATACAAGCACGACTCCTTGGCAACACGACTTCCTAGTCCACGGGGGGTGGGGGGAAAGCGTAAGAGAATGAAGAAAACGAGGAATCTAAGTAAAACGTTTCACTGTTATTCAGTTTGGTTCATGGTTACGAAATTGTGCAATGTATTCTGGTTTTTATTTCCACCTGTCTAACGCCTATGAATCCACATGTAACTTTTTCTTTTGTTTCTATTTCGTTTCTTTTCCGTTGAAAAATTGTAATGTGTTAAAACCTAATAAAAACCAAATAAAAAAAAAAAAATTAACAAGACAGTTCCTTTCTCAGTGAACTTTGGGTGATAACTTTCCACCCATGGATCTCCCTCGGCCGGGCTTGGACCCCAGATGACAAGGGGGACACTTACCTTCCCAGTGGAGTAACGTTGCTGAAAATATTGGGGGGGGGCATAACATCTGAAGAAAAGGTGCCCCAGCCAAATGAATGGGGACAAAATGATGTGCCATGAAAGTTGGAGGGGACAAACACCCCTGTCCCCCCCTAAAATTACACCCATGCCCCTTCCCCTTATCTTGGAATACTTCTCACTTTCACAAATCTTAATGTCTTTTTAAGCAGTTTTTTGGGCTTCGCCCCTGGTTGTTGGCTTCCCTCTGCCGGGTTCACACTCTCTGACTTTTACGGACAATTCACTGTATACACCCCTTGGTTGGGTTCACTTAGTTCCACACACTATTCTGATTGTCAGCTTCCCTCTGCCGGCCTCTCTGTCGCCAATTTTTACCAACAGTTAATCACGGGACTTTAGACTTCATCACTTTTCATTAGCATCCCTCTGCTGGGTTCACTCTTGCTAATCTATATGAAACACAGTTCATGTACTAATTTTCACCATGCAGGATTCACTTCCCTTACCTTTCATAATCGTCTGTCGGTTGAACACTTTCGACAGTACAGAGGATTGTACAAGACCGTTGTATGACAACTTTGACCTTTCTTTGCCTCTTCCCACGGCCTTCTTGTTACTGGGTAATCACCCAGAGTTTCCTGCGTGAACTCCCACATGGTGTCGGACTCCTCTGTTGCTGGTTTTCCCCCCTCCTTCGTAAATAGTATCTTTTGCTTTTCAAAGTTCAGCTTAGCCTTCGACTTCTTTTCATTCGACACAGACTACACTTGACTCACTGGCTGTGATGAACCTCTTAGCCTTCTTTCTCCTTTCTCCTTGGAGTCAAGGTTGGTACTACAGAGACACTCGTCTCTCCCCGGCGTGGTAATCAGCGGAGGAGGGTCTCGTGTACCATTGACATCTGTTTGTTGCATTACTTGTTTGCTATTGTTCGTGGACTTATTATTCCCTCTGTGGAGGTTCCATGGGCCTTGGTCGGAAAGGGCAAGGTTGACTCTGTCCTTGTCACCCTCTCGGTCTGTGCCATATTTTTCCTCCTCTGTGCTGAGTTAGCTCTTATGTTGTGCAGTCTGCCTTGTTCCTCCTGTGCTTTCGTGCTCCACCTTTTAACCCTGTGGGGAAGGAAAAGGGCCAGGGCCATCAGGTGTGTGTGATTCTGGTCAATTGCCTGACTTTGCCTGACCCTTTTATTGGAACATGTCAGGTAAACGGTACGGGTGTTAATCCATTGTCTTTCGTGTTGTGCGAAAGTGTTCATGTTGGAAAAGAGGGGGGTTAGAATATCATACGTAGTAGGATGGGTAAAGGTGTTGAAAGAAGGGGGATACCACGTCTCACCCATCGGTGTCCCACTCCCACTCCCCAAGGACCCCTCATCTAGGTGATCATCCCTCACTGGCCCACCCCCAGGAACTAGATCCAATAGCGATGGCCATGTCCTGGCCACCAGGCTGACAGATCCCTGTCGACTAGCCAGGGAGACACTGGGCCTCATTATGAGTCCGGCGGTAACCGAGGCGGTAAAACCACCTGGTTACCGCCGGACTCGTATTACCATTCCGCCTCTGTGATTCCCGGAAATACCGGGGCATTACAACCCCGGTTTTCCGGGAATCACGGAGGCGGAATGGTGCTAATCCCCATTCCCATTGAGTCCTATTGGACTCAATGGGAATGGGGATCATGGAAACACCGGTAGCATCTCGTAATGCTGCCGGTGTTTCCTCGTCCGCCTGCAGGCGGGCGGTGTTAAACCCGCCAGGTCAGACCTGGCGGGAACATCACCTCCCGCCTGCAGGAGTCGGGATCAGGCGGTCCGGAAACAACGGTGGCGGCGGGTTTACCGCCAACGTTATTTCCGGACCGCCTGAGTTATAATGAGGCCCACTGTCATGTTTCTCACACTATGTATGAGTCACTGGTTCTCCTGGGGCTTGTCCGAATAATGAGTGGCTTTCTGCATTCTTGACTCTTTGGGCTGTCATGTTCATGGGGTGATGAGGGGCATTCCTGGCACCCTCTCTTCAATTTTGCAGTCACATGTGCAAATTAAGTAAACACTGCCTGCCATGTATGCATGGCAGGCAGCGTCTACAATGGATTCCTATGGAATCCACCTGCTTTTTGCTGGTGTAAAAAGCAGGTGGATTCCATCGAAATCCCTGGCATTTGCACCAGCATGTAAATGCATGCTGGTGCAAATGCTGAAGTATTTGTATGATACAAATGAATGAATATGAGGCATAAGGTAAACAAAATGAGTAAAAGCCTTACACAGGGCTTTTACACATTTCATTTACGTTATGGCCTGCAGCAAAATGAGCTCCTATACCTCCAGGTAGGGTGTGAGCTGATAATAATAGCAAACCAATAATACAAAGCCTCCAAAATAAAAGAATGAGCAATCAAGGCTCTATAAAAAAAAATACTGACTTTTAATTACATAATGAAAATGCAAATAACTAACTCAAAACACAAAACAGAAACACAAACCTGTTAATAAAAATAAAAAAGAGAAACCTTCTCTGCTCTCAAAGTATTTGGAGTGTGTGCTGCTCTAACGTAAGAAGGTTTGCTTCCCAGAAGCACTTAAGCTGGCATTAAGGTGCAAAGAGTACATCTACTCTCCTGTATGTTTTTAATGTGCGCAGGTTTTCCCTGGAGGCAGAGTCCAAAGTGTGTTAGTGGACAAAATGGAAAGCTTCAAAGTTCATGAGAACTTGTACTAGTCAACTCCTCATCCATCCACACATTCCTTGGTTGCGTAGATTGGCTTTCGGGAAACATAAATGTGCAATGTCGCACAAGATGGATGCCTGGGATACTTATTTATTTATTTAGTTGTATAGCACTAGACAAAAAGGCCCATAGGCATAATAGCACTTGACAAAACAAACAACAAAGAACAAAAAACTGCAGTTCGACCAGTAACAATGTCGGGGGTTCAGAATAATTAATAACACCAAGCAGTTTTCAGCCTACGTTTAAAACTAGAATGACAAAGAACTGACGGTGCAGGGATTACAAAATGGCTGATTATTTAGTTGTTGTCAGAGAGGCCAGGAAAAACTGTTCAACCAACTTCTGTCTTTTCTTTTTCTTTTTGCGATCATAAGGCAACAACAGCATGCCAATCCTATCTCCTGAGAAAGCCGCAAAAGCACCAGGTCATGAGGAAGGGCATACATCCTTTCCGGTGCTTATGCCAAGGCCTGTTGGATTGGGATGGTCTTTGTGCAAATAGTCCTATGGATTTGAACCCAACTATATTAGGGATCTCGAGCTAAATGACCAAACAGCCCCGTTGAGCCCTAATCTATATGGACTACCGACAGGGATAGCCTTCAACTAAATAGGGTTGTTGTGCTAACGATCACCTCTGGGAAGTCAAGCCTTATTGGAGAGATTTGGCTACTTATAATGGTCTTAATGGGATCAGGGAATCATTTTAGAGAGGCTATGGTCCGGGGCCTGGCCTAATTTCAGGATGTCTATCTCGGGCGGGTTCTGGCAATAATGGGCGTAATTTTAGGGGGGACAGGGGTGTTTGTCCCCCCCAACTTTCATGGCACACCATTTTGTCCCCATTAATTTGGCTGGAGCACCTTTTCTGCAGATGTCATGTCCCCACCAACATTTTCAGCAAAGTTACTCACTGCTGGCAATGAGGATGGGGTGATCAGGTATGGGTCTTACTGTAGATGGGGCCGAGTTAGAGGAAAACACACAATGTCCTTGCTCTCAAGACATTTTCCTTATTGAAAACAATCGCCAAGACATCAAATGACAAGAACCAAGCCGTCACTAAAGCACACTTCAAACCAGTGCAGGTCATATCCTGACTTCTGAAAAGTTAAGCTTCATACCAAGACCCATAGGCTGGACTTCATTCAAAGACAGCCATTGTTGCCTATTTTGTATCATGATAGCTTCTTTCAGAAATGGACTGGGACTCGTAGTCCCCAATAATAGCAGACATGGGAGCAATAAGGCCTGCAGCAGAAGGCTTCAGCCCTGCTCCCCAGCTCCTAAATAGGGGTTTCTACCCAAAATAATATAG
The DNA here is from genome assembly GCF_040938575.1 of Ambystoma mexicanum. Taxonomy (NCBI): domain Eukaryota; kingdom Metazoa; phylum Chordata; class Amphibia; order Caudata; family Ambystomatidae; genus Ambystoma; species Ambystoma mexicanum. The sequence goes on from NC_090936.1 coordinate 600,155,317, forward strand.
TGTTGTACTGCCTTTTGCCCGAATCACCATTAACAGAAGGTGCAAGAATGACAATTGAAAATAAGCAATTTTAAGCGCAGAAACAGTCCTACAGGATGGGGCATCTCCAGGAGTCCATTTTGAGTGTTAGGCCCGTTAAGGTGCATTACCTCTACAGATGCCTATGTACTGTTTGAGAAAATGTATAGTGTTAGTACACAATGTCATATACAATACTGTTTTACCATAGAATGTTCTGACATTTCCCTAAATATGGGCATCCGTTTTTATAAAAGTGAATTTAGTGAATTGTGGTGAAAAGGAAATGACCGAGCCAAACCCTGCTAATGGCCACAGCTGAAATGAACATGGGCATGGGATGAGCACATGCGGGTGGTTTCCCCTAGCATATGGAGAAATCAAAGTAGTTCTTTCTCTAATTATTTTGTATTTGTATTTATTTGAATAACAGGGATTACGCAGGCAGTGGGAAGCGTTCTTGCCCATTTGTTCGCAGGCCCATTTGATCGCAATTTCTTATAACACATTTCCTCCTAAATACATATGGGGGTTGGGTTTAGCTATTTATATATGGTGGAGGTTGTGGGGGGTGCTGCTAGGGGTCTCCCCTGCATTTTATTTGCAATGAAATGTGTTAAAAAACAAAATGCGGACACATGGGCCTCGTTCAAAATTTCGCAAACAAACATCATTGAACCCGAGGGAAGTGGGATAGTGAGGAAAGGTTGGAGTGTCAGGAAGTGGAGCGAAGGAGGGGGTGATGAATATAACAGGGTGGACAGGCTGTTATGGAGTTTAGTGATCTTGGAGATGTGGAAGTCAACGTTACTGGCAGACAGAGAGGAGAATGAGAGCTGTTGTTATGCGGGGGGTCATGGGTGAGAGGGCCATGGAATATTTTTGAGGGTGTGAACAGATGGGCAATATGAGTTTTCAAAGTTGGCAGCAGCAGTGAGGGAAAGGGAAGAGTCTTTGTAGGCAGTGAGAAGGGTAGGGGCATGGTCTTTTGACAGTGCCATTGGTGGAAGCACATGGTTGTCCTTGTTTTTTAGATGGGGGATCCATGGTTCTAGGCATGAATGAGAGGGAGTGAAGGAGCAAGCAGGATATTCACAGTCAAGGCAGGTAGCCAATGTGTCACAGATTGGACACAGGTGAGTTCAATATATATTGGGCAAGTGAAGGAGATATCCCTTGAAGGGAGGATTGACTTATCCATGTAGAGGCCCACGGAGTCAGTCTTAAATTTACTTTTTGGTAATTAGTGAGGGAGAGAATCGGTAAGAGGGAGGAACTGATATGGCAAAGGGGCTAAGTTAGTGGTCGAAGGGAGAGGGGTCAAGGGAGAGATCAGAGCAGTTGAAAGTAGAGGATAGAAAGATGAGATCAAGGGGTTTCCTGCAGTGTGATTTGAACAGGGGGCGATCGGACAGAATGGAATCCAGCTGTAGAAGTTGAAGTCACTCCTTATGACGGTTCACACATCAGCTGCGAGCGTTTCAAGTAGTAGACCTACGTCGGAGAGGAAGAGATTGAGGGTGCAGGGTAGTCAGTAAACTAGGAGGATTGTATAAGTGGGGGTGATGCTATCAAATGAAGAGGGAGTAAAGTCAGAAGGGGAGAGGGGCTGATGGTGACTCCTTGCTGATCAATGGTCCAGCACAACCTGGGTATTTTTCTGTGTCGGGGAGTTCGAGAAGGTGGCAAAGTCTGTGTGAAAGCCCGCCTGAGCATTTGAACCTTGGACTTTTCCTGACCAATTGGGCCAGTTGGCACGTGCATACAAAGCACCATTTATAGGACATTCACTCGGAAGCTGTGCTTTTGCATTTTAGTGTAATAGTCTTACTTTTATGATGGTTTAAGGCGGGGTTCTGCAACCTTTGGCTCTCCAGATGCTTTGGACTACAACTCCCATCAGCCACAGCCAGCACAGCCAATAGCGAGGGAGCATGGGAGTTGTAGTCCAAAACATCTGGAGAGCCAAACATTGCAGACCTCTGGTTTAAGGCACTTCAGTAGCATTTTAGACTTGCTTGACCACTAGTGTTTGACTTCCAGAGACCAGCAATACTCTTCCTGAATGATCCCTGAAGGGAGGAGCAGCGCTTCTCAGGAAGGACTTGTCAAGCTGTGGTGTCATTAGCGCTGAGGGGGTGACAGTGCAATATGCAGCTATCGAACAAGACCCAGAAGGCAGATACTGATTGGCAATCCCCAAGGTATTCTCCATCCAAAGGGATCTGCAGCTACTAGAGGGAGAGAGGAAATTGCCTCAGAGCCACAGGCCTGATCTCTACTCGGATCCCCAGAGAGCAACGACTGGGTGTATCTTCAGCTCACTTGTATACTTTGTTTTTAAAAGGCCGTAGGGGGATAACGTCACAGTGGCCCCATCACAAGGGATAAAAAAGGTGAAATCCAGACACCAGCCATCAGAATCTGCGATAGAATTGTCTTGCCTGCAGGTCGCACATTGTCTGGGCACAGAGGTGACGAAAACGATCTACTTTTCTCAGGTACGTTTCAGGAAGCTCACTTTTGCTCATGTTCTACCCAATGTGTGTCTTGCAGGAATCCTCCAAGTCAACATCACAAACCAGGACCCTGCCCTGGGGGCACACTTTATACTTGATACACTTTGATTCTGCAATGTAAGAAAACACACCAAATACAACCGATATCTGGCCCTGATTTTGAGGAATATGTTTCCCATTAGGCAGTCTCCTCTTACCTTTACTTTACTTTTACTTCATTTTATTTGTAATGCTCACTTGGACCCAGAAGCATTAGGGCACGTATTGTAATACAAACAGAACAAAGAACATAAATGGTGCGATCAGATGTCAGTGGCAGGAGTAAGAAAAGGGAAGCATGGACTTAAAAGAATAACAATGTTTTTAGGTCTTTCTTAAATGCCGTTAGCGAGTTTTGGCTTCTTAAGGCTGCCGGGAGCTATTCCAAAGCTTAGGGGCCACCAGAAAGAATGCGCCGTTCTCAGCTTTCCTTGTTCTACTCCGCGGGAGAAACAGGAAGTTCTGCCCACTAGATCTAAGAGCTCTCACATTGACCATCTCAGTGATATGCACCTGCAGGTAGGAAGGCATCCGTCCAAGCCTACAATTAAAGGTTATAACCAGTAACCTAAACTTGGTGCGAGCTTCCACCGGTAGCCAATGCAGAGAGCGCCAAGCATCTGATACATGATTTCAGTGAGACTACCGAGCACATCTCAAATCGTCCACAACACTATCTGGAGTCTACCAATGTCCTGCTTACAGAGACCAACCAAAAGACTACTACAGTAATCAATCTTAGACCCTATAATGGCTCTAGCAATCATTTATGAATTAGCCTGGGTGATAAGGGGTCTAAGATGTGATAGCAATTTGACATAATATACCCCGGATGAGACCACACTGGTAACATGAGCCCTCATAGTGAGTGACTGGTCCAAGATCACACCCAAGATCTTTAATTTGGGCAGGGGGATAATATTATCAGCCCCTAACCTAAAAGATCTGTAGGCCGGGTCCAGCTTGAGAAGGGAGACTGAACTGCCCACTCAATGTGAGATTGTTGCCAAGCATCCACTTTTCAATGAGATTGAAGACTTTATTGAGTTCCTGTTCGTCCCGTAGATGGCAACCTGACAGAGAGACGACACATTGCAGGTCGTCGGCATAGGTCGAAAACATGACCCCTTCCAACTCTAAGAGCGAGCAGAATGTGGCCATGAAAATGCTGTAAAGGCACAGAGACGTACTTGCTCCTTGAGGGACACCAAAGAGGACTGGAATAGGGAGGGCCTCTACCTCTTCAGAGCAGACTCTACTGTGTCTATTGTCAAGGAAAGAGGAAACCCAGGAAACTGCCGTAGGTGAGAAATTGGCAACCTCCACGAATCTGGACATAAAAATGGAATGTTCGACCAAGTCGAACGCAGCTGACTGGTCCAAAGATATTAGAAGGGAGAGGGAGTCCTTGTCCAGATGGTCCAAAAGTCTAGACTTCAACTCAAGAAGAGAGGTCTCTGTACCATAACATGATCTCCCAATCGGATTGATGGGATTTCAAAATAGGGTACTGAGTAAGGTGCTCCGAGATCTGACCATAGGCCACCCTATCTAGTATTTTTAGCAAAAAAGGGGTGTTCGAGATAGGACGATAATTAAGCAGATTGTCCCTAGGTAGCCATGTTTTTTTCAGAATGGGCATGACCATTGTCTGTTTAAGGTCATCCAGGACCTGCCCGCTTTCAGCGAGGTGTTCACAAATTTACAAATGGCTTTTATGAGCAACGGTGGGCATGTTTTTATAATCAGCGAGGAGCAGGCATCCCTCTACAGCGAGTCGCTTTGAGCTGTTCATTAACTTTCTTAAGAATCTCCTCCATTATAGGCTGAAAATTAAATTGTGCGACGGCCGGGTTACATAAAGTAGGTGTCTGGCGGCCAATATCTGCCAATTAAGGTAAAGTCTTCTTTTTACCAACTATATCCGTTCTGATGCCTTGAAGTTTTTCTTGTAGACCATCTTGTATTTGCTGACACCACTTGGCATCTTTTAAAACTATTTGGTCGCCTGGCTGCGGGCCTGACCCATGCTCTTTTAGAATTTTAAAGAGTTCCTTTACATCCGACAGTGCATTTGAAATTCTAGAATTATGAAAATTCATTTTTGTTTCCAAAATGGCCGATTTGTAGGACTTGGCTACATTTTTATACGCTGTTAAGGATGCTGGACTCAGAGCTTCTTTCCAAATGTAATATGCCTTAAGAGTATGAGATTTTTGTTTTTGACGCTCAGCCGAGAACCAGGGTTGACGTTTGTGACCATCTCCTTTTTGTTTTTTTTAGCTTGAACGGTGCTAATGTGTTAGAGATATCGGACATATTTGACGCTAGGCAGTGTGACATGACGTGAAGAGGGGTGTCCTTCAAGAAACTGAGATTGCTGTCTAGTAATGGTTCGATATTAGACAAGGTAAGACGTTTCAAATTACTTCAGCTTATTGTTTATTTTCACTGGAAACGGTACTGAGAGGGAGAAGTGAACAAAAACGTGGTCAGACCACGGGCAGGGTAAATTAAAGACATTATGGCAGGTAGTATTAAGGACCGAAAGACAGTCCAAAGTATGGCCCAGCGCATGTGTAGGCTCAGATACTTGCTGTACAAAGCATATCTCTGATAAGGACTGTTGTAGGTCAGCTGCGTAGTGATCGTCTGCGTCTCCTAGCCAATAGTTAAAGTCTCCCAGGATAACAAATCGTGAGGAGGGCTTCAATAATGGTAACAGATAATTGTTAAGAGCTTCTACCAAAATTGCTTTCTGTGAGGGGGGCGATATGTCAATAGAATATTGACAGTGGCCTCCTCATTCATACCAACTGTTATATGTAGAGAGTCGATACCCTCTGTGATTTGTCCCAGGGATTCCCAAATGGAGATAGCATCTTTAAAAATAAAAGCTACGCCTTCACCTCTACCTTCCAATCTGTCCATTCTGGTCATAGCATATCCAGAGGGAATAGCTAAATTGAGACTAGGGCCAGCTGCACTGTAACCCCAAGTCTCTGTAAGGGCGCAGAGGTCCAAATGATTCTGTTCTCAAGGGCATGCTTGACTAAGGAGTGGGTGTTAAGAGGCATGCAGCATAACTCAGACACCGGTGTAACCCTACGCGGCTGAGAGAACTGCAGGGCAATAGTTTCCTGCTCTAAATGAGTATTTGAGGTGTTAGTTTCGGAAGCGATCATAATATCCTCTCGATGCTGAGAGCTGATCACATTCATCGGAATGGGGTTGTAATTGGTGCAGGGGGAGATGTCAGCCTGCTCCTCGACCTTAATGGGAGCCATTACTCGAATGAGAGAAGAATCGGATGCCTCCGATCTGATAGCGAAGAGAGGTGACACACAGAGGGATGCACTAAAGTGACCAAGCCTAGAGCAAAATTGGGAGGTCGAACCTACCTTAAGTTTGGCAGAAAATTCGGCCAAACGGCTGTAAGAGATATTTCTTTCAGCTGTAGTGGTGGCAAGTACTTCTAAACAGTGTTGCCAACGTCTCAGTGAGGAAAGTAGCTATTGGCTGCCCTAAAAGTCACCAGAAGTAGCTAAATAACATCATTGCCTGATTTGCATAATTGCCTACTCTTGCCCCCAACGATTTTCACTTTTACTGTGGCCCCTCCCCTTTTATCTATTTCATTTCGGTCCATCCCCTTAACCACACCCCTGTGTCTTCTTCTCTGCCTTCAAGCTACCTGCCGCACTGTCCACTTAACACCTTGGCAGAAGAACACTCCTTGCTGAAACACATGCACACATTGTTATCATTAACGGTTAACACCTCCCTTTTAGGTTAACAGTTTGATTTTGCATTATTCCTGTTAGAAAACTGGCGAATGACAACACTTTTTTCTAATGGTTTGGAAATTTGAATAAATGACACAAGTCTCCAAACCAATAGAAACAAAGTAGCTAGATTTCTCGCTAGCCGCTTTTTTAACAGAAAGTAGCTAGGGGGGCGTACTTTCTCGCTAAAGTCGTCAAGTTGGTAACACTGCTTCTATAAACCCCATGATAGATAAAGCTAGTACCACGCCAAGTTGCTGCACGTATGCACGTCCTGAACACGGACTGGTGCAGACTGGCTTAACCCGTCTGCACCGGCGCGTTCGCCGCCGGGTATCAGAGGAAAAGCACTTCCAGGACCGCAACTCCTTCTGGGGAGTGTAGTTCCTACTGAACGAGGCGTGCGGGGTTTAAGCTGTGGCTCAGCTGGGCTCAGCTCAGTGCTCACTGTACAGAGGTTGTAAGTAGGCAGCAAAGGCATCAGAACAGCCCTAGAGATGGTCTCTAAGCAGAGTGCTCTAATCCAGGAACTATTGGGCCAGGAGCCCTATAGAATTAAATACAATTATTTGCTCCTGATGTATCATAAGCCATTCTCACTCTCTTGCTCTCTCTCGCTCTCTATCTCTCTCTTGCCCGTCTTGCTCTATCTCAAGGATCTCCTCTCTCTCTCTCCCTCTCTTGCTCTCTCTTTCTCTTATTGTGTGTGGGGCTCCGTTCTCAGTTGCGTATTAGCTAGAGCCACCCCAGTCGTTGCTACCAGCAGCGTGATCAGGGAAAGTACAATACTATCTTGAAAGATGGGGTGCTGTGTTTTTACAGTTAACAATACAATGAGAGCAGCAGCGACAGAGTCATCCTCCGTGATGGGATCTGATGACTATTTGGGGATATGCATTGTCATTGTGTGTGTCCGTAGGAATGTCGCCTTCACAATGAAAGCACATTCTCCACACAATGACAGCGGGACATGGATAGGCTCTTCCTGGGCTGGTGGGGTTCTGACAGACCTTGTAAATGAACAGAGAATCAGGCTGCAAGGTGTGCAACAGCGTTTGTTATTTTGTATGTTTTGCTAATTCTTACTGTTTGTGCATACTCCAATGGGCACAGTCATCAGCGCTGCCAGCGGATCCAGTCTCAGCATGCCTTGTGCTGGCATAAAAAAAACAAATATCTGGTTTTAATCGGAGCATGACACTTTCCAAGAAAAAAAGGATATATCAAGAGATAAAGTGGTGTGTATTCTCGACCAAAAAAGCTATTAAACCAGAGGACATTATTTGATTGTGTTTTCTTTGAAAAATTGCTATTTTTAAATGTTACAATGTTCATTTCGCATGATCCATATCAGCATATATTATAATCATAATAGAAACGTTGCACGGGTCTTACTCAGCAAAACACATTATTAAAACATAGAAGAAGCCTATACATTATGTCTGGCAGAAGGTTATCATTCCAAGCTGGATAGTCGTGAACACTTTTATTTTACTCTTTCAGATACCCTATGAGAAATACAAAGGGTACAGATAGCACCAATGAGAGTTCATGGCTTCTTTGCATAAAATCAAAGAGCATTTTGGGAACACAAGAAGGACCATGGATCTTTACATTTGACAAATATGTGTGTGAAAAAAGAGTTTTGAGCTTGAATCACTAAATACATAATATCCATTGGGCTATGGGCAATATATCACACCACTCACCCTGACATTAAAGTTATTCAATATACCACGTGAACACATTTAAACAGCCTCAGAATCTGGTGCACATCATCCTTTAGGATGGGGAAGCGCCTGCGTGGGTCCGCCCACGCCTCCGATAATTGAAAGAAAGAACAGCCTCAAAAAAAAAGATGTGAGTAGAAAGTGGCTGCACCATTTGTCGTAGCATAGGGGTTAAGAGTTAGGCTGTTCAGTCTGCAGATGCAGGTTTGGACCTTGCTGTTGGTAGAGTCCTTCTGTGCAATCCAGATACAAAGTGTGTTTAAAAAAAAAAAAGATGTCACTTCATTGGGTCCGAGGTTGACCTGCTTCTTGTTTCTGAAAGAGAGGGTCTAACTCCAGACGAAGGTTTAAGCTGGGTTTCAGGGTAAGTCTTTCTGTGCATATGCGGTCATGGACATGTACAATCTCCAATGTACAAGCATCCTAAGATAATTATATATGTATTTAGGATATTGGTCCCATGTAGGGTATCCCAAATGCAAACAATGAAAGTGGAGTGGTCAGCAAACCTGATGCTGTTGTTATAGGAGGAAAAAGCTCTGATAGCTACTGTCCAAGAAGGTTGCCTTCCAAGTGAATACTCAGCAACACACAGAGAAAAAAGGCATTATAGAATATAAGGGGAGGGATCAAGGATGATCAAATTGTTGATTATAAAATATGAAATTGCACAGCAATTTGTAGGCTGTATAGAGTTTTGAAAGGGCTTCCTGGCCCAATTTGACCAGCTGTTTAGACAAATTATGATTCGTGCATGAAGTTCTCTTTGTCACAAAGCACATGCCACAAGAAACACTTGGCCGTCATTTGACAACCTAACAATGCTGCATCTTTTTCCAGGAAACCTTGACTCAAGAACAGGATGCACTCAATCCCCAGGCTCTGAACAGGTTGCATGGATGTTGGATGCAAGGAACAGATAGCGGGAAAGGAAGAGAACAGACACAATAGGAAAGAAACCAAAGAATGTGTGCCAATGTGCTGTAGACAGAACATGGAACTAGTAATGAATCGCAAGATAACGATATAAGAGTGAGAGAGAAATGGCTAAATAATTCCTAAATTCTTTAATATGGACTTTATCCAGACAACTATATCCCTGAGGTGACACGAGGCAATATCACAAGGATGAAAAATACGATGTTGGCAGAGAATTAAAAAAAAGACCGGTGTGTTTGTAAAGTGACTGGAGAAAATGAACAGATCTTCCATAAAACAATTAGCACATTCTAGGAATAAGACATTCAACTGGCCTATTAAAAATGGACTGCCCCAAAGTAACAGCAACACAAGATGCAGATAGAACATTGGCTGGCGCCCCTTTTGTGTAAACTAATATAGCCCAATGGGGGAGTGTTCTACTGAAGAGCTCTGGGTATAACCAAAATGGAGTACCACATGATCAATGAGGATTCATTGAGGCTTCATTAAATATGTGGTTCCGAAGATTTATATGAAAAGTGATATGGCGTTCTGCTCATTTATAATGAATAAATGTTTACAGGCCTGTAATCGATGGATCCTTGGAAGCATTAGCTTACACACATCTTTAAAGGATAACTCGGGATTAATTATGACTATTTAAAGAAGGATTAGCCTCATGAAGAATGCTCGGCTCTGGGCATGTTCGGGTCTTTTTTTATAAGGAACAGGTGACAACGTTTAGTATCCTGATCCCGGGCACCACCTTCACATTCGGGAACATGCATTTTGCAAGCCCCTGGATGTTGTTCAGGTTGAGGATCTTTCTAGGAACAAAATAAAAGTGCAGTCCATACTTATTCCGGTGCCCCTTGTAAATTAAAATCGGGGATGTTTGGAAGCCGTCCTGGATGTCAGATCATTAGTTAACGTTGAGTAAATTAACCTGATGACTAAAGGTGGAGTAGCTCAATGGGCTCAGAGTGCCTGCCGAGGGGCATGAAAGCCCCATACTTGCTAGGGTCCACTCAACCTTTCGTTCTTCGGTGGTCACCCATTTGAAATGAGCGCCATTTGCTCCGGTGGTATCATACGGTAGTTATTATTACATCATGCAGTAATTCAAAAAGGAAAACGTTTGAATAACCTTCAGGGAAATACAGGGTTATTCCGTATGTTTTGGCAGAATTGAGAGCAGGTGGCCAGGTCAGTATGTCTTGACAGTAAGATTATCCACTGCACGTCATCACTGAGGATTTAATAAAGCAACTAGTGGACAAGGTGTGCACGCCCCACCCCGCTGGTCTTAGCAAATACCAAATTCACAAAATCAAAGTAAAGGACGGAGTCCATAGACTATATCAGATCGATGTAAGTGGAGATTTCCTGCGCTGTCGATAGAGGGAGAATCCAGTGCGGAAAAAAAAGTCTGCATATAACATCTGTAAAGCATCAGCGGTACAACCTTCACAACCAACATGGAATGCAAAAAACACCACCACCAGTGTGAAAAGATGGCATCTAAATAATTCATATGACCAGAAAACGCATTTCCAAATTTTCAGATACATTTTTCCTAAGAAATCAATTTTAAAATTAGGCCAATCTTAATCTCTAAAAATAGTCCCAAAAATCACGTGACTTGGGTTTTCGAGTAAAGGCAGAACTTCGTTGTGGGAATAAGCAGACCAATAAGGGAACGAAGAAAGCACTTATGCCACAGAGAAGGCGGAATTATGGGCAGCAGGAACGGCCCCAAAGGCAGCCTCATACATGACTGATGTGATATTTTATTTATATCGCGCTCGTACACAAGTGTCTCAGAGCGCGACCAAGCAAAGGGAGGGGAACAAGGGAGAACACAAAAATAAAAACAACGATCTTACTAGGCCCGGTGACATTAAGAATGCGCATGTGCATGGAGAAGGGAAAAGGGGGAAAGTGCGTGGAAGGGAGAGAAGTGGAAAGTGCAGAATAGAGGAGAGAAAAGAATAAAGAATAAGTTAAATAAATAAATAAATACAGGCAATGAAAAGGTGGTAGTGCAGCCAGCAAGTAGCAAGTGCAAGATCCATCAGATAGGGTATATCTGATGTGCAGAAGAAGAGTGGGGGACTGTATGGGCACAGATACAGAACCCAGTGCAATGGGTGGCCCAGAGGCACTGCAGGAGGGAGGCAGGGTGAGCAGGTACCTGGGACAGAAGGACAGAGGGTGTCCAGGTGCAAGGTGCCAAGAGAGAAAACAGGTCAGCAGGGGAGAAGAGGGGCGAAGGCGGAAGCGAAGACGAAGGTCTTGAGGTACTTCCGGAACTGGAGATGGTTCTCCTGAAGTTTCACGCTGCCCGGGAGGCTGTTCCAAAGGGAGGCTGCAGCCAAAGACAGAGATCTGCCCCCAGCTTGTTTATTTGAAAAACGACTGACACTGAGGGAGTTAGAAGTAGAGGAGCGGAAGGCTCGAGGGGGAGGTATTTGCAGAGGGATTGTGGAAGGTATTTTGGACCCAGGCCCCAGATAGCCTTGTGGACAATGCAGAGAGTTTTAAATGTAATCCTTGCATCCACTGGGAGCGAATGAAGGGAATTCAGAGCTGGAGAGATACGATCCCAGGGCTTGAGGCCAAGGACAAGTCTTGCAGTCCTGTTCTGGATTAGTTGCGGAGGGCGGAGAGTGGAGGCAGGTAGATTTAGAAAGAGGCTGTTAGAGTAGTCCAACCTGAAGAGAACGAGAGCTGGACACAGAAACACACGTGCCTGGGTGCACACACCGGATGACATTCACCCTGCATGAGAATCAGGTAAGGCCACACATGTAAACGACACCCGGTGCATGAGCACACATCCGGAAATGACATCTTAGCTAATGCTATGCTACGACAAAGTGGTGATAATAACACATAAGCTGTCCACCACAATGAAAAACATAGGCTTCAATTTCATGAGAATCCTGCATGCATATGAGGCATGTGCATATCACCCGTGCAATAGTGATGCATACCAGCAGGTGACCCCACCACAGCAACAGGCTGCGAACATGCAGATAACATCCGATGCACAGTGCGATACAAAATCGAGTAGGGAGTGGCTATAGAAGTGGGCATGGCCATGTTCTGCTGGGGGTGGCCTATAGCAGGGGCAGGTGACGTAGGCAAGGGCCACATGGCCCAAGAAAATACTACATCACGAGGTCCAGCACACATGTTCTTTGGGCCACCCAGCATGGTCTCAGGTGGTCTTGTTTGCATCCAGTCCGCACACTGCAAACCAAACTCCCCCTGCTTCGGTTTTTAAGTAGACTGCTGTCTGTACACAAATCCCTTCCTGGCTCAGGATACAGGCAATTTCATCACCAAGTAAGTCACCTTCATTAGGTAACTAAACGTTCTTATGTTCACCTTGAAACACCATTTGTTGTATAGGCGCCTTACAAATATCAAATAAATAAAATAAAATGCATAGGATGACCCAAACATAGTGTGCTTAATAGATCTTCTTGAGCGCTCATTCAGGAGTTCAGCTCCCCTGCTGCCTGCATGTCCTGTGACAATCAGTAGCTCTTAAAAGCCTGCAAGGAATGCCTACAGGTATGTACCTAGTCCCTAGGGAGGCACCAATCTTCTCAAACTAAAGGCTGTGTCAATTTAAAGGTGCTTATGCTGGTCAACGAAAGACCTCAAGGTACTTACTTATACCAGCCATCTTCAGTCCATCCTGAAGTCATCCAAGAGAGCATCAGTTCGAAAAGGGAAGAGAAACATCACCAATATAAACTACTGGGTGCTTGGTATACAATCAAAGAGCACTTTGAGAACATAAGAACCAACACATATCTGTGACAGGATAAAAGCCAGCCGCCCTTCTGAAACCACAATGCACACCAGCATTTCTGCATATTTCATTTATGATAACACCCTACCAGTAAAGTGATAACGAACTTGAGTCATATATGCTAATTTGGGGAGCATTAACCTTCAGGGGTCAGGTGCTGGATGTCCTGCTTTATCAGGCAGACACCATCCCTACTGCACTCACAGGCTTTGACTAAAATCATGCCGCGGCCCAGGGACTGAGGAAGCCTGGCAGTGCCCCACTTCAAGTCCAGCTTTTGGAGACTGCCAGGGCTCGGCCACGGATAACCCCTGCCCACTTAAAGCCCGCCCTATACCTAGGATGCGGAAACTGTACCATAGTAGTTGAAGGGAAAATACAAAGAGATCATAATGTGTGCATTTGGGCTAAGCCAATCCCGTCATGCACATGCATGAGGCTGCGGGGCTCAGACATCAATGGAGAATCGCCAAATTCTGAATGCCTTGTAGAGAGAGGCAGACAGCAATAATCCCCCAAAAAGGCGGATCAGTGCCAGACCACCATTTCTGTGAGGTATATTGCTGCAAAATGGCACCTCCACCTTACAGGGCAGGGGTCCGCTTGCCTCTCGAGATGTTTTGAACCACAACTCTTATTACCTGCAGATGGTATATTCAATGGAAAGGGATCATGGGATATGTCGTTCAAAATATCTGGACAGTCGAACTTTGCAGACCCCTGCTCCAGGGATAAATCACATAGACTAGGGGCCCTATTTTCATGTAGGTGTTAAGTACCGAAAAGGACGTTAAAAGGCTTAACAACCTTTTCAGTACTTAAGACCTATTCTGAAGTTGGCGCATTCCTCCGAAGTCGGAAGGAATGTGCCAATTTCTGAATATATGTGGTAGTTGCTGGGATGGGTTGGAAACCAGCCTAGCAACCACCACATTCGGAAACTGGCTTTTTGGAAGCCTATTTTTGTGGCACTCCGCCAGTTTAATATGTGCACTAAACATGCACACAAATACGGTACCCTTTTGGTGCCGCTAAACTGGAGGAGTGTCACAAGAAGCCTTGTTTGGTGTAAATGAAAGTGTTCATATACACCTATGTGTTGTATATATATGGACACTTTCATGTACACCAAAGCGAGCAGCTTCAACGTTGCAGCATTGAAGCTGCTTGCTTTGGTGTACATGAAAGTTGTCATATCCACCGCACGGGTGTATATGAACACTTTCATTTAAACCAAAGCGAGCAGCTGCAACGTTGAAGCTGCTTGCTTTAAGTGAAAGTGTTCATATACACCATAGAGGTGTATATGAACACTTTCCTATACACCACAGTAAGCAGCTTCAACCTCCTGCAATGTTGAAGCTGCTCACTTTGGTGTATAGGAACGTGTTAATTTCTGTTCTCGGCAGCATTTTTGTAAAATAACGAATCTGTCATTATTTTACAAAAATGCTGCCGAGATTGGATTGCGCCCGTAAACCCTTCAAACAGGCGCAATCCACATAAATCACTGTCGTGCTCTCCGAGGACGCCCAGGCCCACTTGAGAAGAGCAGTGGAGCCTGCGCGTCCTCTTTTGGCGCAGTGAATCGTGCTGTTTAGCACCTTCACTGCGCCAAGATGAGAATATGGGCCAGATTCTGTTGAATGTCCTAATGCAGTGGGATCACGGGTGTGTGACCTTTTGCTAGCCAGATGCTTCGGACTACAGCTTCCATCAGGCCTACTCAGTACAGTCGATGGTGAGGGATCAAGGGAGTTGCAGTCCAAAATATGTAAAGAGCCACAGGTTCCAGACCACTGGACTAGACTAAGGGCTTCATTACAAGCACAGCGGCGATGTAAAAAACGGTATCCAGTTAAAATTTCGAATGCACAATTTCGAATGCAATAATGTCTAAAAAAAAATGGCAATTTTCTTTTCCGAATCTATATATTTTTTATTTTACAGGTTTTTTTTGGGTTTAGTTAGTAAAAAAGGGTCAATTAAAAAAATAACAGGGGGTTGGGGGAGCCCCCCTTTAAAAAATAAAAATAAATAATCAACCTTTTTTTTCGACGTTTTTCATTTGACATTAAGGCATCCAAAATTATTACATTCGAAAATGTCACTATAAACCATAAAAAACAGTGTTAATGAATCAGTAGCTATGTTACCGCTGCATCACCACGCCGCCGTACTAAAGGTTAGGGAGTGAAGTGGAGAATTCAACTCCTTCAAAGAGCTGGAGGTAAATATGCCACTTTACCACTGAAAATTAGAAACATGGGGGGAATTACAGCCAGCAAAATTACTGCCAGCAGTAATTCCACCAAAATCCCCATAGACTCCTATGGCACCACCTACCGGCACTTGTAATGCAGCGGTAATTCTGTCAGACCAAGTGGCAGTAAAGGTAAATGCGTTCAGTGGTATTTCGGTCAATTTACCACCAAACTTGAAATGAGGCCCTAAGTGTGGAAGACAGCACCATGGAATGATGTAAATACGGATCATCAGAGAAAAGTAAACACCCATGTGAAATCTTTACTCTCCTCTGTAAGTAGCTCAGATCCAAAGAGCACACGTGTAATCCAGAACCAATGCTGCATTGTACCTAGAAAGCAAATATCATGTGGATGGAGATTGGGTTAAAAGCAAATCGCATTACAATATAATGGCACCAGTAGAGTGGTGAGCAAAGCACATGTAAACTCAAAACTTGCAGAGATTACATGGCATGACCCAGGTGGCATCAATGGGCCAACAAACAGAAAGAAGCAGCCACATGTAGCAACAAGCTAGAGGACATGACAACAGCCCCTCTGCACTGCCATCATCTACATATCCCTTGCCCAGTCAAACCAGGATTGCGTGCCATCCCAGCGTTACTGCAGCGTTAATGCAGGTGGCAGGTTCGAGTGTCAGGTAGGGAGGCACTAGCTGTGGAAGCGCAACCTGACGCGCCATCTCTACCTATCTGGGCAGGTGCCAGAAGTGCAGCGGATCCCAACGTGGAAGCACATTTGAAGATACATTTGTCACAAAGCACCAATGTTACTGCCAAACTCAAGCGTGCATACCACAGATGTGGGTGCCCTTAAAGAGATGCTTCAGTCGCAGAGGTAGTGAGGGCATAGCCGGCCGAGGCATGGGCAGTCTGTGCCGTCGCCCCGAGCCCAATGCTCTTGGGGACCCCGCAGATACCTGCTGCCGTGAATAGAACAAGTAACGAGGGCTGGGCTGCTGTGACAAGACCACACAGACCAAGCAGAATACAAACCCATAACTACGTACTCAACCCAAGAAGATGGAGTAATGAGGCACAAGCCTCGGTATCCAAAATCACCGCTGATGGATATAAATCTATCAGCAAGAAGAAGAACAAGCGCTGCTTCCAGCCACAGGGCTTTTCTTTGTGTCTGTTTTAGAGAGGCTATGCTGTCTGCTCCCAGCCCCCTGTGACACGCTTCTAGAGAGAAATACCTCCCGCCCATCAGACCCGTGGGGCCTCACAGTTAGGGCTTATCCCCGTCTTTGTTTAAAGTAATGGCCATTTAAGAACCTTTGATTTGGGCAAGGGGTTGAAAAGGGGAATTTTATTCAGAAAGCACATACAGAAAAAATAGTTTCCGCCCAAATCTGTCTTCTTTGAAGACATTTAAAATATGTTGACAAAAAAGAGTTTTGCATCAATAGTATTCATATGTCTGCATTTGTTGTGTTCAATACATTTTTTTGGGGCAGGCGTGTCATATTTCACTCGCATCACATAAAACATGCCTTTGTCAAATGATACAAAAGGTTACCATTTCACATTATCTTTTATTATGAATAAATCTTGAAAGACAGCCTACAAGCCATGTTTTAAACAATTTTGTGGAACTGCATTCTGGTATTTGTAGTCTTCGAGATAGGGTGAAAATAGCGCAACATTTGTACTCTTTTTGCTTAACATATTTCTATAAGGATTCCTATATTGCTGCAGAACTTTATATGATGTTTATAGTTTTCAAGTCCGATTTATTAAACAGTATTGTGTGGTGGGGGGGGGCAAGGATCAGAGGGCAAATTTGTTGTGATGATTTACCAGGTCCATGGAAGTGGGGAGAGAGGCTGCTGGAGTGAAAATGTTCTACCTGGCCCTGTGCTGATTTTCAGGGTACAAGTTGAGATTACATGTGGGTTGACAGCGTCCATCCACTTTTTCACAGTGCCAACTCCATCCCCCTTGGGTGTTTTTAGGTCTTTGCACAAGTTTTTGCCCACCAGGATTTGAACCCACTAATCCACAAAATTACGTGAAAGTGTCTTCAAAACACATGTCTTGTATTGATATTTTGCTTTCCATAGACTATCTCAATATAGATGCTTGGGTCAAAAGGGTACACACCTTTTATACTTTGCCAGGAGTGTTCTAGAAAAATCTCCCTGGCAGTTTTTTTCCGGGTATTGATGAATCATTTTGTGAAAGACAATGCTCATTTCTATTTTTCATGTTCTGCTATTAGGAAAGGCCAGTTAAATTAAATCTGCGTATTTTACTTTAGGATACGTTCAGTCCCTGTGCATATGATAATGATAACCTACACTTTCTTTGGACTTGAGTCCTATTGATGACATTTGCAGACCTGCGGCTTTGCTTACTCTCACTGCCTAAGTACCTTTCCGGTAAATAGGCTTTGTTACGATTGCAATATCCTGCAGCAAAAGCACTTTGCGCTGTCTGGCCCAGGGTCAATCCCTGCCCTTACATCATTGGAACGTGCAGTCACATTAGGTATGTTTGAATTACTTACTTTATTACTCTTTGTTCTGCTCTTGCTCGTCACAGCACTTTTTTGAGGTACCCATCTCTACTGAATGATTCAGCTCACTTGGTCGGCTACTCCAAAATAAACCTTACTCATGATATTGCTACAACCATAATATTAACAGTTAAAATTCAGATATTGAATGTCTGTTTATTTGATCCTAACGGATATGAATGACTCATTTTGTCACATTATTTTCTGTGATGCAAATAAAGGGGTGTGCACATCTGTTGTCGCCTGGGCCCCGCAAATTCTAGGGCTGGCCCTGAGTGAGAGAAGTGCCCCTAGCACAGCTCAATAGGCATTCAGCCATAGCCCACAAAAAGAGGTAACGATTGCAGCGGTCCCTAAAGGCACAAACCCACGGCATGGAGAAAATTGGCCGAAAACCACAGCCCTCACATACACCCCACATGGCACAGGAAACCAATGCGTGTTCTGCGCACGTCTACAAGTACATGCAATCAGCAAATGGACAGCGAAGCCCACGTGATCACCCCCTTTGCACTGTAGGAAATACCCACAAGGCATTTTTGATTTCGATGCGGCTAGACAACTATATCTGTGCCCTTTAGGGATTCCAATAAGGGTCAGCAACAAATGCACTGAAGTGGCATCGGTTGACATTTGAGTGTCCCAAGGCCTAGTTAGATAGTTTTGTTTTGCCCTCCCTTTTCCTTTATACCCTTGTCTTGTTGCACCTCAAAACACATTGTGTACAGGCGCAATATAAGTACCCAATAAATAAATAAATAAATAAATCTGCAATGGTGGAAGTTAGCTGTCAAATAGTAGTAATTCTTACCTGCCCCTGTCCATACCATACTGTCATGATCTCTGCTTCCAAAAGGTCAGGGTTTTCCCAACTCCCTTGGAAGCAGATCCATAACCCAGGTTCCGAGTGCCAACCAGTCCCAATTGGGACCTTTTGGACCCAGTCCTGGCGCCAGTGGCACCAGGCTCATAAATATGCCCAGTCCCAGCTCTGGAAGCGCCGGGCTCATAATGCTTGGGTGGACTTACCTGCAGCAGACCATGCTGCTTACTTGCCTGCCAGTTGAGCCTCTAATCCTCTTCTGTTTGGAACTACTTTTCCTGTTGGGTGGGGCAGGAGCCACTCCCTAGATTCAGAACACTGGAACTCTTCTGGAAAGCAGGAACTCTTTTCTTACCTAGGCGTGGCTGTGGAAGGAGTTACCTAAGCACTACAGGAGGCTATTTAAACCACACCCGATGGATGAATCTTGCTTTGCGTTATTCTGCATCCTCTGCAGCAGAACGCTCATCGTGTCTTCTGCATCTGATCCTGGGCCTAAGGAAAAAGGCTTACCATCCTGAATCCAGTCTTCAGCAACACCTATAAAGACAAGAAAGAACAGGTTAGCATTACGGTCTTCAGTGACAGCTCTTCACTTACCTGGTCCATCGGCTGTCACCAACGCCTCGCGCTGCATTCCGGCATCTGAAAGACAAAGGCTTACCTACTCTTCGTGCGCTCCGGAGGTCTTCACACTGCATTCCGGCATCTGAAAGACAAAAGCTTACCAACTCTTCGCACGCTCCGGAGGCCTTCGGCGCTGCATCCCGCATCTGAAAGACAAAACAAGGTGCGTTTAAAGACATTGGGGAACTTTAATACTCACGTGCCATTACTCCTTTCCACATCTAACCCAGTGGGTATTCTGGCACCCTGCAGCCGCTCCGAACTTGTACCTGCAAAATAAAAAGACAGTTAGAGCGCATCGTGAAGCAGGCAACAAGCGCTTACTTACGTGCTTCCAGGCGCTTCTATTCATCACACGGGCTCCATCTTCAACTCACTTCAGCCCGTCATCCGCCATCGCCGGAACCCTGCAAAACAAGAAACATTATTACTAAAGACTTTAAAGACATTAGAATTACTCGAAACTTACCGTTCGTGCAGTAAACGACGGACAGCAGTCCTCTGAAGTCAAGAGGCCTGCTCCCCTTATCCAGTGAAGAAACTGGTTACAGCACCCTGCCCCGAGGCAGATGGAGAGCACGGCGTTCACTTACCTAAGGTGAGAGCGTTAACCTTTGGGGTTCTACAGGAGAAGAGAAAGGGAAGAAGAGAGAGACATTCAATAACCCAGTTCCTTAATCCCATATTTTCTATCTGCAGACATCTTACCCTTCAAGTCAGACATACAGTGCACAGAGGTCCAGCCCAAAGAGCCAGCCGTGTGTTACAGATCACCTTTGAAGATACGGTATACGCCCAGTCAAGACCGGCGCCTCTACGGGAATCAGGTGAGCGTTACAGAACGCAAAGCCTACCACAAAACTCCCGTCCAGGCGCTATGGAAACCTCGGATACTGACCAGCTAGCCCAGTTACTTGGGGAACTAAGGGCAGAAGTGCATGCAGCCCGTCAGGAAACGAACGCTCTAAGAAGGGAACTGATTATTTCCAAGGAGCGAACAGATGATCTCGCTAGACAATTGCTACAGTCACAAGCCGGACAGACCCCGTTACCCGCATCTGGGGGAAATCTTCCTTCTACGTCCTCTATGATTCCAGTGCAGATCAACCTACCTGGGAATGTACCTCTGGCTCTGCCCGAACGATTTTCTGGTGACCCAAAGAGGTTTGCAGTATTTATCAATCAGTGCCGGTTGCATTTCTAATGCCGGCCAGCAGCCTTTCCAACTGATCAAGCTAAAGTAGCTTTCGTGCTTTCGTACCTTAGTGGCAATGCGGCAGACTGGTCGATCCCTCTAGTAAATCAAGATGATCCGGTCCTCCATGATTTTCAAGCTTTTCAGCTCAGTATGGAAAAACTGTTCGGAAGACATTCACAGGGGCAGGCCTTGGACAATGAGCTTCTTTCGTTGCGACAAGGTAATCAAGACCTTTTGGCTTATATTGCGTCTTTCAACAGACTGATAGTGGAAACTCAATGGCCTGAGGACAAAAGGATTACGCTGTTTTATAGAGGTCTACGTGGAGAGCTCAAAGATGTGTTAGCCCAAGTAGTGAATCCCCCACAAGATTGTTCGGACTATATAGACTTAGTCGTTCAAATAGATCACAGACCGCAGAACAGGAAGGCCGATCGTTCCAAGTTTGATGCTCGAGTATTTTCCAAACCGCCAACTCCTTCCAAAGGAGTAGACTCCGGGGAACCCATGCAAATAGGGGGTCTGAAAGGTCCTCTAACACAAAAGGAGCGGGAAAGGAGAAAACAGTTGCAATTATGCCTCTATTGCGGAAACTTAGGGCACTTTCTTCGAGACTGTCCGGTGAAACCTGCCAAGAAGGCAGTAGGAGCTGCAGTTACCAAAGTTACAAACTCTGAGCAGGGAAACGACCTCGCCCGACAAGAATAGAGGTCCTCTTGCCGAGCGTGAAAACCAGTTCCGTGACCTCGCATTTCGTGATACCTATGGTCCTCATTAGCCCTGATAATCCGGATCGATTACATGCAATTGAAGCTTACGTCGACAGCGGTGCCATCGGCAATTATGTGGATCATGAAATGGTTTTGAGGATGAATCTAACTCTTTGTCCCAAGGCTGTAAAGGACGTCATTACTACGGTGGATGGTACGGAGATAGCCTCCGGGCCAGTAACGCATACCACTCAAGAGGTGACGCTAGTAAGTCAAGATGGACACCATGAGAAGATCGTGTTCGATGTGATCAAGGCCCCTCAGTTTCAGATTATTCTAGGAATACCTTGGTTAGAGAAACACAATCCTCTGATCGATTGGCGAGCAAGAACGGTCCAGTTTCCAGAATGTGTCTCTACTTGTCACCCTCCACCTGTTGTTGCACTGGCAGCAATTTCTTCAGAGACTCCCCAGTTACCTCCCGAATACCTAGAATACCAAGATGTTTTCCGGAAGGATCAGGCTAACTCTCTACCTCCTCATAGGTCTTATGACTGCCAGATAGACCTGATACCTGGATCTACTCCTCCTTGTAGTAGAATTTATGCCCTCACCGAGCCTGAGAACCTTCACCTTCGACAATACCTGGATCAATACCTGGCAAATGGGTTTATTCGTCCTTCCAAGTCCCCTGCTTCTTCAGCTTTGTTCTTCGTTCCAAAAAAGGAAGGAGACCTTAGAACTTGTATAGATTATCGCTCCCTGAACCAGATCACCGTTAAGAATAGATATCCGTTACCTTTGATCCCTGAACTCCTGGACCAAGTCAGAAAAGCATGCTTATATACAAAGCTGGATCTTAGAGGAGCTTACCACTTGGTACGAGTAAAAGAGGGCGATGAATGGAAGACGGCCTTCCGCACCAAGTATGGGCTATTTGAATATCAGGTCATGCCCTTCGGACTTTGCAATGCCCCGGCCGCCTTTCAATATTTTATGAACAATGTCCTCAGAGAGCTCATAGATGTGTGTGTTGTTGTTTACATTGACGACATCCTCGTTTATTCTTCATCGGAATCTGAACATCGGAAACACGTGAAAATGGTCCTCGAAAGATTGCGTCAACACAAACTTTTCGCTAAGTTGGAAAAATGTGTTTTCAACGTGACTGAAGTTGAATTCTTGGGATTCATATTATCACCTGGCGGAGTGCGTATGGATTCAAAGAAGGTCGATGCAGTTCTCAAATGGCCATCACCATCCTCCGTAAAAGGTGTGCAAAGCATGTTAGGCTTCGCTAACTTTTACCGCAGGTTTATCCCCGAATTCTCTCGAATAGTCCAGCCCATCACTGCCTTGTTAAAGAAAAACAAACGTTTTGAATGGTCTACCGAGGCGGAACAAGCTTTCCAGGATTTGAAGACTAAATTTATCTCTGCACTAATCTTAAAACACCCTCGCCCCGAACTCCCCTACATCGTGGAAACTGATGCTTCAAGCCTTGCCATGGGGGCAGTTCTATCACAAAAGGACCCGGTAACCAATCAGTTGCATCCCGTGGCATTTTGGTCCCGCAAATTATCGCCTCCTGAAATCAATTACACGATTACTGACAAGGAACTTCTGGCTATCAAGTCTGCCTTTAAGGCTTGGCGGCATTATCTGCTGGGGGCCCGACACACCGTTACTGTGATTACGGATCACCGAAACCTGCAATATTTGAAAACCGCAAAAGCCCAATCCTCTAGACAACTCCGTTGGGCATTATTCTTTGCCGAGTTTGACTTCATAATTACCTATCGACCTGGTACAAAGAATGGTAAAGCTGATGCCCTTTCTCGGATGGGAGTGGAAGAACACTTGATCAACCCTAAACCTGTACCAATCATTCCCGAACAAAGAATTCTGGGTGTAATCGCCACAGAATCCATAGAGGAAGTTAAGGATAAAGCCAGGCAACTTGTAACTCCAGCAGACATACAGAATTGGCATCTGCAGGGAAAGGACTTTGCAGTAAAGGACAACTTATTGTATTTCCAAGAACGATTATACCTACCCAGCACAGATTTACAGAAAAAAGTAATCTCTTGTTATCACTATTCTTTAATGGAAGGACATCCCGGTATGGCCAAGACCTCAGAAAAGATCAAGCGCTACTTCTGGTGGCCGTCTTGGAAAAAAGATATCAGAGACTTTATAATGTCCTGTGGAGTATGCGCCCAAAACAAGAGTCAAAAGGAAAGACCAGCAGGCCTCTTACGCCCTATTGACATCCCACCTCGCCCTTGGCATACGCTTTCTATGGACTTCATCACCGATCTACCTCCATGCTCCGGATACAATACGATTCTAGTAATCGTGGACTTATTCTCCAAGATGGCGCATTTCATTCCGCTCAAAGGCTTGCCAACAGCAGCAACTCTGGCCCGAGAATTTCTCGAAAACATCGTCCGACTGCACGGTTTTCCTTCGGTTCTAATTTCGGATCGAGGTAGTCAATTTATTTCTCATTTTTGGCGAAGTTGCTGTCGGTCGGCTCAAATTGATGTGAGACTATCGACCAGTCACCACCCTCAGACCGACGGACAAACCGAGAGGACCAATCAAACTCTGGAACAGTATTTACGCTGCATGCTGCAACAAACTGAAAAAACTTGGAAAGACATCCTTTGGATAGCCGAATATGCCTACAATAACTCTGTCCATTCGGGAACTGGGAAAACCCCGTTTTTTCTTTTGTACGGCAGTCACCCTCGAACCTCGGAGTTGGATCCCCTCCAAGATCTTGAAACACCAGCAGTAGACTACCTGCATTCTACAATCACCCAAGCCTTTAAGGAAGCTGTTTCTCACCTTCAAAGGGCTAAAGAACAATACAAGAAAGGAGCAGATCAACATCGGAAGGAAGCCCCTCAATATCAAGTAGGGGATCAAGTCTGGTTATCCACCAAATATCTACCTCTAAAAGGGCCACGCACATTCAACCCAAGATACCTTGGTCCCTATTCCATCACTACCATAGTAAACCCAGTAGCGGTCAAGTTGGACTTGCCCCCGCACATGAAGATACATCCGGTCTTCCATGTCTCTCTATTAAAACCCGTGCAACCTCAAACCCGACTAACTAAATCTCCAAAACCTATCCTAGTTGATGGAGAACTCGAGTTTGAAGTCAAAAGCAGTCTGGACTCCAAGATCTCCAAATCTAAACTATTTTACCTAATTGACTGGAAAGGCTACGGCCCCCAAGAGAGATCCTGGGAACCTGCTGAATATGTCCACGCTCCTCGCCTAATCAAAAGATTTCACCGAACATTTCCTGACAAGCCAAAACCCCCGGAGAAGCCCGGTTTGGGAGGAGCCTTGAGGGGGGGTACTGTCATGATCTCTGCTTCCAAAAGGTCAGGGTTTTCCCAACTCCCTTGGAAGCAGAACCATAACCCAGGTTCCGAGTGCCAACCAGTCCCAATTGGGACCTTTTGGACCCAGTCCTGGCGCCAGTGGCACCAGGCTCATAAATATGCCCAGTCCCAGCGCTGGAAGCGCCGGGCTCATAATGCTTGGGTGGACTTACCTGCAGCAGACCATGCTGCTTACTTGCCTGCCAGTTGAGCCTCTGATCCTCTTCTGTTTGGAACTACTTTTCCTGTTGGGTGGGGCAGGAGCCACTCCCTAGATTCAGAACACTGGAACTCTTCTAGAAAGCAGGAACTCTTTTCTTACATAGGCGTGGCTGTGGAAGGAGACACCTAAGCACTACAGGAGGCTATTTAAACCACACCCGATGGATGAATCTTGCTTTGCGTTATTCTGCATCCTCTGCAGCAGAACGTTCATTGTGTCTTCTGCATCTGATCCTGGGCCTAAGGAAAAAGGCTTACCATCCTGAATCCAGTCTTCAGCCACACCTATAAAGACAAGAAAGAACAGGTTAGCATTACGGTCTTCAGTGACAGCTCTTCACTTACCTGGTCCATCGGCTGTCACCAACGCCTCGCGCTGCATTCCGGCATCTGAAAGACAAAGGCTTACCTACTCTTCATGCGCTCCGGAGGTCTTCACACTGCATTCCGGCATCTGAAAGACAAAAGCTTACCAACTCTTCGCACACTCCGGATGCCTTCGGCGCTGCATCCCGCATCTGAAAGACAAAACAAGGTGCGTTTAAAGACATTGGGGAACTTTAATACTCACGTGCCATTACTCCTTTCCACATCTAACCCAGTGGGTATTCCGGCACCCTGCAGCCGCTCCGAACTTGTACCTGCAAAATAAAAAGACAGTTAGAGCGCATCGTGAAGCAGGCAACAAGCGCTTACTTACGTGCTTCCAGGCGCTTCTATTCATCACACGGGCTCCATCTTCAACTCACTTCAGCCCGTCATCCGCCATCACCGGAACCCTGCAAAACAAGAAACATTATTACTAAAGACTTTAAAGACATTAGAATTACTCGAAACTTACCGTTCGTGCAGTAAACGACGGACAGCAGTCCTCTGAAGTCAAGAGGCCTGCTACCCTTATCCAGTGAAGAAACTGGTTACAGCACCCTGCCCCGAGGCAGATGGAGAGCACGGCGTTCACTTACCTAAGGTGAGAGCGTTAACCTTTGGGGTTCTACAGGAGAAGAGAAAGGGAAGAAGAGAGAGACATTCAATAACCCAGTTCCTTAATCCCATATTTTCTATCTGCAGACATCTTACCCTTCGAGTCAGACATACAGTGCACAGAGGTCCAGCCCAAAGAGCCAGCCGTGTGTTACACATCACCTTTGAAGATACGGTATACGCCCAGTCAAGACCGGCGCCTCTACGGGAATCAGGTGAGCGTTACACATACCCACGCAATGAGTATTCCCAGGACTATCATGGGCCATGGCTTCCACATACCATGGTTGGGGAGCAGGATGTCATTATTATTAGGGATGTATTTGTCACTCCTCCAAGTTCTAGGCACCAGGCGATGATTGAATCCATGTTGCATGGCATCCTCTCATTCCCAGTCTAGTGTGTCACCCCCTGAACTCTCGGTGGGGAGGAAGTTGGTGCATTTGGAGACCTGAGATATTTGCATATCACTATTACATTGCGTGTCATTCACAAATCCAGGTCAGCAAGCCAAGTGCCCACCGGGGATTCTTTTGAGGTCCAAGGCTGCATAGCTGGTGCTCCCGCCAATCCAGAGGTACAGGCCATGCACACACAGACACATGGGCAGTGTCTGACATTCATTGACTTTACTCAAATGAGATGCCATGATTCTGATGGTTATCTGTGACCCTTTGTGCCCACGCTTTCTGATGAAGGACCACTGTTATTTCACTCTAGGTGCAGAATTACATCAGGGTGAACAGCTACAACACTAGCAATGTTGCCTTCCTGAACGGAAGAGGATGCACTGGTGGTGGGTTAGACCTGCGACGACAATAAACTACCACAATCTCTCTTTTGTGTTCGCACAAATGAGATGAGCTATGATTGATGGGTGATACCATCGGTGGAGCCAGGGGGTAGGTGGGGAGACCCCCCAGAACTCTCCTGGTGCCCAGTGCATCCCCCAGCCTCCTGTTGGAGCCCTATGCTCCACCCCATCACCAAAAGCTGCCTCTGCTACTGGGTGATGTCAGCAGGGTGAGGTCATGGTGGGACATCTATCCTGGTTAGCGGCAAGGACTTTGGAAACACCACATGAAGCATTGTTCAATGTTACAGCTTGTGAGGGCGAGAGGGGGTTTAAGCGAGCATCAACTCAAGCATGCCTGTGGAGGTTTACGTCTATAGGGCGGCGGGTCCCTAACATTGGCAGGAGATCTGGGCACAGGAGGGGTTTGCGGGTCGAATGAGACAGGAAGGGCCCCACAGGACCAGTCTAGGTGTAAGAGAAGTAGCAAGGGAGTGGTCTGCATTCTCCACAGGAGATAGTCAGGCAATGGGAGGCAGGAGTCAGGAGGACTCGGTCAGAATGGGCAGCACTGTGTCTATCACATAATGGAAAAAGAGATGGTGCGACTGAAGCAGACTTTGCATCAAAAACGCATTCCTCATCGCTGGCAAAGGTAGGCTCTGGAGCCATTGAGGAATTATTTATGAAACCGGAATTCTGGGCAAGATCGCAGAGAAAACTGAGAGTACAAAGTAGTTTCCTCTTTCAAAGCAGCGCTGTGATGTTGCCACCAGCTTCACTGTTGCTCAGCCGTCACCATTATCTATGCCCTGCCCTGCCACCCCCACTCTGTCTTGCCAGCCTACTCACTCTTGTAGAGGAGCAGTTACATGCCTTTGCTGGAAATCCCACCCCCCCTTGCCTCTTATATGTTGGAAGTCTGAGATTGTGCCTTTTTTGACCCAGCAGTTGTGCCACTATCACAGCGTATATTTGAAGAAGATATCCATTTAGACAACCGTATCGAATGTATCCCCGAAGAAACGACAATCTGAGGGAGGACATCCCTGAAGGAATCTGAAAAAGAGTAAAGAAAGAAGCTAGTGATGTCACAAGAGACATGTGTGACGTCCCAAAATATTGTCTGAAAAGGATGCAGGAATCCTATAGAAACTAATGACAAAATAAAGAGACAAGTGAACTTTTATGTGCACAAAGTGCTGAGGGGAATCAACCGTTCAATAATTGTACAGATGCTGAAACGCAAGGTAGACTAAATCATCATAGAAGCTGATTATGTGTAGTGAATACAATGCAGGCAAAGTATAGCAGATTGACATTGAGATCATGAATTTTAGTAAGCCAGGACCCATATAAAGAAAGGGCGAATTGTGTTGCAGCAAGTTTAATCTGAAATTGTGGTGCTGCATGGGGAGGCTGTCTGGCCTGGTATCAAAACTGAAGCAGCCAAGGTTGGTTATCTATTCTTGAAAGGAGTGAACGTGCAAAGGACGAATCATCTTTTGTTAAGGTGCAAGGAAAGAACACCAAGAGTGCCATGTTTTATTCATTTAAGACATTTAAAACCTGCAAAATGGACCAAATCGTGGTCTCCTGTCACGTGAGCCAAGGATGAAAATAGAGTACAACTTGGAGTCCTAGCATAACGATAGTGAGTGCTCACACTCCCATATATTCCCAGAGACAAGGATACTTTGCAAGGCCAAGTTCAAAGACAATCTTCATGGCAGGAGGCTTGGGTGATGAGAGATGTTGGGCTAATTGGGTGGGGAGATAGATTGAGGCCCAACTCCTTGCACCTTGCTCTGGGCTTACGTACTGCTAAGTGAACTGAATGTTCCAGACTTGGCACAATCGTGCCAGTCAATTGTAGAAGTCCGTATAACAAAATACCTTATAGTTTAAAGACCAATTGAAAACCGTCTACTTAATGATTTTAAGTATTACATGTTTTAGAGGTAGGCATATATTGTCCTCCTGCATATATTGTCCACCTGACAGTGGGAGTCAATCACAATCATAGTTCCTATGTAATGTGTACTTAGATATTCCCCTTAATCCTATCACAATCCCTAGTCAGTTTTTCATTATTTGCCACGTAGTATGATGTCACCTCTGACATATTTTTAGTATAAAGTCTAAGTTTTGTGAAAAGATTGCTGAAAGAAATTGAGCGAACGTCCGTTGATGTCCATTGTAACTCCCTGTTTTAGATAATTGATAATAAAACAGTGCTTTGCCATCTTCCTGAGTTAGTGCATTTATTTGGACACAGAGTTATTCTGTGAACCCATCCATTGCTTGCACATTACTAAAGGGCAATAAACTCATGTTGTAGCAGTGTGGATGCTTTAAAGTGCAAACCATTTTGTTTCCAGATTTTTGGACGATCAGGCATTCTCGGCCATTAGATGGAAGATCACAAGGTTTCCTGTGCAGAGTGGCCGATAGAAATAAACTTGCAAGAAAACTGAGATGGTGGACAGGTCCCCCTTTGACAAAATCCCTGCCCGGTTCCACGGGCACTCTGCGTACGGAAGGCAAATTGGTTAGATTGAAGGAGGAGTCGATTAACGAATCACGAGTAGACTAAGGGGAATGGCAAATAAGGGGACAGGATTGTAATAATTTTTGAGTAACAGGAAATATTATGAAGAAAAGGTAGCACCTAGAAGCCCTGACTCAAGGGAGTTAGAAGGAGACATCTCAAACTCCAATGGCAGTAGAGCGAAATATGTAACGCCTAATCAGGATTATGTAAAATGATGTTTCAAACCCTGTATAGGGTATAAATAAAGGCAAGAGATAAGGTGATCACGGTTGTTATAAATGTGTAATGTTTGACTAGTCTGAATGTTGTTTGTTGAGTAAAAATATCGAAGTGCCATAGAGATTGTAAAAAAAAGAAAAAGTTGAAGGTCAACAGTGCTTTAATATTGCAAAGAGATTGCCGCCAATCAAGAGAATAGATACGTTAAGCAAGAGAATAGATAGACTGCTGTAATTAGAGGCTTGAGCAGCGATTGATGGTGCTTTCTCAAATTATTTTTATTTTTAAAACACGTTGAAAAGTGGTGATTTAAGCAAAGGTATAAAGTGTGTTTAATAGTCTGGTATCAACAGTCAATTGAGGCTTGTCATTATGGGGGATAGTCCTCTCATGCACATATGCAAAACGCTACCAAAGCATGTGCCCAAGCTCAAACAGTATGGTGCAGACTGTAAAAAGTGCAGCAGATAAAATGTTCATGCCGTGGCCACAAGGGGGATCATTGTCAAAAGCGGTATTGCAATACATAACCACATACTTGCACACTGCGTACACAGGGAAGAAATTAGAGAAAAGATAATCGATTTTAGAGCTCTGGAAGATCTATCAAGAGGAAAGAGAAGACCAGCCACCTGAGGAGTGGTTGCTTAGTCAGCATAAGGAGCAAGGGGTTGAGCCCTCCGCTCCCCTTACCTCAGCTGAAGCAAAGGGTTTTGTAATGTAAGAAAAATTGGTTTATCCTTGAAAAGAACTGAACGCAGTGACAGGGTATAGTAATCCAATATATGAGCCCCCACTTATAGCAGTGACAATAGTCTGGAGGAGAATAAGAGAAAGGAAGAGATTTATAAGATCATACAAGACAAGGAACACAAAAGTGTGTGGCCAAAATTGTCGACAGAGATAGACAGGGAGATTAAGAGATGGAAAGGAGCGAAGGATAAGGCTGGCAAGATAGTGCTCATGCAAAACAAATGGATAGGAGGACAGATATTGCTTAAGATAGATGGGAAAAGTATTCAGAAAGTTAGGCAAAGAGAAGGTAAGGCCAAACAAGAAAGAAAAGATAAGGAATGAGAGAAGAGATTGAAAGAAAGCGAGCAGAGAAAGAAAAACAGGGAATGACGAGAGCCGATATACCAGGAGGAACTAGAGAAAAAAGAAGAATGGGCAGAAGAACTAAGAAAGTATGACAATAGACAGAGAGCGATAGAAGAAAGGGCTAAACAGGAAAGAAAGAGAGAAGAGGAAGAAGCAAAAAGATTAAGGGATAAAAGATTACAGAGATGAAGGGAAGAAGAGGAAATAAGGGAAGCAGTAAGTAGAGGAGAAGAACAAAGGCAAAAGGAAGAAAGAATTAGAAGGGACTTGAGAAAGCGAAGAGAAATAATGAAGAAATAGAACGGAAAAGGAGACAGCGAGGTCTCAATGCCAGTCTCATTTGTAAAGGACAAATGAGGCTGAGCACAGAAATACGGTGAGACAGAGTGGAAGAGATTCTTCCGATGAAGGAAGTAACGCCAGCAGTATGTAGATCAGCATTAGATGAAGAAAGATTTGATGCAGAAAGCATCTGAGAAAGGATCGATAAAGACCATTGACAGTTAAGATGAAATAGCGAGTATGAAACGATGATCAATCCCCAGTGCCTCAATCACGAAGTGAGGAGGGAAGCTTGTACAGTGATGAACATCAAGCATTGTCTTTAAGCAGACTGAATCTGGATAAGGGTGAAGGGGATGATAGTCACTAGTTGGGGACTGGACATGTCAGATGAGGAATGAGAGGCCCGTCTTGGGGCAGAATGAGGGAGCATGTGCACCCCTGAAGGAAATCTGCAAATGGATATGGAAGTGAGACGGTACGATCTGGAATACACCAAAGATAGAACACCAGATCCTATAGCATATTCTGAGCATCTCTGAGGACCATCACATAGTGAGAAGTGAGAGCCGCCACCATATGTTAGCAGGTTAAGGACATTACCCACAAGGAGACAGACAGGCACGATTATCCCTGCCATGGATATACTAATAGTGGGGTCCAACTATGGGATGGGGTTTACACAATTTCCCTTGTTAGAAAAAGGGGGAGCAAGACTGCAATATATTCCATGGCCACAGATGGATGAGGATAACTTTAGATTCAAGCTCCCTATTTTGACTTCGGGCGCTGGGAATTGGATATACGAATTACAAAAAATGACAGGAGGAAATACGCTGGCCAAAGGTGACATTAAAGGTCTCCTGGAAGCTATTCTTGTGGAGAGGGCTGATGACATATGGCGGAGAGGGGGATATTCAATTGTGACTGCACAAAACACAGTGCATGAGGGTGCACCGTTTAATAGTTGTAGAGCAGATGTTTGGAGGGCATTCAAGGTACAGTATCCTGACATATCAGATATGGGTGCTATTAAGACATGTATGATGAAGGAAGATGAAGATCCTATTGCTTATATTCAGGATATTCAGGAGAAATGGCAGCTTGAAACTCGCGAGTCGTGGGAAAAGACAGTGGGCCTCATTACGACCTAGGCGGTCCGGATATAACGGTGGTGGTAAACCCGCCGCCACCGTTGTTTCCAGACCGCCTGAGTCTGACCCCTGCAGGCGGGAGGTGATGTTCCTGACCTGGCGGGTTTAACACCTCCCACATGCAGGCGGACGAGGAAACACCGGCAGCATTACGAGATGCTGGCGGTGTTTCCATGATCCCCATTTCCATCGAGTCCCATAGGACTCAATGGGAATGGGGATTTACACCATTCCGCCTTCGTGATTCCCGGAAAACCGGGGTTGTACTGCCCCGGTAATTCCGGGAATCACGGAGGCGGAATGGTAATACGAGTCTGGTGTTAACCAGGCGGTTTTACCGCCTCGGTTAACGCTGGACTCGTAATGAGGCCCAGTGGCATTATTTTACCACATTTTATGTCAGGGATTGCCTGAGCCAGTGCAGAAGCAAATGAAAAAACAAGTAGGGATGGAAGCGAAGTCATGACCGCTTACCCTCCACTATGTAGTACACAGACCAGAGAAGGCTTTGCCCAGGATCACACATCTTATCAGACACAAGCACCACAATTACAGCAGGTACCACAACAGGGACAAGCACACAAGAATCCACCACAAGGGCAATCGTAACAAGCCCCTGTGCAGACACAGCCATATGCAAACACAGGACAAGTTTTAACACTCTGAATAGGAGGTGTCACTGTGGTAGAATGAAATCCTTTCACAGGGGTGGATATCAGCCTCTATCCTAAATAGGACAGCTCACAGGGTGACTTGATGTGTTTAGTACTATCTGTGACACCAGACCCCCAGGAGGAACCAAGGGTCGATGTGACGATAGGAGGCAAATCCTTTTCTTTTCTTGTAGACACTGGAGCAACTCGTTCGTGTATACGAGAGGGAAAATATCCAATGTCAGGTATTGCCATGAATGCTCAAGGGTTCTCTGGAGCTGCAAGTCGAGTTCCTTTTACTGATAAACTACCAGTCTCCATAGGAGAATGTGATATATCTGTTCCCTTGTTATATTCATGACATACAACAGTTAATATTTTGGAAAGAAATTTAATGACAAAACTTA
Source organism: Ambystoma mexicanum (assembly GCF_040938575.1). NCBI lineage: Eukaryota > Metazoa > Chordata > Amphibia > Caudata > Ambystomatidae > Ambystoma > Ambystoma mexicanum. The sequence goes on from NC_090936.1 coordinate 600,188,070, forward strand.
ATATGACGATTTCATTTACTGATCAAGGAATTGTGCGCTCCACTCCAGTAATACACTAACTAAACGTGGGAGAGTTTATACTGACATTTACAGGGCAAGTGGCTCTGTGAGGCGTTCCGGTAAATCCAGGGATGTTTCTATATGGAGTGAGCATTTTATTGACAAGGCTACCTGGACTGGTGGGAAAGATTGTGAGAATACCTGATGAGTTTCTGTTAAGACCACAAATACCTATGGATGAGGGAGGTGGATAGACTATTCCTAGAGAATTGGAAGCAACCATAATATGAAAGAAAATGACAATGCTCGAAGGGATAGACGATAAGGGTAGACCATGGAGAACAGCGATATAGCTGTTGAGGAAGGGTATAGATTGACTGACATAACCGATGACAACAAGTTCAGGGAGGACCGACCTGATGACAAAGTGGTGTTCTTCATTAGCATTACATACTAGAAAACAACAGAGAAAAGGGAAGTCCTACAGCGAATGGTGATAATACGGCAAAGACCAGCATTTTTTCAGGAAGACTTGGAAAAGGTGCCAAGTGCCTTATGGACCACAGTCCCTTATGACGTAGGTTTATTGAAGGGGATTTGAGAGGTTAAAATAAAGCTTAAGCTGGGAGCGATTTTAAATTGAGCAAAACTGTACCCCATGCCTCGAGAAGTTGAAGAGGGTATATTTGAGACTATTTCAGCACTGATGAATCAGGGAATTCTGGTGCCATCAGAATCATTGTGTAATACTGCAGTGTATCCCATTAAAAATCTAAAGGGGGATTGTGGAGATTTATCCAGGATATAAGACCATTTAACCAGATTGTAGATGCTGAGTTTCCTTTAGTTCCTAATCCGTCGCCAATATTGTGCAGTATCCCGGTGAAAGCTCGATATTTGTCAGTGATCGATTTGAAAAATGTGTTTTTCTCAATCCCGTTGCACAAGGATTCACAAGATTTGACTTCATTTACGTTTCAACAAAGAAGATTGAAACATACTAGGCTGCCTCAGGTGTACTGTGAGTCCCCATCGATCTTCAACAGAGTCCTACAGATGGATTTAGACAATATTGATCTTAAAAGTGCGGTGATACAGTACATAGTTGACATCTTGATTTGTAGCACCACAGAAGACGAGTGCAGACAGGATTCTGTTCAGTTGATGACTATTCTAGCAGACAAGGGATTTAAAGTAGACAAGGAGAAGCTGCAATACTGCCAATACAAGGGGCCTCATTACACGTTTGCCGGTCCGGAAACAATGGTACCGGTAAGCTTGCTTGTACTGTTGTTTCCGGACCGGCAAACTATGAGTTCTGCGGGCAGGTACTAATTCGCCCGCCAGGTCAGACCTGGTGGGCAAACCGGCACCCGTGAGCAGGCCATGTCGGAGGCACCGGCACCGTTCTTAACGGTGCCGGTGCATCTGGCATGAACAGAACAGATGGGTATCCCCTTCATCGCTGACACAGGGGAAAAAAGATACAAAACACCAAGAGGAAGTTGTGTCAAGCAGAACTCCACAGTGCAAGAATTGAATAGATCTCAAATGAGCAGCTGTAGACAAATATAGTACAGGCAAAGCGAGAAGCAAATATAATGGAGGCAAAGCGAGAAACATATACGCAATGCAACACATTTTATTAATATCAAGTAGATAAAAAGCATGCAATATATAAATTAATCTCATTAAAACATTTTAAACTTTCATGATTGAAAAAATGCTAATGAATAAAGTACTGAATAAAGTGCTATTGTATACTACGTGTAGAGACACTGGCTGGTCAACACTGGATAGTGGGAATCAGGAGGACGGAACTTGCACCAAGTGAAGGGGATCATGTGGCGAAAGGCTGGCACTCCTGGTCACAACCACCACTAAACTTCATAAACAAACATAAATGATGCACAGTTAAATATTCATATTGTCAAATGTAGCCAAGAATACAAAAGGAATACACAGTCTAAAAAAGTAGAATGCAAATGGTCTTCAAATTAAACCAAAGAAGCCTAACAAATACACATTCTGTCAACAAATATTGTGCAAATAGTCAAGTACAAACTTCACGGGATAGTGAGCATAGATATCCAAAGCAGCAACCCATAAAAAACTTATTAAGAAATGAGTAGTTTCAACGGCATAATGCGTCTAGCTGGAAACCAGCTGATGCTCGTCTTCTTCAGGACGATGCACTCCAGTATCATCAGAGACACGTAGCTTGGTAAGGACATGGCCAATTTCGCTCATTTTGGACTCAAAGTCTATAGCAACCGTGCTTCTTGATCTTTAGCACAATCGAAAATGCATAATTTTAAATTTCCATCCAGGCTTACCGTGTGGCTCTCGGTTTAATAGAGGGGTGGCGCACTGCAAGCTGCGCATAAAGTCCCAGAGCCGGACAATTGGCACGTTCAGACGGCATGTCTCCATGTTGTACCGTATATATGATATTAGTCTGAATAAACCCAGCATACGCAGCAGCTAATTGTTCGTGGTCCAAATGGCAAAATCTGCTGCTAACGCAAGGGCGCTCCACACGTCTTGCGAATAGCGTGACAGGAAGCAGACAGGAAGTAGCCTATCGGGCTCAAATGGGAATGGGGAGCATTTTATTCTGTCGCCTGTGAATGGGCAAATACCGGGTCCGGCAGGCCCCTAATGACCTGGTAATTGCCCTTTCACGGGTGCCAGAAAAAATTGAAAGTTTGGCGGCAGCCTGCCGGTTTACCCAGCAAGGCTACCTCCAAACTTGTAATGAGGCCCAAGGTGTTATGTATAGGTCCGTTGATTTAGCATGAAGGAAAGAAAGTGACACCTGAAAGAGCTGAGGCAATTATGAAAACCTCAAAACCAAATACAGTGAAACAGAAGCAACAATTTTTGGGTCTATGCAGTTATGTCAGAGCATAGGTTTTTGATTATAGCACACACACAAAACCACTTCTGCAAGCATTAAAGAAAGCACAAGTTGGTAAAACAAAATTAGAATGGACTAAAGAAATGGAGGAAGGATTTCAAGAGTTTAAAATAGCAATTTGTACAGCCCCTGATGTAGGAATTCCCAGTTATGCTGAGGAATTGTATTTCTTTTCGCACACAAATGGGGCAGTCATGACAGCAGCGTGCACACAGAGAACCACATTGGGGTACAAACCTTTGGCAAATTACAGTGGAATTTTAGACCCAGTTATGAGAGGACACTTACACTGCGAACAATGTTTGTCAGCTGCCGCTTTTGTGATTGAGAAGTCTACAAGTATTGTCATGGGCAGCTCTATGACCCTCTTTGTGGAGCATGCTCTGTTTGCCATTTTAGAGAAACCCAAGGGCACATTGACATCTCAAAGAGCATCAGCTAATGAGGTAATGACTTCTAACCCAGCAATTAAAATCATAAGATGTAAAATAGTGAACCCTGCCACATTTTATAGCTGAGCCAGTAGAAGAAGGTGATCATGTGCATGACTGTGCTAATTATGTTGAATTTTATGATGATATGCCCCTTGTGAAAGAAAATGTTTTAGCAGGAGGGGAGATTCTCTTTATTGATGGTTCTTCAAAAATTGATCAGACTAGTGGACAAAGGCATTCGGGCACCGAAGTAATAAGACACAGGTTAAATGGAGAATTTGAAGTAGTAGCGAGTGCAAGACTATCGTCTCACTTTGACATCAATTTTCTCATCAGCGACTTTCATACTGGGGACAACCCATAACTCTTTTAAAAGGAATACCTCTTGTCTGAGAAGCCCTCACCTATTTTGGCATTTAAATCACTGATTATCATTTCAAAGGGAATGTTATTTACTTGCGGACCACTTTTGTTTGATTATAACAAACATTTGGATTTTGGTTTTCTCAAATTTAAAAATATAAACTAAATACTCAAGATATTCACCTATATAGACAATTATAAGATTTGTTTGATGTCCTTTTCCGAATGCAATTTTACATGAGGCATCAGGGATTCATAGGATGTAAAAATATACTCTGTTATCGGCATCAACCAGATGTAGGATCCTGTCAATCCCTATTTCTGACTATTCCATTCCAAGATGTTAGAGAAACTCAGAAAGTGACCTAAAGCAGACCATCTCAGAGAAAAAGTGGAAACAAACTTGTTGGGGTGCATCATACTGGAAGGTAGATTTAGACTTGAGATAAACACAACTAAAAATGATGTATTGCTTATACTGATCACCTTGGAAAATGGGGTCTTGCAAATATGCTTGTAGAACAACTATTGACATGTATTGGTAAAAATGTAGAAACTTTTTGGAATGAAGTATTGGACAGAGTGGATATAATTTTAGATCTTCCCATTCCTAGAACCCCTATGCCTTGTATATTAGGTCTAATACCTCAAGATCCAGGCTTAAATACTTAATAAAAAAAATTATATTTAGAGCGTTAATTGTTCCTAAAAAGAAAATATTAACATTGTGGAAAAATACTACAAGACCTTCCCATGAGGACTGGTTAAATGCTTGATCTTACTATCTGCCAGAGAAAACATATCTTTTCAAAGAAAAGACAAAATTGATGACTATGGAAAAATATTGCATGCATTTAATGACTTATATGAATGATATGCCTAACATTTAATGATTTGCATGATTAATATGCCAGATGAAGGTTGTTTTTCCATCCCTCCCTTTCTCCTCATTCACTGTAATATATTCATTTTACATTTAATTGCCCTGTTATTACTTTTAAAAATGAGAGAAAATATTTTTGAAAAAAAAGAAATGTGGTACATTACAGATCTACATATAGAGATCTCTGTCTAGATGACCCGCCACTCTCTCCAAGCTTTGTAAACCTATTTAGCCTGCCACACTTTCCTATGGTCTTGTAAAGCAGAATTTGTGAATGTGAACTGCACATCTGGTAACAGGGACCATATTTCTTGGAGCATGTTATCAACCTCATCTTCTGTTCTCTTATATATTGAATTTTCCTGGCATCAGAGCACACTATCTAGTTAATAGTCACTGCTTTGGGATTCTGATAATAACAATATTCCAAGCCTGATCTCAGGGATTTTTCCACGTAGTGATGGCAAGAATCTCATGAAGAGCGTTTGCCGCCAGCCAATAATACTCAATTGACCCTTTATGGGAGTCTCAACACATTTGCAGAAGATTATGTCATTTATATATAAATATTTCATTTTGCTGACCAGGGACATCATTTAGGGATCACCAGGGTTCTTCTTTGCTAGCCCTGTGGTCTCCCTGTCTACCCCTTAAAGAAATTAAAAAATATATATTTTCTTTTTAATGCAAGGTCCTGGGCTATGGCCAGCGCCATGTCGCTCTTTCCTTCTGGATTGGCTGGCTTTCTTGTTCAGGCCCCTTAAAGAAAAAAGGGGAACATATTTCTTGGAGCATGTTATCAACCTCATCTTCTGTTCTCTTATATATTGAATTTTCCTGGCATTAGAGCACTCTATCTAGTTAATAGTCACTGCTTTGGGATTCTGATAATAACAATATTCTAAGCCTGATCTCAGGGATTTTTCCACGTAGTGATGGCAAGAATCTCATGAAGAGCGTTTGCCGCCAGCCAATAATACTCAATTGACCCTTTATGGGAGTCTCAACACATTTGCAGAAGATTATGTCATTTATATATAAATATTTCATTTTGCTGACCAGGGACATCATTTAGGGATCACCAGGGTTCTTCTTTGCTAGCCCTGTGGTCTCCCTGTCTACCCCTTAAAGAAATTAAAAAATATATATTTTCTTTTTAATGCAAGGTCCTGGGCTATGGCCAGCGCCATGTCGCTCTTTCCTTCTGGATTGGCTGGCTTTCTTGTTCAGGCCCCTTAAAGAAAAAAGGGGAACATATTTCTTGGAGCATGTTATCAACCTCATCTTCTGTTCTCTTATATATTGAATTTTCCTGGCATTAGAGCACTCTATCTAGTTAATAGTCACTGCTTTGGGATTCTGATAATAACAATATTCTAAGCCTGATCTCAGGGATTTTTCCACGTAGTGATGGCAAGAATCTCATGAAGAGGGTGTGCCGCCAGCCAATAATACTCAATTGACCCTTTATGGGAGTCTCAACACATTTGCAGAAGATTATGTCATTTATATATAAATATTTCATTTTGCTGACCAGGGACATCATTTAGGGCTCACCAGGGGTCTTCTTTGCTAGCCCTGTGGTCTCCCTTTCTACCCCTTAAAGAAATTAAAAAATATATATTTTCTTTTTAATGCAAGGTCCTGGGCTATGGCCAGCGCCATGTCGCTCTTTGCTTCTGGATTGGCTGGCTTTCTTGTTCAGGCCCCTTAAAGAAAAAATAACAGGAGTTCCACAAGCCTATCGCTTTCAGCAGTGACCCTAAATAAGAAGGAATAGGAATACCAAATAATTTGTCTTTCTGGAATTCTATACAATAATTTGCTAGACTCATTGAAGGTTTATTTCAGGCACACTTCAGCTGGTGAGTCACTGATTTAGTCTGTTCTTAAACACCTGAACTCAGCCATTTATCCTTCTGAGGGCGATAAACAAGTACCAACACAGGTTGGGTGATATTGTATGTATATTTGTTCTATATAGAGCGCTTAAGTGTAAGTGCTATATAATAACACAGCATTATAATTTGTCCATGGACATCTGCTTGCATTCACAGTAATTTGGTAATATGAGCCTATACACACTCATCTTAACGATGCATATGGCGATCCATTTTTTTATGGAATATATATCACATTATAGCGATATCGTAACCATATTTTTTGTAGTGTACTCAGGAACAATGTTATGTGATGCCACTTCCTGTTTTGTCAAGGGGTGAAAGGTTGTGTTCCATCACTTCCCATGACATCACTTTGGGGTGGGGTCAAATGACATCACTTCCTGTGATGTCATCAGAGGTCAAGAGTTGTGTGATGACACCACCGCTACCCCTGGCATTTTGGTGAAATGACGTCCCTGTGAGTGACTCTGACATTTGTGGCCAATTTGAAAGACTTTATTTTGTTTGAACTTGTTTTTAATCTAAAATGAAATGTTGAAATCGAAAAATGAGTTATTTGGGAGAAATCATCCAAAATGCAATATCTAAATTCAAAATAAAAGGTTATCAGATTTTTTTAAAAACTTTATTTATTAAGGTAGATTCACGTCTCACTCAAACAACCATTACAGCAGTTAGTAACCGCAGAGAGAAAGTATGCCAGGAGCCCCACAACTTTCAAGACCTCGAAAAGGTAGCCCCATTCAACAGAGTCAACTGCTTTTTCCATATCAAGTAAAGCTGCAGCCGCCTGCACCTTAGGATCAATTTGTGCCAATATAGAAAAGAACCCGTGAAGGTTTAATGAAGTCGATCTCCCTGGAATAAAACCAGACTGATCCAAGTGGACTAGCCCTGTAACAAACGGTAGCAGTCTATCTCCCAGGATTTTAGCAAAGATTTTAGTATCTAAATGAATAAGAGATATCGGATGGTATGATGCACAATCTAAAGAGTCCTTTCCTTCCTTAAGAAGCAGAATCACCTCTGCCTCACACATTGAAGGAGGCAACTGACCCAAAGTCACAGCCTACTCCCAAACGTCCACCATATATTTCGCAACCTCTGCCCTCAGCTCCTTATAGCACTCTGCTGTTATGCCATCTGATCAAGGAGCTTAAGCCAATGGGAGAGCCAGCGCCGCCGCTAGAATATCATCCACTGTAATCGGCAAAGCCAGCAACTGGTGCGCTTTTGAACTCAGCCTCAGCAATGATACCTCCTCTAGGTATTCAACTAGCTCACCTAAGGCCTACGAGCCCCTTGACGCATACACTCCTTCAAAATATCGCTGAAAAGTGCACAAGCAAGCACCAGACTCAGCCACAACATGCCCATCCAACTTGTGTATCGCTGCAATATCCGGGGTCCCCTTCTCTTGTCACAGCATAGCAGCCAACAGGTTACCCGGTCGACCCTCCTCGCCATAGCAGCGTGCCATCGCAGGTCATGCCAAGTATTTAACATCGCGGTCAGCAAGATCACCGAACCTTCCCAGAGCTCCCTTCAATTCAGCTCTAGCCACCACATCATCAGCGGTTGACAGGGCAGCCTCACTAGCCTTGATGTCCCTTTCCAGGTCTGCCAGCTGACTCCTAATAGTTTTCAACACCCCAAACTCCAAAGACAAGTACCTTCCGTGAAGAACCACCTTAAATGCCTCCCAAACGGAGGCCATCGTGCTGACGGAGCCCTGGTTGTCTTTGAAATATGAACTCACAACATCAACCACCTCACTTTGAAACACTTTATTCGATAAGGCCGCAGCCTTGAACCTCCAACGGGGTTTAGGCACTGCTTCCTGCCCCACATTCAATGACCACAGAACAAGGGAGTAATCTGAAAAAGTCCTCAGAAGAAGCAAGCAGTCCAGCGTCATATGCATCAAATGTCAGCCAGCCAGCACATAATCAAGCCTCTATGATGTACCATGTACTGATAAGCAAAAGGAAAACTCTTGCACCGTCGGATGAAGTACACACCAGTCATCCACCAATGCCAATGCAGACATACTCTTGCATACCCGGTCGGTAGCTTGCAGGAAGAAGCATGAGGTACCCAATGATCTGATAAGCGGCGTCTGCAAAGCAACATTAAGATCACCCACCCAGACAATGTTAGTATGCATGTATTTATAACTCCTGGCAAGGAGTGAGTCGTAAAACCCGGGGTCATCCACATTATGGCCGTAAATGTTGACAAATGTCACCAAGACATGGGCCCAGCTGCCAGACACAATAAAAAATCTACCCCGTGGGCAAATAAACTTTTCCACCAAATGAAATCTGAGAGACTTATGGATTAGTGCCATGATCCCGGCTGTAATGAAATGTAAATGTAATGTGAGCTTATATAGCGCCGGTAGCTCGCAGGCATCAGGGCATGTTAACACAAACAAAACACAAACTATCTAGTGATCTTAGTGGTGCAGCTTGAGGACTAAAAAGTCTAGAAAGTGGGATTACTTGAAGAGGTGAGTCTTCAAGTGCTTTCGAAATTGTAGGTGATTCTCCTGTAGTCTCAGAATCACTGGAAGGGAGTTCCACATCTGAACTGCCTGCACAGCAAAGGATCTGCCCATCGCTGATTTAAGATTGTGTTTGGGGACTCCAAGCTAATTTTTTCCAGCCGAGCGCAGCTGTATCTTCTGCGTATAGGGTACGATACTCTTCTTCATATAGTTGGGTGCTTTCCCAAAAAGGCATTTATGCACAAGCGTGGGGATTTAAACGTGATCCTCTCTTCGACTCCTAACGAGTGTAGCTCTTTTCTAGCTGTGTTAATATGGTCTTTTCTCATAAGGTGCTTGATTAGTCTTACTGCATCATTTTGAATGACTTGGCATATGTGTAGATCTTTAGCACGAGCGCTTATGAGAAGTGCATTGCCATAGTCTAACCTAGACAACACCACCGCTCTAAAAATGGTGGCCAAGTTGTTTTCACTCAAAAAAGGTCTAATAATCCTCATGAGCCGCAAATAGTAGGCTGTGTTCTTTCGCAAGAGGTTGGCCTGGGCTTCTGAGTTAACAGAGGAGTTCATCATCATACCCAGGGTTTTAACCTGGCTGGATACTGTTATGATGGCCTCTTTGATCTGAAATGATTTGTACTCCCCCCCGCCCCAGTTTGTCTAGGAGGCGGCTAGATCGAAACAACATGAGTTCCGTCTTAGAATCATTGAGGCACATCCAGTTGGCTTGCATCCAATCATCTATTTTACTGTATATAAGTCCTATCTTTTCACTGTCTGCTCTATGAGATCCATCTAGCTCTAATATTAGCTGCGTGTCATCAGCATAATTAGTGAAGAAAACTCTGGATTCCGTCAAGATGTCACACAGTGCACACATATACAGATTAAAGAGCATAGGTGAAAGGCTAGCACCCTGGGGCACTCCAAAGAGAATTAGAGTAGGATCAGAAGAATTGTCTCCCCAGTGAACTCTAGCTTGGCGATTCGTGAGAAATGAAACTAGCCACTTCTGTGCTATATCCGAGCAGCCCACAATGTCTCGCAAGGCTTTGACCAGTAGTTCATGATCAACCAGATCAAATGCTGCACTAAGATCAAGAAGCATCAAAATCCCAATTTTACCCCTGTCCATGAGTCCTAGCATGTGGTTTTGGAGATCCAGCATGGCTGTCTCTGTGCTGTGTGCCGCTCTAAAACCAGACTGTTGGTGGTGTAGGGATGCATGGGTTTCTACATGGTCTTGCAGCTGCTGGGTAGCTATTTTGTGCAGGATTTTAAGTATAAAATTACAATTAGTGATAGGCTGTAAATTTCCTGGGTCCTTGGGATCCAGCCCAACTTTCTTCACTAAAGGTGTAATGGTAACCTTTTTGATTTCATCAGGAACTAGACCCTCTTTGAATGAGGCATTAATCATTCTGAGTAAAATGGGAGCAAATTGCTCTTTATTTTGAAGGATGATGTTGGGTGGTAAAACATTTTCCGCACAAGACATGGGCCTCATGTGACCATGCACCTCCAGTAGCTCTGTTTCGGTTATGGGGGTGAAAGAGAAATTCTCCTGTCCCTGATTTCTAACCATCTTCGTGGTCCTAATGTCCTGTTTTAATTTATTCCTGGCATTGATAATGTTCTGCCTGGCTTTGGCTATTTTGGCAGAAAACGCATTTTGCACGGTGTCGCAGTTATCTTTCGATGGTGACAAAGGCGGGGTAAGATTTTGCAGTTTCTCTACACTCTTGAGTATTTCAAAGAGTTTGCTGATCTTGTTATCAGCTAATTCAATTTCCTTGTTAAAATAGTTGGCCTTGGCTAATCTTATTTTATCTTTATACTTCTTGTTTGCTGCTTTCCATCTCTCTTTATTTTCAGTGGTCCTGTCTGAGTGCCACTTCCTTTCAAGAGCTCTTTTTTCTTTTCTGGTGGTTTCTATGTCCTGATTATACCATTTCTTTTGATTGTTGATTTTCGTGGCTAACTTAGATTTGATTGGGGCTATTTCGTCTACTAGTTTTTGTATGTGAGTAGTGTATTTCTGAAGCAAAACATCACATGTGTCCTGCTCCTGAAAGGAGACGAGTACTGCATTAAGCATGGCTGGATATGTTCTGATGTCAGATTTTTGAAATTTCTGCTGGTGACCTTGACATGCGGGTTATGCGTAGTCAAGGGCGCATTGAGTTCTATATTCAAAGTGACTAAATGATGGTCACTCCAGATACATGGCTCAGTCTTGCAGTTTTGGTATTTCAAATTATTTACTATAACCCAGTCCAATTGATTTCCTTGAGGAGTGGTGGCTACTCATTTACAATCATAAAATCTAGGTTATATAGTGCTTTCTCCGACGAGATCGCTTCCTTATCCTTTGCATCCCCCCGCCAATAGTTGAAATCACCTACCACCAGGGAGGATGTGTTAGTGGATTTCAGATTGACTAATTGGGAGCATAGTTCATTAGAAAAATCTGAACTCAGTGACAGAGGTCGGTATACAACTATTAAATTGAGGCAACTATTGGGGGTGAATGTCAGTTTCTGTCACGCCTGTGCCACTGGCGCACACATTGGCAACCATCATGGACGATATGGTACTCGTTTCTCTTCATAATACTCTTTAAACAACCTCTATTCACATTTTGGTCCTTAATTCCCATTTGTACGACATTGGTACGTTCCTATTTAATTCAGCTAACTACATGTACCATAATGCACCTTGCTACAGCTATCAATTCTTGGCCATTCCCGTTCGTCAGTATTGGAACCACAATCCCCAGAAGCCCTAACGATCAGTGCTGCTTCCACCATCTCAGGGACCAGACAGGGAGGAGGCAGATTATCTTCAGGTGTGCTGCTCCAGGTGCTGCCAATTAGCCTGCCTCAGTAGGGGGCAGGGCTGTATTTAAGCAGCTGCCTGCAGGAGCTCAGTCTCTTGCATCAAGAGTCCTCCCAGCCCCTTTTTGCCTTGTGACTCGAATTTTGTATGCTGCTCCTGTAGCTGCATTTTCCTGCCTTGATCCAGTGCTCTTTCGGGGCTGCCTGCCTTGCAGCCTGCTACACTCTGCTGCCTACAGCCCTAGCCTTCTGGGCTCCCTGCCTCACAGCCCTGCTCCTTTGGGCTCCCTGCCTTGCAGCCTGCAACACTCCGCTGCCTACAGCCCTGGTCCTCTGGGCTCCCTGGCTTGCAGCCTGTTACACTCTGCTGCCCTCAGCTCTAGCCTTATGGGCTCCCTGCTGCACAGCCCTGGTCCTCTGGGCTCCCTGCCTTGCAGCCTGTTACACTCCGCTGCCTACAGCCATAGCCTTCTGGGCTCCCTGCCTCGCTGCCCTGCTCCTCTGGGCTCCCTGTTTTGCAGCCTGCAATCCTCCGCTGGCTACAGCCCGGGTACTCTGGGCTCCCTGCCTTGCAGCCTACTACACTCTTCTGCTTTCAGCCCTGACCCTCTGGTCTCCCTGCCTCGACGCCCTGTTCCTTTGGGTTCGCTCCTTGCTGCCCTACTCCTCTGGGTTCTCTGTCTGCCACCTACTACAGCTCTCAGTCCTGCTCCTCTGGACTATCTGCCTTGCAGCCTACTACAGTCCTCTGCAATCCACTACAGTTTTCTGCACCTTGTGCCATCCGTTACTGCAGCCCTGCTTCCTTGTTCGCAACCCCTTGTTCTTGATCCCTGTCCTTCTCTTCCTTGAGTCCTCTGTCCTCCCTTTTAGTTTACCCATTTCTATTGTACTGTTTTTTCCTACATTCCTTTCTCCTAGATTTCTCTTAGACTTCCTTTTCCCTGGTTATTTCTGTTCTTGTCTCTCTTGTGTCTTATGTTGATCCTTTGTACAGAGCTTGACTGTTGGTTTCCGGCAGGCAACCTCTGTCCCTTCCCTTGTCGTGTTTTCAGTGTTACAGACACCCACAGCTGTTGTTCCCAGCCATGAGCAGACAGAGTGGGCCCCTGTAATAGTAATCTGTGCAGAAGGCTGGAGTTTCCAAAGGTCAGTGGAACACTCTTTTCCATTTCTGCATACACCCCAAGAGGGAATCCAGTTTGTTTGTATCTTTGTATTTCCTGCCCTTTTCTGTTCACAACTACAGTTGCCTACTTTTCTTTCTTTTTGAGTTTCCTGCTGTGTGTGTACTTATCTGTCACCTTACATCAGCACAGCCACCCAAACCCTACCTGGGGGCCCTGTGCCAGTCTTCACAGAGTGCCATCCTTGACATTTTCAAACGCATGGTTTCACAGCCGTCACAACTAAATGAGGCTTTAAAAAACTTTAGTGTTTCCTTAGCTATTATAGCAACACCACCTCCCATTGCTCCCTCTCTGTTAACATTATAAATAATGTACCCAGATGGGACTGCTGTTTCGCAGGTGGGACCTATGGGGTCCTTCAGCCATGTTTCTGTCACACAGCATAAGTCAAGATTATTTTCCAGTATTAGTTCATTTATGTTGTGTGCATGTTTAACCAGTGAGCGTGTATTGAGCAAGCCCACTTTAAGGTTTATGTTCTGCTCGTTGGTTTTTGGCATCACCTCCTCATTAATCTGATTAGAGGCAGTGAGCTCTGTAACCCCAACTAGTGAGCCGCTTGCACTATTATCTATATTGACCATGATGCCACAATTAGCGCACAACAAGTATGAGATGAAAACAGTACCTTGAATGGGACGAAAGAGGGGTGGCAGAGCAGAGCACACCCGGAGTTAACCGGCCCATACGCGCCGGTGCTTACGCGCCTAACGTAGGAATAAAAGCACGCAGGAACTACAAGTTTGCTGGGACTTGTAGTTTTCGTGTGTTTCAACTACCTTGCAACACAGGAACAAGGTAAAATGCTCCCCTGGCCTCAAATCGAATCTAGCAGGTCCTTGCCTTGGTGTACACAAATTTAGCCAAGATACATTAAACAAATTTACAAATTTAAGCAATTAAAAACTTTAAAATCAAATTAATCCTAAAATGCTTAAAACACACAAGTGCTGCTGTATCAAAACGAAATGCTAACTAGCGTTACCGCGTGCCCTACTTACTTCAATTCCAAATCAAAGTAGGTGGAGTACGATGTGTAATATCTGCTGGATCCCTGAGTCCTGGGCACCCCTTAATTTGCTGTTCCGACCAGATGGGTCTCTTGCAATAGAATCACCTTGACACTGTGACGTTCACATTAGTTGATCTCCTTTCTAGTTGTACACGGATTGTTCAACCCCCTCACATTCCAACTTATAATGTTACACCCTGGCATGAGTTTCTATATTCAATTTTCAGCCTGGCTCTGAACCCGTGAGCCCTGTTTTCCACATTTTCCCAACAAAATACGACTGTTCACCCCCCATACCATACAGAGTTGAATCCATTGTTTTAAATACACTCCCAAGACCCCACAACCCCTCACCCACAGTTCCAAACACTAGCGCAACCCACTCCACTCCCACTCACACTGCCCAACCCTAACTAGCAGTGAAACACTCCAACCCTATTAACCACCTCCCCTGATTGAACAAACCAGGGCACCTGCCCGTGGGAACCAGACTCCATTACCTTACATGGCCACGCACTCCAAGACTGCTGTGGAAGGAGGAGGCCCAACCCTACAATTATAAGTAGCAACTGGCCCGTTTCATTACAGTATACCGTTGCCGTCATGCCTTGCTCGGGAGCTCCAGCACATATATGTATCGGGGGTTCTACAATCCCATTTGGACGAAGCACATTATCAGCCCGAGTTTCAGGCACAACACCCACAACCCCAGGTCCAATGTTCTAGGGGGTGCTAATAAGACTCTCTCCCCTCCTCGGGCTTAGGAAGAGACTCAACAAAAGCAATAACATCAGCTGGGCTCATGAAAAAGTATGTTTTGTTGTCGTGAATCACTCGTAGCTTGGACGGATATAAAATCGCATATTGCTGTCCACTCTCTCTCAACAGTCTCTTGGCAGCCTAAAAGGACAGTTGAGCCATTTGAACGGACGGTGTGAAATCCTGGTAAAAAGAAACTCTGGCGTCTTTGAATTGTAGCTCCCCCAGTTCACGAGCCCTACGTAGGATAGTATCACAATAGCGATAGTTTAGCAACCAGGCTATTACTGGGCGAGGATTCTGCCCATGTCTGCATCTGAGTTGAAATCCTTTGGGCCCTCTCTACTAGGAACTGGGGGAATAGTGGTCGATTTTTCAATATCTCCCTGACAAAGGCTTCCATAAACACCTCCATATTCTGTGTCAGGTCCGCCTCCGGGATTCCGACCACTCGAATGTTGTTAGGGCTGGATCCCAGAGCTGCTCTTCATTTCTGCCAATACCAGACTCAGCTCTGATGGTGGGTTAGCTGGCACCTCAGACCCATATCTCCCCAAGGCTGGAAGTGTTCCCGCTTCACTTTCACACGGCCTTGGGGTTGCCATTGTACCCTTGCTCAGCGCTAAACCTTCTTTTTGTTTAAATTGCAGGCGGTCTTGCTTTTTATTGCCTTTGGCCATCAGCTCCCGGCCCCCAGTGTGTGACAAACCTAGACCGGTCTCGCATATGGTCCCAGCCCTGCACACTGCCCACGCAGTAAACAGCCAGATGACTGGTATGCTGGTTGAGTAGTTGAAAACTGTTTTGTAGGAGATTAGCAGGAGGTTGTGTTGTCAGATATGAGCACCCACATGGCCGGGCGCAAGCAGTTCACAACTCAGTGTAATGTAAACAGCATCCCGTCCAGCCCAGCTACAGGCGCCGTCGTATCCACCCCAATGCATGACTGCAGGTTTGCTCCTCTTTTAAACACCAGGGGGTCTCGGACGGAGCCCACCCACCAATCCAGTACCAGCTATGGGCTCAACAGACACTCGCCACCCAGCAGAGCATTGTCAAAAGTCATACGTGTGAGGCCTGTTGTTCCTCCAGCAGCAAGAGCTGCCAAAAAAGGTCCAGGAGGCAGTCCACTGGCATGAGCAGGACCCAGTCTCCTATGCAGTACCCGCCCTCCCTGTTGCATTGCCTGTCACCCAGCCAGAATCACACGTCACCATATCTAACCAGGCCGGCAAGATGAGAGCAGCCCCACAGTCTGCTCTGGCAAGAAGTGTGGCGATTACTACACAAAGCACCACAACATTTGATTGTCCTCCATCCAAGGGTTGCCCAACACATCCGGGAGACAGCAATCTAGATCCGGAGGACAGGTGGGCCCACCTTCACTCACCGCTCCTTCCAACCGTTGTTGACTACACTACCACATAAGGGGCCGGTTCACCCAGCCTCATCTGACCGCCCCTGGCATCATTTTGCTTGTTCTCACCACCTCAGGTCCTCCGGTGACGCAGCCCCCTCTGACGCACCTCAGCCGCTGTGGTGGCTGCCTCCAGAAACTAATCCGAGGATCACCGATTCCCCAGCAGGTACGTCACCCCCGAACCGGAGTTGCAGTTCATCTGCCACACGGCTGCTCCTGCTAACACCTGTGTTCTGTGGAGGTAGCCAAACCTGCCCCGAGCCGCTACACAGCCCGAGCACAGCCGACCGCAGCCACTTCTTATTCTTCCCTTTGGCACACAGTAGATGTGGTGCGGAGCTCGGGGACCGAGCGCAGTCCCACTCCAAACGCCGATTCACAACAAAGCTGCAATCCTTTCATCCCAGAATTCAATAGCCAGCACATGAACCCCTCATGCAACTGATCAGCCAGTTGGAGCTCCCGGCAAAGGGCCAAAGAATAGCGTGGCCTCCTCCTCCTTACCAGCGATCTCAGAGCTCAAGAGAAAGCAGCCATTCTAGCCGCGGGCTCGCGAGCGCCCCCCGAGACACACATTTTAAGTAGAATGACTAATCTTAATAATTTTATGAAAATAAATGGGTTGACACAATTAAACTTACGAGCAGAGAAATGTAGCCTCTCATGTTCACAGAAAACACTAACTGTTAAAATTATGATTGCTGTGTCTGTGCAACGTTCAATGCCACCATTTTCATTTATGACGTGTTCATCACTATTGTTGTAAAGCCTGTCAGTGATTGGAGATGGCATTCAAATATGTTACTCCTGAGACAAAATGACCTCTACTTCTTATAACAGCCTTTCCTTCAAAATACACGTACTTACACAGTTGAAAATTAATGTTGGCCTCCTATTGGCCTTACCCTCATTTTAACTGTTTTTCCTTTACATGCTTTTAAGTGAGGCATGCTATATACATATGTCATTACTTCCCCATTTTTTTATCTTTCTATATCAGTTTCTGATATTTTCATATAGATACTAATTTACATTTGCAATTCCCGAGTACGCGCATATACATTGTAAGGCAAGCGTAGATTCCCCCCAAACAAACATTTGACTTTGGAATGAAATATTTCATTTGGAATGATTACACCACCTAAAAAAAAATCACACTTTAGATTAAATATGTCAATTTGCAAATAAAGGCCAGAACAATTATTTTTGTATTTTTTTTACTGCACCTCATAGCTGCGAACGTCCAATTCTTTGCTTGCACTTTACAATCACTGGCACCAATTGCAGCAGTGCCAGGCACTGCTCCCACATGTAGACCTTCAAGCACAATAAATAAATGACTCCATTGCATATCTATCCACAACTTGTTTCAAAAAGCACTTTCTCAGATATGTATGGAGTTCAGCACTGCAGAGTTTCCTTTTTCTTGTTAACAAGGACTCATCCTGGTGCTTGGTGTTGCTTATGCATTTGGTTCAGCATTTTCCATTATAAGCAAACACATGCCGTCAGGCCTGATCTATGGACCCCCAAAATGGGTTAAGACATACGGCTAGTTCGAACAAAGCCATATTCAGTGCTTGTGTCGCCTTTTGTCAGAAGCGTCTCCTAAATGTATTACTTGGTATTTTTTTTATTTGTAATTTTCAGGATCTTAGTATTATTGCGCAATCAAGATCAACTGCAGACTTAATTAAATGTGGTGGAAAACAACAGTGTTTTTAGTTTTTTTAGTTTTTTCCTGAATAAGCCTAGGCCAAATTATTCATCCGAATCCTGATACCTGAATTCTCACCATATTCGGAATCCGCAAAACGTCCGATTCGGGTAAACGAATTTGGGCATGCTTTACATAGAAGAAGCTTGCTGCAGTTCTTTTAGCTGGGAATCTTTCAGGTAGGGAGGAGGGGGGTGTCGACTGGTGTCTCTTGCTGTTTGAGAGGTGGAGCATTTTTTTCAACTGAGGGCTTTTTGGGCTTGTGCAATTAATACATTTACCGGAAGAGACAAAAAGAAGGAACATTTAAAAGGAAAGGAGGTTTTAGGTGTCTCTTGCTGTTTGAGATCTGGAATATTTAACTTTCTTTTTTTTCTAGGGTGTTTTGGGCTTTGAAACAAAACGTCATTTCATGTTGGGCATTTAATATTATATGATAGAATTTGGCAAAGGTGATTTTAGGCAGTGCTCAGTAGAATATCATTATATGTTTTAATTTTGACCGTTTAAAAGCAATCTGCATTTCACAGTCATGAAGGCTAGCCTTTGAGATTTATTTTAACAATTCACTTTCTCTGCCATGTACCTCAAAAATGTACTTTGCCAGAACAGATGCTGAGAATTCGGCAACTGTGCTTGGTGAAGAAATGCATGACTATTTGATGGCTATGACTAAATCTCTTTAATGTATCTCCAAACAGGTGCAGGCGAGGCAGGGGGTTCAGCAAGAATCACTGAAGATTTCAATGAACATTTTGACCCTGCTAGTTTATTACAGCCTCCCCCACTATACCCGGGAGACCAAAGGGTAGGAAATGTGATGCACGTTGATGGATTTTTGTGGGTAGGAAATGTGTTGGACTTAGATTGGTTTTTGGGGGTAGGAAATGTGATGCACTTAGATGGATTTTTGTGGGTAGGAAATGTGTTGCACTTAGATTGATTTTTGGGGGTAGGAAATGTGACACACTTGGTTGTATTTTTGGGGGAAAGAAATGATTTGCAATTAGATGGATTTTTGGGGGTGGGAAGTGTGGCGTACTTGGATGGATATTTGACGTTAGGAAATTAGTTGCACTTAGATGGATTTTGGGGGTAGGAAATGTGACACACTTGGATGGATTGTTGATGGCGGGAAGGGTGTTGCACCTAGATGGATTTTTAGGGGGTGGGGGTAGGAATGGTGTTGCACTCTTTCGTTAGCCTGTCCATTTATGCAGATGTCTATGATGCTGTCCTGTCCCCGGCACTCTGAGGATCATAGGGAGAACTGGCCATTGTACCTCAAAGTCCTTTGAGGAAAGACTGGTTATTTGCATTGCCTCTTCGGCACTTAAAGCTCTGTCAAGATAGCTTCCCTCTGCTCCCGGTTTTTGGTACTAGTGGTAATTTATGAATGCTAGCCTATGTTGCTAACTATTTATCGCGGCTGCAAGAATCGTCAGAGGATGGCACTACCTGAACAAACAGGTGCATCTAAAATAAATCTCCACCCGAGGTATGTATAGATGCACCGTGGACACTGGCCGCAGGCAGGGCTACCCGCAAACATCAGAATGCAGCACCGACTATGACAAATTCGGACTTGCTGGTCACATAATTGTTCTGCCTACTTACACCATACTACGCCTCAACTCCTCTGCCATTAGTATGCAGCGAAGACCTACAACAAATTCGGGCCAGCTGGACACATAAGAGTCTCTTGCACTCACACTTTCTCCTTACCTCTCTCTAAGTACATATTCACATTCCTGAACTCGTGGGATGCTTTTATCGGAGTCTGGCCAGCCCTCCTATAACATATAAAGGCCAAAGGCACACACACATTCTAATCCCACACTGTTATCTCTAATACTCTGGACTTTGGTTCCTGAGGGCGCCATATAAATGACAACTACAATACAATATAATACAATACAATATTTGCATTGGGACTGCTTGTTTAATCACGCGCTCACACAAAAGAAGTTGAATTTAATTTATTTGCCGCAAATATTGGGGGAGCAGAACATATTTGGGGGTGCTCATGGGCAGTGGGCATTAGTGGCAGGTTGATTGACTTTGTGATGCAACACACCATCTGCTTGAACTGAAGAGTGGAGGAGGAATTTGCACTGAGTCAAGCCCGTTTGAACGGTTGCATTCACACATAAAATAAGCAGTTGGATTTGTTTGGGGAATGGAATACATTTTTGGGGTGCTAGACAAAATATTAGATGGAGGGAGTGATAATCACAGGCAGTGGTCATTAGTAGCAGCTTGAATGGTTGTGTGACACAACACACCTCCTATTTGAGCACACTGATGTTAGGCAGAATTGCAGGCAGTACCCTCTGGGAGCACTACCCACAATTAGGACTACAGGTGTTAGCCAAACCAACCTTTGGAATAAGTCTGTACCACACAGTTTCTGGTAGCAAGCTGAGCAGCCAAGCTTATTTCAAGATTGAGGGGGTAATTCATAGAAATAAGCGCAGTCTGCGCCAGCCGCGTGCTCCAAAACCCATTTCAGCGCACAGCGTATTCATGGATTTCAACATCCATTACCAGCCGTGGTGCAGAGTGGCGCAGCGACCCTGCAACAGCGCCAGTTACGCCCCCAATCCCGCTCCATGCGCCATGAACAGTGCACAAATCCAGTACATGGCGCAAAGGCCAGTGGACCAGCATACAGCCCCCAACCATGAAAACGCGTGTAAAACTCCCTGCGCACGCCCCAGAATACAAATACCCGCTCGCGCCAGGTAAATTGCATCCAAAAAGCACCCCCCTGTGGCATGGTCTCCCTGTGGGGCATGCCCAGGGTGAATGGGGTGCCTAGGTGTATTTGGGGGTTAAGCAGGAAGTTTCACACGCGATAGGCCTTGTGCGAGTGGGTTACGTGTATTTGGGGGGTGCGCGTGTAGTTTCACATGCGATAGGCCTTGTGCGAGTGGGGTACGTGTATTTGGGGGGTGCGCGGGAAGTTTCACATGTGATAGGCCTTGTGCGAGCGGGATACGTGTATTTCGGGGGTACGCAGGAGGTTTCACATGTGATAGGCCTTGTGCGAGTGGGTTACATGTATTTCGGTGGTGCGCGGGATGTTTCACACGCGATAGGCCTTCTGCGAGCGGGGTACGTGTATTTCGGGGGTGCACGGGAGGTTTCACATGCGATAGGCGTTGTGCAAGCGGGATACGTGTATTTCGGGGGTGCGCAAGAAGTTTCACACGCGATAGGTCTTGTGCAAGTGGGGTACGTGTATTTCTGGGGTGTGCGGGAAGTTTCACACGCGATAGGCCTTGTGCGAGCAGGGTCCGTGTATTTCGGGGGTGCGTGGGAGGTTTCACACGCGATAGGCCTTGTGCAAGGGGGGTACGTGTATGTGGGGGGTGCGTGGGAAGTTTCACACGCGATAGTCCTTGTGTGAGCGGTGTACGTGTATTTCAGGGGTGCGCAGGAAGTTTCACACGTGATAGGCCTTGTGTGAGCGGGGTGCATGTATTTCGGGGTTGCGCGGGAAGTTTCACTTGCGATAGGCCCTGTGCGAGCGGGGTATGTGTATTCGGGTGTGCGCGGGAAGTACCACACACAAATTGGCATTGTGTGCCCTCCCGGGTGTGCGGTTACCCCTCCCCATGCCCTGCAGGCAGCCCACACCACAGGAGACTACCCTACAACCCTCCCCATGTCCTGCAGGCAGCCCCACCACAAGGGACTACCCTACAACCCTCACCATGCCTTCTCAGGCAGCCCACATGGCCCCATGCACTTGTGAGCACACTTGGGAGCCCCGACTCATGTCCCCCTGCACACCCACCCACCCAGCAGTGAGGGGAACCTGCCAGCAGGCCCCCACTCATGTCCCCCCACCCACTCACCCACCCAGCAGTGACGGACACCTGCCAGCAGGCCCTGACTCATGTCCCCCTGCACCCCCACCCACCCAGCAGTGAGGGGCACCTGCCAGCAGGCCCCCACTCATGTTCCCCCACCAACACGTCATCACGATCAACAATCATGGCCCTTATGGCCACCCAAATCCCACCCCACGCCACCCCAGTCCAAACACCGAACCAAGTATTCCATCCACCCCACATTGAAATCCCCATTACATGATACATCCCAAATGGCAAGTATGCACATAAATACATGTCCGTCACACACACACAATGGGTGCAAGTGAATGAGAGAACCCACATCGTGACATGCATGAAACCAATGAGAGAATACCACACATTGAAGTATGAAAAAAAAATGTATTAAACACAAAAGCAAGGGAATGAAATGAAATCACACAATGATGGAAATAATAAACAAAATGCTGCATGTTCCAAAAAAAAAAAAAAAATATGAAAGCAGAATCAAAATAAATTCAAATGCAAATGGGTCCAAAGTGCCCGTCCACCAAACCAAATCCAAAGAAAAAAAAATCTGAAAAATCCATTGCTCCTTGGTAAACACAAAAAAAATAATGAGAAAAGCAGTCTTCAACTATTTACAAAGTACAAATGCAGGGTCCATGGGCCCAACAGTTGAAAGGAAACCTAGAAAAATCCCTACCTAATAAAGAACTATCTACAAAAAGGTGGGGCATAGTCCAAGCGCCCCAAATGAAAGAAAAACATAAATGAAACCTAACACTAACTAACGATATACAATATATACTATATACAATGGCATCCCTACGAAACCTTGGGGCCAGGGCATCATCGAACTCCTGTTCTATGTCCTGGAGGCCGGCCTGTTCCATGGCCCCAAGGTTTCGCAGGGATAACGCCATGTCCACCTCCAACTCCCTGCAAATTGCCTTGAGGCACTCGGCTCGCCTCAGTGTCCTGCACATGGAGTTATCTGCCCTGACCATAGTGAGCCGTGCCTCTTCTGCCCGCCACCGCTCCGCATCTATGTGCTGGCCCAACCGCTGCTACACGGAAGACACTCCCATTCCGGGGTCCTCCTGCCCTGTGGCCGATGCCTGCCCCTCTGATGTTGATGGCCCCGAGCCATCATCACTCCCACCTTGAGCCTGCTGCTGCTGTGCCTGTGCCCTGCCTCTTAATGCCTGCACGTCCTCCTCCTGCTGGGGTGCAGTTTTTGGGGTGGGCACCCCTGCTGGACCTCCGACTCCCGACTGTGACAGGGATGTCCTCCACCAGCCTGGCTGCTGGGTCAGAGGCAGCTCCACAGGGTACTCAGGTGATACATGGGCCGGAAGATGGCACGGAGGACGACTGGCGCATAGGGGGTTCAGGTGAGGATGGGGTCGGAAGAAGGTCCAGCACACGGAGTAATCCAGCACTGGTGACCCATCCTACCTGGATGACTCTGTGCCATCTTCCTCCATCGGACCCTGGGGGCTCTCAGCTGCTCCTTCTGCTGCCGAGGAGTCCACCTCTGACCTCCGCCTCTTGGACCTACCCTCGGCAGCTGCGGCAACGGACGCGGCAGCAGACTCCTCACTCCCCGACGAGATGACAACATAAGAGGTGAGCCGGGCCTTGCGTCTCCGGCTGGCGGTGCGATCCCTGCCGCTTTGCTCCACAGCACTGTCTCCGTCCTCTTCATCAGTTGAGGCTGCGGACAGGGAGAGATAGAACACAGGCATCAGGGCACTGTACAATGGTCTGATACAAACATGACAGTTGTACATGAGTGGCAGTGTCAAACTTCAGACATGGCATCACACTCCCCAACACACATGTAATTTCAACTCACACACATGAGCAAATCAACAGGAATGTTGCACCAGGCAGCACCATCCATACACAAACAACAGCATGAGCAGCCGAAGGTGAGCCTGACGTCACATGCAACACGGTCAGTGCAGAACACATGCACACACGCCACCAGACATACATGCATCTGTACATCTCCACCACCTGTCGCAGTGATAACATCGCCCTCCATGTCACATCTGCCAATCAGCCTCCTACATGTCAGTGTCACATACATCAGTGGTGTATCACAGTTGCACACTTGTCAAATACACACACATGCAAATATACATAGTGCAGATTCATGCAGGTGGAAGCAGCATCCATGTGTGACACCACAACCATGCCACAGTACATACACAGAAATTCAAAAATGTGTGCACCCACACCTGCATTTGCCCAGCATGCTTACCGACACATTCACCATCGATGTGTCTCACACATGAGAGGACTCACATGCGACAGGCTCACGTCCCTGTACATACACATCCATACATGGCCCTACAAAGACATATGTGCAACCTGCACACTCCTGCCACACCTCAACATGCACAGCGTCCAATCAGTACGCATGTACACTTACCGCTTGACTGCAGACTGGTCTGCCTCTCAAGGACCTGGAGGTGGAGCATTGGGCGTATACGTTCCAGGACCCTCATCTGGCTGTTGGTTAGTGTTGAATGTCACAGACTACTGCCTCCCCCTCCACGTTGATGGCAGCCACAACGTCCATCCAGATCCTCTTCCGTCCTTCATAGTAGGCACGCGAACTTCCAAAGAGGGCATCATACTGCCCCAGGACTCGCTCCATCAGGATACCAACTTCACTGGCACTGAAACTGGTAGACCTCTGCCTCTCTGGCTGGGGGTTGCCAGTGGTGCCAGATGGTGTTGTGTCCGACATGGCAACCCCAGAGGCAGGTGTGGGTGGGCGACTGGGTCCTGGGGCTGAGCTGTGGAGTGATGGAATAGCAGTTGGGAGTCTTCTGTTCCAGCAGGGGTGGTCACAGCAGCTGCACCCCTACAGATGGCTGACGTGCAGGCACCAAACAGCAGGGCAGCAGGCAGGCAGCAGCAGATGGCAGGTGGGAGCGTGCTCGGGGCTCTGGGGGGCAGGAAAATGGCCTTCTGGGCAGGAGCATGGTCTTCCGTGTGTTGTTGTGTGGCCAGCTTGATACGGAGTGATTTGGCACGTGAAAAAACTGCACGTCAGCGTGTAATTCGAGGAAAGGCCCTTAGCATGTACAGGCGTTTCCCTCGTGACGGGTGCATAGTGATTCAGCACGTGAAAAAAATATACATACACGTGTGAATGCGCGTGATCCGAGGAAAGGGCCTAAGCGTGTCTGTGAAGTGATGCGCGTGGGCATTTCCCTCAGCACGGGTTAAAGGTGAGTGGGGCCAGCAGTTCGCTGTACGTGCCTTTCGTGGAGACCGACGTGTGTGTTGCTACTTCATGTTTCGCGCGCCATCACAACTTCACAGCGGATCAAGGACGTATCTCTTCTTTTGGCGGGGGTATTGGCTATGCGTGTTTTTCATGATCATGCTAGTCTGACGGTGAGTCGCGCACGCTATTTTTCCCACTGCGGGTGCCCCTGTGTATCGCATACCCGTTTTCGAGGTCATAGTAGCCTGCGTGTTCCACGTGTATGTGTTTTTCGTGTCCCTGGGTGCCACCGCATACTGCGCAAAGTTAATTCCACACACATGGGCTACCGGGGGTTGCATGCACGGTTTTACTGCAGTTTTGGGGTGCCTGAGCGTTACGTTACCTGTCAATTTATCACCGGCGTCACATACAGCCTTGCAGGTGCAGGGGTGCTGTTAACATCTTGTATCCCACCCCCTTCACCCCAATTGCCCAGGACAATTGTCGTGTACACCTCCCATGGGCACTACTCCATCTGTGCTGGCACTACTCCATCTGTGCCATGGCTGGGAGGCCACGAAAGGTGAGGGGCGCCTCAGCTGGGCGTCCTCCACGTGGTGGGTGTGGTCAGGGACGTGGCCAGGGTGACCAACGAGTAGGGGCACTCCAGGGTGTCCAGGGTGACTGCAGAGGAGGAAGAGACAGGGGTGCACCAGCTCGGCACAATGTTGTGCCACGTGTTGGTGCAGTCATGCCACCAACCCATGCGGCTCCAGGAGATGCAGTACTTGCATCTGGCACTGGCGCCCATGTGACCCAGCAGTCCGTTTCATCGACTGCCACTCGCCCAAGGGTAGTGGTAGCTGCAGGTGCAGCTGTGGACACCACCACCCAGGCTCAGGTTCTGCCAGCGCAGGCTGCGTTGGCACTTGAAGAGTCCATGGAAGATTTCCAGGTGATCAGGAGGCACACCGTAGGTGCACGCAGGGCTGCCCTGACCGAGGCACGTGTCCCTGGGGCAGTAATGTCATCTGCTGCCCCGACCAGCCGGGTGTTGGCGAGTGCAGGGGCAGATGCAGCCGACACCACCCCGGTTGTGAGTCTACCAACCAGGACAGTCCCGGTCAATGACCCTGGCACGGTGGATGTTGCTGCGTGGGGTCCATTCCAGGGCACCCAGCAGCCACTGATGCAAGTCAGGGGTTCACTCCATGTTCCACCTGCCACTCCCTTGGCTCATTCCACCAGAGTCACTGCCCATACTGATCAGGGCGGCATTTGCCAGCCAGGGTCCGGACCAGCGTCCAAGAGGAGGAAGGTTGCACCAGCAGTAGAGGCTGGGACCACAGACACAGCTACAGCACGTCGAGGAAGAAGCCTTTCTGCAAGCAGGAATTGGACTTCCTCGTGGACTACGTGCGGGAACACAACCATGACATGCTATTGGGGCCGAATTGTCAAACTACGGCTGCCCATCGTAATGCCCACTTGAAGCAAGTTGCGGATCATGTGAGTGCATTCGGCCATGAGGTGCGCACAGAGCAAGAGTGCAAAAAGCGTTGGAATGACCTCAAACGCAGCACTTAGGCAAAGCGTGCCTCTAATTACAACATGACTCTGTTCACTGGCGGTGGAGACCTCACTCCGCACGAGGCACTCGTTGCAGAGTTCATACCAACAGAATTGGTTGAAGGAGTGGGAGAGATGCCAGACTTTGATGCCCCATCCAGTGAGTGTTGTTGCTTGTTGGTCGAAGACATGTGTGTTTTGCTTGTGTGATGTGTTGTGCTTGACTGCCACAGCATGTCATGTGTAACTGGTTCTCATGTGCAAGTAATGCAATGCTTCTATGATATGTGCATGCTGTGCAGGATAGTGGACATGTAGAGCAGACAGGGACTGTCCTCACCACCACACTTGCACCCTAATCACATGCTAGTCACCCAGCTGCCCCTACAGTCCATGTTCCAGCTCAATGGCCCTTCTGCATGTAGCCTGGGGTGTGTTTCCTCTCAGCACTGGGACTGTCGTGCATGTGTTGTCTGCATGCATGCGGGTACTCCACGTAGGCATGCTCCCTTGCCCCTCCACCAACCCTGCGCCCCAATTTCAACATTGCACAGGTGTGCATCATGTTGGCGTACTGCAATGGCCTGTTCAAGACTCCTGTGTACATACAAACTTCCACCAGCCAACCTGCCAGACACATGCAGTGGTGTACATCCTATGCACTTCATGCAGGTTATCTCACTTGGACTGTGCAGATGGCAGATGCTCCGCTGGGACATGAGTTCCCATTCATGCTCCATGTGTATTCCATGCATGCCCCTATGTGTACTTGACTGGATGATCATTGTAGTACGTGTCCAGGGTGACCTACATTTCTTTGCTTTTGATCATCCATTCCATGCCCATTCTGGCTCAGTCCTGCACCACACACATGTTTAGGGTGTCACAGGCTGTGCAGGGCACAGGCCTCCCCCCCGTTTCGGGCCCACTGACTCTGTTCAACTGGTGTAGGGGCTTCTGCACACATGTCTGTACTACTGAGGGGCCATCATATGTCCTGCTTTCTGTCCCATCATCATCTGCTGTGTTGTCCGTTGACTCAGATGATGCAATTGATGCTAGCCAGCACTGTCTGCCAATGCACAGTTATCTGGTCGCCCTTTCGCTGCCATGCAATGCATCCCTAAATTTTCACTTAGTGGGGGGTGTTCGCTTGTAGCCATGCAACACATTGCATGCACATTGCACATGATGCCTGGACTTGCCCTTGCACTGCCTTCAAGTCAATTGATACACATCATGATGTACTTGTTCATGTATATATTGGATAACGTACACATGTCCTGTACTGCATCAACCCACTTCTGAGCCATGTTTAAAAATTGTTGACAAGGTAGGCGCTCTGTTGCCAGTCAAGTTTTCCTGAGCAATGTTACACCGTTCTACATGCCTAGTCCCTGATGCTATGTCAAAGTGACCTTGCATGCATGTCAGGTTCACATTTGTGTGTGATGTGTGCTTCATGTGTTGTCAGTCTGTGTGATGTCTATGTATGTGTGTGTGTTATGTGCTTCTGACATGTGTACTAATGTACATTTTCTACAATTTCCAGATAATGATGCAATGGAGCCAGAGGATGGTGTTGTCATGTCAGACACAGGTTTGCTATCACACCAGCAACCCGGCACAAGTGGGGCTCATGGGGTGGTAGACCACGAAAACCCACATGTGTTACAGACCATCTTGTCTGTGGCTGGCAATGAGTCAAGCCTGGACTATCACTCTGATGACAATGTCGAGTTGGATGTGCATCTGGTCCATTCATCTGGGGCGAGTGATTCTGATGTGGATGCTCCTCTGTCCGCGATACCTGCACTGAGGGGCCAGCCGGTGGTGGGACCTCTGCCTGTGGTGGATCGAGACACAGGGTCACCCTCCACAACAGTCGCTGATGTGTTTGGGACATCACGTCGACGGGGGAATGTAGTCCTGCAGCCGCGGGTGGTGCCAACCCGACGAGGACGGCCAGTCCTTGGGACCCGCAGGTGTCAAGCCCAGCAAGGCGGTGGGCACGCGCCACCGAGGTATACTGAGTGGGAGCAAGACATGACTGCCAATTCAGAACGCTAGGGGGCAACAATTGAAAACATCGCTGGGAGCATGGAGCATGTGGCCCAATCTGTGCTCCCCCCTGCTAGGCAGATGCTTCTCCAGCAGCGGGAGGCACAGTCCACAGCCCTCTCGCTCAGGCTGGGCATGGTGGCCTCAGACAGGGCACGCCAGGCTGAAATGTTGTCTTTGCGTCAAGCAATTGCTGCTCACGCAGAGGCACACATTGAGGCCCTGAGGGCTGAGTATGAATCCCTCAGATCCACTCTGGGTGTCCTCTTGATGTCCCAGAGGAAGCGGTCAGATGAGAGGTTTGTGCAGCTTGAGCGTACCATCTTGGCTGAGCTACGTGCTTGTCGGGAGGTGCATCAATTGTCCAGCCAGGCCACGCAGGAAGAAATCCATGTTACACGTGCTACCTTGCAAGAGGAAGCACGCGTATCACAAGGGGTTCTGTATGCTGACCTACATGTCATCGCCAGGTTCACCCATCCAGCAGACTTGCTGCCGACGAGGGGCAAGCTGCGCCTAGGCATGGCCAGGCTACTGTTCCACGTCTACCTTTTCAGGAAGAGGCTGACTCGGATGACGAGATATCTCCCACACAGGTCGGGCTATGCAGGCGTTGAGCCCATGGAGGTTTTTTTTTGTTTGACTCAACATCATCGCATGTGGGTGTTGAGCTGCACCCTGTACCTCCCCCCTCCTGGGTGCCTCCCCCTCCCTCCCCGGGTTGTATGTGGCCATTTTTGATTTTTCATTTTAGTTTAGTTAGTTAACATTGTTTTTGATAATTAGTTTAATTAGGTAATGTAGGTTTTTTATAGTTAGTTTAATTAGGTAATATAGTTTAAAATTGCTTGTCTATTGTGCATTCATGTGACGGTGTGGTGCTTTGTGGCTTTTGAAAGCATTCACTGTCTGCTCCAGCTGGGCCCTTCAAGCTTGTCTCATGTATGTGTTTGCAGCTTGGGGTCCTGACTCACATAGGCCACTCCTGCTTCCATTGTCCACGGGCTTGCAAGGATGGTTCGGTGTTACAGTCATTTACACAAGGGCTTTGGACTGTCATATCTGTGGCCTGTCTGCTGCTGTACTACTTGTGTTAACACCCCTTGTGAGGATTGTGGGGGTTTTATCCATGGCATGTCTGCATTAGATTTGGGTGGGTTCATGATTTATGTGTCCATTAATTGATATACATTGTGCTGTATGTTTATTTTCTTTCCTGTACATGTGCTTGATGCACTTCATGCTGTACAGTGGCCGGCACCTTTTGCCAGTCAAAGTCACACTGATGGTGGGAGGACTTCTGATGTAGGTGTCTGACATGGCCCAGTCACAACCAGCATGAAGAGACACACACAGGGAACTTTCCTGCGTTAATTATGTTTTGTGCCCTTTCTGCAGGAGAATGAGCCTCCAGACCACCTTTGCCAGCAGACGTGGGCCATTGTACGACATACAGCTGGCCACGTTCGGTGGGGCAAACATGCACATGTGTGCGCAAGCAGTGCCACAGGGCTTGTGCTCAGACCTCCAACAGAAGCAGATGTGTTTCCAGGAGCTCTAGGCAAGGTGAGCAGCACAAGGGGGGCACACCGCAGCCAAGCTTCCACCAGGCCACTTGCACATGCATGCTAAGTGGTGCCACTGATGGGGAGCTTGGACAGATATTTTTGTTGAAGCGCACAATACAGCTAAGATGCGTTGGCAAGTTGCTTACCAAGTTGTCAGGGGCACACGCAGGGGCTGTCGCACATATCCTCCGGTCCACCCTGCTCCATAGAAGCAGAGTCATTAGTGCAGTAGCGTTCCCACTCCATTGTAAGATGTGTGCTGGGTCTCTAAATTTGGAAAGACCAGTAAAGTCAATTTCACTTTACATTCTCTGGAAAACAGTAGTTTATCACAGAGAAGGTATTTAAACCTTTGGGAAGTCTAAAGAGACATCCCTGTGTCACTGCAATGAGGGTGCTGTGTAACACACATGAGAAGATAATGCCTATGGAGTTATCTTAAAACTCCATAACCAAAAGAAATAAACACAGAAAACAGACAGAATTAAAAAGTACAGAGTCCCAAGGTTCAGCAAAAGAGCTGGGGGTCTCTAAGGTAGGGAGGAATTAGCACATTTTGAGAATTCTCCCTAACAACTGAGCAACAGGATGGAGAAGAAATTTGTGCTGGACTACCGTGTTGGAGCAGGCACTCCCACACACAAAACAAGAAATTGAATTGTTTTGAGCAACCGAACAAAAATGTGAGGGTGCTCAAAAATTTCTGAGGGTGGTGGTGATCACAGGCAGTGGGCATTAATGACAGGTTGATTGGCTATATGTCACAGCACACCACCTGCTTGAGCTGTAGGGTGGAGGAGGTATTTGTGCTGGGCCAGCTTGTATGAACGGGCACACTCATGCACAGAACAAGCAGTTTAATTATTTTTGTGAACAGCAACAAATTTGGGGGTGCTGTAATAATTGTTCATAGTAGTGGTGATTATAGGTGGTGGTCATTAATGGCAGATTGATTGGATGTGTGACACAACACACCACCTGCTTAAGCACACTCAGCAGCAAGACAGAGGAGTACTTTGTACTGGGCCAGCTCATTTGAGTCGGCGCGCTTACACAAGAAACAAGCAGCTGAGTTGGTTTGGGAAACAGAAACATTTTGGGGGTGCTGGGAAGGTATTTGGGAGTGGTGGTGATCACATACATGGGCATTAGTTGCTGGTTGGTTGGCTGTGTGATGCAACACACACCTTCTAGAGAGCAGTAGGATTCAAAAAGAACTTGATTTAACACAAATTAACATTTCAATACTTTCAGGAGTTGAGCTGAGGTCAGGTGCAAGAGCAGACAGCACTGCCAATGCCTGTGGTGTTTGCGGTAAAAAGCAACACCAAATAAAATGCCTTCAGAAAAAGCCGCCAAATAGGCACAGTGGCAATGTTGCATGGTTCACTGCTGAAACAGTTGCTGCGAAATTGATGGGAATGCACAGATCTGGGTGTTAGAATAGTGCAACATTGATCAATAACTTCAAGTTGTAAAGCCACAACTCCTGACACAAGTACTGCAAACATTCAAAGCCCAGTTGTGGGGATGGCCACCAGTCCTTCCAATGTCATATCTGGCTTAGCTGTTTCTGCCACGTCAGTGCAGGCAGTTCAAACCCAGACCTCCCTCAGATCAAAGACTGGCACAAGTGGGGATGCATCCCATTCTCTCTTGTTGCAACATGCCACTGTTCATGACCAAGGTTTGCATGGGTCACTTGGGGAGCTAGCTGAAGAGACTGCCACTGAATCTGTGGCAGAAAAAGTATATGTTCTTGAGTGGCTGAGGGGGAATTTGCAGCTCTCAGTAGTTGGTCAGGGGCAGCAGAGCCATGCCCAACTGCAAATGTTAGAGATCAGGAGGTTTCTCTGCCCAGCACTCCCACCACTTCTTCCACTCCTTTGAACTCTAACCTCGATGATGACAATGGTGGTGTGGATGATGACTCGTAAGAGACCATCAGGAGAGGTTTTTGCAGCTATGTATCCTGATAATAAGACCCATCCCAGCAGCTTCGAAAAGGAAGGTTGGAGGAATAAACACTGCCCGAAATAGCACCTACTACTACCACAACCACTGCATCGGTACAGAGGGCAGAAATACCAACACAAAGAACTTACTCTGGGTACACTCTAAAGTCAATACCTTAGAGATCCTGAGGTGGAAGTGGTGTATGCCATGTTTCATCGACTTCTGCCTATGCTTGACAGCCAATGACACCTATTGTGTATCCACAGTGCATATGTACAGTGTGGAAATTCCGTGTACAGGATCAAGAGAAGCATACTGCCACCTGCACTCAGGGCAGACATGTTTTGTCCCATGGGAAGGCAGGGATCTATATGGCCATGTCATCATCACTTGGCTGTGTGAAGCCCCACCAGGCACAAAGCGGGACCACCATATCACAAAGCATAACACCAGGAGCTCGCAAAAACTCAGCAGAATGCTGGTACTGACCCACACAGTGAATCCCGAACTAAGGGGTGTGTCAGTCCTGCAGCAAAGTAGTGCGTCTGCCAGTGCCATCAGCAGCAGCCAAAAACAGACTATTGTTAGGGGGACAGTGTCTTGCACCAGCCCAGCCATAGTGAGTCATTTTAAATATCTGTGTAACCATATATGTGTACAGCTGCTCCTTGATAAATTGGTGATTATGCTGGTAGTAGTATTTTCATTCACCTTTTTTTAATACAAAGGTTTCAAAGAGGTGATGGCAAGTGCTGATGCCCACTGGCAAATATCTAGCTCCACTTACTTTTCACACAGGGTTGATCCTGCATTGGGTGATGCAGTAGTTCTTGCGGTGAGAAAAGCCTTGGACAGGTCAGAGCGGGAAAGTTCACTTCACTATGAAAATGTGGGCAAGCGGGCAAAGCACTGATTACATAGCTGTTACAGCACATCGGGTCACATTCCCCCTCCAGTGGTGGGCAAGGGATGCCATCAAAGCAGCTGCATGCTGCACACAAACAGACCACTCTGTGTAGGCATGGCCTTGATGGTAGGAGCAACACAGATGCAGACATCTGGGAAAAAGTGGAGCAGATGTTGGAAGAGTGGCTAACACTCCGGCAAATGGCATTGGGCTTAGTGGCAGCAGACAATGTCTCCAATCTCTTTGCTACACTAAGTGTGGGGAACACAATGCATGTGCCATGCTTTGTACATGTTCTCTACCTTGTAGTGACATTGTTTTGTCAACGATTGCTGCTCAATTCACTATATGGTTGCTGTTTGATTTGATTTATTGAGCATTTGTTAGCTGCCTATACAACAAAATTGTGTTTCCAGGCCCCACAAGGCAAAGTGGGAAGGGAACAGGGGAGTAAATAATATTGCCAGAAGAGAACAGTGAACATACATTTGTGGTTCTTCTAGCCCTTGTGACATTTGGATATACAGTGCAGTAAAATGAAGTGCAGGAGATAGGGGAAGAGGGTGGGGAGCAAGGTATGGGCAAGTGCTGGTCAGAGCCTGGCAGGGAAGTGCAGAGGAGAGCTAGAGGAGGAGGCCGCTGGAAAGGACAAAGGCAGAAGAATCTCAAGGGTGGGATGCACAGCAGCCAATAGGGGGCCCGCAATGGCTGTGCTGGGCGGAGGAGGGGAGGGGCCTGGAACCTGTGAGATTCATGAAGATCCAGGCCACC
This sequence comes from Ambystoma mexicanum, assembly GCF_040938575.1. NCBI lineage: Eukaryota > Metazoa > Chordata > Amphibia > Caudata > Ambystomatidae > Ambystoma > Ambystoma mexicanum. The sequence goes on from NC_090936.1 coordinate 600,221,923, forward strand.
GGTCTCAGTGGCAGTGGGGTGATTAGCAGGGAAGGGAATCTGAGAAACAGGTAGAGAAAAGTAGAGTTTTGAGAAGTTTCCAGAACTGACGGAGGTCCTGCTCAAGAGGGGAAGGGAGGTTGTTCCAAAGAGAAGCACGAGCTGAAGAGAGAACCATGTCACCCATTCTCTTCTTGGAAAAGTGTTTGACAAGCAGAGAGTTGGAGTTCGAGGAGCAGATGGCTCTAGCTGGGCAATATTTATGGAGAGATGCTTGGAGATAGTTTGGTCCAGGCCCCAGAGAGCCTTGTGGATGATGCAGAGGGTATTGAAATTGATCCTTGCAGCGACCAGGAACCAGTGGAGAGACCTTAAGGCTTGCGAGATACGACCCCTGGGCTTGAGGCCAAGGAAAATTCTTGCAGCCCTATTCTGGATTAGCTGAAGGGGGAGTAGGGAGGAAAGGGGGCGATTGAGGCTGTGTCACACAAGGTCATGTGAGGGGTCACAAATGAGAGGCAGACAAACAATTGTAATGTTTTCAATGTCAGCATCTTTATTAAACAAACAGGGTTGGATGGAAACAGTTCTGTCCCTATCCTAAAGATAATTTCCCTACCTAGAAACTAAAAATAAAGATCAGTCTGTGTCTTGTCATCAGACATATGAACTGTTCTTGTGCCCAAAACATACTACTCTGACCCTCGCACTAAAATGAACACAAAAAAGTGCAAGGAAACTTATCTGGCTTATATTTGCCAAAAAGTGTTCACAACAAAGGGGAATAGACAAATCCAACAAAAACAGTATTTTCCAAGGAGGCAATCGATTGATCCAGAGGGTGATTTCCCTTCCCATGAATTATGTGAAGTATGTTAGAAAAAATGTCCTTTTGAAATAATAACATGTCAAGGATTGCAAAGAGTCTCTTTCAAATGATATCCTTCTAAAGAAGGCACATGTGTCTCTTTCAAATAAAAGTTCCTTAAGAACGCTAAGGGTGCCACTCCCAAAGAACAACTCCTTAAAGATATTAAAAGTGTCTCTTTTAAATAATAGCTCCTTTAAGGCGGCAAAAATGGATGTCAATGAAAAAAACAAATGTAAAAACGACCGCATCTTTTGGTTGTTGTAAAAAAAAGCAGGGGGAGACCCACTGCCCCTCCTATCCCCCACCTTAACTATTTCCCTTACTCCACCCCTATATTTCCTAAAAATGTCCCCAAAATTGGAAAAATAATCGCAAAAAAGATGCAGTCATTTTTTCATTTGCTTTTTTTCTCACAATTATTTATATGGATACCAGCAAAAGATCACTCAAATTTGTTAAAACAGTGAGAAAGTTAGTTGCCAGTTGTTGAATTGGTGGAATATGTCACCTGAGGAAGGTGGCTGAATTTTTGAAGTTGTTGGCAAGGTGGAGCTCAACTCCACTTACGCAAGAGTGGAAGCTTTAAAAACAGTAACACGTCGCCTTAACCAGAAATTTCAAAACTGGATAAGGCGTTATAGAGTGCCAAGGTATATCAAGGCCAACTGAGATCTCCTAGCAGACATCACTAAGAAGAAGACGGATGTGAGAAAGATACAGTGGATATTGAATAACAAAGAGAAAATTCAAGCTAAATATCAATGCTCCTGCGTCACTAAGGGGAATTGGGATAGTTGTTTCACTGCCAAATTTAGTGGTAAACAATAAGTTATTGAGAGCATTCTGCCTCAAGACACAGAGGTGAAGTGGTCCCATATATTTGAGACAGATGAAATAAAGGACCTGATAAGTAAATGAAAAAAAATTTAGGTCATGTGGACCAGACGGTATAACAAACGTATCACTGAAAATTAATTCAGACGTGTGGGCAGACATTTTAGCAAGTCTGTTTACTCAAGTAGTCAGTACTGGTGTTGTGCCTGCTTCTTGGAATCACTCCATCACAGTTCCCATCTTTAAAAAAGGCACAAGAAACAAACCCTCTAGTTATCGGCCCATTTCCCTGATAGATGGTTCCTTCATAATTCTACGTACCATAATATTGAAGGGCTTAATTACTTGGGCAGAACGCATTAATTGCTTCAGCCTACTTCAGACGGGGTGTTAAGGGGAATGGGTTCGATAGAGAGTAGTTTGGCACTCGCCTTCTTTATGTCCTTAGTGGGGGAAGAGTACGGATAGAGAGCTGTTTATGGCTGTTTTAAATCTTTCCTCCACGTTTGACAACGTAAATCTTTCCTGTTTATGGAATGAGCTAGTAGAATGGTGGATAGATCTGGGATTGCTTAGAATATTACAACTTTTTTACTCTAACAATGAGGCAAGGGTTCGATATAGCAACAAGGGTACGATCAACTAATTCAGATTCCAGTTGTAACTTTGAATGTAGCGGTACACAGTATAGTTCTGACAGCTGCTCAAGTTCATTGTAATTTGGTAGATTCAAAGCTATCTGATTTGCATACCCAGCCTAATGTAACAGGGTCTGAGTCTGTGAAAGCTCATGACTCAGGAGTTATTGAGTTGAAAGTGTCAGGGGCTGCTGAAGTGCAGTCATTGCGAATCCATCAACCAGCTAGGAAGGAGGAAGCTTTACCTCTAGTTGGGTACGAAGAATTACCACAACCAGCTGGGAAAGAGGAAGCTGTACTTTCGGCTTGGATCAAGGAGGCACCTCTCTCAGCCTCTCCTATGCTTTATCCTGAAAATTCCACTTCAGCAAGTTTATCGTCAGACACCTCAATATATTCCTCACAAGTTCAGTCTGCACAAAGACCATCGACAGGTGCGAGATTGCAGGAATTAGATTCTACTACAATTCCTGAATTTAATTTCTCATTGGTGACTTTAGTAAAATTATATGAATCGTTGAATGCAAAAATTGGTGAACATGTGATGCTGCTAACATTACTAAATTCTAACGTCTCATTTATTGAGGTTTACTTTATAACACATAAAACTGAGAATAATTCCTTAGGAATATGTCATCACCACGGGGTAATTGGAGATCTGAATGTCTTGGCACAAAGCCTTGAGTCTCACTGGGAAATCATGTAAGAGAACCAACAAATTACTTAGATCTAAGGGCTGGGACGACACTGATTGAAGATGGCTCTGATTTGGATGGTAACATTTCAGATCGTATTTGACCAGAAGATCATATACCGAGGCATGCTGAGCAGATTCTATGATCTTCAGCACGCACAAATGAACAAGATTTTCTTATGCAGACACATGAGACTGATAATTTGTAACAGACTATTTATCTGATTTTCCAAACAGTTAAGGTAGTATCCAAACAAAAGGGTACAAAGAGAAATCAAGGAAAAAAGGTGCCCCTGGCGAAGAAAACAAATGTGGGCTCAAGGAACTGTTTGAGAATGTTAAACCTTCTACCTAAAGAAAAATCTGTGACTTCTGCATTGACTGGTCCTGTAAGAATATGTGGGGCAGCTGAAGTTATTTCTAAACAGGGATGTGTGTGTTTCTCCCTTGTCTAAGGAAAATAATAGATTTGTTGGGGTCTGCAGTGATTTAATGATTTAATGAGAAAAAGAAACAAATTAAATAATACTGAAAAATAAATGTATGGGGAATGGGGGTAAGGGGTTATAAAGTTTGGGGGGTAGTTCAGGATGGGGTTAAAAGCGTGGGTAAACGGGGGGTTTAGAAGGTCAGCCCCCCAATTTTTCCAGTATTATTTCACTCACTATTTTTTGATTCGTTGATTGTTGAATATGGGAGAGTTGACTTGTATAATGGCTTACCACTTCCTACTCTAATGGCTGGTAGGGTTTATGACCTTCTCAGGCACCATCCTACACTCAGAATTGGTAATGGGAGATAAGCCCACCCCTTCGCTGCATGAAGGATAAAGACCCAATCAGCGTTGGTCCCAGGCAGTCGAGTCGCCTACAGAACAACAGAGGTCGGGGAAGCATCCTGCTGGGAGGAGTGCCAGGAGACTGGAAGCACACACCCAACAGACAGGACCAATGCATAGACAGGCCCGCTGAATGCACGACAACCCTGACAGGAGAAAGACAAGAAAGGCCTTGTCCCAGAAAGCCTTGAGCAGAGGTGGGTGCCCCAAGCAGAAACAAACAGCTGCAGCGATATCCAGATGCGAGAGCACCACAGAACGGCAGCAGGAAGGGAGTCAAGGCTCAAAACCACATGGAATCTGACGTAGATGCAGGGGAAGAGAAGCTGCGTTGCCTTCCTGGAATGCCTACCAGGAGGAGTGCTGCTCAGAAACAGAAGGTACGCGGTCGCTCCTGTGAACCTGTGGTGGGCAGAAAGGACACTTGGGACCCCAAGGCAGGGTTTGAGACCAAGCCCAAGGTGTGGTAAAAGCCAGACCCCAAGGTGATTCAGTGAGAGACAGACCCCAAGGATGGATGAGAGACTGACCCCAAAGGAGGGCAAAAGCCAGACCCCAACGAGTTGTAAAAGCCAGACCCCAAGGATGGGTGAGAGACTGACGCCATCACTGGGTGAAAGCCAGAACCCAAGGCAGGGTGAAAAACAGACCACACAATGGGTTGCGAGCAACCCAACCCCAAAGTGGGGTGAGAACAACCAGACCCATGCTGGGATGAGAATTACCAGATCCCAAGGCAAGGTGACGGAAATCAGACCTCAAGGTGTAGAGGGAGATCTCTGACATCCCCAAGGTTGGGTGAAAGAACCCCAGCCCCAAGGTGGGCTGAAATAAACTGAATCTTAAGGTGGGGTGTGAAACCTGAGCCCCTTGGGAGGAGTAAAAATCAGGAGACAGCTGAATGGAGAAAACAGCACTAGGTTTCCCGAGGGGTAACTCAAGAAGAGTACCTGGTGTGTACTTACAAACCAGGGTGTTCCCCAGGTGAAATACAATCTGAGAATAAGACAAAGTCCCTGGCAATCCAGGGAGAGAACGAAACTTACCAAAGACTGATAGGCCACCACAGGTGGGGAAGGTGGAAGGCACATTTTTTTCTGGTGCCTTAACTTGAACTGTGCAACAGGGCGAGAGGCCCTTTCAGTTACAGAGACATTACAGTGAGGCCAGAAGCCAGCCACCATTCTATCCTTTTGCGTAAAACGCCCTTATTATATCTTTGTTAAAGTTATTGTGTTTATATTGGTAGGAACAGCAATCAGGGTAGTATAGCTTTCTGGACGATGGACTTGGTTTATTTTGTAGGACATCATGATAGGCACTCTTATAGAGTTCTTTCCTTTCTTTAAGAGTAGGGTGAGAAACACAGGGATGGCATAGGATTTTGTTATCCAATAAAGAACCACGTTATCCAAAATGTCACTTTGTGCGTCTCCCGATTCTGACTTATCACAGGACACATTCAATTGTCTTGTGGGATTGAGGACACACATTCAATTTGCTCTTCTCTCCTGTCTTGCAGGGGTGAGGGCACACACTCACTAAATCTTTGCATATGTCTTGTCTCACAGAAGTGGGATCACTGCCTCCATGTTTGCGTCTCTTCTGTCTCAAATGTGCGACAGCACATACTCATTTTATATGTCTCTCCTATCTAATGGGAATGGGGGTGCAGAAATAATTTTGACATGACCCTGAATAGTAAGGAGTTGCTGAATGAACCCCTCTCATATCTGAGCTGAGTACCTTCACATGTTGCAAAACATCATTACCAAGTCTCTCGCTAGACAAGCAAATGGAGCAAAATAGGAAAGAGAGACTAAAGTCTCATTGAGTGTCATATGATTTCATTCCTTTCCAATAGAATTCCATCCAGAATCAAGAAGTAGGATGCATCCTATTCAAACATCTACCCTATTTAAAGACTTTAACGTTTATTCATCCACACCCAAACAACAAACTAAAGATTAACATGTTCACATTTTGATCTTTTTGTAATTGTTACCCTTTTCCACGTCAGGAAGAAAAAAAAACATCATAACCCACCCTTTTCATACAACCTTCTAGTGCAGCCTCTGTATAGGCAGCCCTCAGGTAAGGGCCCCAGGGGAAAGGGCAGCTTCTGAAGAAGCAGCTCCAGACCGTGTTGCCCGTGTTCACCTGTGAAGCCTGTCGGCGTCAACCAGCAGCAAATGATAAGGTAAGTGTGGTCTGGGTGGGGAATACAGCAATTACTGTATTCCAGTAAAGCCCTACCACTCTTATTACCTTTCACAACATAGCACACCCATGTTAGTGAGCTTGTTAGTAGTTTTGTAACCACTACTGTGTCTCACACTTAGATGATTCTCCCACTGCTCAAATATCTGAAGTTGAGTCTCATATTTAGGCGTTCTTCCATATACTGCTGTGTCCCAAAACTAGGTGTTCCTCCATGTACTGTTGAGTCTCAAATGTAGGCGATTCTCCATTTACTGCTATGTTCCAAACTTAGGGCTTCCTCCATGTACTGTTCAGTATCAGATCTCGGTGGTTCTCCATTTCCTGCTGTGTCTCATGTCTAGGCGTTCTCCTATCTACTGCTGTATCTCAAATGTGGTGTTTCTCCCACTGCTCAAGTACCTCAAATATAGGTGGTTTATCATTTACTGCCAGTGTTTCATGTCTAGGTGTTCTCCCACAAACTCTTGTATCTCAAATTTGGGTGCTTCCCCCACGGCTGAGGTATCTTAGGTCTGAAGGGTTCTCCATTTGCTGCTGTGTCTCATGTCTGGGTATTCTCCCATCTACTGATGTGTCTAAAATGTGGGTATTTCTCCCACTGCTCAGATGTCTCGGATCTAGGTGCTTCTCCATTTTACTGCTATGTCCCAAACATAGGAGTTCCTCCAAGTACTGATGAGTCTCAAATCTAGGTGACACTCCTTGTACTGCTGTACCTCATTGTCACGACCCTCGCCCAAAACCCCCTCTGGCAAACCCATTGGCCAGGAGCAGTCAGGACTCGGGTCTCTAGCGCCTGGCAACCTCTTTAAAAGCCCTCATGGGGCCAGTCCTGGCGCCTATGGCGCCAGGCTCATACACCATGAAAAACAATGTGCTTGGGAACTGCTTTATTGTATTTTCAGCCAATATGGAGGCATCCACATAGCTTGGTTCCTAAGAACCAAGCTATGCGGTCTAGTGTTTTGGGTGTGGTAGCCTAGGGACTACTTTACCTGGACTATTTTGTTGGGGCTATTTAAACCACACCCGAGCAAGATAACACGCTTCGCGTTACTTTGCAGCTTGCAACGTGACGCTCACTGTGTCCAGCTATTCCCTCGAACCTCGGAGAAGCAGAGCCTGCAAGGAGACAAAAGGAACATCATTAGCAGCAGCATCTTACCTGCAGTCTTCATCTTTAAACAAACGCAGCTACTGAGAACAGCTTCCTCGAATCTGCACGCCTCCTGGACAGAACGACCTGAAAGAGGAAGATAGAGGCAACATTAAAGAAAGCAGTAGAGACATTTACAAATTACGAACTGCTCAAAAGGCTTACCTGGCTGGCCGCCTCTTGGATGGCCATTCCACTCGCACTGAAGAACACCGTGACCTACAAGGAAGGAAAACACAGGTTAGCAAAGGCAACACTTCGCAACGCTGCGCATAGCGCTTACTTACCGCATCATAGCGCTTTTAATGTGCCATCATTTACCAGCGGGGCTCAACCAAGCCAGTTCGCCGCACTGAAGCTCTGCATACCTAAGGGAGAAAAAAGAGACATTTTAAACAAAGAAAGGCATGCAGGATAACAACAAAACTAAAGAACAGCAATAAGACCTACCTGAACAATATCAAACGGGCCGGCGTCAGTGAAGTAACTGGACCGCACTCGCCCATGAAAGACAACGCGTCCCTGCAAAGAAGGCAGGATGGAGAGCATGCCTAATTCTACCACAAGGCAGAACCTTCCCCGCAGACCACATCAGGGCAAAGCTGAGAAGCATACCAGCGAGTAACCCGGCTGGGTGGCGTCCCTGTGGATACCAGGTGAGCGTAACACTCATATTCTGGTGTTCCTCCATTTGCTACTGTATCTCAAACTGCAATCACACTGCTCAGGTATCTGAAGTTGAGTCTCAGATGTAGGTGTCCTTCCATTTGCAGCTGTGTTCCAAATGTAGGCTTTTATCCCACTGCTCAAGTTCCCAAATCTAGGTGGTTCCTGGTTTGCGAGACCAGCCAATTGCCTTGGTAGACCAAGGAAAGCGACATCGATGATAAACTCTGCCCAAGTTTAAGGTATGTATAAATCACACCACGCTGTGTGTACACATGCCGCAGGCACGGCTCCCCTTCTATGCACTCTGAAATGTAGCTATTTCTATGACAAATCAGTCTAGCTGCTCACGCAGCCATCCACACTGAAACCCCTGACATACCTCAACACCTCTGCCATTAGTATACAGTGACAACCTACAACACAGTTTGATCTAGCTGGGCACACCTCCAGTCTCCTGCATTAGCACTTTGTCTTAACCACCAACATCACCCACCCACATGCCTGACCTCTGAGTTACTTAGTGCTTAATGGAGCCTAGCCAGCCCTCCTAAATCCTAATACTGGCACAATGCACACTCATATCTTAAAGTAAACACTTACATTTCCCATACCTGGACTTTGGTCCTTGGCAGTGTTCCAACCACAAAGCCCATTGAGTCCATACAAATGGGGAAATGGTGCTCTATAAATGATGACTACAATACAATATGATACAATAAGTACCCCCCTTCCAAAACCAAAACAACAATTATTTACAAAGCTCCCCTGTGTCACACCATCACTGCAACATGCTCAGCAATTTCAGATGTGTTCTGGTGGTGCTTCTCAAAATGAGGCTGGGCATTGGCTGTTACTTCCTCATGCACCAATTCTTCTCAGTTGAAGATGTGTCTGCACACTAGGCACAATGTTATGTCCTTTTGGACAATGTTGTCCATGCCACTGCCCCACAGGACATTGACCCTGCCCCCCACACACTCTGAAAGGGCACATGTGATTGGCCTGGCCATTTTGTAGGTAGGTACAAGCCCAACTCTTTGTGAGCTGGATTTGCTAACTGCATCAACACGTCTGTGCTTCTGATGACAGTGTCACATATTCCTGTAGCCGCGTGGGAGGTCCTTGTTGCAGTTTCATTGTCACCACTGGTATGGGCTTGTATGGGTGGAACTTGTTGTACACATCCTGCAGGTGGTTCAGGTGGGCTGTGATACCCAGTGAATGAATGGCTGCATTCCACAGATTCAGCCTCCGATGCTGAAATCCCATAAGCACCTTAATGGAATCATAGGCCCAAGAGGAGGATAGCAAAGGAGTGGTCAGGGTGTCCTCCTGCCTTGCCTGTACTTTTAGAGAAACTCCTGTGTCTCCTTTAAACCTCACTGGGCTTTGTGCCTCCTCCTCAACCCTCAGGTAGTGGCTCTCCTGACCCCTACAGTGCCAGCTCTACACCTAACCCCTATGTTACTTGTGGCAACAGTAATTCTCTTCAGCTAAATTAGCACCAAAACAAAAGACTACCGATGTGCAAAGGTTTTCAGTGGAAATAGTGTTACCGGCAGAACATTGGAGGATTCACTGAATGGTAATTCAGCTGGTGGAAGTAGGGCCTAGCGGAAAAAGCATCATTGCAGAAACAGAAAGCTGAATGGTGCCATCTTGCGGAAAGAAAATCCATCCTGAATTCATCACTTCCCATAGATACCCAATGACCAAACCTACCGGAAGCATGTCAGAAGACAAGGGCAAGTCGTGGGAGCCTGAATTGAGAGTTTCCAAACCCAAAATCAGTAAGTCAGAGTTGCAGGCCCTAGCATATGAGGTGGTGAACAATGCAGTAGAATTGTTTGTTACCCAGCAGCGCAAAATATCCATCCACTGCAAATCAACTGTATGGAATGAAATCAGGGACGAAGTACTGGCATCGACCACTATGCTGTCTGACGTAACAGACTGCCTGAAGAGGTGAAATGACCTCAAGGTGTTTGTTCATATTCTCTTCATCAGTTGCCGCTGCAAGATGTCTGCCACTGGAGGAGGCATTGTGGAGCTGCTGCACCTCACCTTCAGGGAGGATAAAAGGGCAAGCATCCTGCAAATGGCAGGGATCAGGGAGTAAGGGCAGAAATGGGGCAGTAGCATACCGAACAGGGATAAGGGGGACAGCTTGCCCCCTGTGAGAAGCCAGAAGTTGTCTCATCCGCTAGTCCCTGGGTATCTGTCATCCAGATGGCCAGCACACGGCCATCGCTTTTGGATTCAGTTCCTGGGGGTGGACCGGTGCAGGAGGATCAACTGGATGGGGGGGTCTTTGGGGAGTGGGAGTGGGACACCGGATTGTGAGATGTGATATCCCCTTTCCTCTAACACCTTTACCCCATCCTACCATGTTGGATACTTAAGAACTCAACCCATCCCCCCTTTCCCGACTCAAACACTTTCTCCCGGACAGCTCGATGTAAGAGAAAACAGACTAACACCCGAGCCGTATACCTGAAATGTCCCAACACTAGGGACAGGCAGAGTCAGGCAATTACTGATAATTACACACACCTGACTTCCATCACACTTCCCCACACAGATAAAAGGCACAGCACAAAATCACACTCTGAGAAAGGCAAAACAAACAAGGAAGCAGCAGTTCCGAGATGGCATTTTAATACAAGGAGCAAGACAACAAGAACAAAGAGGGTTGCAAGGAGGGAACTAGCCTTGACCTTTTCAGAGAAAAAACACGACTTTCAAGAGCCCTTGAGGAAAACAAACATAAGACCAGGAATTAAAGCTGAGGAAAGGTGCAGTGTGTTTTGAAGGTTCACGGGGCCCTCCCACATCGATAGCCAAGCTGCGGAGGAGTGATTGCTGCTGTGGTACTGTCTTTGGCTTTCACAACAAAGCAGCACCAGTACAGTCAACAAAGCCGGTGAGTCGGCGAGACTGATAGCAGACCAGTCTGTGTTAGAACCAATGTTGCGAGTGGCAACAATGTATGAAGAAATCTGCAAAGAAGAGTATGAGGTGTATGTGATGAATGATGTAAACATAACTGAATATCCAAGGAGTGACTGAACTTTTGAAACCAAGATAGATACCATATACAGAGTGGTCTGGCACCACGTGGGTGCTCATTTGAAGGTCGCAGTTAGGTATCCAACTGAGAGTGTAAAATTGTTGAACTCTGAAATCGAAGTGGTCCTGCAACGGGTCAAGCTAAACCTTGTGCACATTTACGAACTGCAATTGGTCCGAGCCCAGCTGAGGGAGACTAATTGTGTAAACAGGATCTGAGCCCGACTGAGGGAGATCTGAGGTGAACCGTGAGTCACCCGTGAAAAGATATTGCTGAAATTGGTCCGGGCCCGGGTGAGAGAGACTAATTGTGAAAAAGGGATCTGAGCCCAGCTGATGGGGATCCAGGGTGAAGAGTGACTCACCTGAATTGAGTCTTTGTAAAGGAACTTTTTGTTTGTTTTGATACATCAGGCCCTCTGAATCAAGAGATTTTGATAATGTAAGAGACTTGGGCACAGAAGGCCAATAAGGGACTGATGTTGATAAAGGAACTGCGTCCTCGTGCCGAAGAAGCGTGCTATGCTCAAGTGAACAACCTTATCCCGTGCTGAAAACATGTGGAAGGGAGGCAAATGGCCTGAACATCCTGATTTATCATTTTGTAAACACTTCTCTATTTTTCATGAACATATCCCACACTATTTGCATTTAGCGGTAAGGATTGGCAATAGGTTTTTTAGTATAGGCTCTTTTATGTTGCTAAGACTCCACTAGGACTGCTTTCTTTTTTGTTTGATGGCCGTCGCTTACTCCCATCTTTAGATTTAGGTTTATATAGGCGTCACTGGCTGCTACAGTATTATGGAAATCCCTTGCTTTATATCAAAAGATGACGATACCCAACAACGTTGTTCAATATGCAATTTTGAAAGAACACCCTGAAAGCCTGTACCATGATTTATTAAAAGTCTGGGAGACAAAAATCTTGAAAAACTTGTTTCATGTGGGAGCTTCTGTTGACCTACTCCACAATAACCCATGTGCTGTTAAAAAAAGGTAATTCAGTGTGACTGGATTGCGACTCAGCAAAATCAATCGAACCTAAAGTCCTCTTTACTAACACCTGGAGATGTTCACCCAATAAATCAAGTTCCAAAGTACCTGTGATAATTTCCTTCAAGATACCATCGAGACCAGTTCATACGACTGCGATTAAACCGGTTACCAAATAAAGAGATGCTCTTTTTAAAACATGACAAAGAAACGCTTAACAACTTATGTCGGGTCTGTAACAAAGACATTGAAACAGTGCGGCACCTAGTGACAGAATGCCCAGCATTAAATGCAGAAAGAACAGTGCCTTTGGGAAAATTCGCCCTGCTCAACGGAAACATTGATGACTGGTGGAACAATTTAATATCTGGACACAACAACATGTTGATCTGTGCAACCGTTATTTATCTTGACAATCAATTGACTACTCGACGATCACTCAATTAACCTATGAGGCCTGCGATTCTCGACTTCTGACAAAGTGTAGCGGTTCTGTTGGTGTGTCATGTTCCTTGGGCTTATTTTTCTTCCTTTTTTTCTTGTTCTCTTTTTTCTTTCTCTTTTCTGTTTAATAAGATCCTTCGGCGCAACGCATTGGAAGTGTATGATTTCTAAAGGACTGTTCTTCTCATTGTTAAAAAGTTTTGTATAAAACTAAATACAAATAAATAAATTAAAAAAATTAAAAATAGGCGTTAATCACACACTTGTGAAAGTTCAATAAACACCCTTGAACTGTGGTCACTTGTGTCTGTCTTACCTTGATACCATGCCTTACTTACATATGGTGTCAAAAGTGGGATTTGATCCAATTGATAAAAATTGAGAATCCATGTTGGTAATTGTCATACCACCAGGAGGGGAAAATAGAATCGTTGAACGCCTTGACTGCTCTCTCAACTATATATCCTAACTAGACCACAAGACCTGTTTTTCCAAACCCAAGTACTATTAAATACCCTCCCACACTTTCTCTATCATGTCCAACAGGAGGATCGAATACTATTGAAAATCCGACCAGCCTTCACCTTCATTAGACCGAGCGCCCTAAATCCCCCCTCACCCAAACCTTTTTTCTTTGTTGGTACCCAATTACCATCAGTTGCGGGGCCATCAGAGTTAGAGACCAACCTACCTAAATCTCTCCCTTTGGTGAAAATAGATTCAGAGGGATCAGATGACTTCCAAACTTTATCCAAAGGAATCGAAACCTGTTTTTTTTCTGATTCAGAAAAAAAAACACAGAAGGAACCCCTCACTGGAGGAAATGGCCAGCCTAGCAGATGTCATAGCCCAGTTAGTGGCCCATCAAATGCAGGCCAAGGCCAGGCTTCAAGAAAACCTGAAGAAATCGGTTGCGTTGCAAGCCAGACCCTTACTACCAAAGGGGATAATTTAACCATACCTAGAAGGTGAAGGTCTAGGGAACCTCTTTCTGAATTTCGAACGATTGGCTGAACAGCTAGGATGGAAGAAAATCTAAAAAGATGTTATTTGGGACCCCTGTTAAAAGGCCACTTCGATAGGCAAAAATTGAGGGCCACTAGATTTAATCCTGGAAAAACCCCCCTTGAAATGGGTGAATGTATCAAAAATACTGTAGCCTTCTGGATCAATAACTAATCCCTGGAAGAACTGATAGAGATGATTACGTTAGAACAGTTCACCAATTCCTTGTCCCCTTTTCTGCAAAAGGCTGTATTACAATTAAATCAGCCTACTCTAGCCCTGGCCATTGAAACTGCACAAAACCACTCGGATGCAGCCAAACACTTCCACTCGGTACATCGAGCTTAGGAACGGAAAGATTACAACCCTACCCACGACCTCAACCTCAGGCGTAAACAAACAAGGAGGGTCAAATAAAATCAAGGAATGGATACCGAAGGAAAGACTAGAAACAAAAAGATCTGACCCTAGAGGTAGAGAAGAAAGTAAAAGGGAGGAACTTAAGGGAAGCAAGCCACCACATCCTTACCTGCTTTTCATGTAGAGAAACTGGGCATTTGGCCAGGCACTGTCCGAAAAAATTAAAAAGTGAACCGCCTTGTCCCGTGCTGAAAACATGGGTAAGGGAGGCCATCGGTCTGAATATCCTGACTTATCATTTTGTGAACACTTCTTTATTTTTCATGAACATTATCCCACATTATTTTTAATTAGCATTAAGGAGTGGCAATAGGTTTTTTAGTATAGGCCCTTTTATGTTGACAAGACTCCACTAGGACTGCCTTATTTTTTATTTGATGGTCGTAGCTTTCTCCCATCTTTAGATTTAGGTTTAAATAGGTGTTTATCATACCCTTGTGAGAGTTCAATAAAAGCTCTTGAACTGTGGTCATTTTTGTCTTTCTTACCTTGATACCATGCCTTTCTTAAACCCCTCAGTGGCCATTTGTGAGCGGGATTGAGCCATTTGTGGTCCTAATGTGAGGGGCGCAGCGCAATGAGGGTGCCTGCCGAATGAAAGAGGTGTCCCGCTGGCAGTAAAATGAGGGTGCCGAGCAGGCACACATGGCAACAGGTGTCAGGTGTCTGTCTCCTACCCATTCTGGACCACTGCAGCAGCCTGTAGAGGTGCAGGACACAAACACCAGTGTTGCTCTGTCTCCTGCTCTCACTTAAGAAAGCAACTTTCTAGTTGAAGCATGCCACAACTAGAACGTTACTTTATGTCCAGCCCCACTGCACATGATAGGAAACCTGGAAACTCTCCCTGCTTCCCTGTCTGTGTAGTGGAGGCAAGAGTTGGCTGAGCACGGGAGTCATCAGCAGTGGAGGCCTTCCTGGCGAAGACGAAGCAGGTAAGAAAAGATGTTTTTTATGTGCTTGTATGTATGTATGTATGTTTTCGTGTTGTGTGCTTATGATGTATGTGTGGCGAGTGAATGTTGTGTGACTGGGTGGGTGTGTGCGTGTGTTTGTGCTGGTCCAGCAGCGGAGCAGCTGATTTTGGCAGGTGGGTGGTGAGGGGTTGTGTGCCATAATGACACTGATATTTTTTTAATGGGCAGCCGTTCATGATAACCCAAGTATGGTATGGGTTAGTACTTGGCTAGAATGGGGTAGTTTAGTTTAGTTTATTACTTGTATATCGCACCTAAGCCAAGGGTAAGTGGGTGCTTGTAGTTGAGTACATAGTAGGTTACATAGTGGGTTACATAGTAGGTTACATAATGGAATACAATTGAACAACAAGTTTACAGTTACAGAGTAAACAGCACAAATAAACGATATATTTACATATAAATTGAGTCTGGAGGGTTCTGACTTATAGCAGAATAGATTACAGTCGACCCAATATGGACATCCATAACTCATGTAGAATAGCATTTATCAACCTTATAAAAGATCCATGACACACAACCAAAAAGACAAAACAACAGAAAAACGCACAACTAAAAGTCCCCCACTACCACAAATAAACATCCCCTACTCAAGGGATAGACCATCAACACTGGAACCTACACACTCAACCATAAAGGTCATTAAAAGGTCCCCAAAGCTGAAAATAATGTCCCTCTCTTCCCTGTCCAAATAGCATAACTTTATCATAGTTCGACAAGACTTGCATGTCCAATAGCCACTCCTCCACACCAGGTTTCGTTCTAGATTTCCAAACTCGCAAGATCTGTTTCATAGCCAAAACCAAAACTCTATTAATCCAATCTGCACTATTCCTAGCCTTGTCCCCTCTGCCCCTGTTGGACAACAATATGGTCGAAAGGAAAGTGCAAGGAAGTTTCTCTTCTATTACAAGGTCTAACCTGTCCAATACACCAGTCCAAAAATCAGATACTCTCGAGCACATCCATAACATATGCATCAACGAACCCCGGCTACATCCAAACCCCAACAAGAATCAGAGTCCGAAAGACCCAACCTAGTCATCTTGGACAGTGTCCAATATAATCTGCATAGGACCCTTTATCGAATATATTGCAGCTGTAAATCCATCTTTTCTTGCACCCCTACATGAAGTAAATAGATCCATTCTTGAATGGGAATATCCGCACCAAGGTCATTCATCCAGGCCTGGCGAAGTTTGTCCCAAGCCCTCACATCCGTTCCTTCCATTGGCATTAACCTCATATACGTTGAAACCACCCACGAGGTAGAGCGGAGAAGTTCACACAATGAAGATCTCTCATTCATGACCCCGTCCAACATCCCAGTCCTTTCAGTCAAGAGTGCATTCAAGGCATCATAACGACCTTTTTCTCTAGCTCCAATCCCAAAAGACGTTCTCAATTGGTCAAAGGGGATATTACAACCATCTATCCACACATCACAAATTCTAAGTATGCCCCTACTGATCCAACTCTTCCAGCATAAGGGCCTATTTGCTAACTGCAGACATGCATTATGCCACAAAGATGCATCATAATGCATCCAAGCATTCCCACCATCAATTTCTATAAAGCGCAACAACGCCTCCCTAGTAGCGCACTGTGAAAGCAGTTTCTTCACTGAAGACGGTACTTTCAACATAGAGTAAATATCTCTAAGAGCATAAAGTTAAAATTGAGTACTCTCAATAATATGCCAATTGGGAACCTATTCATTAATATCAGAGAAATACGAGGTTGATTTCTTCAAGAGAAAACCAGTACAATAATTCATCAAGATCGAGTATCCAAATCCCCCATCTTTCACAGGACATGTTAAAATAAAAGTAGGAACTTTAGGCCTCTTGCCTTCCCCCCAAAGAAAACATTGGAATGCTTTGTCAACAGGAGCAATTACTTTTTTCGTGAATTTTAGGGGGATGGACTGTATGACGTAGAGAATCTTTGGTACAAGCACAATTTTAATGGCATTATACTTGGCCCATAACCCCATCTTCAACTGGACCCACTTTAATATATCCATTTTAATTACCTCCAATATTTGTGACACATTGAAAGCAGTCATTCTTTTCAAATCTCGGACCAAGTGAATACCCAAATACTTAATTGCCCCTATCTCCCAATGGCAGTTCCAAAAACCCAAACATCACATGGGATACCAATATCCAGAGGGAAGGTCACTGTTTTACCCCAATTTATCTTGTGGCCTGACAAATGACCCACCTCTTCAAACATCTGTTTAAGTGTCACACATCCCTCTGCCGGATTAGACAAAATAATAGTCATGTCATCAGCGTAGCACAGAACATTCATCTCATTATTTCCAAATCGAAGGCCATGAAGTCCCTGTTCCTGTTTCAAGTAGAAAATGAGGGGTTCCAATGCCAAATTAAACAGGTATGGTGACAATGGCCAACCCTGTCTAGTTCCCCTAGACAACAAGAATGAGGACATAACCCCATTTACCCATACCTTCGCACTAATATCGGAACTCAATGCTCTTATAGACTTAATGACTGTGTCACCAAATCCCATCCTCTTAAGAGTGTGATAAAGAAAAGACCAATTTACCCTGTCAAAAGCCTTTTCCGCATCCATAAAAAGCAACAAGGTATCCCGAGTTTTTGTCTTCGGTAAACCCATAATGTCAATCAACGTCCTAATATGATTGTAACCATATCTACCTCTCATAAATCCAACCTATGAACTACCAATCAGCTTACCAATGCACACATCCAGTCTATTAGTCAATATTCTAGTAAACATTTTGAGGTCCACATTCAGAAGTGAGACCGGCCTATAATTCTCACATTTCTTACCATCCCTTCCCGGCTTCGGATGAACGATAACACAAGCCTCTTTCATGGTGGGACAAATAATCCCGTTCCTCATAAAGCCATTACACAGGGTGCACAGGAATGGTACCAGCACAACACTCAGCATCTGGTAAAACTCTACCGGAAGACTGTCTATCCCCGGTGACTTACCCTTATTGAGCTGACCAATTGCCACCAAAAATTCCTCCTCCATAATAGGATTGTCCACCATCACAGACTGTTCCTCACTCAAATTTGGCATGACAATCTTATCAAAAAAAGAGTCCATATCAACCAGAGTCGGGAATTGATCCTCCCTATATAAAGTATCATAAAATGTCCTAAAACCCTCGCATATCTCACCCTTCTTGATAAAATGTTCACCATTGTCATCCACCAATTTTTGATCAAAGGAGGTATCCGTTAGACCCCACAACCTATTTGCCAGCAGTTTCCCATTTTTGTCACCTTGCTCCCAGAATTTCTGCTTCATAAAGAACATGTCCTTCTCATGTTGGACATCCATTTTTTTCTTGAGTAGTTCTTTGAGCTTTCCCACCACTATCCTATCTTCAACACTCTTAGATACTGCATATTTTTTCTGTGCTTCTTCCAATTCCCTTTCCAATTTCTGAAGCTCAGTCAAGCTATTTTTCCTAAGCCGGAATGTAACATTCATAAATTCCCCCCACACAGTCGCCTTATAACTTTCCCAAACCATGACATCAGAAGCCGAGCCAACATTAATTTCAAAGTAATTCTTTGTGAAACCCTCCAGAGAGTCAGCTACCCTCTGTTTTTGTAAAATATAAGTTTTAAGTCGCCACTTAGAAAACCCTGACCTCTCCTGTCCTATACTGAACTGCATCGTCATCAGAAAGTGGTCCGAAATACTTCTTTCCTTAATAGTCACATCCTGTAATTTGCCAGCCAACCTATCAGAAATAAGAAAATAATCAATCCTCGAGTGAGAGTCATGCACCGGCTAGTAAAAGGAGAATTCCCTCTCCTCCGGGTGAACAAACCTCCAAGCATCAATTAAATCCAGGCCATCCATAAATTCTTCAAAAAAAGGTCCTACTTGTGCTCTCGGCAGTATATCTACATTGTGCCGAACGGTCCATTTTCAAGTCAATCACACAATTGAAATCACCCCCCAAAATTATATATTCCTCACACATCTCTCTCAAAATTAAGGACAGTTTCCCAAAGAAAGGACTACTACTACTACACGGACCATAAATAGAACCTATCGTAATAAGATTATCTTCATATCTGACATCAATAAGAAGTACCCTCCCTTCCTCATCCATCACTACCTTATCCACCTGAAGTAGTAGACCTTTGCGCAGCAGTACACCCACCCCCTTTGATTTATAACTGTGAAAATTTAGAAAGGTCTTAGTACACCATCTATTTTTGAGCAGATGCACTGAGTTTTCAGTACTGATGGCTGGCGAGAGTGAGTTCCAGCACTTGTCAGCCAGCACTGAGAAGCTAGCTCCACCGGCTGTGTTTAGGTTGTAGTAAGGAATGGTGAGCCGGTTCAGATATCTGGACCTGGTAGGTCGGTCTGACTGACTTCTGCAGAATTTGTTTGTGAGGTATTTCGGTGCTTTGTTAGATAGACATTTGTGTGTGATGACTAGGGCCCGTAGTGTGATTCTGTCATGTACTGGTAACCAGAGTACATCCCTCCTGAAGGAGGAAATGTGGCTGGAGCGAGGAATGTTTAGGGCTGATCTTAAGGCATTATTCTACAGGATTTGGAGTTTGTTTATGTTCCGTGAAGAGGAACCGAGGAATAAGGCGTACTAAATAGTCCAGCTTTGAGAGGATCAGTGCTCTGGCTAGTGTTATGAGGCTATTGGTAGATAGGTAAGGTTTACAGGCATTTATACGTACGCTAGTGTAGACAGTGGTGGATGCTATGATGTTCACCTGCTTTTTAAGGGATAAAGTGGAGTCCAAGTAAACACTAAGTGTTTTTACTTCATTAGAAACTTTTATGGTGTTTCCATCAATGTTGAAGGCAGTATAGCGTTTGTCTAGTTGGTTGAGGCGGGCTTGGGAGCGGATGATTAGGAGTTCAGTCTTGTCATCGTTTAGGCAGAGACTCTGGTGGCCATCCATACTTGGATCTCTAGGTAGATGTTGTTGATCGTTTTTTGTGTCATTTATATGGCAACCAATGAGGGTGAGTGGCATTTTAGGGCAGCCGGTCTAGGCATTCCTTGCTGTGGCATGATTTTGTTTCTGGGCATCCATGATAAACCAAGCACGATATGTGTTATTACTTGGCTAGACTGGCATTTTGAGGCAACCAGTCTAGACCTTCCTTACATTGGCATGATTTTGTTTCTGGGCATTCATGATAAACCAAGCATAGTATGTTTGTTTGTTTGTTTGTTTGTTTGTTTGTTTGTTTATTTGATAATGCGCACCAAACCCTTAGGTAGCTGGGCGCAGCAGTTACAAGGATACTTGAAGCTTAGTTACAGAATACAGATAAGTACTTAAATCAGGTGCCTGGTACATTGATAGGGCAAATGGGTAAAGATATATATACATGCAGGTTTATACAGAAGATCAGGGTCCAGCTGATAAATCTATACTTAGATGTCATTGGTTCGCAACCAGTTCTGTAGCTTCTGTCTGAAACTGGAGTATGGTTGTTCCACTCTGAAGGAAGCGGGCAATGCATTCCAAGAGAGAGCTGCTTTTTACTTGGCTAGACTGGCATTTTGGGGCAGCCAGTCTAGCCCTTTCTTACTGTAGCATGGCTTTTCTTCTTATCATCCATGATAAACCAAGCATGGTATGTGTTATTACTTGGTTACAGCTGCATTTTAGGGCAGCCAGTCAAGCCTTTTCTTACTGTGACATGACTTTGTTTCTGGGCTTCTATGATAAATGAAGCATGGTTTGTGTTATTACTTGCCTAGTCTGGCATTTTAATGTGCCATAACTTTTTTCTGAGAATCCTGTCACCAGTGGTGTTGCTGTGTGTTGCTACTTGGCCTGGCTACCTGTAGAACAGCGGCCTGGAGCAGGACTCAGACGGCAGCATGCTCCTTCCCTGTGCCAGCCATGCACAATGGGGGGCATACCAGGAGCATGCTCTGTGTCCCACTTCAGTCCCTTGACTGCACTGCCCTCGCACTTCTCAGTACTGAAGAGGATGTTGCAGAATCATTTGACTTCTCTCCTTTTATCGACCTGTTCAGCAGAAGGAAAACAAAAGCATGCTACTTGAGTGGTCTTTTTGCATGCTAATTCTAGCTCACTTTTACTTAACTAATGGTTACCTTCCTCATCATCCATTAAACAATGTTTCATAAAAGCAATTTATTTATTTATTTATTAAAATTATATAGCGCGCAAACAGCCCACGGACATTGAGGTGCTGTTACTTGCAAGAGCTTAGTTACAGGATTACAGAAGTGGTAGCAGTCATAGGACACATTACAAAACAGTACAGAGCTACAAATCAGTACATAATTCCATCAGTACAGCTTGTGAAATGGGTCAAAGGTTAGTGTTCAAGTCTGATAGAATGGGCCTTATGTAAAAAGGATGGTTTTCATAGCTTTACGGAAAGAGATGAGGGAAGCCTCACCTCGGAGTGTGGGAGGGAGGGCATTCCAGTGTGTGGGTGCGAGGTACGGGAAGCTGGATCCGTCTGCTCTGGCTCTTTTCACTAGTGGAACACAGAGCATGTTGGTATAGGGTGATCTGGTTGTTCTTGCGGAGGACACGGGGTAGATCCTTTGTGAGAGGTAATCAGGAGCAGTGAGGTGAATGCACTTGTGGGTCAGTGTAAGGGCTTTAAAGATGATTCTTTCCTTTATTGGGAGCCAGTCAGCTAGTTTCCTGGCCTGAGAGATGTGTTCCACCTTAGCAATGCCTTGGGCAGCATGGAGAGCACTGTTCTGTATGACATGGAGCCTCTCCAGGTTTTTAGTGGCGGTACCTAGAAAGAGTATGTTGCAATAGTCTAGCCTAGAGCCATTAATTGCTCTGGCTATGTTTGTGCAGTTCTCTTTGGAGAGAAAAGGCCTAACTGCGTTGATTAGTTTAGCATGAAATGCAGCGGAGGAAGCTATTGCATTGATTTGCCTGTCCATGGATAGGTTGGAATCCATTCCGTATTTCTTGTTTAATGTGTTTTTCTCACAATCTAATTTGCTTGTTTGTCAATTTAGTATTCATTTTCTGGGGTGCATTCTGGGAAAAATAGCAGGACTGTTTTCGTGGCTCGCCCGCCCACTCTTGCATTCCTGGATAGTCCGATGAATGAGGGTGTGGAGGGGGCGACGGAACGGGCAGACAAGTTGAATCGATTAAGCACAAAAGATAACCATTGGGACAGGGATATCAAAAGGCAGTGCATGAGTTCCAAGCCATCATTAGGCAGCCGCTCAGGTGACATTGTTGATGGTAAGCCCCTTACAGGCTCCCCAAAAACAATGCCACAGGAATCCAGATGATGGCTCATTCCGTGTGTACAACTGGAAGTCACACCAAATAGAAATGAATGCAAAGAAATGTGATTAGTGAAAAAACATTATACCTGTCATCACATGCAACCTTGAGACCAATCGATGGACAATGCCATGACCATCAACCCAGAGATACCCCCGGTCATGCCATATGCACCATGCCAGAAGAAATGTGCAACTCCCGGGTTTGCATACATCAGTGTACACATGCATGAAGATGTACAAAGGGCCACATTACACACAAATGTGCCAGGCACCAGACCCTATTATAAAGTGAGTGAGACAAACCTCTAAAATATAACCACCCCAGCAGTCATAGAACTGTAACCACCTTGCCAAGTTACATAGGCTCTGGACAGACACCCTCAGCTCTGGGCAGACCAGCTAAGTCACATGTAGGTGGAAGTGGAAGTGAAAAAGCTTTGGCCCCAGTGAACTGTGCACCAGGCAGCCATAACACCCACACATGCAGATGTACCCAGGTCAATGGCCATTTTGTGTGTGTTCTGCGTGTAAGTGCACTTGCATACAAAACAACTGGTTCCAGGTCTTTTCTCTCATTACAGGCCCACAAGACACCCTCGTGTCGATATTCTGTGGCACAACCGCTGTGTATATGTGTTTATAGATAGTGTTGTGTACACCTTTGTTGTCTTAGTACCCCCGGACTTATCATAGTCCTGGATCGCACCTTGTTAAAGCCCTTAGTCATCACTTACCTGTACTGTATATTCGTGCATCACTATGGAAACTGCTCCTCGGCAAGAAAAGAGAATGATACTAACCAAAGAAATATCTATCCACCAACCTTTCCTGCTTATCGAAGGTTTTGTAAATGTTTACATATACTCATCTGTGCAAAATCGTTTTGGAGGCAAAATAAAGTAGCTCCAAAAACTTGATAGCTGTCTTCGGATCTCTCACCCTGATTTCTAGCAATCTACATATAGATACCCTCCCGGGCATATCAGGACTCCGCCAGGTGCCCTTTACATACTCTAGGTCCACAAGACAGGCAGGGTGGTCAAGGTACCAGTGCCGGCGCAACAGGACCTCCACATAGCCTCATTACGAGTTAGGCGGTAAGTAGTAAAATTGGCTGTAACCGAGTTACTGCCAATTTTACCACTACACCAAATCATGAGTTTTGGTTTTGAGTGGAGGATCTACCTCCAGTAAAACCCTGGAGGTAAATCTTCCCAGTCGCGCTGAAAAATCAGCAGAATTGGTGGAAGTACTCCAGCAGTAATTCCACTGTGGTCATTACGCAAAAATAAAGCCCCATTGGGTCCAATTGACCCAAAATAAATTAGGAATTATACCGCCACCACCACTTATAATCAGGGGGGAATTCCGCCTCAGCAAGAGGTGGTAATAGTAATTCCTCAGGGCTATTTTTTGGAGGATTCATCCCCGAACATCTGCCTAACTCGTAATGAGGCCCAGTACTGTGTCTATCACTCAACAGAAAACACTGCCATCCAGAACACCTCTTCTGCCACCCTGTACCCCATACAGAAGGAGCCACTGAAAGACCCAGCTACAAAAGCAGGAGCCACAGTGTGACTGCTGCTTCTGCCATCTCTACAGCCATTCAGACCTTAACAGAAACATCTTAACTGCCCAAAATCCCCCAGTTCCATGCTGCCTGCCCCCATTCCTGCTGCCTCATCCATCATCACCGTAGCTGTCAGTCAGTCAACATTCCTGACAGAGGAATTGCCGCTCGCCGCCACTCTAGCAGTGAGCCTGCCCCAACTTATATAGCATTAGCTGCCATGACCACCACCACCAGTTAGCCTGCATCGGCTTCCTGAGAAGGCTCTTTTTCTACCTGTCAGCGGTGGCACTGGGGTTGGTGTGCCCTCACCCACCACCCCGTCCATGACATGTCTCTTCTGTGGCCACTTCTCCCCAATCCTCTGTCGCTTGCGTCCTACAGTGGCATCCACAAAATGCTAACACATTACGCATGGATGATGATGATGCTGATAGAGAAAGTTAGGCACAGGGATGTCATACACACCCCCTCTACTATTCGCCAACCTGATGGCCTGACCGGTGATGCATTATCTACCACCTGGGAGAGGCTCACACAAATGGAGCAGGATAAGGTGGAACACATCACAAAGGTTCATCTGCAGCATGCACTAGCAATGTGAGATGCTTTGCAAGGAGCATCGAGGAAAAAAGCCAAGTCAACACCGCCACCTAACTGAGGCAACAACATCCAGTAGCGAGGTGAGACAGAGGGTACAGTGGTTTGCAGATGCGCTATCAGCTGGACAGAAGAATATGTAGAGGGCACTTACATTGCTGCACATTCGTGGCCTAGAGTCAGTCAGCCATCCCTTGGTTACACCCACAGAAGGGTCACAAGAAGGGTTTCACTGTCAGTGGTCATTGCACACCACCACTCAGCACTTATCAAAGGCAGCTTCTAGCCAAGCAGGAAGAAATAATGGCCAGACTCTGAGATGCCATTGAGATGGAATTGAGGATGCAGGGGGGTGCACAGGTGCTGGTGTTTGCGGATGGAAGGAGCACATGGGTGCTGGGGATTGTGGGTGGAGGGAAAGCACGTGTGGCACACAGTAAATAAATTGAGCTTACCAAGATCTGGTATTATTTTATGTCATGTCACAGATAATGTGTGTGAAAGTGTTCAGAAAAATAATTTCTATCAGTCCCCGATGCCTCAAGGAGCCATCTTTTCCTTTGGTGCAGCCATCGTGTGCTGGCCCGCCAGCCCATGCCTTTTCATCCTCTTTCTCCTCTGAGTCTGGGGGTGCAGGCAGTAGAACGTTCCTCCTGCTCCACATATTATGCAGCATCACACACACAAAGAAGATCTTGGTCCAGTGGTGGCACTGGCAATTTTATTTCAAGAGTCCAAATGTGCACTTTATGCACACACTAGTCCTTATGTGTGCCTCGTTGTAGGCAACCCGGGACTCCTGATCAGGTTCCTGAGCCATGGCAGTTGTCGAAGACAGAGCCAACTACACATGATATGACATTGGATCAATGGAATATATGTTATGGTGGTGCTCACACATCCTGAGTATGTTGTGATGGTGTTCAACTTTCATAAAGTAAAGGGGGTTCAATCAAGTGACATTGGGGTTGGATCCCCTTGCAGTTTACCAATACCCAACGATTTGTACCCATGCTGTTTTTCCGCATACTTTTGCACCCCCCATTATTTGAATATTGAATCCTCCCCGCACATCCCACATGATATTTTATATTTTTTGTTGTATTTTTGATGTGTGTCTATGGGAACGTGTTAGATAGGTGAATTGTATGTCTGTGTAAAGTTGTCTACTACTAGGGGTGTGTGGGGGGGGGGATTTCTTATTTCCATCCATGGGTAGCCACATGGGCTGTTCATCCTCTCTGGAGGGGGGGGGGGGTACAACCAATAGAAATCAATTCCTGTGTTTCCATCCTAGGCATTCTGGGACATGTGGTGTCTTGAGCCAATGTTCTTCAGTGTGGGTGTGAGTCACTGGAAGGGGCATGCCATGGAATATTGTCAATGGCATATGGATCATGCCTCAGGCAGGTTCTTGCTATATAGGCTTGATGTATATTTGGCTCAGCTCCCCCTACACATTCGACACTTCCACATGTACCTTTGTGTTTACATACAAAGGATCCAAGTGTGCTGCCCTCTGTGGGTGTCCATATATGCAGGCAAGGTACTGTTCCGTAATACCAGGGTAGGGATCAGATATCTTGCATCTAAAGACCCTGTATCATTTATTGATTCCTCTATCAAATAACTCTGCTATAGCAAGGATAAACTAATGCATCCAACGAGAGGATTCATGATACAATGAACTCATTTGAACTTTGCACCTGTACCTAAACCCTCCCCTCACAACACCATTTTTTTAGTGATTCAACTACAAAGCATTGTTCCTTTTGTGTTGTTTTATTTTATTTTCTTATATGCATTTTTTTCAACCATTTGTCTGCAATCCGTTGATCACCTGTAATGTATATAATTACATGCAATAAGTGAATTAAGTATCAAAGGCACATAATTGAAATGTTCCCTTTTTTACAAATTCTCTTTTGTTGTTGTCTGTTTATTTTTGTGTTTAGAAATAACCTCTAGAAACACCCTGAATAATGAAAAAGTGGGTGGTTACATGCATTTAGCGGCTGATTTTTCTTGTGGATCGCTAGAATCAAGCAACCCTTTCCCTGCTTTCTAAACAGCCCAAGAGGCCAGGCCAAGCAATTAACTCGACCTGTCCTCCTTACATGTCTGTGGTTACAACAGAAACAGCAAGGGTACACTCCTTGTTCAACCGTAATACCAGGGCATCATGAGTGCATCCTGGGAAACGGGCACAGCAGTGGCTCAAAGTGAGGTCACTTTGACATCACAGGGTTGCATGTAATTTGTATATTGATTGAATGGTAATGTTTCCTATTGCGAAACACATGCTCTGGCGCCTGGAGTGCCATGTGCCTGCAGTCCAAAGCTGCTATGACATTGAGGAAGCGAGCAGGGGTTTAGAATCTGGCCTTGGGGGCATGCACTTTTGCAGGGGTAGTGGATAGAGCGATGTGATGCTGCACCTGTTTCATAAGTGCATCAAGCACTTGTCCCTGCACTTAGGAAAATGGCATCTTCGACATGCCATGCAGCATACCAATGGTGTGCTGATAGGCACCTGCGACACAAAAGGGCAGGAACAGCAGTGGCATAGCTGTTCGTATATTGATCCCACGCTCAATGTCCAGCTGGATGAGTGCGAGGAGGCCTGCTATGGTCTGAAAGTTTAGGTGAAAGAGTGACATCAACACTGCATCTCTCTCCATCATCTTGCCCAGGGAGATAGTCTGACTGAGATAATGGGTAGCCTCTTTGACACACGCCTCCTCTGCCTTGGCCCGGGTGGGTCCCTTTGTTGCTGCTGCTGCACTATGCATTGCAGGTTAATGTAGAGTAGGGGTCCCTGTATGTTGAGGTTTAAATGGCCCCTATGGCTGCATGGTGCTTGGAAGTGAGTTAGGTGAAAGTGTGTCTGTAACCTACCCTGTTGGAGGCTATCGGGTGCACCTGTGGGTTCAATGGTTTAAATGGATGCATTTACCTCCCTCCGCCTATTTGGTGGCACTAACTATACCCATTTTTATAGAGAATTACTGCTGATTCCTGGCAGTATTTCGGTGGCATTTCAGCTTGTTATAGTGTGGAACCAGCCATGTCTTTTTGGAGGCTAATTCCACCGGAGAAATTAGCACTAGAGTTTTCACTGCCATTTTTCGGTACTAATTCCTGCGGCGGAATTACCGCCAGTGAAATTTGCACCAGTTTCTACCACCTATACCTAGGCAGAATGGTAAAAGTGACAAGAATTCCATTACAGCCACCTTTTTACATTACCGACGGACAGGCCCACAGTCCCCAAATAGAAAAGAAATCCTGCCTATTCCCTCAATATCCCTTTCTTTAACTTCTGGTTTGCATCAGCTGTGTCGTTACTTCCTGCAGCCAAACTCAGCCCACAAAGGAAGCAGGAAGTTGCTGGTTCTTTACAGAGACTTAAAAACTCTTGGTGCAAAATCTCCAAATCTGCCTGAATGCATGTACAGGCTTCCCCATCTCGTCCGAAGTCACAAGAGAAATTCTGACATCGCAATTCTTCTAATTTCTAATTGCGCCATGGCTACCGCCTACCGTGTAATGAGGCCCATTGAAGGCAGTGACAGCATACTATTTAGCATCTCTGCTTTCCTTTCAACGTATAGGAATACCCAGTATGATGTTGAGAACCAAGTTGTTTCGTAAAATTATAGATGAGTAGTCTGATTATTAATGTTGTATGGTTGAAGGAAAGTATCAAATCGAACATCCTGAAGGCCATGGACAAAGGTGATATTGTCCTCTTGATGTTGCTGGATCTATCAGCCATGTTTGATCTAGTCGATCATACAATCTTGGTCGACAGACTGTCTCAGTCTGCCAATTTCTCATCTTCCATGGCTGAGTGGGTGAAATCCTTTCTGTCCAATTGGTCGGCTAGAGTATTTAGCGGGGCCGAAGGCACTGACTCCTTCAATGTGCCTTGCGGGGTGCCTCAGAGTTCATGCTTATCTCCAAACCCGTATAACATTTTCACTAAGCCTCTGTTAGAGTTTATGGATGCTAAGGGCGTTATCTACACTAATTATACTGAAGACACTCTGTGCCTTAACCCCATTTCTGGGGATTTCAAGAAGGACACTGAGGCCATCAATTAGGTGTATTCCCTCATTCAGCACTGGGTGGTTCATAATGGGTTGGCATTAATGACGCCAAGACTGAGTTAATGCTAGCAGGTACCACCGTGAGACTCAAGAAACCTGAACCCAAGTATAAAAGCTTTATTATAGCAGTATGTAGAAGCGCTACCTTAGATAGTTAAAACTTTAGTTGTCTATTTACCATGAAGGTCCATATGGATAACATTGTTTTGACCTCAGCCTCCCATCTTAAACTGCTGAGAAATTGGACACTTTCTATCCAAAGAAAGTTGTGCTATTATAGTAAGGGCTATTATCAGCACTACAATTGATTACTGCGGTAGTCTGCTGAATGGAACAAGTAAGGGCAACGTTGCAAAACTGCAGGTAATACAAAACAGTGCTGTGCGAATTGTTGGGAGATTGGGAAGAAGAGATCATGTCTCTCAGGCGCGCACTTCATTGGCTGCCTGTAGAAGCTCGGATAACTTTCAGTCGTTTTACCTTCACTCATAAATGGATATTTGGTATTAGTCCCAGTTACCTATCTGAGAGAATCTCCTGGTTACCTGCTCGGAGAACTTTAAGGTCTAATTATGCCAATGGTCGTGGTGAGAATAAATCTGGTGTTGGCTGGACTGTGTGACTTTGACTATGCCGCTCCTAAGCTTTGGAATGCCATGCCCCCCGAGTTCGCGCTCACCTTTTTAACTAACCAGTTTGTTCTTCAGCTCGTCTCTCTTATGTGCCTTCTTGCCCACGATTGTGTGCGTTGTTCTGCTCCCATGTTTGTTTCAGGGTTTGCGTGTCCTTTGTTTTTGTGGGCGCCCTGATGCCTCTGGCTTGTCTTTTGGTGTGGTACAAATAAAAAATAAATAAATAAATAAATAAATAAATAGCCTGGTGACTTAGACTGATGGGGAACCATTTTAAATGAAGGGTAGCATTCTTAATTTTAGACCTTTTATGCACAAAGCAGTATTTTCACAAGTAGTGAAGTAACCGCATGAAATGTCTCTGTCACACAAATTTAATGCACATTGTTTTCATGTGAATTAGCTGCGAGCGTGTTTCCTCTTCTCCCTCTTCTAAGCCGTGTGGATAACTCCCAGGGCTTAATACATTTCGGAAAAATATATAAACTGGCCTGAGCTTCGTTTGTCCCAACCAGGGCCCAGAAAGTGCCCCAAAACCTCCACAATTATCTAACAGGCCCATGTAGAGCTTTCTTGCACCAGCACAAGTTCCCTGCAGTTTACATTTTGTTTTTGTACTACTGCATATATATTTGTATGTATTTCATCACCTACTCCTTTTTATTCACTACTCTGCATCCCTTTCTTTTATTCGGTCAAACCCTGACTGCTGTGGTGCTCCCCAGATCTCGACTCTCAGCTGCACTATCCAGGCGCCTCCTGTGCTTGCCCACTGCAGCCTTCCTCCCTGCCCATACCTTGCCCTGACACGTTCAGCCATCTATCGCCCTGCAGCAACTGCTGGCCTTCTTCATTACTCCACGCCATCACCATCGGGTAACTACCAGGGCAATGCCCAAGGGACACAAGTCTACGCTTTCAGATGACAAGCTCAAGGTCCTGGTTGAAAGCATTATGAAGGAGGCGCTCTATCTCATGGCACCTCCCGCATCTCCTAACGCCAATGTATGAAGCTATCTAGGCCAGTGGGATCGCTGTAATGACCACCGTCTGCATTGGCCATCAGAAAGCTCAGGCAGGAATTCACGATGCGCATGAGGAAGTTGGTGGCAGCACACCACAAGGAGAACGTAGCCACAGAAGGCAGTTACCCTCCCCGCCCCATGGAGCTTCAATCTCGCGAGGAGCAGGCCCAGGCGGCCATCGACATGAAGGGCCTTCAGAAAATTTGAGGAGGCGAGGCTGCAGCTTTTGATAAGTTCCTCAAAAACATGCATCACAATAAATAAACATGTGCGATAGCCTGTGTGTGATTGAGCAAAGCTATTCAATTGTGAATAATTGACACACATGCATTTACAGCCTTGTGTACTAACGCATGTGCCAACACCCTCTGGAGTTTGATAGTTATTCTGTGTACACCTCTGAGCGTTTTCCCTCTTGTAAGTCGGCACATTCTGGGAGAGTCTAAACTTGTGGCCGTTGCTCATCAAATGGCTCCATGTCAATAGGGACACTAGACCCCAATCCAAGATCCCAAAATTCCTCCTGTTGCATTCTGGTATTTGTAGTGTTTTGTGTTTTTAATGGGATTAAATGGCCATGAATTAAACTGAACTAAGAGCAAAGCCCAAGAGAGTAGTATGTTCTCCCCAGTGATACTATGCGTCTATCAACGTCACCATAGTATAAAGTTAGTGGTGCCCATGTACTGTGTAGCTTGACAGCTGCATGCAGGGAGCTTGTGTACTCCCTAGAGATGTGCTGTAATGTGTCTTCTTGGCAAGACACTTCCCTAATCACCAATTGTGTGTGCATGCACAGCTGGCAGACAACAGCTATATGCAATGCCAAGGTGCGAGAACAGAAATCGCAAGACAGTGCTTACCTGGCCAAACCATGCCCACACCCCACCCTGCCCCCTTGCATTCAGTAGTACAGAGACAACGTGAAGATTGAACCTTGTATCCCTGTCAGGTGTTGATCAATTACTCTGAAAATGGAATGCCTTCTTGCCCCCTCTGAACACTCGGGCCCTCACCATCTGTGGTACGGTGGACACCTGGCAGTCAGGACGGAGGTAGGGGACCAACAATGTTGTCCTTGGCTGTCAGCTACCATACCAGGTGAGACTCGATGCAAAGAAAAATGTAAAAGCTACTGTCATATTTTACCACAGGCGCTAGGGCCATTATTGATCAACAACGATGACGGGATCAATCCATTAAGCACATGTACGGAAATCAATGGGTCTCTGTCTGCCATTTACCACGTGAAATGTCACAGCATACTAACTGCTGATGCTGGCATGTATTTCACTAATAGTGTACCAATATATATTCCACATTGAGAACCCAACTGCCAGACTAACACGTGAAACGAGTGTCATACTACATACAGCCCATGGTAACATGTTGTTGGAGGGAGGAGCCATTAACATCACATCTAAAAGGGAGATGGGAATAGCATTTGGCAACTCATTGGGTCATGCGTCTGAGGATTTGATCCACAGAATTGCCAACTTAATGACCATAGGATATTTTCCCAGAATGGTGTGATGGGAATGAGGCCCAAAAAGTTGCACCGCTTGCAGGTGAGCAAGCCTACAGGTGCCATGCTGCCTCTTTTCCTGCCTCCTGAGTCCTGGATAACGTCTTCAGCCGTTGAGAACATGGCCTGCTTCATCCTCTCCCGCAGCCGCCAGATGGTGGAGGCCAGCCTGTGCACACACATTTGCATGCCACCGTGACTGAGATGCTGGCCTATTTGACGAATCCAAGCAGATGGTCACCTCTCCTCAAGTGGGAGCCACCCTCTTTGGGACTAGGGAGGTGAGCCTGCTGCGCTTAACACCCCATAGGGGACAGGGTAAGAAGGATTGCTCAGGAGGAGACTCCACCTTAGGGGACAGGAATGCTTCAGGGAGGGTTCCAAGTCACCAACCCTCCCCTCAAGCACCAACAACGTTATAGGGTATCTAGGAGATAAGGTGTACAAGAATCAAATGACTCTTTTAATAATGGAGACTCGGCTTCTAACCCAACCTTTATTCAGACCTCAGGGTTGACAGCAAAGAGGCAGAAAGCCAAGCCTCCTGGAGGCACATCGTGGGAGGAACCATTCGGGAGAGAGTTTCTGCAACGTCAGCAGAGTTTAACTACACCGCAGCGCACAGAGGATGTGTGGGCGGGGAGAGAGGAAGGCCGCCAGAAGTGGCCACCCGGCCTGCAGCAGGCAGTAGTTGAGTGCACTCAGGCTCTGCGAATAGCTAACTGGGACCGTTCAGTGTGGCATCCCCACGGGGGCAGACTGCCCTGGAGTGCCGAGGTCAAACCCCATGGAGTAGTAACCAAGAGACCTCCACACCAAGCAAGCAGGAAGCGAGAAGAGATGCCAGCTGACGCAGAGTCCAGTTGACAAGTCGCATAAGCAGTCTGTGGTGAGAAGAGGGCTGGACTAACTGCAGAACACTCCCAGGGAGCACCACCTCTCCCAAGTGGATACACAGTGGCTTCAGAGGAATGGGAAGTGAGTGGCAAGGAGAGAGAGAGATAAGCCCTGGTGTGGGGAAAAACAGAAGCCCCAGAGTGGGGAATGAAACAGAGACAAGCTCTGCTGTGGGAGAAACAAGCAAAAACCCTAGAGTGGGGAAGTAGACAGATCCAAGCCCCCAGTGTGGGTGAAAGACCGTGAAGCTCCAAAATGGGGAAAGAGACAGGACAAGCCCTGGCGATGGGGAATGTACCCAGAAACCCTTGAGTGGGATATAAATAAAGAAGCAAGCCCCGAGGTGTGAAGTCTGCGAAGCACCAGAGTGGGGAGAGAGAAGGAACCATTCCCCGGATTGGGGAGCCCAAGAAACTCCAGAGTGGGGGAGAGAGAAAGAAGCAATCCCCAAAATGGGGAGTCCGAAAATCCAGAGTGGGCACAGTGAAAGAAATAAGCCCCGGTGTGTGGAGTGCACCGAGAAACCCCAGAGTGGGGATGGGAAGCAAAACAAACCCTATAGAGGGGAGGAGGAGACTGAAAGAAATCCAGAGGAAAGCAAGACAGAGGAATGTCTCCCAGAAGGGAGAAAGACTGCGAGACCTATTACGTATAATTAAGGAGTCCCGTGCTGGCACACCAGCAGTTCACAAACTATATTCCTGGAACTGTGGACCTAGACAATGGTCTCGGGTAAAGAGGCACAAGGGTGGAGTTCAGAAGCCAGCAGCCATTGTGTAATTCCCCAACAGTATGGTTTTGTTGTTTTGTATTTTCTTTTGAGTAGTAAGTAGTAGGGAAAGATGTTAGGTAAGAGTAGGTTCCAGACGCAGTACGACTTTTATGTTCAGCCAAACTGACACACAGACGAGTGCACTTTTTACTTTTGTTTGTATAGATTATCATTTAGAATCCTAGGTGTAGGGAAACATCAGGGATGTCATTTAGGGGTCGCAACTGCGACCCCTGTAGTCTCCCTGGCTACCCCTGGGGTCTTTCTTGCTACACCTAAGAAAAATTGAGGTTCCTTGGCTGTGGCCAGCATCATGTGGCCCTTTGTTTCTGGAGTGGCTAGTTTTCTGGTAGCTATAGCCGGTAAGATAGATCAGTGGGTAGAGCTCTCGCTGCTGTAATGTGTGTGTGGTCTGAACGTTGCAGGTTCGACTCCCGGCAAGGTAAACTCAGCCGTTCTTCCTGCTGCGGTTGATAAATGAATACCAAAACAGGTTGGGTGATATTGTATGTATGCTTTTCTATATGCAGTGCTTACGCATAAGTACTATATTAAATAACATCTCATTAACGTTTGGTCATGGACAGTGATACCATAACCATATTTTTCATAGTCTACTTAGACACAAAGCTATGTGATGCCACTTCCTGTTTTGTCAAGGGGTGAAAGGTCATGTACCATCGCTTCCTGTGAAGTCACTTCGGGGTGGGGTCAGATGACATCACTTCCTGTGATGTCACCAGATGTCAAGGGCCGTGTGATGTCACTTCCGTTACCCCTGTCATTTTGGTGAAATGATGTCCCTGGGAAACATTAGGCTTTTTTACACTGAAGAACAAATAACATTTATGTAAATAATGCCTCCTTGTCTGTCTCCGAATGTTGACCTACCACACCTGCCAGGAACAACCCTTGTCCGAAATGCAGGAATTTGTGTGATGGGTGTCCCATCTTCCACCCCTATCCCTCCACCACCACTTCCGCCTCTTCAGCTCACAGATCCCGTCGACTGCTTGACCCTCCATCAACCTCACCAAAGCTCTGCGGCCGCATTAGGGAGCATCATTTTGCCCCATCATATTCCACATGTGTACCTTTTTTCTTACATTATATCCCATTCTGAGCTGGATCTCTAATTGGCATTGAATTCCCCCTACTCTAGCTCCACCCTGCATTTGTTTTTGACAGTCGCAGTCAGAGCCTGAATGGCTTTTTTTATTCTGCTCTCCCACTCCCATCATCTGGAAACTGGATTATTGTTTCACCTCCCCTTTGGGCCCTGAATAGCTTTTTGTTCCCCTATTGAAACTTGGATGTGTTGTTACCCGCCTTTGCATCTTGGTTGGATTTTGATGTTTGTTGCGCCTCGATGCCTCTTCAGAGGTGATGAGTTGCACTTCACAAATCTACACGCTGCCATACCATACTTAGCCCTCCTTTGGACAGTGGAATCATCCTTGTTGAGGTTTATTTGTTGGGAGAAATTATGTTTTCCATGTGGAGAATCTTGGGTGAATTGATTTTTTTTTATTTTTTCATTTCTTGTAATGTTTTCATGTCATGCATCCAGATCCCCCCTCCAATCTACATATCTTACTATGAATTTGGAGTGGCATTTATGCAATATTAATTCATGTGTTTCACTTTGATTTGTTGTTGACAAGGGGGGGGGGTGGCTAAGCAAAATTAAACCGTGTTCAACTGACATCTATTGCAAGAAATCCTGTATACATAAACCTTTAAGGATATCTGTGCATAGGGGATGAGGCAGGGATGCCTCTCTTCTTCAAGAATTCTGGATCAATTGGGCCCCATCAGACCCCAAAGTATTGATGGAAGTTGTTTATCCTGCCACCCAAATCCTGAGGCTGTCTAATGAGTACATATGGTTCATTGTTATAAACACTTAAATGTTAGTGTGAGTGTTGTGAAAGATGGAATGCGCACAAAGCCCAGTGTACATTCTGCCCTGAGTAAATCCAGCATGCAATCAATCCTTTTATCACACACATATTTGTCAAATACAAGGATTCTTATGTTCCCAGAATGCTCTTTGGCTTAATAAAAGCAGGCAAGATTGGTGCTGTTTGTCCCCTGCCATGTTCCCATGAGGGTATTTTGAAAGAGTGTGATAGACAGCCTGTCTCACCATGAAAACCTTCCATCAGAAAAAAATGCATATGGTTTTCCGAGGTTTTGATCATATGCTTTGCTCAAAGTGTAATGTGCTTGCTCTGACTACAATATATACAGAAAGTGATCATTAGAAATGAACGGTGACGACCGGAAATATCATAAATAAACAACTGAATGATTAAAATGTTTGGATTTCGGCTGTACCAAACTTACATACAGCCGAAAACGCTGAAGATTTTAACTATTCGGTTTTCATTATAGTAAACAAGGAAAGCAGCGGTTGCGCGGGTGTCCCCCACACCCTTGTAAGCCAAAATGGAATCGGGGTTGGCTGGGCTGTCCCCCACATCCAAAACAAAGTTTAAAAAAAAAAAGGCCCCTGCAGCACCGGTTCCCATCCACATAAGGGAAGGGAACTGGTGCTGCAGGAACTCGGCAGCACACAGCAAAGCTTGCCGCCAAAAGGTAAGTAGAGGGGTGGGGGGAGCGGGGTGTAAAAAGGCCATGTAGTAGTGGAGTGATTATTTGGAATGCGAATATTTAGAAAGCGAGATATTCGTCTTCGAAATGTTGGTATTCGAAATAACCACGTACATCCAAATGAACATTAGAAATATTAAAAAGAGCCAGTTTACAATGAAAGTATTCTTAAATAATTTCCGATTGCTCCTTTTGCAGACTACTCCCATTCTATCTCTTCCTTCTAGGAAAGAGTCCTGATTAGATTGTTAGAACCCCTGCATCCCTACAACATGTATCTGTGTCGCCCTCACCAGTCCCCCTACGCAATGCACCCTCTATGTGATGGCAATATTCCTGCAAGACACACGTGATGACAATGTATCTGTCTAAATACCAGGCAGGCCCCCACGGGGGTGATGCCTCCGCTGCTGTCCTTGTTCGACTGTTAAACTAAAATAACACACCCCACCCCTTCAAGCTGTCAGTTATTTTTTCTGGTCCTGCTGCTGTCAGCAGTGGCTGCACCCCTTTTTGGGTCTATCCAAATTTGCCCTTCAGACTTAAACTTTATCTGTCTTGACACTGGGAGCCAATGGCCCAGGGTTAGGTCATGAGAAATATGTTCAAACCTGTGAAGGCCAAACAAGCATTGGGGTGCCACATTCTGGACGTGTTGCATTCACAGCAACAGTTTTGCCTCTAATCTTAAATAGATGTTTTACCAAACTTCAGAAGAGAGGAAATAAAAGTAAAAGCAGCAGAGCACTCTGTGAGGAAAAGAAAGCAAAGGCAGAAGTTGGCTTCATCTTTTAAGATGGAAGATGCAGAATTGTATTACTACTAAGACCTGAGGTGCAAAGATCAATCATAATCTATGATGACCCTCAGATTTTCTACATGTGTCATGAGTCAGGACAGGGGCCAAACAGTCTGGCCAGAATGTCCAGTTCATGGGACTGTCTGAACCATTTTCTAAGGATAACTATTCAAGGTGTTATCCACGATCCAGGCATTGATTAAAGAGAACAACTCTCAGAATCGAGCTTCAGATTTCTAGATAATTTCACATGAAACTTAGTATCATCTTGTTAATTTCGCAAATAGAAGCCACTGGCACAAATACTATTTGCCAATGGCTGGATAAACTGGTTTAAAAAACAGGCAATATTGTTGGCCCGGGAGAACACCGGCAGAACACCACAAAGCAGCAGTTTAGAGAAAGCTGCACAAGGTCAGACTCTAACTGTTTGGCCCATACCTGAGCGATAGGATTCAATCAATGAAAGCACCAGGCTCTGCGTCACGTAGGATTTCTGGTGTCTTAAGAGTAGAGAGTGGTGGGCAGTGTCAAAGGACATTTAATGATCAAAATATAGCAGAGCGCAGGCACCACTGCCATCCACCTCCTCCCAAATCTCGTCCAACATAGCTGAAGTCGGCCACTCAGTGCTCTTACCTAAATAAGTACATGCTGGGTTTGCCTGGTCATTCTGTTCCACAATGTTCTGAAGAGGATGCATAACCACACATCCATCTGATGTGCCAAGATTGGGAGCTGTAAAGCTAATAATGGCGGGATAAATTTTCTGTGCTGGGACCATGTTAGAGGCTAAAGTTAGAGATGTAGCAATGTCCTTGGCAACAAAGAACTGCCCTTTTGTCATACTAAGTGCAGCATCTATTCTATATATCAATCATTTTTTGTCTCGAGTAAGGCATATTTATGAATGTTCATCTGTCGTCTAAGGAGATTTCTGTCCATAGGATCACATTACTCTCTATAACTCCGCTATATTTTTCAAGTTATTTCCTTCATATTAATTAAGTCCTGTGAGTACCAATAGTTCTGTTTGGCCCTGGCGTATGCCTACTCATGTTTATGGGGATGATAGCAAGAATCCGAGTCGTGAGATGGTGATCAAAAAGAATTAGCATAGTATGTTCTGGGTCAAAAAAATACACCTGGTCTTGATAATGTTATGGAGCAGAGGGTAAAAGGCTGTCAACCTGTAGAGTACAACTGGTAAGCTCCTGGACTCTTGTTTCTGATGATGGTAAAAAATATAGTACAGGATAGTGAAACAGCAGAAAGAAAGCTGGTTCTGAATGTGCGTATCCATGTGTGTGGGTGAAGTAACCGAAGGTGTCAGGCGCAACTCATTTCAAGGTATGTTCTGTATCCAAAGACCTGGCGGCTTTACATTATCTTTTTCTTTTTTATTGTGTTTAGCCGACATTTCCGCTTTTCACAAGATTAGAAGCATAAATACATTCCTACTGTACATATTTGTGCATAAATCATACACTTATCTTGATTTGCACAATCATTACAGAATAAAATCCATTGTATCCAACCGAATTACGCTGCAAGTATAGATTATTACAGCTAAATACTAATTTGAGAAGAAGGGAAACGCAAAAAGAAAAAAGGAACAAAGGGAGAAATAGAATAAATTGAAAAGGGAGAGTAGTACATCAATTCGATATTCTGTTTACACCCTGCACATTTCAACAATCTCAAAACCCCCAATGTTAACTTGGGGTCAGAGCCCAATGAGGCTCTCTGGCAGAACACATCTGTGTTTAACCAGCCATCACAGTAAATGAAATGGGAGAGATATCTAGTTCTCTGCTCCCGTAATGCTACATAATCAACAACAATGTGCTTTAAAGTCTGCAATTCCCGTCTTCCACCCAATGTACAGGATCCTTCCTCAATAATTGTCCTATCTCTGGAGACCTTTAATTCACCTGTTGGAATAAAATTAAGGTGAAACCTAAGGAATTCATTCCTCTCACAGGCACTTGGACATGTGATCAAATGCCCTGGGAGGGAACCCAGACATCTATCCAGAATGGAAAATGATTTGACTATCTTCAGACTTTGCATGGAATCAATAGTCTGAATCCAGTCTCGATCCGAAATCATCCTTTTGACTCCCTCTGGATTCTCAATCAGGTCCTTAGGTGATGTATTAAGCCATGGCAGACTTTTCAGGGCAACGTCTTTGTATCTCCTTAGAGAAATACCCTGGTTTACATGGTCCAAAACATCTTCATACAAAAGGCCCACGCTAGGGACCAACACTGATCGATAAAGGGAGACTATTCTGTATTCCAACAGTGATTCCAGAGAACTCGGACCCAATTCATATTGCAAGCTAGAAATCGGGAGGGACTGGGGTAGGTTAAGAACCCTCTTCCAAAGTCTTCCTTCTATTCTTGTCCAGCCCACTGACAAAGCTTGAAAATCTGAATCCAGGCCATGGAGGATTTTTGGAATCACCTTACCTTTGTAAAAACAAATAAGGGGCATCAGCGAGAATTTACAATATTTTAGCATACGCTTTCTTATCTGACAACCAAGCAGGTCTATAGAGCCCTCTAGGCGAGTTGTCACTTTTCGAGACAGAGGGGGAGGCATATAGCATTAGACCCAGGTATTTTACTTCCGATTTTACAGGAACTGGAGTGCCATTCTGGTACCACTTATAACTCGGCATACGCCATCCAGAGTTACAGAAACAGACTATGGAGGATAGCTCAGGTGCAATGTGCTCGCCTTGGAAGCAAGACAACACGGAGCAACACAGGTTTGATCCCCGGGTCCGTGCTTAGAAACCTCCGGGTATTAAGCGCGTTACAAATAACCTATCATATCTTATAGCATATGGTGGTCTTCGCAGCATTAATTATTAGATCATTGTTTGCTGCATATTTCTTGAACCCCCTCATAAGCCGTTGGAGCCCACTGCAGTGTAGTCCACAAGGACAACGTTATCAGCATAGGTAATCATTAAATATTGAAAATAATATCACCATAATTAAAAGATGTGAATTCAATAGTAAGATTTCTGCTTCTGACCATAAAAGCATTGGTACTCCCATTATGTGAAGTGAAAATGTAAAGAAGAGAAGAGTATATCTGAAGTCACCTGGGCATGCTATTTTTTATGGCTATATGTTGTTTAAAAATAACAACAACCCCAGAACAATTTTGACAGAGTGGCAGTGAAAGAAACGTTATTTGGAGGTGCCATTTTTACAAAATGTGAAAGTTTGTGTCCAAGTATCAATTTCGAAGTTTCCGTAAGACATACAATGTCAATATCTTATTTTATGACTAATCCATTTAATGGAATGTTTTTACCCCTCATCAACAATTAAGAAAAGGAACTTGGAGCGGTCTCCAATGGATTTAGCCTGCCTTGTTGCTTTTGATTTTGATCTGATAAACATTCTAAATAAGGCTCCACTTAAAGCACAGGGGGATAAAGATTTTCAGACTTCAACTTTAAGTTAACCTTTTCAGATGGAAAGTTGTAAGAGGAAAAGCAGCCAACGAAGGGTGCCTAAGACATGAGCAAAAGTGTCTGAATAATGTTGTTTTTCTGGCATATTCTCACAACTGACCAACACATCTTGGTGGGGGGACTGGCCTGTTATTCCACCCTTGCCGAATCACTACTCCCTTTCCTTTCTCCATTCCTGCTTTTTCTTCCTTTGAATGTCATGCTCTCTCCATTTCTGCTTCTTCTTCTTCTTCTCTTACTGTTTTGGTCATCTGTCATCGCGCTGCCCCAGGCTCTCTAGGGTCTTTCAATGATGATTGTGACACCTTGCTATTATCTCTAGTCTTGCTACCCCTCGTATTGTTCTTGGCAATTTTAATATCCATGTTCCTTCATGTGATTCTCCTTCTTGCCCCTTGGTTTTCTCTTCCATTGCCTATAATCTTAATCTGCACCCTCTCCCTGTTACGCACTACAAGGGAGAGGTTCTCGTTTTAGTCTTTAGTTCTGCCAATTGTTTTCTTACTGACTCAATTCAGTCTTGTACCATTCCTTCTGCTGGCCACTTTTTGTTATCTTTTTTATTTTCACTTCCCTCCACTTCCCTCCACTTCTCCACTTCTCCATGTCTTCAGCTACTCCTCAATCCTCTTCAATTTTTCTTAATCAGGATTGTCAGAATCTTGATCACTCTGCCACTATCGATTCTATTTCTTTGTGTTTACCTAGCTGTTCCATGCCTTGCCTGTCTGGCATCGATTTTGGTTTGAATGAGTTTCATCATGCTATTTCCACTTCTCTCTGCGCTCTTTGTCTTTTTTCTAAGGTCAAACCTAAAAGAAATCCTCCTCACCCCTGGCTTTAAGATTCCCTCCAATTGTTGAGGATTCAGCTTTATACGGCTGAAAGCAAATGGTTAAAGTCTAGGTCGACTGCTAATTTTTATGTTTTTTTCGGAACTTTTGCATTGTTTTTTCCATCCTCTTAAACAGGCCA
The DNA here is from genome assembly GCF_040938575.1 of Ambystoma mexicanum. Lineage (NCBI taxonomy): Eukaryota > Metazoa > Chordata > Amphibia > Caudata > Ambystomatidae > Ambystoma > Ambystoma mexicanum. Next base: position 600,263,064 of record NC_090936.1, read on the forward strand.
AAATTAATTATTTTCAATCCTTAAGCCAACCTGAGAGCTCGTCATCCAAACTTTTGCATTCCACATTAAACACACGTCTTGCTGCCCCCTTCTGACCCCTCCTCTCTTTCTTGTCTTATTTCCAATGATCGTGCTACTTTTTCTTGTTGGAAAATTGACAAAATCCGGTCCACTTTGTCTGGTTCATCCTCTTCTGGTCCTCCTGTGTCTTCTACTAACTCTTCTCTGCCCTTGATTCTGACCTCCCTTCTTTTTTCTTTAGTTCAGTTGCAGATAAGGATGTAGCTATGGCCCTTTCTCGCTCCAATCCTACTGCTGCACCCACTGATCCTCTCCGTGCATCACTCATCAAATCAATTGTGTCCTTCATTTATTCCTTACCTTCCCTAACTTCTCTTATCAATCCTTCTATATTGTCTGATGACTATCTATTGTCTTTCAAAGTCACAACTATAATTCCCCTTACTTTCAGCGCAGTTCTTATCTTAACACTTAAAACCTTCTTCCTTCCTCTCAATCTGGCTCTCATCCTGGTTTCTCTACTGACACTGCTCTTCTCTCTGTTTCTAAATCTATTCTTCATGCTCATCACCACAAGCTCTCTTCGGTTCGTGTTCTGCTAAATAGTAGTGTGACCACAAAAGTGATGGGTGGAAGGTTTCGAATGAATCTGTACCACTGGCGTTGCTCTGAGCAACCTTCCATTCCACTGTTTTTTAGCCTGTCTGCGCCATTGCAAAAGGGGTCCAGCCATATGCAAATCAGTCTGGTACTGCCACCAATGGTAGCAGCCCAGCCTGAACTGCTAGGCCAGGTCCCCTCTGCACGGAAACACAAGCAACCCTAGACATGTTTCGGCCTTATTGGGCCTCCTCAGTGAGGTGCAGCTTGGTTCCCTATGGCGCAGCGAGCAAGGGACCCACGTCTGGGCATACCCTCTCTCACATAGTGAGACAAACTGTGACCACAAAAGTGACGGGTGGAAGGTTCGAATGAATCTGTACCTCTGGCGTTGCTCTGAGCAACCTTCCACACCACTGTTTTTTAGCCCGTCTGCGCCATTGCAAAAGGGGTCCAGCCATATGCAAATCAGTCTGGTACTGCCACCAATGGTAGCAGTCCAGCCTGAACTGCTAGGCCAGGTCCCCTCTGCACGGAACACAAGCAACCCCAGACATGTTTCGGCCTTATTGGACCTCCTCAGTGAGGTGCAGCTTGGTTCCCTATGGCGCAGCGAGCAAGGGACCCACGTCTGGGCATACCCTCTCTCACATAGTGAGACAAACTGTGACCACAAAAGTGATGGGTGGAAGGTTCGAATGAATCTGTACCTCTGGCGTTGCTCTGAGCAACCTTCCACACCACTGTTTTTTAGCCCGTCTGCGCCATTGCAAAAGGGGTCCAGCCATATGCAAATCAGTCTGGTACTGCCACCAATGGTAGCAGTCCAGCCTGAACTGCTAGGCCAGGTCCCCTCTGCACGGAACACAAGCAACCCTAGACATGTTTCGGCCTTATTGGGCCTCCTCAGTGAGGTGCAGCTTGGTTCCCTATGGCGCAGCGAGCAAGGGACCCACGTCTGGGCATACCCTCTCTCACATAGTGAGACAAACTGTGACCACAAAAGTGACGGGTGGAAGGTTCGAATGAATCTGTACCTCTGGCGTTGCTCTGAGCAACCTTCCACACCACTGTTTTTTAGCCCGTCTGCGCCATTGCAAAAGGGGTCCAGCCATATGCAAATCAGTCTGGTACTGCCACCAATGGTAGCAGTCCAGCCTGAACTGCTAGGCCAGGTCCCCTCTGCACGGAACACAAGCAACCCCAGACATGTTTCGGCCTTATTGGGCCTCCTCAGTGAGGTGCAGCTTGGTTCCCTATGGCGCAGCGAGCAAGGGACCCACGTCTGGGCATACCCTCTCTCACATAGTGAGACAAACTGTGACCACAAAAGTGATGGGTGGAAGGTTCGAATGAATCTGTACCTCTGGCGTTGCTCTGAGCAACCTTCCACACCACTGTTTTTTAGCCCGTCTGCGCCAATGCAAAAGGGGTCCAGCCATATGCAAATCAGTCTGGTACTGCCACCAATGGTAGCAGTCCAGCCTGAACTGCTAGGCCAGGTCCCCTCTGCACGGAACACAAGCAACCCTAGACATGTTTCGGCCTTATTGGGCCTCCTCAGTGAGGTGCAGCTTGGTTCCCTATGGCGCAGCGAGCAAGGGACCCACGTCTGGGCATACCCTCTCTCACATAGTGAGACAAACTGTGACCACAAAAGTGACGGGTGGAAGGTTCGAATGAATCTGTACCTCTGGCGTTGCTCTGAGCAACCTTCCACACCACTGTTTTTTAGCCCGTCTGCGCCATTGCAAAAGGGGTCCAGCCATATGCAAATCAGTCTGGTACTGCCACCAATGGTAGCAGTCCAGCCTGAACTGCTAGGCCAGGTCCCCTCTGCACGGAACACAAGCAACCCCAGACATGTTTCGGCCTTATTGGGCCTCCTCAGTGAGGTGCAGCTTGGTTCCCTACGGCGCAGCAAGGAAGGGACCCACGTCTGGGTAAACCTTCTCTCACATAGTGAGACAAACGGTGACCACAAAAGTGATGGATTGAAGGTTTCGAATGAATCTGTACCATTGGCGTTGCTCTGAGCAACCTTCCACACCACCGGTTTTTTGACGAGTATGCCCAGACGTGGGTCCCAAGTCTGCCAGGCCTAGAGACCCTTGCTACTCCTGACTGATGACGCCCAACAAGGCTGAAATATGTCTGGGGATGCTTGTGGTCTCGTGCAGAAGGGATGTGACCTAGCAGTTCGGGCTGGACTGGCCCTTTTGGGGTAGGACCAAGCCTGATTTGCATATGGTTTTTCCCCTTCTGTTATGGCTTGGCAGGCTGAACAACGATGGTCTGGAGGGTTGCCCAGAGCTTTGCCCGTGGTTATGATGAATTCAAAACCTTCCAGCCATCACCTTTCTGTTCTGCTAAATAGTAGCACTGACTTCAACACTGTGGATCACTCCATTCGTCTCCCTACACTCTAATCAATTGTTTTTTTCTGATTCTTCTCTTCGTTGGTTTCATTCCTATCTTTCTAATCATCCTTTTACTGTCCTTGGAAGGGCTCTACGTCTCTGTCTCTCCGTCTCTCCTAGTGTTTCCCAGGGTTCTGTTCCAGCTCCTCTTCTTTTTGCTCTTCACATTCCCTCTTTACCTTCCTTAATTCTTGATTTTGGATTCCAAGTGCAGCTATACACCAACGATACCCAGATTTTTCTTTCCTTTCCTTCATTTAACGATTCCATTCATGGTTTCTCTGCCTCAACCCCAAAAACAACAGACATTTTATTTTTCCCTGCTAACTCTTTTGTTCCATCTCCTTTATCTATCTCTTTTCCTCGGTTGCAGCTCTCTTTGCAACCTCAAATCACAGCTATTTTTCATTCTTGCTGGTTTCATCGGTTTTATATTTAAAATCATTGTGTTATCACGTCTGAACTATTGCTGCTCCCTGTATGCTGCTTGCCTAACTATTACATTTTCCACTGCACACTGTTCTTTACTCTGCTGTTCGTATTCTGTTTTGCTTTCCTTGGTCCGCCAGCATTTCTCCTTACTTGCCTCATCTTCATTGGTTCCCAATTAAACAACGTTTTGAGTTTCAATTCTTCTCTTTAGTTTTTAAGTGTATCCATGCCCTGGCTCCCCCTTATTTATGGTCCTCGATCTCTTTGCATCACGTTCTACATCCCAGCTTCGCCTTTGTGTTCTACGCCCTCCTTAAGTCACTTCCCGGTTCCGTTCCTTTGAACTTCTTGCTCCGTTTCTCTGGAATTCTCTTGCTCTTCATATCTGCTCCCGCTCTACTCTCTCTGAGTTTAAAAAGCATCTAAAACACTACCTTCTACATTCTGCCTCTTAACTTTACCAAGAGTCTTTATTGGTGTGTTGGTCTGTGGCTCATGCTTTTACTACTTCCTTTTGTTGTAGCGTAACATGTAACTTGTTAAGCGCTACATAAGCTTTGTAAATACATAAATATATTGTTACACACTATGTGACATTGGGTGATCCCCCATATGGCATCCCCCAGGCTGCTGCTTCATTCGGAAGGTCATTTAATGATTTCTTGGTAACACCTTGGTACCAGTAAGTTTTGCAGGTCTTTCTTGCATGGGGAGGGCACTTGTTGTCAGCTACATTTAATGAAGAATTCCCCCATTACCTCATAAAGTACAGCATGCACTTTTGTAATGTCACCAGCTGACGGTAAGCATTGAAAAGTGGTGCCCCTCACTTATTATCCACTTTCAATGAAACTCTAAATTAGGCCCTAAATAGGCTTGGCTGCCCAAACTCCAAAATCCAGTGTTCCATCAGCATTGGTTTCGGATTTGATGATACCTTAGTGGCCAGTCACATGAAATGTATCATGATATTATCAAGTGCCTATCAAAACCTTCAAGCAACTGCACTCTTTCACATGAAATAGGCATGCAAACAAAGCCTCCAAATCTAGAGCCCCCAAAACGTTGCGGTCAGGTGGGAAAGTAAATGTATCATGCCATCGTGAAATGCAGTTTTTAATTATCAAGTATTGTGTGCAAAACCATCCAACAAACTGTGTTACATGACACACTACCCTAGTCCTGTGCCATATCCATTAAAAAATCTTATAGTTTCGTCTTTCTCATCACAAGTGTCTTGCGTTGGTGCATCTGAATTTTTTAAAATAAATTCAGGCAAGCCATCAAATTATCCTGCACCCAAATGCAGTTTGTTCTGTCGGGTGCGCTATACAAATGACTCAAATCAAATCACCTGTGTACAGTCGCATTATGAATGACTTATCATATCATTATCAAATCAAATTATCTCATGTTGATGAAAGATCAAGTCCTGCCAGTCTGTCAACATGTTTTCAAGTTAAAGATCCCCCTAAAATATAGTGGGCCTCATTACACGGATGGCGGTAAGGGTTTACCTGTACCGGTAAGGGTACAAGTGCCATTAAACCCTTACCGCCTTACTACGAGGTCCCTTTGTGGGACCCTACCTTAACGGCTGGTTTTACCAGCCGCTAAGGACGTGACCCACAAAGGGACCTTGGAGTTAATCACTGTACCGCAATTTGCTGTACCGTAATTACCGCCTTCCCCATTCCCATTGAGCCCTATGGGGGCAAAAATGGGAATGGGGAAGTGCCTTGGTGAATGGGGAATTGCCGCCCCCACACACCTTGGAATAGGGCGGTAATTCCGCCATTCACCATGGCAGACTCTGTAAAATACCGGCGGCAACCATGGCGCTATTAGCGCCATGGTTACCGCCGTCCGTGTAATGAGGCCCAGTGTTTCTCTTTTTAGTAGAAGGGATGACCTGATGCCCTTCTATTAAATGAAATGACTCACATGGGGTCAACAACCTTAAAAAAAAAAAAAAAAATGTGTGTGATTGATTCCGTGTCAGGCAGTAGTATTTTCCAAGCATTTGTACGTGTCTGTTTGGTGCATTCTGTTGATAACCACAGCCATGGATAGATCACAGGAATTTTCTGAGGTCCCATTAACACATTGATTCTTCTCTCAACAGGCAGTATCCCATGGTCAAATGGAAGGCAGAAACCTGACTTTGGTGGTAGAGTTCTTCTTTGTGGGATTCACCAATAACTTGAGTCTTCAGGTTCCACTGTTTGTGCTGTTCCTCCTGTTCTACGTCATATCACTACTTGGCAATATCAGCATCATAGTGTTAATAGTAGCCGAACCTCGTCTCCACACCCCTATGTACTTTTTCCTCAGCAACCTGTCCTTGTCAGACTTCTGCTACTCCTCTGTCATTGCACCCAAAATGCTGGCCGATTTCTTTGCCAGTCAGAAGGTCATCTCCTTCATTGGCTGTGCAGCCCAAAGCTATTTCTTCACAGTTTTTGGAACCATTGAGGCGTACATGCTGGCAGCCATGGCTTACGACCGCTATGCCGCTATTTGTCACCCATTGCTGTACCCCGTCATCATCAGCAGTAATGTATGCATCCAGATGGTGGTGACCGTCTACATGGGAGCATTCCTAACTGCTGCAGTATACACATGGTGCGTCTTCCACACCTCCTTCTGCGGCCCTAATGTTATTGACCATTTTTACTGTGATCTGTTGCCCCTGATGAAGCTCTCCTGTTCTGACACCTTTGTTGGAAAGACTGTGATCTTCTCTGTGGTGTTTTCCCTGGGCATCGCCTGTATTCTGGTCACAATAATGTCCTACGTCTATATCATTTTAGCAGTTTTGAGGATCCCCTCCAATATGGGGAGGGCGAAGGCATTTTCCACCTGTGGATCCCACCTGATGGTAGTCGGTCTGTTCTATGGGACCTCTCTTTTTATTTACCTACAACTGCCTTCCGGTGACGCTGTGGTGCAGAATAAAGTGTTTTCAGTGTTTTACACACTGGTGAACCCCATGGTTAATCCCCTAATCTACAGTCTGAGGAACCAGGAGGTGAAAAGGGCATTGTGGAAACGCATGCCTTTCAACTGCAATGTCACCAAGTTAATACATGCCTAATTATTGCCCTCTCTGTACATGGCAATTGTTAATAATATCACTTTGTAACACTGTAATATTTACTGTGCAAATGTGTGGTTATTCCCTGTCACTAAACATGCCAATGAAAGGTATGCTGACCCTTGTTTACAATGTTGCTAATTTTCATTTCATCGTTATGTATGTTGTTTTCTATCGTATTTAACAGTTCTCAGAAGGTGCAAGAGAGTTTTTCATTCACACTGGTAATATCCTAGCACCAGCTGCACACATACCTGGTGCGCCCACGCACTTTACGACTCTCTCTCTCTCAACTGACTTGAACTGCGGTTCCCGAGGGCTTTCCACCTACCAGCGCCTTGAGATCATACTAATGGTACATAAGGCGCTATACAAATGCAAAATAACATAACATAACATAACACTGATGTTTAAATAGGAGAATCCTGCTTCTATAATCAAGGCAGACAATGGCCCTCATTAGGACCCTGGCGGATTTTTTCCGCCGTCGGCGGACTTTTCCGCCATGGCGCAAAGTCCCTTTACGCCATGGCGGATGGCGGACTTACCGCCCCATTCCGAGGTCGGCGGGGCGGTAAGTCCCCATTGACCCATTTACCCTTCCCCATTCCCATTTCGGCCCCATAGGGCTCAATGGGAGTGGGGAAGGCGTTAATTACGCAACCGTAAATTACGGTGGCGTAATTAACACCAAGGTCCCATAGCGCCATGGATTTTTACGCCCGCAAAAAGCGGGCGGAAAAATGACCATGGCGCTATGGGAACTCGTAGTTGGCGGTAAGGGGTCGGCGCAGCTAACGCTGGCGCAAACCCCTTACCGCCAGGGTCCTAATGAGGGCCAATGTGTAGAATGCTTATAGAAACATGTCTATTATTTTCTCTGATGCGTGTGATTCTGTGTCTACACTGCAAAGATGGGGTCATAATTGTGCAGCTTAGACAGGGGGATGAAGGACTTGAATGTTTCTAACTGTAATATGAACATGCATATCACTCATCTAAGCGACCTCAGAATCGATGCATCATACCTGCTTGATAAGTGGCTGACTTTACTCAGTTATACTGGTCTTTTGGATATGCCATTCAGTACTTGGCCCTTCATTTAAACCAAACTCTGAAAAATAAAAGCCGCTACCATGCACATTTAGCATATGAACAACTGTATCCTAGCCCTACAGGGCTTTTCAGAGGTACATACTGGCCATTAACTCACCATATTGCATCACCATTACAATGGCAGAATAAGCGAACCCGTACGGTGCTACCAGAACCCAGTAGGAGGTACTGGCACAATCACTTCCAGGTAAGAATTAGCCGGTCAGGGAATACCGGAAATCTCTGGCTCATGGGAAATCACACCTTCCTCTCCGATTGACGACTTAACTTTAGCCTTTAGGGCACAAGCACGACCCACTTATGAAGTTGCAATCCTTAACTACTAAGGCTGAAAGGTAAAATTACCTCGTTTACAGACCTCTTGAGTCAATACTACTGAGTACAACCCTTTAATGCATTCTACCCTGTCCCCAGCTACCCTACCCAATTTGCTGGGATGCGGGGACGCTGATCCGCGTGACTCAGCAATGTGGCGCAAGGATTATAAAAATTCTAATATGACTACGGGTAAAACCCTTTTTTCGTTTTGATACCATTCAGATTTTCTATATCTACAAACCCGCACTAAGCACTTCATTTTTAAGAAAGTACAATGGAATCGGAACCTTCCTTACAGGCACCCACCTTTATGGTAGAGGCAGTAATTCTAACAAACCTTACTAGCGTCTGGTAAACCTATAAAGGACGCCTCTCACAGTAAAGCACTGCCTAGGCATGATTTGACACCATTAGGCACAACCTAAAACCTAATCATCTAAATTGCACCCACCCAGGCACTATGCTAATGGATAACTCTGAAATAGAATCTAAGTCATCACTTCATTTCCTCCTTTAAGTCTCCTTATTTTCTCGTCTCTCTCTCTCTCTCTCTCTCTCTCTCCTTTCTTCCCCAGGGCCTCTGGCCACCACAATCGACAAATGACTGTGCAACTACTATTATATATGTACCGTCCTCAATCAATATTTGAATGAATATCTGTAATGATGAAATTATGCAACAAACCTGTATTTTGACACAGGCAACAGGAATTCAACAATTGTTATGCCATGTACTAAAACCGATTTACCTGTGTAACTAAAGTACAGTCATACTGTAAATACTGAATGTGTAGATATGTTAGACAGAAATGAACATATGTACAAAATTGGAAAATATAATACTATGCCTTGATAAAGCCAGATGAAGGGTGAAACATAAGCACTTGCTACCAACTAGTCTATGCTGGCAAACAGCAGCAATCACCTGACTTAGAATCCTTAATAAATCTGAACAAACCAGCTTATCCTGATTACGTATTTCCTAGTGCAACTACTGCACCAGCTGATTAACAGTACTGAAATGATGTCACCAATTAATTTACAGCCCAATTCCAAATGGACGCCACATTAATGTATCTGTGTGCACGTGCACACAAACACTCATCTAATTTTCCTAAAAAAGGACTTTTTCCACCCTTAGAGATGCAGGCATCACAACATTCAGACCTAACACTTTCCATCATTTTTTCCAAAGTCATTCACTGACATCCAACTGACACTGCACCAGCCACACCAGCCCCTCTAAGGCAATGAATCGTTGCCAGACTTTCTCCTACCCAGCCCCATCTGCCCTCTAAAAGCCCCAGCTCAAAAGCTTTCCAGAGACTTGTCAGGTCCCCTGACTCAATTCAAACCCACCCTTCCCTCGTGATTGTGACCTAACACAATTCCAATATGGTATTTGACACACTCCCACCACATTGGGCTCCACAAGTCATAGGCCTAGTAGATAACTGGTTGTGTCTCCCCTCTTTTAGCTTTTCAGCGGCACAAGCCTGATATGTGAATGGGTGTGCCACTGATATTGCAAAGGGACCGGCCTGACATACCAAGTTTCAACTGGACTATGCCTGCTATGACTGACACTAACCCAACCCCTCCTGCCTTCCTGAGAGCACTCTAACAGAGTGGGTGTGTTTCTTTTTTCTTAACACAGTGCTGTTTAGACCCTGGACGGCTTCAATGTGTGGGGGAGTTCAACATCTAACGCATGCCTATATGCGTAAAACTACAAATCAGGTACACAGACAGGCACAGATAACGCAGTCTTTCCAGCAGGTGATATTTAAGCTGCAATGTTTTTCAAAGGCTTGATTCCATCCCTGCCTGAGGAAGTGGGGATATACCATGAAAGTTAGCAAATAAGCTAAATAAATGACTTTGTTGGCCTAATTAAGGTATTGACACGTTGTTTTCTTTTGGATTACGTTTTACTGTTATCCTTCTGATTGTACACATAGAAATATTTTGCGTCCTATAATACTGTTGTACACATTCTCCCAGAGAAAATTCCCGCTAGCCAAGTTGGTGAAATAATGGCCTCATCTTTCCTGAGATTGCTTGCTAAAGGTTTTGTTGGCACGTGAAAGGGCTTTTCAGGAATATTTGTACAGATGGTGGCCATCTTGCTTATCCAATCATTGTGGACCATGGATGACACTCCCACCCATGACACTTTCAAGTTGCCCATTATTCTATGTCAATACAGGAGGCGAGCATTATGCTTCAACTTCAATTTATTCCTCTCTTCAGCAGTTTCAACAAAAATCGTTTGGCTTAGATATGGGCTGGGGCTGGTTTCCCTTTGAGCGCTCCATCTTTGGCGAGCATGTTCTCTTTTTAGGAAATGTTTGATATCTACAAATCTAACTATTTCTTTTCAACAAAACTGTAACAGAATGGACTCATAAAGTATACCACACATTGGCCGAAGCGAATGTATCAATCAATGAGTTACTTCCCAATCCAGACCAAGTAAAATCGAACATTTATGAAGTGGATTGTATTGAAACTCTAGATCAATGCCTGCGTTATAAAAATGGCTCTGTAAACAGATTTCCACCAAAAAAAGCCTGCACATTACCAACATATTTGATGCATGCTCCATCTGTTCAATTTCGTTCTGGAATTTTACGTATGAGATTTCAATTATGGCCCACGAAGGTGCTCTTGGTCCAACGTAAGCTCTTACCATCTGCAGACAATTGTTGTCGTTTCTGTTTAAGTCCAATGATCCCTGAAACATTGGAGCATTTGATCACAGCATTTGTGGTATTACGACCGGCCAGAGAAACCCATTTTTCACGTCATTGTAAATATTTGGGAGACTTAGATCCTGACCAATGTTGGGCGTTAATACTTTCATCAGCATATATGCCATTGCAAATTGCATCTATTAACTTTTTAAGAAGTCTGGATTTAGACAGTGATGCAAAGTCCTATAAATTGTACATGTGGCTATCTGCATTAATGTGTTATCTGATCATTTGGGTTTGCTGGCATGATTTGTTGCTATGGAAAACTGTAATGTATAATTCTATACTGTATTTTATTCATATGTCATTATGGTTTATTTTACTTATTTATTGTTATATATTCTTATGTTTACAAGGTTTGAAAGGTTGATTAATTTCAGCTAATCCAAATAAAAAAATTAAAAAAAAATTAAAAATATCAAACTTGCCCAAAATGTCTTTTTTTTAAAACTACATTTCCCTCTTAAACATATACTTTTATGTAGTCCGTCTCATATCCTATTATGTGCCCATAGTCATTCCTGTCTCCTTGCTTCACCTCTTCTTTTCTTACTCTTCAGCCAGATAAGTACCTTTTCTCTAAGCTGAGCTCTCTAATGATTGTCAGACATGCGTTAGAAGGTTAACAGAAAGAATGCTAAAGAGCTAGCGAGTCATGGACGTTAGAACGTAGACAACCCAGAGAATATGAATAATTGAAAGCCAAATTACCTGCACGCGAGCAGGGAAAGGGTGACAGACACGGGCAAACAGCAGCATGAAGTAGAGAGTGAGAGCGGAGGAGGCGCGGTCCCGTGTCACACTATCAACATGATCAGGGACCCGAGCCGCCGACGGTGTACACAGAGGAGCACAACGGCCATCTCCCTCAGAGGGGCGGGCCCTCGGGAGCACTCATCACCAGAGCTACTCACGATAAAGCGACGAAAACCACGTAGCACTCAGGGAGCATAACGTCCAAACAGAGATAGCCGAAGCAAAGCGCAGCTGCATTATAATCAGATTTGCACGCGGCTCACACTTCAACCTTGTGCATATACCAACATATAAACAAAGGAAGATGAGCATACAAATAAATACACAGCGCGGAATGCGCATCAGCCTACCAACACAAAGGGAAGGACTGAACCCATACCCCTCGCAACGTGGGGAACAAGCTCAAGTGCCAAACAGAGCTAGACAGGTGCTGGCCACATATAATAGCACCACAGCCCAGGAGTGGACATGCCACACAACCTGAACACAGGTAGAGGCACAAGCACCCAGGCAGAAATAATGTCAGAATATGAATGGAGTGAAGAGGAGCAGGCAGAATACCTAGCTCACAGCTTCAAAAAAGTACTGGGGAGCTTGCTGGTGGAAGCAGTGGCCCGAGGGTGTAAGGCCCCTACAAGACAGATTGGTTACACTAGAGACATTCTTGAGCCAAAAGCAAAAAAAAAACCCTGAAAAAACAGAGAGCACGTCCACTAGGGCCCCACAAGGAGGTCCACAGGGGTGTACTGAGACCCGGGAAGAGGAAGGCCTCTTCTGAACCCACTGAGCTAAGAGACGCTTTTCTGTGTAAGTCGGTGGTGCCAAGCCTCACAACCCCTGACCCATGGGAGAACAATTTGGGAAAGGAGGGGATAGAATCGGAAGAAGAGTCACCAGAAACCACACGATCTTCACAAGAAGAGGAAGAGAGACCAGAGGAGGAAGAGTTAGAACCCTCTGAAGGGTAAGATATTAAGAAAAGGGAACCATCTAGAGGATAGTGAAGAGATCTCAGATATGTTCTAACCTGAGATCATCAGAGCCCCCAGGTCTTCGGACTGGCAGCCATCCCCACAAGTAGCCAAATAAATGACACAGAGGCTGCGAAAAAGCACTGGAGAAAGAGGCGAGACAGCGCATGAGGGCTGAATGCCTGAGACCACAACTGCCGGGCAAAGTAGCATAAGCACCCGAACTGGATCCAAAGATGCTGGCGCTCATGTCTAAGACATCTAGAGATCTGTGAAAGGGAATAGACAGATGCTGGAGGAGCTGTCAGGTGAAAGTGTTGGATCTTGCAGGGCCACTAGCCAAGAACATGGACCTAGCAGAGCAGGCCAGAGGCACGGGGGGAAGAAGTAGACCCAGAAGTACTAGAAAATTGGGCACATAGAGCCGTGTGCCTGCTGGTTAATGCAAATTGCGCGATTTCCCCAGAAAGGAGACGAGGACTCTTGTTGAAGATAGACTCCAAACTAGGAGACCTAGCCTCTTATAAAGCAGGTGAAGCAGCCAAAGGCCTTCTCTTTGGAGAAACCTTCGGAAAGGAAATGGAGAAATTCGTGGGGACATACACCTCCCTGGAAAAGGCACAAGATTTGATTAGGAAGATGTTTTCTAGCAATGTTTTTCGCCTGGACCGGTCGATATCGAGGTCGAGCGACCGGTTGTTGTCAGGACACACAGAGGACTCAGAACAGCAAAGCTGATTATTGGGAAAATGAACAGTAAGACTCCTTCTTTCCCGCCAGATGCTGATTCCTGAGAGAGCGTTCAGGAAGGGCAACAGGAAGAGGCCAGAACCTCCCCCCAGGTGAGACACATTACATACCCAATTGTGGTGAAACGCACGTTCTTTCCAGCGATGCCTCGGTGTTGCAGACAGCCAACAGACTGCAACTAGAATTCACCGAAGGAGTGTATAGATCCGCGATTTCAGCGGGTCATCTACCCATCAACTGAGCTGGGGAGAACACAGAGGTAATAAGGCTCATAAAAGGAGCCCGGTTTAGCAGGCCCCCCAGAACCGAAATTCATATACTTATGGGATGTGACAGTGGAAATGAGGCTTCTCGCTAGTTGGCCAACAAACAGATACCTGTCCTTGAAGCAATTGTCGGGCAAGCTAGCCATGCTCTTATGTTTAGCATCACGCAGGAGAGTAGCAGACGTTAAAGCCCTAGATGTAGACAGGGAAATGTTTGAACCACAGGGCTTACCTTCACCCTCATCAGGAGGACAAAGACAGGATCCTCATCTATATCATACCCCTAGCTACACGATCATCCGAAGTGGTGCGTAGCAGCATGCATAAGAGAATATGAAAGTAGAACAGCAGAACGCGCCCGTCAGGGATGACACAGTTATTGATAGCGCTTAGGAGACCATATAAAGCAGTCACGACAGCCACCATAACCAGATGGATGAGTGAGGTTATGCAGCTAGCAGAAGTAGACTTGTTTAAGTTTGGTGCGCATTCTGTGAGATTGGAGCAATGGCTTTGAAAGCATTACCGAAAGGAGCGATGCTACAAGATATCTTGCAAGCGGCCAACTGGGCCAGCAATAGCGCATTTAGAACATTTTACTTCAAGCCTATACAATCAGTAGCAGCAGCATTAATGGGGAGCTTTGAACAAGCATAATGCTCGCCTCCGGTCTTAACATAGAATCAAAATTACCCCTGCTAATAGTGCAGATAGTGTTTATTCTATTAAAGACAAGGAGGCAAGCATTACCTTCCCACCCAAGATATGCACTGTAATGCTATGTGTTATTCATATATAATAAGACATTGTTTTCCGGTGTGGAATAGGGTAGTGAATTCTCCACCCTATACATACCCTTTGTATCTTGATATGAGATAACCAGAAGAACAATTGATCCGAAACAAGCTAAGGAGCAGGCTTAAAAAGATCAGCAGAAGCAGCCGGATCTGAACGAGGAAAAGTGGCAGAGCAGCCTGGAGGCTTGTTGACAAGACTCTGTAGTTCTTCAACAGTTGAAATTTCCAGTTACAAGGTTTAGAGTAGTTCAGAGCATTCAAAGAAGGGGTGGAGCAAGGAGACAGGAAGGGCTATGGGCATATGACAGGATATAAGACGGACTACATAAAAGACTATGGGCCTCATTATAAATGTGCCGGTCCGGTAACAACGGTACCGGTAAGCTTGCTGGTACCATTGTTACCGGACTGGCAAACTACAAGTTCTGCTCGCGGGTGCCTTCCTGCCCACCAGCTCTGACCTGACCGGCATACCGGCACCCGCAAGCAGAGCATGTCGGATGCACCGGCACCATTCTGAATGGTGCCGGTGCATCCAACCTCCCCATTCCCATTGAGCCCTATAGGGCTCCCTGTTCCCATGCCCATATTTTTTTCCAGCGCCCGCAAATGGGCAATTACCGGGTCTGGCGGGGCCGTAATGACCCGATAATTGCCCATTCGCGGGGGCCGGAAAAAATCGCAAGTTTGGCGGCAGCCTGCCGGTTTTACCTGCAAGGCTACTGCCAAACTTGTAATGAGACCCTATGTTTAAGAGGGAAATGTAGAAAAAAAAGAAAGGTGGGAAGTTTTGATTTTTGTTGAAACTGCTAAAGAGAGGAATACATAGAAGTTGAAGCATAATGCTTGTCTCCTTGTCTTTAATAGAATCAAGACTCAATGCACTATTAGCAGGGGGAATCTTCATTCTCAATACCATGCCAGCAGCCCCGCCACCAGTGCATCTACGGTGGAAGGATCCTCACATTTCTAGAGAAGTTTATCTCATATAAGGCCGACTTCATGGAGCAGCATGTGCACATGAAGGGCAACCAGGCATTACGGTAGATATGGGCTAGATTAGACAGACCTGCAGAGCATTGTCGGAGGACGTGCTTGTCGGCAGTGAGAACATGCTGCAGGCCATGCTCACAGAGCACCACCGTGAGCGCATGGTGGCATTTGGCTGCTCTAAAAGCGAATTTGAAAGATATATGACCGTGGCTTCTGCAGCACCTGCCTGTAGCACATCTATGGCCACAGAGACATTACCAAAGTCAAACGCTAATGGACACGTGGCATGTGCAGATGAAGAGCCAGGAGCATCAGCCTGCCACACAGAATGTCGGTACGGTGCTGAGGGTTCCAATGTAAGTCCGCACAGAAACAACCATTTACAGTGGACTATGGACACTATAATTCATTTTGATGCACACTTCACAACAGCAAAACTAATGTAACTCAATACACAATCGCATGCAATATCAAACCCATCTTCTGTATGGAACAGCACTTGCACGAGTTTTTCATTACTCTTAACATACCTGCACCATCCCTTCATAACCCTTTAAAGAAGCAAACACATCTATCACATGACCATTGAATCCATATCCTCCTCATTGTGCATTTTTATGGATGCATGTCAGACATATTTTGAATGCTTGTGTGAGGATATTCAACTTGGTACTTGCACGAAGTGAAATATGCATGCACCCATGTGACATGCAACTAATTTATTATTTATTTATTTATTTATTCGCATTTGTTGAGCGCACAGGCAGCCCGGAGGGCATCGTGGCGCTAGTTACAGATATGAAAATGACGTGTTGTACATACAGTGAAGTCATTACTTAGTTGCAAGAGAAGAGTAGTAGCTACAGGAGAGGAGGAGAAAAGAGTAAACGACACAAAGGAAGAGGAATTAGTTAAACAAGGTGGTTTTCAATTTTTTTCGAAAGGCAGTGAGAGAGGTTTCTGCTCTGAGCGTGCTAGGTAGTGCGTTCCATAGCTTAGGGGCAATGTAGGGGAAACCTATTCCACCTGCTCTAGCTCGTTTGATGCGTGGGACCCTAAGTTGGTTGGTGTGGCATTGCCTTGTTGGTCTGGTGGAGTGAGATCTGGCTAGTGTATCAGACAGGTATGAGGGTGCAGACAGGTTGATACATTTGTGTGCGGTGGTAAGTATTTTGAATGTAATGCGCTCTTTGACAGGTAGCCAGTGTGCTGCCTTTCTGGCCTGCATGATGTGGTCCCTTTTTGGTATATTGAGAGCTGCTCTTAGTGCATTATTCTGTGTTGTTTGGAGTTTGTTGAGATTGGAGTTGGAGGTGCCAGCCAATAGCGCATTACAATAATCTAGTTTGGCTCCAATGGTGGCTCTGGCAATAAAAAGCAGTTATCTTTGGTTAGGAATGTCCATGTGCACATTCTCTCATAGCGGGGTTTAATGGTAGCTGTTAACAGAATGAACAATTGATTGCATGTCAGTTGCATAGCACTGTGCAAAAGGTATTCCTCGCACTTATCTCTAATTCCATGCCACTAAACTTCTTCTCTGTTTTTTCTCGTATCTTACTGTTCATCTCTTCTTCTTCGTCTTCCTAATTCACGTCTTCTTTCTCTCTGTTCAGTCTATAATTCTTCCGTTTGTCTCCTATTATCTTTATCCTCTCGTTCTTCTATTACAACTTTTCTACTATCTGTTTCATTGCTTCCCTTTGAATCACGTCTTCTTTACCACTTTCCTGAAATCGTTTTTAGATGTATTCATGGTCTTGCTCCTCCATACCTCTCCTCGCTGGTGCCGTTCTGCTCCCCTTCTTAGACTCCCCAAACTCAAAATCAATTTCTTCTCACTGTTCCCAAAACCCCATGTGCTTCTTCTGGTTTTATTCCTTTGTTCTTCTAGCCCCCAAACACTGGAATTCGCGGTCCCTTTCTCTCCGCTCTTCTTTGTTTTTTTCACTCTATCTCAGAGCGTATCTACCGTCCCTTCTGTCTACTTAATGGTACGTTGTTTGCCCCTGTTTTAATTGGTTCTGCATTACACTGATTGTACCGTTCTTTTTGTATATATTGTAATAGCGCTTTTGGCAAAAAGTGATATATTAATTCAATAAAATGAAATAAATAAAGGTGACTGAACAGACATTTTGATAAGTTGGAGAGTTTGGTACACTAATGACATGTACATTTTCATACATACAGAAGCCAACACACACAGCTAGTGGTAGAAAGGATGTGATAGGTTTCAAGGCATGTGTGATTTTCCTGATGTGTACCATGTAGTGGGTGTGCAAGGCTAATGAATTAAACTGTCTGCCCAATTGATGGATTCAGTTACGATTCTATTCTCCTACAAGAATGCTTGCATGTGGAACATGTATGCATGAGAATGGAACAGCTGAAGTATGTAACCTGTTGCCTCAGTTCTGCATGTGCTGGTCATGCATCAAACGAACCATGTCTGGAACACCTTCCTGTGTCTGGATTGGCTCCTTCATTGACTGCTATTCAGTGATGTGGTGACTGATCAATAGGAGCAAAGGGAGGAGCAGGGGTTGGCATAGAGGATAAACAGGGAACATTATACCCAGACCAAATAGGGATTACTAATTACGGAGTGAATTAATAACTGCTATGGGTTTTCCTCCCCAGTCCCAAGGCCTTTTTTGGTGATTTTGGTATTTCGCCATTCAATGCCGAGGTATCTCGCCCTTGGCAACAGGGAGGTAATCCCAAGGACGAGATACCTCGCCCTTGGTATTTAAGGGGTTAAATATCACTGTGGTTGGAACTCACCAATAATAATCTGGCACTACAACGTTCTCACTATAGAACACAGGAATGGTCACCCCCAAGACTTTTTCACGACTAATCAGTAGATTTCCTCGCACCTCATAGTGAGGTATTAAAAGTGTGTTTTCTGCAGAGTATCACTTAGATTTCGGAGCACTTATCACTGTGCCCTACCCTTTTTCTGCGTGGACATCTTGTAGTTACATAAAGTAAAACATAGACAGGTTACATTTGAATTCTCTTGCGGCATCGACCGGGGCATACCGCCTCGCCTGGTGACGTGTGCCGCTGCCAGAGCAAAACGGTGTCCCAACGCATTTACTCAATCACATGTCGCCATGGAAATGCTGCAGATGATTTCACCTGCAATACATCTCAACACAGTCCTTCTCTATTTTACTTTATTATCCATGTGTGTGTTTCATTGTTTGTACAGTGATTGAAACAAAATGTTTGTTTTTCTACATTTTTATGAAACTTAAATGTACTTGATCATCCTCTACATCAGTTAGAATAAGTGCTTAACCTAATATATGTTAGCAATGCAGCATGTCATTGTGGAGGAATGCATGTATTCATCAACAGATTTTTGTTTGAAATGTTTTCAGCTATGGAAGGATCATCTCCTGTTGTGTCTGCATTTCCCTAAACACTCTCTGATCATTTGATTGTTTGAACATATGTGATTGCCCAAAGTTTATTTACATGTGTAGTGTAAAATCATTGTTTGATAAGCATTTTCTCTACATGTGCCTCTTGATTTGTTAATTTCACAAGCCATGTGATTACTATTGATCCATCATTTATAATAATCTTCACTAATACATGTTTTTTCCATACTTTTTCTTATATTCTGCCAAAACTATTGCATTTTTTACACAGCCTTTTTTGAAATTTGTAACAGATTGTTTGCACAGATGTATGATTGAACCTGAGTGCACTGATGAAGAAATGAAAGCAAGACAAAGGGCATCATTAAGAGTTTTGTGGTATCCCGCCGGTAAATCCAGTGGGATACCACCAAACGGAATTACTGTTCCTGCCACCTGATCTGCAGGAATTACAGGCAGATTACAAGTGGCGGGAAAAAACGGCAAATCCCCATTCCATTGAGACCCGTTGGACTCCATGGGGATATTGCCGGTATTGCCGGCATTGGTAATATCGGTACCGGTAATACAAGCTGTTTTTTGTCAGTGGGGTGCCTCATTTACCTGCATCTCTTGACTGCTGAATAATTGTTTTTTCATGTTTAAAGATGATTACTTTTTTCAGCTCAAGGGCACTGGCATGGGCTGTACCTTTGCCCCAAATGTGGCCATTATTTATATGGCATTGATTGAAGAACAGTTGTATCTTGATTGAGGCAAATCCTTTTCTCCCATCCATTCTATTGTTTCGTCGTTATATTGATGATAGTATAATAATTTGGAATGGTGATGCTGAGAGATTGGCACAATTTATTGACTGGATGCATAAAATTGATGAGAATTCACATTTCACATGGGACTATTCAGCAGACAGAATATCTTTTTTGGATTTGTAAATTTTTCATTAAGAAGGCAGTCTGGAAGTTGAGTTGTTTAGAAAGTCTACCAAAAGGAATGCAACACTTCATTTCAGTAGTCATCATCAGAAAAGTCTATTGCAAAACTTACCTTATGGTATGTTTTTGCGTTTACGGTGGAACTGCATGGACATTTCTAAGTTTAATGCTTATGTAGATATTCTGTTAACTAGGCTCATGGAACGACCATACCCAAAGAAAGTAGTTTGGCACTGTAGAAAAAGGGTGAGATTCACTGTTAGGAAACTTTACTTCTTCCAAAATTGAAGGTAACTTCAATGGATCCGTTGGGTTGTTCCTCTACCTTTTTCTCAATATAGTGAGGCTATTCAGGTAGCTTTTTGGAAAAACTTGAGAATTTTGAGTACAGCAGGTGTGAAACTAGAGAAGCCTTTATTTGCTTTAAAAAAAAAAGCAAAACCTTAAAACAGACTCTCACAAAGGCCAGCCAAACGCCCATAAACCGAGCAACAACTTTTAATATTTACCATGCTCCAGTGGTCAGACATTATCCTTTTACCTTATGTGTGTCACATAAATGTTCACTAAAAATACAATCTTACAAACATGAGGGTAAATTATGGCAATTGCAATCCTTTAACACCTGTCAAAGCAAAAACGTCACCTACGCATTGCTTTGCCTGTGTAAAAAGTTGTACATTGGAAGACATCAAGAGAAGTTGATTTAAGAATAAATTAACCCTGTTCAAAAATTAAAATCAGGACAATATGTATGCTTCTTTTTCATGAGCGCGGACCCGGGGATCGAACCTGTGTTGCTCCACCTCATCTTGCTTCCAAGGTGAGCACATTGCCCCTGAGCTATCCTCACAAGACTTTATTGAGCTTGTAAAGTTAGGTAGCGAGAGACCATTTTCCATTTCCATGTATTGGCTGGGGGATAAGGTTTCTGTGCCTGCAAGATGATGCAGGCTGTCACATACGGTCATGTGATCCTGGCACATCTATTTGTTACGTTACTTATATAGTGATCAAAAGAGAAAAAAAGAAACTTAACTAGGCTGCTGCTTGAGTTTAGATGCAGCGAGTGTGAGCAAAGGATATCAATGCTCCTGACTAGCATGGATTGAGTCTACCATTACTAATACGTAACTTGAGATCAATCCGTTCATTTATTTTATTTCACTTCACCTTCACAGAAACTTGGTGAGTGGTGATGGCCATGATAAGAAGTAAACTTGGACTACCTTGCTGTGAATATATATCTGTTGTACATGTCTTTCCTTGGACGGGAATGCTCTATGTGTCTTTTGTTGCATGCTTGCCCATTCTCTGTCGAGTGCATTTTAAACAAATCAAATGGGACTTAATAAGGTATACAAACTAACTTGCGGCCAACCTTCTTCCATTTATCTAGGTTGCAACTGACTTTATGATCCGCCTTATATCGACAAATAAACAAGAGATTCTGTGGGGTTTAATGATAGCCCCAGCACACAAAAGGAAAGGCCGGGTTAGGCTTTACTGTGAAATACCTTGGTTTTAAGGCAAGGCGCAATAAAATAATGACAGGCCTAAAACCTTAACACAGCAAGAAAGGGCCTGGTGAGTGAAAATATATGTCTTGCTGAAATGACACAATGAACAGTGTATTAACAAAAGTGTGTGTCTTTCTGCAGCTGAAACACAGAGTATGCTGAAAAGTAAAATTAGATTGCAAATTGAAATGGCACATTGCTGGCTGAGAGATTAACGCAGCATTTTTATTGAAACTGCCACACCTCAAAATGCTGTACACTGTGAGGAATTAAATAAGTGGGCCTCGCTTGTGAAATTAAAAACTATGTTAGAATCTTTCATTTCAGGTGACTAAGGACCACTTATCAGCACAAAAACAGACATCATGTATATAAAAATGCATTTGTGAGCGACCAAACTGAACAGCATCCCTTAAATTTCAGTTTGCCACATTGATAGAAAATCTGCAGTAAAGAGGATATGAACATATTACAAGGACATAATGGGAGATGCCTACACCACCTCCTGATGTCAGAGACCATCTGGTGACAGAGATAGAATCTCTTGAACTCATCAACTCTCAAAGAACAAAAGGCTAATTGCTTTTACCCCAGCCTTTACCCCAGCTTTAAATCAGCATTCAGCCAGAGACTGCATAGGCTCTGAACCACGTGTTTTCAGAGAAAGGAAACCTATATGGAGAAATGGGAGTTTGGATTTGCATGCATGTTTGAACATTTACATTTGTTTAAATTGACTATCATAATTGTTCATTTTGTTCAACAACGATAAGTCCCACTGAGTCCATTCATGTGTCATTTGATAGCTGATGCCTAGCCCATTGCAATATCACCACATATACGACTTTTGGAAACTCTATAGATCTAAAATGTATTCTTAGCTTCCCGGAATACGTGCTGAAGCCAAGATTCAGGAAGATGTTAGCCTAGTGAATCATGTAACTGTATAATCATTTTAGTAATGTAGATTGTTATAATTGTTGTGCACATTGGGAAAAACCACCATTCATGTGTGCAATCTCATGAGAACATGGGAGTCATCTCGTTAAGTCCACCATGAGTAGGGGAACATTAATATCTACATATCATGGCATGCATTGGTAAATTACAAAATGTTGCCATGTATAGACTATTTGGGTAAAAAGCTAACAGCTAAACAAAATGGTAAATGACAAAGGGCTTCACTTCTCCACTTCACTTCAATTAGGGGACTCCAAGAGCCAGCAGGGCAGAGAGGGGTTGGCTCTGGGGAGGAGGAAGACAGGATAATCATCCAATGAAAATGTCAGCACCAATAAACTGGCCCCTACTAATTGAAATAATTGGAGGTGTGGCTTATACATTAAAAAGCACTTGCTCTATGCAGAAAAAAAAGAAAGAGATCAAACAAGGAGAAAAGGTGCCTGCAAACCATAACTGAGGGAGAGCTGCCAAACATCTTCCAGGACTTGCCCTTAATCCATCTGGGATATCCTGAGACAGCTGCCTGACATCTTGGGTGGAGAGCCCTTAACATTAACAGGATTTACACTTTGCCTGGGGGAGAGAAACAGGGGCAGTCCAACAGATGACTAGGCCCTGATCCTCAAGGAAAGCCAAATGATGGATGAAAGCTGGTGACGATCTTAGACTGTAGTGACCAGACCCTTTGCTCTTCAAAGATGAGCCTGGCTATCTTTCCCGAGCGGCCCAAAACAGAGGTCTTATGTAAATATAGTGTGTGGGGGATCTGCCTGCCTACATAGTGGGTGGGGGGAAAGAGCCTTAGCATATTTGGTTGTATATTAATTTAATTAACTCCCAAAAAGATTGATGCAGGGGGGAGCTTGAAAGAGTTCAACATGTTCACCCTCTCTCCTAGTGGGAATAATTTTATAGTCACATAAAGTAATTGTGGTGTACTGGCCACAAAAATGAAATTTGGAATTGTCATAATTCCCAAACCTTGCCTTTAAAACAAGAAGGTGTTTGTTTCATTCCCAAACCTTGCATTTAAAACTAAAAGTTCCTTGTCCATAAAACAAAAATCCCTGACTGATATGCCTTCCCAAAACTTGCTTTTAAACAAAAGGTATAATTATCCCAAAACAAAAATCCCAATTGTCACCACTCCTCTAACATTGTATTTAAAGGAAAAGGTGTTTTGTCACAAAGCAAAAATCCCAATTGTCACCACTCCTTAAACATTATATTTAAACAACGGGGTACCATTGGCCCCAAAAGAAATTCCTTAACTGTCCCCACTCCCTGGACCTGGCCTTTAAACAGAGGGGTGCTGCATATCACTGATGCCTGGGTCTTTGGTGCTGAGGGGAGAAGTCCTTTGCAAAGAGAAATGAGTGTCATTTTCATTGAACAATATACACTCTCTCCTGCGAGTGAGTAAGTCACCCCGATAGCAGAAAAAAATGTGCATTGCTTTTGGGTGAAAAGGAAACAGGGTGCTATTTGCCACATGCATTTTTAATAATCTGTGTTTTCAAAACTGCAAGCATTTAGCAAGTGTGCAGACAAACCCAATGTATCAAGCATTGTACATGTAATGTGTGACCTGTTGTTAAAATACAAAACGGTTCTTTGTGTTAATCTAAATGTTATCAAGTCCCTATTTTGAGTGGGGTCTCCCAATATATTGTGACAAAGTGGGTGCTCGTGCCGGGATTTCGCTTACTGTCTTTTGACTCATGACAAGTGCATTGTCACAGACTATTCATTCTGGTGTAATTGCATTGAGGTGGAAAGAAATTTGTTTTTGCTCTGTTAAAGTACCCCAAGGACTTGACACCTGAGTTCCAGGGAGGTGTATGGGTATAGAAAAATAAGATTGTTGTGTAGAGTATCAATGCAAAACGGAGATTGATTAGAGTTTATTTTTATTTATTTATATTGTATTTGACATTTTTATGGCACCTATACACAAGTGTTTCCAGGCACCACAAGAC
This sequence comes from Ambystoma mexicanum, assembly GCF_040938575.1. Taxonomy (NCBI): domain Eukaryota; kingdom Metazoa; phylum Chordata; class Amphibia; order Caudata; family Ambystomatidae; genus Ambystoma; species Ambystoma mexicanum. The sequence goes on from NC_090936.1 coordinate 600,287,149, forward strand.
AAGATATGGGGGGAACATGGTGTCATGATGCCTACCTCTAAGGAGCCAGGCCGGGCCCAGCAACCCCAGAGGCAGACATCATTTTCCCCAGGGAAGTCTCAGCGGGCCCAAGTCGGGGCCCTTTGGACTCAGTCCTGGCGCCTTAGGCGCCAGGCTTATAGCGGACCCCAGTCCTGGCGCCTTAGGCGCCAGGCTCATAGAAGAGGATATGTGTTTAAGTGCTTGGGTGCACACTTACCTGATGCAGACCTTGCTGCTTCATCCAGGCCCTCTTGAGGCCTGAATGGGACTACTTAACCTGTAGGACTACTTCACCACCCGGGTGTGGTCGGGGAAGGATACATACCTGATTGGTGGAAGGATACATACCAGGAACTTCTTCCAAGGCTATTTAAACCCCACCCGAACAGCCACACATGCTTCGCGTTGTTCTGCACCTAGCAGCTGGACGCTCACCGTGTCAGCTCCTGCATCCTGACTTCAGCCACGCCTGCCAGCACCCTGGAACACCTGCAAGGGGAGAAAGGAAGAGAATAGGAGAAGAAAAGCCCTTACCTGATAAATCTGCATCCCGGAGTCATTTCTCCAACGGCCCTGAAAAGGAAGACATCATTTTAAAGGCATTTCGTTTCGATCGCTGCAGCGCTGCATTTTACTCACCTTTGCAAGGCGCTTCCATCTTCAGCACCGATTTTCCGGATTCAGCTACGCCCCGGCGCCTAGAGGAAAAAAGACAAGAACAAAGGTGAGAGGGAGAAAAGGAATAAGGAAAGCTCAGTTTCCTTTTAAGTCTTACCTGTTGGATTATTCCCACTGCATTTCGGGTCCTGCCGCTTCCTGGCATCTCCGGACCCCGGCCCCTATGGGGAAAAAAGACAAAGACATTGAATGAGCGAATGCAAAGACATTACCTGAGCGCTCATCCAGAACTGTTTCACTTCGGGTCGGCGCCATATCTCCGGCACTCCGAACCCCGGCCCCTAAGGGGAAAAAGGCATAAGCATTAGCGCTTGCTGCAATTAGACAACGAACATTATTATTAAGCTTGAACTTTTGAACAGAACTTTTACAGCGCCTTACCTGAACAGTCAAGCTTACCTGAACTCCCATCAATCCTCAATCCAGTGAAGTAACTGGGTTTCAACGCGCCCCTGCATCAGAAGCAGGATGGAGAGCTCATCCTTCCAAACCCTAAGGTGAGGCTTCACGGGGAATCGTGGAGGAGGTATCGTGGGGGGTTGGAAGGGAGTGGGAGGCTTGAGCATTGTTCCACAGTTGGTAATACTCCCTTTTCACGCACAGGAGGGTATCCAACGAGCCAGGGAAGCCAGAATAGAGGGGCCCTTCCTGTCCATCTTCAGAGTTCTGCGCCTTCGACGCCGCGCCTCCGTGGGAACCAGGTGAGCGTTACAGAACGCGAAGCCTTACCACAATTTCCCACCTGGGCGCTATGGAGACTTCCGAGACAGATCAGCTGGCCCATCTTTTAGGGGAATTACGGGCAGAAGTGCACTCAGCCCGCCAGGAGACTAATGCTCTCAGAAGGGAACTAATCCTATCCAAGGAAAGAACTGATGATCTGGCCAAAAGGTTATTGCAGGGCCAGGCAGAGCACACTCCTTTACCTGTTTCCGGAGATATTTCTACAACAATGGGTTCGAATAACCCGGTACAAATCAATCTACCTGGACACATGCCTTTGGCCCCGCCGGAACGTTTTGCGGGGGATCCCAAGAAATATGCCGTTTTTATGAACCAATGCCGTTTACACTTTTTATGCAGGCCCGGGGCCTTCCCCAACGACCAGACCAAAGTAGCCTTTGTACTATCTTACCTCAGTGGCTGTGCTGCCGATTGGTCTATTCCATTGGTAAATCAGGATGATCCCATTCTCCGGGATTTCCAGGGCTTCCAGGCCAGCATGGAAAGATTGTTCGCTCGACACTCGCAGGGACAGGCCCTTGACAATGAACTGCTATCCTTACGACAAGGTAATCAGGATCTTTTGTCCTATATCGCCACCTTTAATAGACTAGTTGTGGAAACCGGATGGCCTGAAAATAAAAGGATCACATTGTTTCATCTAGGCCTGCGCAGAGAGCTTAAAGATGTTATAGCTCAGATAGTAGATCCACCCCAGGCCTGCGCAGACTACATAGACTTAGTGGTTCAACTTGATCACAGACTTCAAAATAGAAAAGCAGATTGGCTCAAGTATGAAACCAGAGTACCTATCAAGACCCACGTTAACTCCAAGAGTACTGACGTTTCCGAACCTATGCAAATTGGCAGTGTTAAAGGACCATTAACGCAGAAGGAACGAGAGAGAAGGCGACAAATGCAACTTTGTCTGTATTGCGGAACTTCCGGTCACTTTCTTCAAAGTTGTCCAGTTAAACCACCCAAGAAGGTGGTTGGAGCCACTGATAACAAGTTATTGACACCTGGTTCGGGAACGACCTAGCCCGACAAGCGTAGGGGTCCGCTTGCCGAGCTTGAAAACAAACTCTTTGACCTCGCATTTTGTCTTGCCAATGGTGCTTGTGAACCCAAAACAGCCTCAGCAGTTGCATGTATAAAAGCATACATAGACAGTGGAGCTATTGGAAATTACATAGACCGTGAATTGGCTTCCAGGATTAAGCTTCCTCTCCACCCGAAAGTAACCCAAGATGTAATTACTACAGTTGATGGAACCGAAATAGCCTCAGGGCCTGTAACGCATTCCACAGTTGAAATCACTCTGGTGGGTCAGGACGGACATCGGGAAGCAATCGTGTTTGATGTGATCAAGGCCCCACAATTTCAAGTACTTCTTGGAATCCCTTGGTTAGAAACACATAATCCGAGAATAGACTGGCGAGCAAAGAAGATAACTTTTCCTGATTGTGAACCAACCTGTTACCCAAGGAATCCAGCTATGGGTCTAGCCTCTGTAACTTCCACCCCTGTACAGCTACCATCTGAATACCAAGAATTCCAAGACGTTTTTCAGAAAGAGCAGGCTAACACCTTACCTCCCCATCGATCTTACGATTGCCAAATCGACTTGGTACCCAATGCACAACTACCTTGTAGTAGGATTTATGCTCTTACTGAACCTGAGAACCTGCATTTGCGCCTGTATTTGGATCAATACCTGGCCAATGGTTTCATTCGCCCATCAAAGTCACCAGTCTCTTCCGCTTTGTTCTTCGTACCTAAAAAGGAAGGAGACCTTAGGGCCTGTATTGACTACCGCGCCCTAAATCAGATAACGATTAAGAATCGTTACCCTTTGCCCCTGATACCTGAGCTTATCAACCAAGTAAAAGATGCTCGTGTGTACACCAAGCTAGATCTCCGAGGAGCTTACCACCTGGTACGTATAAAAGAGGGCGAAGAGTGGAAGACTGCATTCCGCACCAAATTTGGGCTCTTCGAATATCAAGTAATGCCCTTCGGTTTGTGCAACGCACCTGCCGCCTTTCAGTACTTCATGAATGATGTTCTTCGGGAACTTATCGATGTTTGTGTCATCGTTTATATTGACGACATCCTGGTGTATTCCTCCTCAGAATCTGATCACAGAAACCATGTTAGGGCAGTTCTTGAGAAACTGCGCCAGCACAAATTATTTGCCAAGCTCGAAAAATGCGTTTTTCATACCACAGAAGTGGAGTTTCTCGGATTCATCCTGACACCTCAAGGAATCCGAATGGACTCGCGGAAAGTGGACGCCATTCTCAAATGGCCATCTCCTAGCTCTGTGAAGGGAGTGCAAAGCATGCTTGGCTTTGCCAATTTCTATCGAAGGTTCATCCCGGAATTTTCTCGAACTGTTCAACCCATCACAGCTCTCCTAAAGAAAAACAAACGCTTTGAATGGACTCTTGAGGCTGAACAAACCTTTCAGGACCTGAAAACCAAATTCACCTCTGCACCTGTATTGAAGCACCCGCGCCCAGATCTCCCTTACATCGTGGAAACCGATGCATCCAGTTCGTCCATGGGAGCTGTCCTGTCGCAAAGAGACCCAGAAACTAACCAACTACACCCTGTAGCCTTTTGGTCCAGAAAATTCTCTCCACCTGAACTCAATTACGCAATTACCGACAAAGAACTACTGGCTATTAAATCAGCTTTCAAGGCTTGGCGTCACTATCTTCTCGGTGCAAGACACACCATCACCGTAATTACGGACCACAGAAATTTGCAGTATTTAAAGACGGCCAAAGCTCAATCTTCGCGACAACTCCGATGGGCTTTATTCTTTGCAGAATTTGATTTTGTAATTACCTATCGCCCTGGCTGCAAGAATGGTAAGGCAGATGCCTTATCCCGGATAGGCATGGAAGAACCCAATTCGAGTTTAGAACCTGTGCCAATCATACCGGAACAAAGAATTCTGGGCTTGACTTCATTGCAAACCATTGAGGACATCCAAGCTCAAGTAAAACAGCTTTTTGACTCTTCTGCCTTACTGGAATGGAGTCAAAAGGGTCCTCACTACACCGTTAAGGATGATTTACCCTACTTCCAAGAGCGGTTATTTCTGCCAAGTAAAGAATTGCAGGAACTTGTCATTACCCGTCATCATGAATCATTAATGGAAGGACACCCCGGTATCGCGAAAACAGAAGAAAAGATCAAACGCCACTTCTGGTGGCCTTCTTGGAGAAAAGACATAAAGTCATTTGTGTTGTCTTGCGGAATCTGTGCCCAAAATAAGAGTCAAAAGAAAAGGCCAGCCGGCCTACTTCAACCTTTGGACATTCCACCAGCACCTTGGCACACCTTGTCAATGGACTTTATAACTGACCTGCCTCCTTGTGGTGGTTACAACACGATTCTCGTAATAGTGGATCTATTCTCCAAAATGGCCAATTTTATCCCTTTAAAAGGATTGCCGTCAGCTTCCACCTTGGCCAAGGAATTTATGGAAAATATAGTGCGGTTACATGGTTTCCCTTCCATATTAGTCTCAGACCGTGGAAGTCAATTTATCTCCCACTTTTGGAAGAAATGTTGCCAACTAGCACAAATAGACGTGCGGTTATCCACCAGCCACCACCCCCAGACCGACGGACAAACCGAGAGAACCAATCAGACTCTCGAGCAATATCTGCGGTGCATGTTACACCAATCCGAGTTGAATTGGAAGGACATCCTTTGGATTGCAGAATATGCATACAACAATTCAGTGCATTCTGGAACCGGACAGACTCCTTTTTATACCCTGTATGGTCACCATGCTCGGACCTCTGACCTAGATCCACCTCTGACCCTGGAGATGCCTGCAGTAAATCACCTACATTCCACAATAACCCAAGCCTTCAAAGAAGCTACAACCCACTTACAGCAAGCCAAGAAAAAGTATAAAGAAAACGCTGATTTGCACCAAAGTAAAACTCCTCCTTACCAAGTAGGAGATCAGGTATGGCTAGCAATTAAACATCTACCCCTCAAGGGTCAGCAAACTTTTAATCCCAGATTCATTGGTCCTTACCCCATCAAAGCTATCATCAACCCAGTGGCCTTTAAACTCGATTTACCATCCAACATGCGGATTCATCCCGTTTTTCACGCATCTCTTCTAAAACCAGTACAACCTGGAACCAGACTGTCTGAGCCCCCAGGCCCTGTCCAAATTGATGGAGAATTAGAATTCGAAGTGAAAGACATTTTAGATTCCAAGATAGTTAAGTCGAAACTCTTCTATCTTGTTGATTGGAAAGGATATGGACCTCAGGAAAGATCTTGGGAACCCAGTAACTATGTTCACGCACCACGATTAATTCAAAGATTCCATCGAAGATTCCCGCACAAACCAAAACCCCCGGAGGAAAAGACCTTGGGAGGGGCCTTGAGGGGGGGTACTGTCATGATGCCTACCTCTAAGGAGCCAGGCCGGGCCCAGCAACCCCAGAGGCAGACATCATTTTCCCCAGGGAAGTCTCAGCAGGCCCAAGTCGGGGCCCTTTGGACTCAGTCCTGGCGCCTTAGGCGCCAGGCTCATAGCGGACCCCAGTCCTGGCGCCTTAGGCGCCAGGCTCATAGAAGAGGATATGTGTTTAAGTGCTTGGGTGCACACTTACCTGATGCAGACCTTGCTGCTTCATCCAGGCCCTCTTGAGGCCTGAATGGGACTACTTAACGTGTAGGACTACTTCACCACCCGGGTGTGGTCGGGGAAGGATACATACCTGATTGGTGGAAGGATACATACCAGGAACTTCTTCCAAGGCTATTTAAACCCCACCCGAACAGCCACACATGCTTCGCGTTGTTCTGCACCTAGCAGCTGGACGCTCACCGTGTCAGCTCCTGCATCCTGACTTCAGCCACGCCTGCCAGCACCCTGGAACACCTGCAAGGGGAGAAAGGAAGAGAATAGGAGAAGAAAAGCCCTTACCTGCTAAATCTGCATCCCAGAGTCATTTCTCCAACGGCCCTGAAAAGGAAGACATCATTTTAAAGGCATTTCGTTTCGATCGCTGCAGCGCTGCATTTTACTCACCTTTGCAAGGCGCTTCCATCTTCAGCACTGATCTTCCGGATTCAGCTACGCCCCGGCGCCTAGAGGAAAAAAGACAAGAACAAAGGTGAGAGGGAGAAAAGGAATAAGGAAAGCTCAGTTTCCTTTTAATTCTTACCTGTTGGATTATTCCCACTGCATTTCGGGTCCTGCCGCTTCCTGGCATCTCCGGACCCCGGCCCCTATGGGGAAAAAAGACAAAGACATTGAATGAGCGAATGCAAAGACATTACCTGAGCGCTCATCCAGAACTGTTTCAATTCGGGTCGGCGCCATATCTCCGGCACTCCGAACCCCGGCCCCTAAGGGGAAAAAGACATAAGCATTAGCGCTTGCTGCAATTAGACAACGAACATTATTATTAAGCTTGAACTTTTGAACAGAACTTTTACAGCGCCTTACCTGAACAGTCAAGCTTACCTGAACTCCCATCAATCCTCAATCCAGTGAAGTAACTGTGTTTCAACGCGCAGCTGCATCAGAAGCAGGATGGAGAGCTCATCCTTCCAAACCCTAAGGTGAGGCTTCACGGGGAATCGTGGAGGAGGTATCGTGGAGGGTTGGAAGGGAGTGGGAGGCTTGAGCATTGTTCCACAGTTGGTAATACTCCCTTTTCACGCACAGGAGGGTATCCAACGAGCCAGGGAAGCCAGAATAGAGGGGCCCTTCCTGTCCATCTTCAGAGTTCTGCGCCTTCGACGCCGCGCCTCCGTGGGAACCAGGTGAGCGTTACACATGGGAAAACAAAAGTACAACAACAAAAACGTGAATATTTGATAATCCTACAGTGCAAGCACTTCACAAGGTGGTAAATCAAGGGGGAGTCGGAGGGGGAGAAGTGCAGTGGCATGCACCCCGGGGGGGGTTTCAAGTGTCAGGGTAAAGGGGGTAACAGAGGATATGTACAGTGGGCAGGGAGGACCAAGTTGGGCTAGTCCCAGAAAAGGGAGCCCGAGGGCAAGTGCTGGCAAAGGATGCTGGGGGGACAGGTAGGGGATGGTCTAGTCCGTGTATTATTTTGAAGATACAAGGCCGAAGTCGCAGCGGCAGAGGGAGAGTTAGCATAGGAGGGGGAGGGGGAAGGAAGAGGAGAAAAGGAAAGTCTTGAGGTGTTTCCAGAACTTAAGCAGATACAGCTCAAGTCTGAGGGGTGGAGGGAGGGCGTTCCAGAGGGAGGAGCCAGCCGAGAAAAGGGACCTACCTCCCACTCTCTGCTTGGACAAATGCTTGACCTGCAGAGAGTTGGAGCCAGAGGAGCGAAGGACTCTGTCCAGGAGGTATTTAGGGAGGAAAAACTGGTTGTAAAGAGATCCCAGGCCCCAGACAGCCATCTGGATGATGCAAAGGGTCTTGAATTCGAACCTTGTGGTCACCGGTCACCGGGAGGCAGTGGAGAGATTTTAGGGCTGTAGAGATGCGGTCCCTGGGCTTGAGATCAAGATAAGTCTCACAGTCCTATTCTGGATTAGTTGAAGGGGGCAAAGGGAGGAAAGAGGCAGATTGAGGAAGTGGCTGTTGCAGTAGTCTAGCCTAGAGAGAACCAAGGCCCTGGAGATGTTGAGCTTCTGGGGGAAGGTGCGAAAAGGTGGAATGCCTCTGAGAAGGTAGAGCTGTAAGTTGGACTTCTTTTTTCAAGGTCCATGATTTGTGGAGAGAAAGAGAGAGATGAGTCAAATATGATCCCAAGGTTTTTCGCCTCACAGGTGGGTAAGGAGAGGGGACCCAAGGACTGGCCAGAGAGTGGGGGGGAGAAGGCATCCCGATGAGAAGGATCTCAGCCTTACTGGCATTAAGTGAGAGACCATTGGCAGAGCAGCATGCCTGAATAGCAGTCACACAGTCAGGTATGAGGGAGGAGGAGTAGGAGGTGGAGGATGGCAGCTTGAAGGAGAGCTGTGTGCTGTCTGTGTAACATTGGAAATGAGGGGAGAAAGTGGAGGTCAGGAGGGCCAGAGGTGCCAGGTAGATGTTGAAGAGCCATGGCAATAGGATAGAGCCCAGATGGATGCCACAGGTGGAGAGTGGGGTGGAGGAGAGTAAAGGACCCATTTGCACTTGGGACAGTCTGTTTGAAAGGAAGGAGTAATTGATTTTGCATTGTGTGTGAAAATCAAGCAGGAACAGGGTGATTTTGCCCCTGCTCAAAGAAAGTGTTACACAGTTGCAAAAATCTACATTAAAAATGACTACTATAGAAGTGAGTGATGCAAGGAAACATCTCCTAGCTAAACTTTTCATTCAAGAAGAATGGAGCGACGGCGAAGCCAGGAGCTGGCAAACTAGAATGGTCAAGGAGGTTACCTCAGTGAGCACTGACATTTGGCTTGACAGTAGGATATTACACAAAGCATTAGAGACATTTTACATGACCGAAATGCTCATGAAGGACTGAGTCAAATGGCCAAGCTCACAGTTTATTTGTATTTCCACTTGCAGTTAGTGGAAGAGCGAGTGCAAAATAGGGAGGCCTGTGTGCTGAATCAGACTGAGATTTTGAAAGAGGCTCAGAAAGAAATCAAACAGAAGATAAAGCACAACAGAGCCATATTTGTGAAGTAAAACAACAAAGCCTTGTTTAACAATTACAAAATGCATTAAAACCCAAAGACATGCCAGTGCTGAGAGAGAAATAGATTTTGCTGCACTGAAAGACACATGCTAATAGGAAGTGGAAGGCATCAGGCTCATCCTCTGACAAACTGCCCTGCCGCCTGCTCCAAAGGCAATATAGACTCTCTGTCCTGTCCAAAAAGAGAGCTTAGATCCAAGCCCACATCTCTGCGCCCTCTAACAATTTGTCCGAACTTTTCAAAATCTGCAAGGAGCTGGCCAATTCTGCTGCAGCCTCCACCTGTCCTGTTCCCTCCCAGGCCCTTTACACAGCACTGGCTTCTCACTTCATCACTAAAACTCAGGACATCCTGTCCACTCTCTCCTTGTCCTCTCCCTCTACCACCCCCAGCCCTTCTCTGGCTGTCTGTCCTCCTCCTTTCTCCTCCTTCCCCGTTTTCACTCCCAACGATGTTTCTAGACAAGTCTGATCTATGAATGTCTCATCAAAGCAGGTGGTCCCCTGCTCCTCCAGAACCATCAAGGACCACATCGAAACCCTCGCTCCAGCCTTGGCCAATTTCTGCAATCACTCTTTTACCACTGGAACCTTCCCCCGTAAAGCACTCCCTTGTGCCCCCCCTCCTCAAGAAGCCTTCTGCCGATCTTTCCTCTGCGGCAAACTACCTCCTGGTATCTATCACTCCTTTCCTGGTCATCTCCTGGAAAATCTGGCCATCTCCCAGCTTAAACTCCATACTTAATATGTTGGCTGTCTCAATGACTACCAGTCTGGCTTTAGAGCAGCCAGAACCATGGAAACTGCTCTCCTGAACACCCGTGACGATTTGCTCAATAATCTCGACTCTAAGTATCCTTCTGTCCCCATTCTCCTTGATCTAGCCTCTGCTTTTGATACGGTCAACCACGCCATCCTGATCACTTGTTTCCGTGACAACCTGGGCATCACGGGTCAGGGCCTATCCTGGTTGACCTCCTTTCTCTCTGATCCACCCTCCCAGGTCCTTTCTCTCTACCACCTCTCTCTCTACATGTGGTGTCCCCAGGGTTCTAATCTCTCACCCTGGCTCTTCAACCATTACTTGGCACCTCTGGCCCACCTCATCTCTACCTGTTACGCTCACCTGGTCTCTGCGGGGACGTTGGGGCACCGTTGGAGCCCTCCCAGGACTTGGCTCCCTTGGATCTAGTCTCTCCCTCACTGCTGCGAAATCGAAGACTCGGGATGCTGGTACTGCCCCTGAGAGAAGATTAGAGGCAGTGAGAGTGGCGTGGTGGTGTTGTGATCCCCCTCAACCCTTTCGTGCGAGAATGAAGTGAGCAAGAGTTTGCCCATGCAAGCTCACCTGTTTTAATGTAAGGATGAGCTCTCTGTCCTGCTTTCTCTCAGCAGGGGCACCGTGGATGGACCTAGTTACGTCACTGGTCCTTAGCATGGAGGTCCAGACCGGCTGCGACCTATTCTGCCTTGAAGGTAGGTGTTTATAACAATGATTATTGTCAGTATCCTTTGTGGTGATTTTCCCCAATGATTACTGTCCTTAATGTTATATTGTCCTTTCCTCTCTCTCTAGGTATGAAGATGGCCCAGGAGTGCGTGGTGATGGAAGAAAGTCCAATCCGGAAAAACCTACAAGTGGTAAATTGACTTTCTGGATGATGCGCCAAGTTTGCGAGTTGCGCTGCCCAGCGTTTAAAGTTTATGCAATTGCTAACCTTGTGCTCTATGTCTCCTTTGCAGGTGATGACAGGCGGTTCTCCAAACTCCTGAAGGCTGCCGGATGAGAAGATCTGCGAGGATTCTATGCCGGAAGATGACCCCGTGTTGATTGGGAGTTCGGGTCTGGTAAGTGCAAGGCGCCACCCGAAGTGGATTTGAGGAGACAGGTAACAGGCGTGCGGCTGCTGCTGGGTTGGAATCGGGTAGAAGTGCTCTAAGCGATGGCAAAGCTGATCTCAGGTAAGAGGCGCGTGGTAGCTGCAGAGTCGGATGCAGGTAGCAGAGCTTCCAGCGATGGCGTGGCTGACCTCAGGTAAGATGCGTGTGGCAGCTGCAGTGTGGGAAGCGGACAGCGATGCTTCCAGCGATGGTGTGGCTGATTCCTGGTAAGATTCTGGATGGGTTCCTTAGACTGAAGATGCTCCTGCTGAACAGGTAAGGATCTGTAGACGGTGGTAAACGTTACGCTGCACAAGCAGACTAACGCGTAGCGCCAGAAATCGGGTGGGGCTGGCTTATATAGCCTGGACCCAGCCACTCCCTTTAGTCCCCCCCTCGTGGCCCCACCTTGCCACTCCCCCTATCTTCTGCACATACCTTTCATGCATTTGTATGGCCCTGCCCGGCCTAGATGCACGTGTCCTCAGCATACTGTGTGCAGAGCACACTTTGAAATGAGCTTGGTGCCAGAGGCGCCAAGACTGGGTCTATTGGGACCCTGCAGGAGATAAAGTGAATGACCCTCGACCAGTGGCCATGTCAGCACTCCGCCTCAAAGCCGCTCTCATGGTTGTCCTTCCCTCTGGTCCCGGTTTTGTGGGGTTGTCCCAGTGAAATTGTTTGATGAGTCGTGGAGCATGGACAAATTCAGCGGTTCCCAAGTACGATTCTGGGGCCGTAGCCCTCCCAATGGATTAGATAGTAAAGTTTTGAGCGCACTTTCTTGGAGTCCAGGATACTTTTCACCTCATACTCAAGTTCACCTGCGATGATCTCTGGTTCTGGTGGCATTGAAATTCGAGTGTCACGGTTTCACTGGTTTTAGAAGAAAGACGTGAAAAACTGGGTGGATTTGCATGTTGGCTGGTAAATCTAATTTCATGGCCGCAGGGTTTACAATGGCTTTAATTGGATATAGTCCCAAGTATCTTGGCCGGAAGGCACAAAATCCCTTTAATGGAATGTTTTTGGATGCCATCCATACTTTATCCCTGACGTGCTATTGTGGGGCTTCTCTCCTATGTCGGTCTGCAAATTTCTTTTGTTGTTCCTTAGCTCGATTTAAGTTTTCGGTAGAGTCTTTAAGAGACTGAGTAATAATTTTATGCAATGATGTGATCGCTGGCATCTCCAATTCATCAAATGGATCAAAGGTAGATGTTCTTAGCTGCCGACCATTCATTGTGTAAAATGGGGTCTGTCCAGTGCTGGTATGAATAGAGTTGTTGTACGTGAATTCAATTAACCAGAGGATGTTTTTCCAGGACCCTTCTGTTTGTTGCAACATACATCTCAGGTATTGTTCTAGTGTCTGGTTTGTCCTTTTTGTTTGACCATCGGTTTGGGGATAGTGACTCGTGGACAGGCGAAGGTCGATCTGGGTTAGTTTACAACATCTTCTCCAGAAGGCTGAAACGAAATGAGTTCTCCGGTCAGAAACCAATATGGATGGGAAACCGTGCAGCCGGACGATTTGTTCCAAGAATATCATGGCCAGAGTAGCAGCGGTGGGGAGACCCTTCAGTGGAATAAAATGTGCCATTTTGGAGAATAGGTCTACCACGACCAATGTTGTATTAAACCCATCACAGGGTGGCAGATCAGTAATGAAGCCCATAGACAATGTATGCCATGGTGTTGGTGGTACTCCTAATGGTCTCAACAATCCCACAGGGTTTAATTTTTGGGATTTGTTTTGCACGCAGACACTGCAAGTTGTAATGACCTGGGCAACATCTCTTCTCCAAGAGGGCCACCAATAGTTTTTATGGATCTTGGCTCTAGTCTTTGTGATCCCAGGATGTCCTTCCACCAATGACTTGTGATAGTTAGCTATTATCTTGGTTTGCATCTCATTGTCTTGAACATATAGTCTTCCTTGAAAGTCTGGTAGATTATTTTTGATGGAGTACTGGTCCCCCTTACTCAACCATTCCTTTTGGGCTGTTTGGTCCATCTGTACTCAGATATCAGTCTTCAAGTCTTCCCTGCAGGTACTGACAGCAATCTGATGTTGAATCCTGTCTTTGGGAATAATGGCTATCGGTTTGGATGGATTAAAGGCGTCTTTGTCCTCTCCCATACATGATAGGGGGTCTTCCTTTCCGTTACGCACTCCTGGTCGGTAGGTTATTACAAAATCGTACTCGGCAAAGAATAAAGCCCAACGAATTGACGTGAAGATTGAGCCTTAGCTGTTTTTAAATATTGCAGGTTACGGTGATCTGTGATAACAGTGACCGTGTGTCTTGCCCCTAAAAGGTAGTGTCTCCAAGCTTTGAAGGCCCCTTTGATTGCCAGGAGCTCTTTGTCAGTGATTGCGTAATTCTTTTCAGGTGCAGAAAACTTATGGGACCAGAATGCTATGGGATGAAGCTGCCCCATCTCTGGGTCCTTTTGCGATATAGCTCCCATGGCAATACTGGAGGCGACCATTTCAACCATATATGGTAGGTCAAGCCGAGGATGTCGAAGTATAGGTGCTGAGGTGAAGGCTTGTTTTAATTCCTGAAAGACGTTCTCAGCCTCAGCGGAACAAAATAATGTTTTATTCTTTTTTTAGATGAGATGTGATTGGATGGACGATCTGTGAAAATTGTGGGATAAATCATCTGTAAAAATTAGCAAATCCTAGTACACTCTGCACCCCTTTGGTAGATGTCGGGGATGGCCACTGAAGGATAGCCTCAACTTTACGTGTGTCCATATGAACTCCTTGTGGAGTAAGCATGAAGCCCAAACATTCGACCTCTGTGACGTGGAAGGAGCATTTTACTAATTTGGCAAACAGTTGGTGCTGACGAAGCTTTTTGAACACCTCTCGTACATGGCCAACATGATCTTCCTTGGACTGTGAATAGATCAGGATATCATCAATGTAAACGAGGACGCAGACATCCAATAGTTTGTGGAGTACATTGTTCATAAAGAACTGGAATGCCGCTGGTGCATTGCATAAACCAAAGGGCATCACCTGATACTCGAAAAGTCCGTATTTGGTCCGGATTGCTGTTTTCCACTCTTCGCCACTTTTAACACGTACGAGGTGATAGGCCCCCCGGAGGTCTAGTTTCGTGTAGATTCGAGCGCTCTTTACCTGATCGAGTAATTCGGGGATGAGTGGCAGAGGATCCCTGTTCTTAACCGTGATTTGATTAAATGCCCTGTAATTGATGCATGTTCTGAGGTTGCCTTCCTTCTTGGGTACGAAGAAGAGCGCTGAGGAAGCAGAAGACTTAGATGGGCGGATTAATCCGTTAGCTAGGTACTGGTCTAGGTAGGTTCTTAAGTGTTGATTTTCTTGCTCCGTTAAAGCGTATATTCAACTGCACGGGATTTGAGTCCCGGGTATCAGGTCGATCTGGCAGTCATAAGGTCTATGTGGAGGCAGGGTGTTTGCTTGTTCTTTTTGGAATAAGTCTTGATAGTCCAAATACTCTGGGGGTAAGGTACCAGCAAGACCCAGAAGCGCTTTTGCCTTGATTTTGTGGTTCTGCAGGTCCTTATGGTAACAAGTTTTCGGAAAGGTCAGCACTCGTGTTTTCCAATCTATTCTGGGATTATGGGTTTCTAGCCACAACATTCCTAGGATCATCTGGAACTGTGGTGCCCCAATAAAATCAAAGGAGATGTCTTCCCGATGACCGTCCTGACACATCAGCATAGCTTTATTGTTGTGTTGCGTTACTGAGCCAGATGACAATTGAGAGCCATCCACTGCCGTTACGTTTTCTGTTTGTAGTTTCTGCCGAAGAGGGAGGCCTATTCGTTCGGCTAGATCCTGATCAATATAGATACCCACAGCTTCACTGTCAATATACGCCTCCAAAGCGTGCACACTTGATGGTTGCTGGTGGTGGACTATGAGTACCGGAATGACTAGATGTGAGGTCTGAACTACTTTTTTCATTTCGCTCGACAAGTGGACCCCTACACTTGTCAGGCACTGTAGTTTTCCGAGGTTTGGTCTTGTTCGTCACTGCTGTTATCCGTTGCACCTACAGTTTTCTTGGGAGGTTTTATTGGGCAATCCCGAAGAAAATGTCCTGCTTTGCCACAATATAGACAAAGTTGTTATTGTCTCCTTTTTTCTCTTTATGCCTTGGATATAGGGGCCCGTAACCCCCCGATCTGCATGGGTTCGGTTGTTTCATGAGCTTTGACTTGATTGACCCTGGGTCGCATATAAACCTACCTCCCTTCAGTTCTTGTGCAATCCATTTATCAGTCTTGTAACCTATGATCCAGTTGCAGCGTCAGATTAATGTATTCTGCACAGCATTCAGGAGGGTTGACCACTTGGGCTAGTACGTCCTTTCATTCCCCACGTAGTCCTCGGTAGAATAATGTGGTTCTCTTTTGTTCAGGCCAGTTGGTTTGTGCAATGAGGCGATTAAAGGTGGCTATGTACGTTACCAGATCATGATTTCCCTGTCTAAGGGGCAACAGTTTGTTATCCAGGGCCTGTCCTTGGGTTTGTCTTGCAAATAACTTTTCCAATTCCCGTTGAAATTCCCCAAAACTGTGGAGTACTGGGTCATCCTGGTTAACTAATGGTATGGACCAGTCTGCTGCGCTGCCTCCTAAATATGAAAGTACGAAAGCAACTCTGGCACTATCGTTAGGGAAAGCTCCAGGACGGCACAAAAAGTGAAGGTGACACTGATCCATAAATATTTGTTGGGGTCACTGGTAAACCGTTCGGGTGGGGCTAACGGTACAGCCCCCGTGAGTACCACTTGAAATGGTGGTGATGGTGGCAAAGGGGTTGGTGCGATTCCAGGTAAAGGGAATTTCCCTGCATGAGTTTGAAGCACCTGTCTTGCCAGTTCATCAGTTTGTTCACGAGCAACAATTAGATCCCTCCTTAAAGCATTTGTCTCTTGTCTGGAGGCATGCACTTCAGCCCGTAATTCCCCCAGAAATTGGGCCAACTGGTCAGTCTCTGAGGTATTCATAACGCCCAGGCAGAGATTTGGATAGGCTTCACGTTCTGTTACGCTCACCTGGTCTCTGCGGGGATATTGGGTCACAGTTGGAGCCCTCCCAGGACTTGGCTCCCTAGGATCGACTCTCTCCCCCAGCTGCTGTGAAATCGAAGACTCAGGATGCTGGTACTGTCCCTGAGAGAAGAGGAGAGGCAGCGAGAGTGGCGTGGTGGTGTCGTGATCCCCCTCAACCGTTTCGTGCCAGAATGAAGTGAGCAAGAGTTTGCCCATGCAAGCTCACCTGTTTTAATGTAAGGATGAGTTCTCCGTCCTGCTTTCTCTCAGCAGGGGTGCCGTGGATGGACCTAGTTGCGTCACTGGTCCTTAGCGTGGAGGTCCAGACCGGCTGCGACCTATTCCGCCTTGAAGGTAGGTATTTATAACAATGATTATTGTCCATATCCTTTGTGGTGATTTTCCCCAATGATTACTGTCCTTAAGGTTATATTGTCCTTTCCTCTCTCTCTAGGTATGAAGATGGCCCACGAGTGTGTGTTGATGAAAGAGAGTTCAATCCGGAAAACCTACAAGTGGTAAGTTGACTTTCCGGATGATGGGCCAAGTTTGCGAGTTGCGCTGCCCAGCGTTTAAAGTTTATGAAATTGCTAACCTTGTGCTCTCTGTCTCCTTTGCAGGTGATGGCAAGTGGTTCTCCTTACTCCTGCCGGCTACCAGATGAGAAGATCCGCAAGGATGCTGTGCCGGAAGATGACCCTGTGTTGATTGGGAGTTCGGGACAGGTAAGTGCAAGGCGCCCCCTGAAGTGGATTAGAGGAGACAGGTAAGAGGCATGCGGCTGCTGCTCGGTTGGAAGCCAGTAGAAGTGCTCCAAGCGATAGCGTGGCTGACCTCCGGTAAGATGCGTGCGGCAGCTGCAGAGTGGGAAGCAGACAGCGGTGTTTCCAGTGATGGTGTGGCTGATTCCTGGTAAGATGCTGGATGGGTTCCGTAGACTGAAGATGCTCATGCTGAACAGGTAAGGATCTGTAGACGGCGGTAAGCGTTATGCTACACAAGCAGACTAACGCGAAGCGCCAGCATGCGGGTAGGGCTGGCTTATATAGCCTGGCCCCAGCCACTCCCTTTAGGCCCTGCCTTGTGGCCCCACCTTGCCACTCCCCTGTCTTCTGCCCTGAGCATACTGTGTACAAAGCCAGAGGCGCCAAAACTGAGTCCATTGGGACCCTGCAGGAGATAAAGTGAATGGCCCTAGACCAGTGGCCATAACACTACCATCTGTTCTAACTTGCAATGTTATGCGGATGACACTCAGCTCTCCTTAAGCCTTCCCTCAGCCTTCTCTGCTCTCTCGTTCATACTTGATCTGTCTATCCGCGATTCAGGAATGGTGTTCCTCCAATGATCTCAGCCTTAATACCAGTAAGACTGAGATCCTTCCCATTGGGACCCCTGCTCCTGCTCTCCCTCTTTCACTCTGACTGCCCACCCTGGGCACTCTACCCACACCTTCCTGTGAGGCAAAGAACCTTGGTGTCCTCTTCAAGACAACCCTCGCCATCTCTCCTCACATCTCTGACATCTCTGAGTAGTCACACTACCAGCTGCACCTCCTCAGAGGTATTCTTCCTTTTATCACTTTCCCCCAGAAGATCACTGTCTCCAGAGCCCTGGTTCTCTCTAGGCTGGACTACTGCAACAGCCGCTTTCAAAATCTGCCTGCCTCTACTCATTGCCCTTTGCAACTAATCCAGAACAGGACTTTGAGACTTGTCCTTGGCCTCAAGCCCAGGGATCGTATCTCTTCAGACCTAAAATCTCTCCACTCGCTCCTGGTGGCTGCAAGGATCAAGTTCAAGACCCTCTGCATCGTCCACTAGACCTTCTGGGACCAGGGACCACACTATATCCAACTCTCTCTTCCTAAGCACCTTTCTTCTTGAGCCTTCCGCTCATCCACCTCCAACTGTCTGAGGGTCAGACACTTTTGCAGGCAGAGAATGGGGGTAGATCTTTGTCCTCAGCTGGGGCCTCCCTCAAGAACAGTTTCCCTGCCTCTCTCAAACTTGAGCAGGACCACCTAATTTTCTGAAAGCAACTCAAGATCTTCCTTTTTGCTTCCACTTTCTCTCTCTCTCCCCTGGTAATGCTCCTGTCTGCCGCGCTAACTGGTTACCTGGCCACTCACTGAACCTCTCTGGTACCAGGCTCCTGCACAACCAGTAGCCCCTTGCAATGCCTTTGGGCCCCCACCCACTTAAGGGCTGTATCTGCAACCCTACAGTCCCCTGCCTCCCTTCACTTACTTGAGCCAGCACCCTGGCAGCACTTACTGCACTTTTGCCACTGAACTCTCCCCTCCACCTTTACCCCTGGCACTTCTATTCCCTCCCCCTCACAGTTGCATGATCTGAATGACACAGGGCCTATTAAAATTATTTGTTTTATTATTTGTTTTGTCCTCCCTCTGTCTACCCTTCCTTGTCTTGTCACACCTAGAAACACTTGTGTAGAGGTGCGTTATAAATGACTTTTATCATATCATGCAAAAAGAGTACAGAAACTGTGAGACACTTGCAATGCAAATTGAATGGCAAACTGGTCACAATAGGGGGCTGTTGGATGACATAATGGCCCTCAAGCAACAAATTAGGTCATTAGAAAGGGAAAATAGTCAGTTCATCATTAAACAGATGGACTCAATACAGGAGTTTGAGAAATTGCTTCAGGATTTAAATATTCTGAAGCAACAGAATTTACAAATGAGTAAAAACCAAGAGGCATTTAAAGTGAAAATGAATGCAGAAAAGGGTCAGTCTGATTCTCAGTAAATGAAGAGAACGAGGAAAGAGAATTTGGAGCTTGTGGAGTGTGTGAAGCAAGCAGAAGCTGACTTATCACAGGCAGTGAATTGTAGGGACGCTTTAGAGAAAGAGATTTGTTTCTTGAAAGACAGGTACCTAGAATATGCATACATAATACAGGATTCCCAGAAAGAAAATGAAGCCTTTCAGGAGGAATTACAGCAAATGAAGGGTTGATTAGGGGCTCAGAGCAGGGTACTTGATACTAGTCAGGCCTTGGAGTCATAATTAAAAAGCCAGCTCTTTGAATACCAACAGGAAATAAGGACAGAGAGAAGTAGGTGTGAGAGTTTTATAAATGAAATAGAAAAATATAAACAGGCCTTGAGGTATCCTTACCAATCAGGGCATGGGGTAGGGCCTTCTGATCAAGGAGAGACTCCCCTCACATTAGGGACCTAAGGCCAGATATTCACCATTTCCCAAGCACAAATGGGAACTGACCTCATGTATGCCACCGATAAAGAAAAGTGAAACGTGAGGCAGCTGGACTTACCCAGGGTTAGGCAAACTGATCCAGAAGGCCAGTCTATATCTGATATGGATGAGTATTCATCTCTACCCCATAGAAGTGAAGGGGGCCAGACCAGCGTGTCCTGGAATACTATAAAGAATATTGTGAGTGCTTCAGACCATAAAAAATCCTATGATGGGAAAATCAGAGAGTTAGATTGGCTGAAGATGAGACTACAAAGAGACCACCTCACCTGCTTCGCTGGAGGAGAAAAGCCAGAGCTTGAGCCTAGGAAGGGCATACTAAAAACCTTCATACATTCAGGGGAAGGGGGAATTACCCCAGACTCCTTGGAAGGAGGGATGAAGAAACTATGTTTGATCCTGGGCCTAAAAGTGGCCACAGGGAAAATGAACCCAAGAGTTCACTGCGGTCCAGGTGAGAGGAGTCCAGATCCTATGAGTCTGGGAGATATTCCCAATATTACGGAAATAGGGGGCGGCTAGAGGACATCGAATGGAGTCCAAATAACAGCTCTTAGTCAGAAAATGAATGGGCTCAGGGGCTTACGAAGAAAAAGACAGCAAAACAGAGAAAGGGCTTTGTTAAAGACCCAATCAGACAGATCAAGGCCATAAAGAGCTTCCGGATCCCATACCATAAGAATGCCAAGTATTCGGTATGGGAGCATTTGGAACTTTATGAGCAGATGATGGCATCATTCCTGATCAGAAATTATGTAAATTGCATCGCATTTGCAAAATGCATATCCTTACCCAAGTACTCCAGTTTCTTGGCGGACTGGTGGACCATGATCATTATAAATAGTCCACCTTTAAGGGGGCCATTTTAAAGCATTTCTACACACACAGAAACCCATAAGAGGTCCGTAAGGCTGCATATAATTTGCAACGTGGGCAGGATCAAGCGCCTAGTTGGTTTGTCCAGGAGCTAAAGCATGCATTTGCTAAGACTTCCCAATGGATGAACACCAATAGTAGGGAGTTCAGGACCAACTATTTCCATTCTCTCCCCAAATACATTATGACTCTGTTGGTGCCTGATTTTCATGAGCACAGGACCGTGGATTGAGTAATTGAACAGGCCACCAGGATCTATGAGGTCCAGAAGCCAACTGAGAGTAAAAACACCCTGAAAACCACCAAACCATCTAACACACCTGCTGCTGCGATGGTAGCGGAGGTGGGAGCTGCCCTTCCTTTG
This sequence comes from Ambystoma mexicanum, assembly GCF_040938575.1. Taxonomy (NCBI): domain Eukaryota; kingdom Metazoa; phylum Chordata; class Amphibia; order Caudata; family Ambystomatidae; genus Ambystoma; species Ambystoma mexicanum. The sequence goes on from NC_090936.1 coordinate 600,307,664, forward strand.
GACCTGGAGACAGAGGTGGATGGAAATACTCCTCCAGCCATCAAGAAAAATGTGAGGCAGAAGGGACACCCTGGCCCAATCAAATGGTAGTCAGGCAGGGATTATGAACAATGATCCCTCTGACCTTGCCACCTATGTAATCCCTAGGTACAAGGGTACCAAACCAATCCTGGGATATGTATACACTCCCCCAGCCCAGGTGGGACCCAAACAGGTAAGTACTACCCTGGGAAACCTCCCTCCAAACTTCCCTCAGCAGAGCAGTATCACTCCACCTCCCAACCTGAACTTTTTCCCCATATACCCCCAGAACCAGTACTTCCAAAATAATCCTCCTCCCTCCCCAATTCCAGGACAATAGATCCCCGAACCCGGGAGAAGGGAGACTCAGGATGGAAAATCATGGGGGAAATGTCCAGTACCCAATCTACCCAGGGAGAAGGGACAGTTACCCTTTTTGGGAGCAGCAGAGGTTTGACTCGAGACCTCCCTACACCCCAGAAAAAGTCTTGCAGCTGGAGTGACAGGTCCAGCAACTGATGATCTGGGGCACATGCTGAGGGCTCAGTCAAACCCTCAACCTAAACCTGCTTCCCAGAATTCCCCAATACCCATGTCTGATGCTCCAGGGGGTAAATGGCAGGATGAAAAGTCCAACAAGCCACAGGTTCCTGAGGAAGGGGCCCAGGTGGAGGGGAGATGCCAAGCCCTAGAGTAAGTTTGCTTTCTCACTCAGACAGAACCCCTAGAAATCTCTCAGCCTGAAAGTGACTCTTCTACCCCCAGGAATCTAGAACCCAAAGAGCAAAGGGTAAGTATGAGAGGCCAAAGAAGAAATTGCTTTGTGGAGGAGTTAAAGATCATCCCGTTTGAAAGAGAAGAGTTCCTGGAGGATTCACATAAGAAAACCTTCTCTTTCAGGAATGGGGGAACCCTCCCGAAGTAAAATGAGTCCCAAAAGACCCTGAGTTGGGCTGGGTAAGTATGGAAACCGACTCAGATCAAGAAACTTTTCAATCCCAAAAATGCGAGCCAGATCGAATTGAGGACGAGGTGTCCTTCCCCCAAATAGGTTCTGAGAATTGTCTCCAGGTAAAAGTGAACAGCAAAGAATCAGGGGAGAAAGAGGATCCCCAAATCCGCCACTTATTAGTTGTAAACCTTTCCTTACAGATTACCGATCTCTGGCACAGAAAAAGTTCAATATCAAGAAAATGACTTCCAGGCTGGCAAATGACTCACACTTTCTTTGGACCCTTGAGGAGAAAGAAGGCAGATGTTATGCCCCGGTCAAGGAACAGGGTGAGTGTGAATTATCAGCTCTGGTGGACACCGGATCCCAAGCCACACTCCTGTCTAAAAGGACCTTAGACCAACTTAACTCAAAAAAGAGGGTGAGTCACTGAATTCCCCTCAGACTTCTTCCTGGACAACTCCAAAATTTCAATGGGAATGACATTTCCGTCAAAGGGACTGCATATCTGGAAAAACATTAGGCAACATCAGTTGAAATGCCCAGTGATAGTGGTGAATCCAGAGGGCACACCTTGTTTACTGGGGAAAGATCTCCTGAGGAGGTTATCACCTCTGATCAACTGTGTAAACAAGGTCCTCTAGGCCACCACTAACCGACCTATCAAACTAAAAATTAGTACAAATTATGTCAGCATGACCAGTACCTGATATTCAATTCACTAGTGCTCTGAGGAAAGTAGAATTCCAGTTCAATAATAACCATGTCCCATAAATCACTGTCATCTCTGTAAGAGAACAAACTGGTGATGTGAACCCTTCACCATTCTTGAACATCAACCTTCCTCACAGTTTTAAGTGGCATTCTGGAAGGGAACACTCTGAAATTGTACACCAGTCCAAAATCAGAAGAAACATTGAGTCCCGTGAAACACACCAATGAGGAAGCAGCTCAAAGTCTGGCAGACATTCAGAAAAAGGGTGAACAGTTGTTTTTACCCCATTCAGATAAATTAGGGGGAGGAGCCTGAGCTTGCCAGAGTATGCCCGAATAATGGAAGCATCTTTATCATTGAAGGATTATTCAGGAAACTCGCAAAAGATCAGGCCAATCACACATTTCAATTGATTGACAATGGGAAGCGGCCCTGGAAACCCCAAATTACAAAAATGTCCTGTCTAGCAGGTGGATGCTAAAAAGGTCCATTGGCAACAAAAGCATAGGACATAATTTTGCAGTCATGAGAAATGTCCTTTCTGTCTTTTATTTAGGCAGATACATTCTCAACCGATTTGCAATCAATTTGCATTTAATTAATGACAACGCCTGGCCACTCCTGTGGGGTAACACCATGGGCTTTAACGAGACCGAAAAAGCATTCTAGTCAGCCCAGTTGCTGCCTTGTGCGGTTGAAGTTGAAGTGCGAGAAGAGGTTACCTTCCCAGGACAGGTGCAACAATTCAGCATTCCCCTAAAAATTAAGCGAGAACAGAACCTCAAATGTCAGGGTGCCTTTATCAATTTGATTTCTCATCTCCAATCTTGCGTGAGGTGCCTTACTGGCCACACATGGGCAAGGAAAACAACATTTATCTAAAGGGGTGTCTTGTGTGTGGTCAATTCCAACCCAGTTCACTCACACACAGAGCTCTCCCACAAAAAAGCAGAATGACACTGCCTGCCTTGGTCGGATATTCAAGTCGATTCCATCGGGCCAGAGATTCGCTCCTCTAGGAAACAAGTACATGTTGACTCTAACATGTTTGTTCACAAAGTGAGCAGAATGTCTTCCTGCCCCGAATTCTAAGGGGGAGTTAGCTGCCACACTAATGATCAATCACATCTTCCCTCATTTCAGCCTTCCACAAAGGATTGAGTCAGACCATGGAAGTCATTTTACCAGTGAGGTGATGGCAAAGATGTGGAAGATTCTAGGGGTAAAAAGAAAACTCCACATTGCCTAGCTCCCAGCCTTGAGCAAGGGGTTAGAGAGATGCAACAATACAATTGTGGTCATTTTATAGAGGTTTGTGGCAGACTTTGTATCCAGTTGTGACATGATATGATATGATATTTATAGCGCGCCTATACACAAGTGTTTTTAAGGCGTGAAACAAATGTTTTCGATTACTGATGGTCCTGATGGCTATTAGGTCTACAACATCTTCTGCAACAAAAATGTCTCCATTTGACCTTATGATGAGATGAAAAATGGTGTTACCTCAACATCTGCTCTCTAGAACCCAGAGGCAGACACTGATAAATGCGTCCACCACTCATGAGTACATTGACTATTTATGGAAGCACCTATAGCACGCGTTTGCTTATGCTCAGCCCAATTTAGAAAAGTCGGCTAAAGGAATGAAAACATATTATGATCTAAAGACCACAAAGAAGGAGTTTGAGGTAGGAGATAAGGTTTACTTGTACAATTTCTAGAGGAACAAGACCAAGAAACGGAAATTGTTGCGTACAACATCTGCATCCCAAAAGGATAACAGATGGAAGAGAAATGGGTCCACAACAATCAGTTGAAAAGCTGTCACCCCAGACAAGATTTATGACTGATTGAGCCCAACGAAGGTCGAGCTGCGGAACCATCAGAGGAACGAGGGGTGAGGAGGAGAACCCCGGATGGAGACCAAAATATGTATAACAAGGAGTAATTTAATTAATACCCATGAAAACTGGAAAAAAAAGGGAAAAGTATTGTTTAAAACTGTAATTGAAACTGCTGTCCATATAGTATTTTTTCAATGCAATGTTGTTCTATGTGTTTTTCAAATATTGTGTCTTTAATTCTCTGTAACGTTTCCGGGGGTATACTTTTTGTACCAAATAATCTCTTTTCTTTTTCTTCCTATCTTCAGAGCCACAAACTTCCTTCACTTCCAGCCTGGGGGCAGGAGAGGAATCCAGGGAGGACCCCAGGGACCCAGGGAAGGAAAAGGAGGGGGGGTTCCAATCCACACCCCACAACCAAAAATACGGAATTGGAGTCCGGATCACCCACTCCCAAAGGAAGAAAATGAAAACGGACTTCCGAGGAAAACTCCACTCTCCCCTACTCTTACTCACGAATGATCAGTATCAAAGAGGATGTGTGGGGATTAATGATAGCCCCAGCACATGAAAGGAATGGCCAGGTTAGGCCTTACTGTGAAATACCTTGGTCTAATGGTCAGGCACACAAAAAAAATGACGGGGCTAAAACCTTATTCACACATTATAGGACTCAGGTGAATCAATTATGTTTGGGGTTATTTTTGAGATTTTTTCTTTATATTTTCGGTTTGCCCTCCTCTCGGGGTTTCTGCAGTTCAATCTTTAAAACTGCTTCGCAGATAAAAACTTTTCAAAATCTTTATTCCGTTTCTCTGTCCACAGGATTTAAAATCTCTGGGCAAAAGCCAATTCGAAATTGCCAGGGTGAGACTGTGTTCTATTTATAATTTTTTGGAGACACAGTGAAAACGTGCCGCAGTGATTTGTTCGGTTCTCCTGAACACTGTGAACTGGTCTTCCAGATTTCTTAGGGGACTCAGTTCAGATTGTGGAGTTGTCCTCATAATATCTTCTTTAGGAGGATCATTATCCAAACTTCCATCGAGTTTCAAGTTTAATCACTCATCTGGTCAGTTGGAAAGGAAAAGCCTACCGGTTTCAGTGGTATAAACGATTTTTTAACCACTTTAATCAGGGCTATGGAGTCAGACACTGAGTGGTGTGCCTTCTTCGAAGTTACTTATTTAAATGGAATTGAGACAGGAGATCCCACCTGTAGTTGGAAGAGAAGTGGGGTAAGGGGCAAAACAGAGGAAGACACATGTGATGTTGCAAAGAGTACAATAGATGTAAAAATATTGTCTAAACCAAGAGGACAGTACCCCATCAGTATTTTCAAGTGTGCGTCTTACCCACAAGTTGGAGTCCCCCTAGATTTCAATCCATATAGTCAGGGAGCGTGCATGAGTTGCTTCCTGATTGGCATTCTGCTGCTTCTATGCCCGGGAGCTTAAAAGTGAGAGATATAGTATTATGATCGCGCACCTAGAGGGCCTTACGTATGTAAATATCTTGGTCCTGTAGGTTAGTGCTTACGTTGGCGGCTCAATTCAAATAAGGAGTTGGCCTGCGGCATATTAACAAGGGGAAAATCTGACTGTCAAGAGAGGAAGTAGCTCTGCTGCATGGAGGCAGAGGCTGGGTGCGATAAACGAGTGATACCGCACTACAATCAACATCTTTTTACTAAATTTACAAAATTGTGGAAAGGAATGCCGCTCGTTGTGTTGTGCTGCATACGGCAGCAATTCTGGATACGGCGCAACTCATGCACGCTCCCTGACTAAATGGATTGAAATCTAGGGGGACTCCAACTTGTGGGTAAGACACACACTCACGAATACCAATGGGGTACTTTCCCCCTGGTTTAGACAATATTTTTACATCTATTGTACTCTTTGCAACATCACATGTGTCTTCCTCTGTTTTGCCCCTTATCCCATTTCTCTTCCAACTACAGGTGAGATCTCCTGTCTCAATTCCATTTAAATAAGTAACCTCGAAGAAGGCACATCACTCAGTGTCTGACTCCATAGCCCTGATAAAAGTGGTTAAAAAATAATTTATACCACTGAAACTGGTAGGCTTTTCCTTTCCAACCGACCAGATGAGTGATTAAACTTGAAACTCGATGGAAGTTTGGATAATGATCCTCCTAAAGAAGATATTATGAGGACAACTCCACACTCTGAACTGAGTCCCCTAAGAAATCTGCAAGACCAGTTCACAGTGTTCAGGAGAACCGAACAAATCACTGCGGCACGTTTTCACTGTGTGTGCAAAAAATAATAAATAGAACACAGTCTCACCCTAGCAATTTAGAATTGGCTTTTGGCCAGAGATTGTAAATCCTGTGGACAGAGAAACGGAATAAAGATTTTGAAATTTTCATCTGAGAAGCAGTTTTAAAGATTGAACTTCAGAAACCCAGAGTGGAGGGCAAACCGAAAATATAATGAAAAAATCCCCAAAATAACCCCAAACACAATTGATTTACCTGAGTCCTATAATGTGTGAATACAATAAATAAGGTTACACTCAGGTCTAAGACCCCTTTTAGGTCCTACTAGTGTAAGACAGTGAAAAGACCTGGTGAGTGAAAATATTTGTCTTGCTCAAATTACACAATGAACAGTGTATCATAGAACATATGTGCCTTGCGGAAAATGACACAAGGAATAGTGTATTAAGGAAAGTGTGTATCTTTCTGCAGATGAAACATGGAGTATGCTAAGAAGTTAAATCAGATTGCAAATTGAAAAGGCACATTGCTGGCTGAGAGATAAACACAGTTTTTTCATTGAAACTGCCACACATCAAAATGTTGTGCACTGTGAGGAAATAAATAGGTGGGCCCGCTTGCAAAATTCAAAACTATGTTACAATCTTTCATTTCAGGTGACTAAGGCACACTTTTCAGCACAAAAACAGCCATCATATAAAATAAAAATGCATTTTTGAGTGACCAAATTGAATTGCAGCCCTTCAATTTCAAATTTCTGCATTGGTAAAGATTCAACAGGAAAGAAGAAATTAACATATTAGTAAAAACGTCATTGAGAAATGACAGAAAGACACAAATTGCTTAAATTAAAAATACTGCACTGTTTCAGGTGCAACATGTGAATCTCCTCTGAGCACAAGCAAAACATACATTTATTTCGGGTTGCTAAGCAGATTTATGAAGTGACTGCCCCATTGAAGGCCTGCCTGGCTCCTTATCTGGAAGGGAGATCTCTGTGAAGCTGATACACACCAAGTATTTATGACAGACCAGATCAACACTGTCCCCACCCGGGCTGAGTGAAAATGCTTGAAAATCAAAAATATTAGATTGTAACTGTGGTCAACTTTAGATTACAGGGACAGAATGGGAGCTGCTAGCATGACCTCCTGATATCAGAGACCATCTACTGACAGAGATAGAATCTCTTCAGCCCATCAACACTCAAAGAACAAGGCTAATGGCTTTTACCCCAGCCTTGAACTTTTGGGGTAAAAAGCTAAGAGTTAAAAGAAATGGGTAAATGAAAAAGGGCTCTACCTCTCCACTTCACTTCAATCAGGGTACTCCAAGGGCCTATCAGGGCAGAGAGGGGTTGGCTCTGAGGAGGAGGAATAGAGGATAATCCTCTAATTAAAAGTTAGCACCAATAAACTGGCACCTATGAATTGTAATCATTGGAGGTGTGGTTTGTACATTAAAAAGCACTTGCCCAATGCAGAAAAAAAGATAAAACGATCAGACAGGGAGAAACGCTGCCTAAAAACCATCTTTGATGTAGAGCTGCCAAACACCTACCAGGACTAGCCCGCAATCCAAATGGGGGTATCCTGAGACAGCTGCCTGACATCTTTGGTGGAGAGTACTTAACATTGAAAGGCCTTAAACTTTGCGGGGAGAGAGAAACTGGGGGAAGCCTACAGCTGACTAGGCCTTGATCCTTAAGGAGAGCCAGATGAAGGATGAAACCTGGTGACGATCTCTGACTGAAGTGACCAGCCCCAGTACTGTCCAAGAGGAGCCTGCCTACCTTCCCTGAGCACCCCAAAACAAAGGTCCCAAGTAGAACTGATCCATTTGAAACCAAGTGTGTGAAGGTTCTGCCTGCCTTAATATATTCCCTTCATAGTGGGTGGGGGGCACATTGTGTAGACCCTTAGCATATTTAACTGTATATTAATTAAATTAATTCCCAAATAGATTTACACAGGGCAGACCTTGGAAGAGTTTGAAACTTCCACCCACTCTCCTCGAAGGGATGATCTTATAGTCACATAAAGTATTTGGGGTGTCCTGGCCACAAAAAAGACATTTGTAATTTTCACCATTCCTAAAACCTTGCCTTTAAAAGAAAAAGCTGTGTGTACCATTCCCAAAACTTACCTTTAAAATGAAAAGGTCCTTGTCCCTAAAAACGAAATTCCTCACTGATCTTGCTTTTTAAACAAAAGCTAAACTTATCCCAAAACGAAAATCCCAATTGTCACCACTCCTTAAACATTGTATTTAAACAAAGGGGTGCCCTCGGCTGCAAATGAAATTTATAAACTGTCCCCATTCCCTGCACCTGGCTTTTAAACAGAGGGGTGCTGCATATCACTGATACCTGGATCTTTGGTGCTGAGGGGAGAAGTGCTTTGCAAAGAGAAATGAGTTTAATTTTGATTGAACAATATACACTCTCTCCTGCGAGTAAGTGACACTGATAGTAGAATGATTTTTGCACTGCATTTAGGTGAAAAGCAAACAGGGTGCTATTTGTCACATGCATATTTACAAATCTGTGTTTTCAAAACTGCAAGCTTTTAGCAAGTGTGCAGAGGAACCCCATGTATCAAGCATTGTACATGTAGTGTGTGACCTGTTTTAAAAAACGGAACAGTTCTTTTTTGTTAATCGAAATTGTATCAAGTACTATTTACCTGTTTGCTGTTGAAGTTTTGTTTGGTGCCACAGAGAAGGTGGTGTGTGTAACCAGTCAAGGAAATTATTAATTGAACATATACTTTAAATAAATATATATTCTCTTTATACTCTGGCCTGGTACTCGCTGTATTGAGCGGGGTCTTTCAATATAGTGTTACAGTCCCTAACCTGTTAGATGATTAATTCCTTTTACAGGTTCAATAACTGGTTGTTCTCACAATGGATGTCCATTTGTAACAACTCCCTTTCAGTGGCTCTTGCATGCTGGCCTGCGGCACGTAGTGCACCTTTTTCCTGGTGTTGTGTGGTTACTCTTGCTGGAAGTCAGCTGGTGTTGTGGTACTTGGGTGTTCTCGGGATCATTGGGATTTACTTCTTGCACCCGAGCACATGTACATTTCATTTACTGTTAATGTTTGTCCTTGTATATTGAGTGGGTGTATAATATGTATACTGTGTGGGTTGATGATGATTTTAATGTTATGTGTATGTTTTAGGATAATTGTGTTTCCCTGTTGAAGACGTGATAAAAATTGTTTCTAATACGTCTTAACCAGTCAGTTCTGTCCAACTGCCTGGAAATGGGATTATGAAAATTAATTTGTTTCCATTTCAGGATATATGTGTCACTAAATTTGTCATTTGTGTTCTGGTTTTTATATGTATTTTTTGTTTGAAATAAAATGTTAGAGTTATGAATGTGTATGATTGTGTATGGCGGATGTAGACATGGGTATGGTTGACGGTATTGAAGGATATTGTTCATTATGGTCGTAAGACACAACATTGTTTTTTTCATTTTCTTGCAATAATTTACTTGTTTTGGATTTATTCTTGATTCAAAATATATATTGTATTCATTAATAAATGTTTTTGATACTTTTGTAAATTAATTCCACTGGATTTCGTTTTTCTGCTGTTCAATTCTGTGTTCCTCACATTCTGACAGTGGGGGGATACCTGATTTCCAGTTATTCAGCAGCAGAATGACTGTCACTTTTTCCCCACACCACCAACCTTGTAAAGAGGCCCAAATTCATGAACTACCATTGCAAAGCAGTGACACTGAGGACTAACTTCCTGAATTTGAACCCATTTGTATGGATGAAGTGTTCAGTTGGTGCCAGTGTCAGCAGTCTGAACAGATGCTCGCATTACCCGGAAACACCTATTGCTAGGAGAATTCCACTTGTAGGGCTTACCTACCCATAGAAGGTCCTCACAGCAGTGCACTACTTTGCAGAATGAATTTCCAGAAGCATGTCTTACCCATTGTGATTTTTAAATGCTAACAACAACCCCACTAAAGAGTGAATATAGCATCAGATTAATACAACTATTTCACAAACATTACTATACTTTCACGAGCATGACTGGCTTTTTCCCTTGCCATGGGACTATGTTTTATATTAATAGCCTATAGCCTCGAACACTGATTTTTTCCTCCCCACACCCCCTCCAGCACTATCTGAAATGTCATCAGGCCTAGTATGATAGTCGCTTGTTTTGTTCCTCCCCTCCCTTTCTACACCCCTCTCCCTCACCCCTTGTTTTTCTCCGGCTCTAGCAGAAATGTCGTCCGGCCTAGTATTGTAGTCGCCTGTCTGTTTTCATTTCCTTCCTACTCTCCGCCTCCCTTCCTTATCTATGTCTTAGCTCTTGCACTATCTGAAATGTTGTCAGGCCGAGTACAATAGTTAATTTCACATCCTTACTGTTCATGGCCTGTAAGAATGTCATTGTATTTTCCCTTGTTTCCTCCCTTGCCTTGAAGCGCCTTGAAACACATTGTGAATGGGCGCTTTATAAATAAACTATCATATCATATCATGTGTGGCACGTGGCATTGTTCCATCTATCCATCCTCACCTTTATTATATATATGTCAGACTTTAGTAGGCCTGCTTGTGAATGTCTGTTTCTAACATGTTTCTGGTTGTCCTTGAGGCTTTGGCTGTGAGATTCAAATCTGGTAAGTACACAATGAAATAGTGGCACATACTTGCAACTGTCAAATCATTCCTTTTAAAAGAAACTGTTTCATTATTGCTGAATGTGGATTTATACTGTTATTTGTTCATGTTAAAGGGTCATTTGCTGCGGCTGCACCGTGAAGTACCTGATATTGTTTCCCCTGATGCCTCTCCCAGCCTGATGGTTTCACCTTGTGGTTTGTAGTCAGGCTACATGGGGGTACTGAGAAGGGATGTCTGGCATATATAATAAAAATGCCTCATAGATAATATTTTATTTTTAAATCCCTAAAAGCTTTATCCATTGTATACCTCTTTAATCAAATGAGCATCGTATATATCATCTCAACAGCTAGTACTGTCTTGTGGCATGCAGAACACATACTTGATGGATTCAGGGCAGACTTGGAACCAAAGTGTGTTAAGTGATCCCTGCATGAGTCGTATATTGCATCCAATAATCATTGCCAAATTCTGCTGGATATGATGTAGGATTGCAAAGTATAGAAGATATTGAAAGATGATGGACAGCCTGACAATATTTTTCCAAACCATATAAATTATACAATATATACTTTCAAAATAAAATAATTGAATGAGAAAGTGACAATTATCATCATTGGAAAAATGGCTGCGAAAGATTTAAAATATATTCCTTTAGTGTCTTGTTATTCATCAACTCTTCTCTACTATTTTAATGCTGCACTTAAAGATAAGACACATACCAAAATGTGCAGCAAATCTGGAGTCATATACATACATGTGATTTGCCATGACTCATAATTGGTAACTGCCAGCTCCAGAGAGCTGAGACATTGAACATTGTCCTCCAACATCCCCAAAAGGTTTTCATACTCTCTAGCAAGATGTTGTGCCACTCTGTGCACTGCTCTACCATCATATTGGCCGGTTAAAACCAATATGCATGTGTGATTATAAGGTTGCTGTTTCGATTGGTTTATAGTGACTTTTTCGAATGGCATATTTTCTAATGCCTTCTCGAAAACATTTTGCCGATTTTTTTTTTAGAATGTTTATTTATTTATTTGAAATGGGGGGTTCCCCCAAACCCTGTTTTTTTAACACTTTTTTTAACTTACGAAACCAAAAAAAAAACATATAAACTAAAAAAAAATAATACAGTCGAAAAAAACATTCGGCAAAATGTTTTCGACAAAATGCTGTTTCGAAAATACGTTTTCGAAAAAATGCCCAGATACCATTTTGATTGGCGGCAATTATGACTCAGCCATTCATCCTCTCAAGGTTGAACAATTTCTATCATGAACTGGCCCATTTCGCAAGCTGCATTTCCACTATACAGCTGTTCATCACCCAACAATACCTTCCAATGCATTTTCCCAAGTTCTGGGAGTGCTCGCAGATCATGTCTGTACACAGCGGTGCATCTGAGCTGTTCTTGAAAACAGGGCACAGACTTCAAACTCTGCTAAAGCTGTCTCTAGCAAAGTGATACCGAAACTGCTTGGCTGCCCCTCACCCATTTGGGCCTTGATGATGTCAACGGCTGGGAGGTCATGGGGGCAGTGCCCTATGAAAAGGAAGAACTGTTACTAACTTTGAATGAAAAAATATATGCCCTTCTGGAATTTAGGGGCATTGTGGCGGCTACATTATTTTCCACCAAAACACCTCAAATTGAACAGTGTAAATAGCAACTTCTTTTGAAAATAACATGGAAATGTCATGGTACGTCAAGAATTTAAATATGTCAAGATTTGTATGCTGTACATATTAGGAATCAATACCGAATATGAAACGCGCAGTTGCAGAATTGCGTAGCCCACTTGTTGGCATTTTGTGACTCAAGCTTTTCGTATTTTGGTTGTTTGCCCCCCGTTTTCCCTTTAATGTGTATGCGGGGGACCCTTGCAGCCCCCCCAAGCCCATAATGCTGAACTAGGGGAGCGGGGGACATAGGCGTAGGAGACACATAAAATCTGAGGGGGACAGGGGACATCTTGGGGACTTTGCTTTATTTATTTATTTATTTATTTATTTATTTTCACAAAATTAGAATTAAAATAGCAGTACTTATTAAATTACAAATATCACTGTATAAAACAAGAGAAAAGAAGAAAAGAAAACAGAAGAAAATTAAAGGATGCAGCAGCAAAGAACATGTCGTTGTATGTTGCATTTCTGGATTTTTCATCTGACTATGAGCTCATGGTAAGAGAGAGGAAATAACAATTACTTCCAGTGGGCCACAGCTAGGACGCCAGCTCGTTAAGAGGCAGATCACCTGTAAGTGGATTTCTGCCAAATAAAGGAGTTGCAGCCTTTTCTACCAACTGCAAGGAGATGTTTGTGTCTCTTGGAATGGAATGATGGGGGTTTCAAAGAAAGAGGAAATCTTGTTTGTACCTCTGAGTAAGCCCTGTTATGGGAGTAGAGGGACCAGGTATGTGATGTTGCTGCTTCTGTCCTCTAGGGGGTTAGGGGGAACAGCAAACAAGGAGGATGAGCGATCGCAAGCCCACCCCCTTATAAGCACTCCACATGTCCGAGGCCGGATGTGTCGGACCCCGGGGCTGCCTAGTGGGTGGGGTGTATGTGGACCCAGGGGGGGGCCAGAGGGGCAGCCCACTATGCGGGCCGCCCCTCTAGTGCCCCTGCGAGGGCCGGGCCAGCCTCTCACAATAGGTCTGGTCCTTCTTATTACATCTCATGCTGGCTTCAGAGCCTAGCCTTTCTTTGCCTTTGTTATTCTGAATGCAGAGCTGGGCACTGTTCCTTCCTCGTTTATCATTTGCTGCAGAGCCCGATCTGTTTGATTCTCTCATATGTTACTAGGACGGCAGAGCATGGGTCCTCTGCCTTGTTACATTATTCAAAGAGCCCCTCTGGCCTTTCTTTGCCTCTCCCTTGTCTCACTGCTTGCTTGCTTAATACATACCTCCTTGCTTGAACACTCAACATATTCTCTCTAACACAGCAATGGCAGCTGCAGTCTGTCTTAACTTCCATTTGTTTCGTATCTTGAATTGGCCTCTAATTTCCACTTTTTTGTCTGCAGGGGAAAGGCATTGGCCAGCCATTGCCATGATGGTTCTACCTGGCCATAAGAGGGCAACAGCTGGCCAATATTGGAAGAACATGGGCATATTATGCCAGAGACTGGCAACTGCCTTTATAATGTCTACACAAGAGACATAACTCTTGCCTTTGTTTCTGATCAGTAATTCAGTGGATGAAGAAACGCGAGAACACACATATTGCTTATAAATGAAGGGGATGATGTCACACTTGGTTAAGACATTTTGATCACACCAGGAGCTAATTTCCAGCTGCAATTAAGCGATTACCTTTTAGACTTCTGGCTTTAAATAACGTCAGTATCACCTGGAAAGCATAGAGGTTGCTCAAGAGGGTTCCTGGAGGACGAGGGGTACCCTACTCGTGAGCATTGATGATTGGAGGACATTCTTGCCCTGGTTTGGAGCCTGGCCCCTACAGCCATGATGGGGGGAGGGTCCTATTACTTTTGGTTGTACGTACCCTTTGAGGGTGGGCAGACATTGCCTCCTGCTGTAGCCCACTAACAGCTCTGCTTTGCAACTTTATCACACATACCTGTTAGGTGGAATGTAACTCAATGCTACTAATGTTATCAGCCTCAGAAGTCTGGAATCCTTTGCCACATCAACTAGGGTACATGCGTGCCACCTGAGACTTACCCATGTCTGAGTCAGCATCTGTCGCCCTGTGGGGAAGACACACAGAAAGAGCAGGGCACAGTGCCCTTGTGGGTTTTTCACACTTCTTCCTCGGGGTGGGCACAATTCACTCCTCTGAGAAAGTGACACATGCTGGGCAACATTCTCCCCCTTTGACAATGTCACCCAAAGAGCGAAATTGCCATTTGAAATACATCTGTCGACTTATTATTGCGCAATCAACACTGATGGGTTTAAGCACTTGCTTAACACGAGATGGCAATTAAGGGCATTTGCCAAAGCACTCAAGAAGAACAGGACACCCTCTTACCAGCACATGCCATGCTCACTCATTCTGATCACAAATTACCATTTATCTGGGGTCATGTTAAATGTATTTATGTATTTATTAGATGTGTAGCATCACGCAAAACCCCCAAGCATGAAGGCGCAAAGTAAACTGCATGGAGAGGACCACTTCCATTGGCGCACGTTTTTAATGTTACGCCACAAAATGGAAGATTTTAGCATACAAGCCAGGTGAAATCACATCGCTTTTCCACTTTGGAAGAGTGTACATGCCTCGCGCAATTAGCGATTGCTGGCAGAATTGACAATGACTTCCTCTGGACTCCGCCCGCTTTGACCAGGTTTCATTTCCAAGCAGATCCCAGAGGAATCCCTTTCCGGTAAGGCCACATTTGTCTGGTTGAGCGGGAAATAAAGGGGGTCCTGGTATGTCCACTCAGCTCCCGAACTCCACCCAGAAAATGCACAAAAATCTGGCCAATTAGAAAAAGCAACAGTAATAGTGTTTTCCACCACTTTTTCTGAACCGATTGACCTGGAAAATGCTGTGTTGCATCGGAAGCTGAATGCATTCCCTCTGCCAACTATCCCACCGGAAGATTATGCCAGGTGCTGAACACAGGTGTTACATATTCCTGTGCACAATCAGCATTTGGAGCATTAACTAACTGAGCTACCTTACAAATGATATCTCCTCTGGGGCTTTACCGTCTTAACCCTTTAACTGCCATGGGTATTTCCCCCCAGTGCCAAGGCCTTTTTTGTTGTTTTCGGTATGTCGCCATTCAATCCCTTGTAGCTTCTTTGTTGCATGAGATATCTCGGCCAAAGTTGGCCCCTTTTTTCCCCACATGTAGGCGGTCGTAACGCCACCCAGGAATCTTAGTTTGCTGTAGGGCGGTGAGGGAACATAACCAAAAAGGAGAACATTTGGGTTTTTTTCAGAAAATGGCAATACAATGTTGTACTAAGAAGCCTGTGGTGTTTTCCTTGTAAGAGCTAGGAACACATGGGTTGCGGTGCTGGATTCGCCATTTTCCAGGCTTTCAACAATAGATTGAGTGGAAACCAAAATAACATATGTTGATATGCTAATCGGCCGTTTTGTGAGAGGTGGGATTTTTTGTGTTTGAAAGGGGGTGTGGCCCTCTTCCCCCACCCCAAATGGATGAGGGCATCTCATGTAACCCTTTCTAGGGACAGAAATCTGCCCCCAGGGAGGCTACATAAGGTTCCCCCATCCACTTAGGGTGGGGGAAGAGGGCCACACCCCCTTTCAAACACAAAAAGTCCTGGTGGTCTAGTGGGCTCCCCATCCCCCCTTAAAACAAGTTGTAATATATATATATGTTTGTTTTGCCCTTCCGTAGGGGCAGATGGGCACATGTGTGTGGATATCTGCCCCTGGGGGGTCAAAACATACTGCCCCAGGCTTGGGAGGGGTGGCTCTGCCAATATTTGCAGTGGCCTCTGCCCCCACCCCAAATGGATGGAGGGCATCTCATGTACCCCTTCCTAGGGCCAGAAATCTGCCCCCAGGGAGGGCTACATAAGGTGCCCCCCATACACTTAGAGTGGGGAGGTAGGGCCACCCCCCTTGCAAAAATCCCTGGTGGCTAGTGGTCCCACCCGCACCCACCCCAACCAAAACTACGTTTTAAAAAAAACACATCTTTTTCTTTGTTTGCCCCCTTTCTCTGGGGGCAGATGATCACCCATCTGTCCCCAGGGTATTTGCCCCATGGTTTGGGGGCCAGGGGGGGAGTAAGCAGCCCCGCCCCCCACTTCAAAAACAGATCCCTGCACGACACACCAAACACATATTCTGGGGGGGATAAATGACATTACAGCCCCCCACTTAAAATTGTGGGAGGGATTTGTCCCCCCTCCCCCCCATGTCCTACGCCCATGGGGGGGACACCCGCACAATCCCCTCTCACCTAGTTCGGCATTTTGTTGTTCGACATTTTGCATCATGACGAATGCGCAATAAAAGCACATTCGGCATGATATTTATGGTATTTTGGGGGTATCCCCATATTAGTGTGTGTGGTAGTATCAATGTGTGTATGGCAAACTCACATTCTGCATGACCCTGGAGCACTGTCACAATATTTTTCATTTATTAAAAACATGAGTTAGACCGCCATAAAAAAGCACTTGATAGTTTGAAAGGATGTGTAAAATGTTACACCTGCTAACTTTCCCATTTACCATTGGATACCCAGATGTCTGTGACTTTTAAGGAGAGAAGAAATATTCAATTAATTCACGAGCTGATGCTGGTGCAAGTTTGTCTGCCCCTGTTTCGAAAGACACAAAGATCTGCTGCCTGAAGAGAATGCAGCATTTCTTTTAAAAAGTGTTCAACCCAAGGGAACATTACCAACATGAAAAGTTACTCTAATTTCTTACACGTTCTGTTTTCGATAATTCTTTTATTGGTCTAAACATTGCATTTGAAAATAAAAAATGGACCAGGATGTCCATCCCAGGTTTGCGAGAACGGTTCATAGCTGGATATGGTTTGTTTGTTTGTTTATTTTATTTGTATAGCGCTCCAGACCCAGGGGTATATGGGCGCTCAAGGATATGGTTACAGGATACAGGTTTATACATTTAGAACATTTGTGCAGAATTTATACAATTTACAAAATACAGTTAATGCAAGGGAGTTATACATTTTCTAAAATATGTACACAGGGAGGATACAAAAACTAGTACCAGCAGACGCAGGGTGGTAGTGAGCGAATGCTGTGGTATGTGTATAATATGTCCAGAGTGACCTGAGGGGGTGTTAGTTTTTATTCAGTAGCCAGGTGATAACCTGGGTTCTGAATGGATGAAAGGTGGGGATGGATTTGATGTTAAGTGGAAGTGTATTCCAGAGTTGGGCAGCTAGAACCGGGAAACTGGTTCCACCAGCTCTTTTTAGGGTGTATTTGGGAACCACCAGGCATAGTGTGTTAGTGGATCTGGTGATTCTGGTAGCAGGTTTCATAGTGAATTTGTTGGTGAGATAGGGCAGAGCTAGGTGATTCAGTGCTTTGTAGGTGAGACAAATAGTTTTTAGGTCGATTTTTTGTTGCATGGAGAGCCATTTACATGATTTTCTGATAGCAGAGATATGTTCTCTCCTGGGAATATTAAGAGTGCGTTGTTTTGGAGGACCTGCAATTTGTTAATTATGGATTTGTTTGCGCCTGCATATAGGCCGTTGCAACAGCCCAGTTTAGCCTGTATAAGTGCTCTGGCTAGTATGAGGCAGCTGTTAGTGGATAGCAGAGGTCTGCAAGCCCTGATCAGCTTACCTGTGTAGGCAGTGGCTGAGGCGGTTATGTTGACTTGTTTAGAAAGGTTGGTATTGGTATCTAGATAGAAACCAAGGGTTTTTTCACTTTTAGCGATGGGTATAGTGTTTCCATCAATAATGATGCTGTTGTAGCTGGGGCTGAGTTTCAGGAGGGTGTTGGGGGAGCCGATAAGGAGCAGTTCAGTCTTATCATCGTTCAGGCAGAGGCCATGTGTGGCCATCCATGCCTGAATGATGGTGAAGACTTTGTTGATCCAACCTCAAAATTGTAGCTACCTGATAGAGTTAGGAGTATCTGGGTGTCATCTGCGTAGTTGGTGTAGGTGACACCCAGATAGTCCAGTTTGTCAAATAGAGGCTTTGTAAATATGTTATACAAAGTAGGCAAAACACAGGAGCCTTGCAAGACACCACATGTGATGGGTATCGTGTCGGCCGCTGCTAACGGTGAGAAGACACGCATGGTCCTGTTAGCGAGGAAGGATTGGATCCATGTGACCGCAGAGTGGGAGAAGTGTGCTGCAGATGATAGGTGGTTGCATAGGATTTTGTGGTCAACCAGATCAAAGGCTGAAGAGAGGTCTAAAAGAAGAAGGATGGCAGCCCTACCCTTATCTTTGAGTTCGTCAATCTGACTTTTGAGATCAACAAGGGCCGTTTCTGTTCCGTGTTGAGGTCGAAAGCCAGATTGACGGATTCCTAACAATTGGTTGGTCTCTAGGTAGTCTTGAATTTCTAAGTATGCCACTCTATCAAGGATTTTTAGTAAGAACGGTACAATGGTGATAGGTCTATAATTGGTAGGTATAGACGGGTCGAGTGTTTGTTTTTTTAACCGTGGGAGAACCCATGATTGTTTCAAATTGCTTGGGACTACGTTACTAGTGAATGACAGGTTTATTAGTTTGGTAATGAAGGGGGATAGATCCCTGGCTGCATCTTTTATAATCTGAGCAGGGCAGCTGTCCCCTTTACAGTTGGACGGTTTCAGGGAGGCTATAATTTTTGTACTTCAGGTATAGTTACCTTTTTAAATGTGAAGCCTGAATTGATATCAGTGGGCGATGGTAAGGTTGGACTGGAGGTTAAGCCATTGGTGAGTTGTTGTCGTTTGTTATCAATTTTAGTTTGGAGCCCAGTGATTTTGTTGACGAGGGCATTCTGGATGCCCGTGCACCAGGGTTTATCTTTTGTACAGGTATCTGTGGGAGGATTGGGGTTTTCTAGTTCCTTTAAGATGTTGAATAGTTATTTCGGGCTAGAACCTGCCTGGGTTATCCTGGAGTTGAAGGTTTCTTTTTTTGCACGTATTATCTCATTTTTGTAAAGAGCGGTAATATTAGTAAGATTGGTTCTGTTTTCTGAGGAGGGAACTGTTTTCCACAGTGTTTCAAGTTTGCTTTTTTTGTCTGAGTATTTTGAGTTCAGGGGTGTACCAAGAGTTCAGGTGTGCTTTGGGTTTCCCTTTGCGTATTTTCGGTGGGGCAATGATGTCGATAGCTTTAGACATGGATTCGTTGTAAGTGTTGACCAACAGGTTCAAGTCAGCTGTGGCCGGTAGTGCGTTGAGAGTGGGGACTGCCAGGGTTATTAGAACTTCAGCTGTAATGTTCCGCTTGTTCCTTGTTGGGCAGGAGAGGTGCATTATGAAGCTTTTTGGACATTAGGTTATTGATATTAATGTCTAGCGAGAGGAGGTGGTGATCCGTCCAAAGAAGAGGTAGGGGGTCCTTAAGGGTAATATTGCAATTAAGAGCAGTTACCCAGTCGAGAGTCCTTCATTTCGAGTGAGTGGGTTAGGAGCTGTATTGCAGGAGGCCATGCTCAGCTAGTGCATTGGCCAGGGAAGTAGCTGGGGTGTCATTAGGGTCATTGTACCCGATGTTGAAGTCCCCAAGAATGATAATTTGTGCTGAAGGTTTAAAGCTCTCGGCTACTATGTGATATCTTCTTCAAATGATCCAGGCGGGCCTGGGGGCCTGTATATTAGATGCATCGTAATTGTGCTTTTGGGGGATGTTTGCAGTTTGACTGTGAGATGCTCACATGATTTTAACAGAAAAGAGGAGGCTAGTCTAATGTCTAGAGAGGATTTAAAGATGATGGCTACACCACCTCCTCGAGCATTGGGTCTATCGGCTCTGAGGATGGAGTAGTTATCAGGAATAGCTAGGGTTAGAGATGGGCCCGCAGCGTCGTGAAACCAGGTTTCTGTCACCGCAAGGAAGCCAAGGTTGTTGGACAGGAGGATGTCGGCGGTCTCTGTGGCATGGGCGACTAGGGACCTAACATTTAGAAGTGCTCCTTTTAGGGGGCGTAGGTTAGAGTTGTTAGAACTATATTTTGGTTTTTGGTCTTAGTATGTGGTTTAACTGGATGATTGCTAGTCTTATGGGAGATTCCGGTACCTGGTCTGTTGTTACGGTCGGTCAGGTCAAGAATGACGCTATGTGTGTCTACTTGGACATTAGTTCTAATAGGGCTGTAGCCAAGAACGTTAGTTCTAATTGGGCAGTGACCAAGAGCAGGGCGTGATGAGCTCGGGCTAGGGCGCTGCCACTTGGGACTATCACTGTTACTTTTGGCTGGGGTGTCAGCTAAGTGAGCGCTGCCATAGGTAGGATGGGCGTGTTGGGAGCCTAGTGGGAAGGCTGGCGTGGTAGGCAGGAATGGTGTAGGGCAAGCGATGGGATGGTGCCTAGGGCAGGCAAGTCTAGCTAGACCATTTTGATAGGCTATGTAGTTGTTACCCCTCCAGGGTACACTATTTTGTATGACACAGAATGGGAACATGATAAAAGTGAGCCAGAGTTGCATGGTGATGTCAATGTGGCAGAGGCACAGTACAGGGATTAACAGTATGACATCAATAGCATATGGTTAAGTCAATACAGTATGACATCAGTTGCGTGGGGGCAAACCAGTGCAGAGTAGCGGCGGTAGCAAGGGGTCAGGCTGGTACAGAGTGGTAGCAAAAGCATAGGGCCAGATTAGCATCAATTGTCATAGGGTCACATCAATACAGTAAGACAACAGAGTAGCATAGGTCAAGTCAATACAGCATGACATCAGTGGCGTGGGGGCAAACCAGTGCAGAGTATCGGCGGTAGCAAGTGGTCAGGCTGGTACAGAGTGATAGCAAAAGCATAGGGCCAGACTAGCATCAGTTATCATCTGGTCACACCAATACCGTAAGACAGCAGTAGCATGGGGTCATGTCAATACAGGGGTAGCAACAAGTAGATGTAGTGAGAAGGTTCAAATGAACATGCCCTATAGTGGATGCGGATTTATGCAGAGCAGGGGCACACGCATGCAGCTAGTTCAGATCCGAGCTCTTCAATCAATACATAGGCATTTACAGAGGACATACTTGCATCACATAATATATGGCATTGAGTGTATAACCGATCTAGACAGGAAAATAACGTGTACAAATATAGAACAGTGTAGTGATTATAGTATACATGTGCACTACTGGATGACTAGAGTTCGTGTTGTGCGACATACTGACGGTGGCAACGTTGCTGTGCACATGTAGAGGTACACTCGTGATGGTAAAGTTAATGTGGAGACAGAGTGATAAGCAGTGTCAGTGGTTCACCATGGGCGTACGCTTACCGATAAACGTGGCCGGGCAGGGGTCTATGGCGTTCGGCTTTTCAGGCTCCGACAGGCACGGGACCGGGGATACCTTTGTGGGTAGTGCCTTCGTGGGGGAGGGCCGGCTCTCGCCTGCCGGTTTGGATTGGCTAATGAAACAGGCCAGCAACCAATCGGGAGCCACCCTGGTAGAGTGGGAGTGAGAAGGGTGCTTCTGATGGTTACTCGAATCTGCAGGTGGCCATCTTTTAAGGTGCAAGCCTCGTGGTGTGAGATGGCGGATTCCAGTTTATGTGGACCTTGCTGGATGCGGGCGCTCTGGTGCAGGGTTTCCCTTGTTGCTGATCAAGCGGCATACACTTTAGGGAGATCACGGTGACAACGGGAAAATCGACTCTAGATTGTGCAAGATTCTGGTAAATAAGTCATCCGGCTTACCTTGCAACAGCCTCGTGCAGGGTGGATTTTCCTGGCTGTAGCACTGCTCCTGCAGTGTAAGGTGGGAGCTCCTGCTCCTTCCACGGAGTTCAGCCGATTCAGCAGAGGATCAGGCTCACAGCTCGGGACAGGGGATGCCTTTGTGGGTAGTGCCTTCGTGGGGGAGGGCCGGCTCTCGCCTGCCGGTTTGGATTGGCCAGTGAAAACAGACCAGCAACCAATCGTGAGCCACCCTGGTCATGGTCATGTACTTTCTTCCTGGTATTCCACAATCTGCCCTCCCACATCCCTAGACATCTTTAGACATTGCGGGCCCGATGTCATGATGCCTACCCCCGGCCATCAGGACCAAGCCCATCAGCTCCGGGAGCAGGCATCCAGATACTTATTAAAATCCCAACAGCCCCGGCTGGGGGCTGTTTGGGTTCAGTCCGGACGGCTTAGGCACCAGGCTCATCATAGAAATCAGTCCTGGCGCCATAGGCGCCAGGCTCATAGACTTTACTTACCTGATGCAGACCATGCTGCTAGTGAGTCCAAGCCAACGTGAGGCCTGGATGGGACTATTTTATTACAGGGACTATTTTTTACTCGGGTGTGGTTCTAGGGAACTTCTTACCTGGAACTACTTTGGAGGCTATTTAAACCACACCCTAACAACAGCACACGCTTCGCGTTATTCTGCATCCAGCAGCGTAACGCTCACCGTGCCTGCAGTCTGCATCCAGTCTTCTGCCACACCCGCCTCGAATCTGGAGCTCCTAAAACAAAGAGGAAAGAAAAGGACAAGGTTAGAAAACAAACTATTTTCGAATTCCTCACCTGATTCCAGATCCATCTCGCCTCCGGACCCGGAAAGAACATCATTTCTGTACGCGTCGCATCTCCAGCTGCAGCGCCGCACCATACTCACCGGTCCTCGCAGCATCTTTCGATTCGGCACTGCCTCCATCATTTCTTCGCCGAACTCCGGCACCTGGGGGACAAAAGAAAACAACAAGGTGAACCGAGAAAACCAACAAATATAACTCTTATCACCATAGACTTACCTGATTTACCACCGGAGGCATTATTCTATAACTCTCCACATCTTCATGTGCCGCACCTGCAAAGAGAGAGAAAACAACACGTTAAACACGTGCAACATTTACCAGACAGCGTCGGGTAATACAGACACTTACCTGAGTGCCACCAGCTCCCACAAGAGCATCTTCTCACGATCTCAGCTGCAAGACAAGGAAGGAAGGGGGGACATGAGTGAAACATCGGACATATTGAACTCTATGAACTTGATACTTACTGGACCTTGCCAGGAACCTCAGAGTCAATACTCTCTGGAACTATCCCACGCCTTCAAACCAGTGAAGTAACTGGCATCAACGTGCCCCTGCAATCCATGCAGGATGGAGAGCTCATCTTTCAAGAATATAAGGTGAGATTGCTGAGAGGGCACTTCGGAGGTGATTAGTTGGGAGGACTGTGGGGGGTGACATCACTGGAATCCACGGGTGGCTAAATCCATCCCTCCACTTGCAGGAGAATACTTCTACGGGTCACCCAGACTAGATTAGGAGGGGCAGTCCAGTCAGTCATCTCTGCACTACGCATCATGTTGGTGGAGACCGCAGCAGTCCGGATCCGACCGACGCCCCTGTGGGAGCCAGGTGAGCATAACACCCGATTCATGGAATATTTGCCCGGTTCAAAGTGAATTTTCACTGCTGAAAAGTGACTTTGCACTGCCGACACAAACTCTGATTCATGGAACCTCCGTGCAAAGAGTAGTTTTGCAGTGCAAATTCCTGGCAAAGTCAGCGTATAGTCATTTTTGCAGTACAAAATGACTTTCCCCGGACTTTGCACGGCAAAAATACCCTTTGCATGGTTCCATGAATCAGAGTTTCTGTCAGCAGTGCAAAGTCACTTTTCAGCAGTGCAAATTCATTTAGGAACCGGGCAAATATTCCATGTATCGAACCCTTTATGTCTAGCAGGGCAAAGTAGACTATTAACATTCATGAAAAAACGAAGAGCTTTCCGCACAGTGTCCATCCACATGTTGCATAACCATGTCAACAACACCTGATATACAATAGAAAATTGAAAACGAGAATTGACCTGGATGTCCCACAGTGGTGTTGCACAAATCCTAGAGCATGGCACAACAGTCCTCTTTTCACTGTAAATGGGCCTCATTACGACTCAGGCGGTAAGGGTTTTACGGCGGCGTAAACAGCGCCGACCCTTACCGCCTGAGTACGAGGTCCCTTAGCGCCATGGCGGACTTAACACCTGCTTTTAGCAGGTGTTAAAATCCATGGCGCTAAGGGACCATGGAGTTAATTACGCCACCGTAATTTACGGTGGCGTAATTAACGCCTTCCCCACTCCCATTATGCCCTATGGGGCAAAAATGGGAATGGGGAAGGGTAAATGGGGATTGGGGACTTACCGCCCCGCCAAACTCGGAATGGGGCGGTAAGTCCGCCAACCACCATGGCGTAACCGTAGTTTACGCCATAGTGGTAAAGTCACGGCCCAGGCGGTAACTTACCGCCTGGGTCGTAATGAGGCCCAATGTGATTATCAGAGGTATAAATGTTTCACTGACATTCCACAATCTGCCCACTAACCACCCCAGACATCTATCCATTTTTCGTGCTTAGTTGGGCAAAGCCAAACCATTGCAATACACATACATACATAAATGAACATCCCATCCATACTTGACCAGAATGTACCACTAGATTTATGAGATGGTACAACAGTCCCCTTTTCAATATTATTGTGATTATCAATGGTATAAATGATTCAGTGACATGCCACAATCTGCTCAGCCGCCGCCCCAGACATCTATACACATTATGTGTCTAGCTGGCACAGCCCATTAAATCTCCGCTTACATGTTGCCTACCTATGTCAAGACACTATTGCATAAAATTGCACTTGCTAATTGAATTCACCGGGATGTCCCACCTAGATGTGGGACCACTGTGTTGTGGTACAAATCTTGCAAGTCAGGACATCACCACTTCTGTAACCATCTTATCTTGATCAGGTCAATACAGTGCATTTTTGGTTTTATCAAAATGTAAAATAGCTTCAAAGATATTCCACAATCTGCATACACAGAGCCGTAGAGATCTGTAAACATTGTCAGTCGGGCTGGACAAATTCAGAAGTCAAATACACAAATAAATAAGGACTACTCGTGCAGGATCTGCCCACCACATACACCATAATAACATCAAGAGCACAGGGTATACAATTGCATCTGACACAAACCCTCCATCATTACTGAAGATTAATTTGGGCACATACTGCTAGCCATGCAGTGGCACATCCATCATTGTTGAACATACCAGGCCACTGCCGCCACATGACACCGGCACCCAAGCACTCCTGGTTGTGCAGGACCATATCGCCATCCATTGCTGATACAAGCAATAGCCCTCAACTTCCACCAGTGCTCCAATGTCTGTTCTAAAACCACATTTGTCATTTTAATGTTAAATAGACCCGCAGCTGCCACACCTGCACCATATGCTTAATGGAGTCTTTCTGTTCCTGCACCACTGCACAGACAATAATTAGAAGCACACTGCCACCCACTGCTGCCAGCAGTACTCACCAGCCTGCACCCGAGGCTGCTTCCATCTGAGGGCACCTCTCCTGCTAATTGCTATGACAAAGTGGGACAGTGAGCATCTCTCTCCCTTTGCTATCCCCTTTCACAGAACCGGGTTTCTCAGACTTATAACCAGTGTTGTGATGAAGGATGCTGACTCCACAAAGAATTCCTCTGTCACAGGTAAGCTCTTAAATAGTATCATATTTGTTATGACAGTGTAAAGGGTAAGTAGTCAACTGAACAGGTAATTTCATAGGGAGAGACCCACCTGTGCAGCCAGCTGTTCCTCCTGAAACATTCAACCAGGCACATACACACCAACCACTCAACATTCCTCACCACATTCAAGACGTCACCAGTATCCAGTCTCACAAGCACACACAAACCAAATGCAGATCACCTCTCAAACACACACTGCCCACATTTCTATCTATCTCCAAAAGGAACACAAGACAAAACACCAAACTGTTTTCGGCAAAAGTTCCCTTTCACCTGAGCAGCCAATGAGGGGGAAGTCACGTTTTGGTTACTATAATCAATGAAAGCCGGCTTGACCATAACTGCAAAACTTTCTTTAGATGTGTCTAACATCCAATTTGTAGAATGCTAGGACGCTGCCACCGGATGGATGCGAGAGAGCGCTGTAAATGTGAATTTACGTCATAAGGGAGGTTAAAAGTCAAAAACAAAACCACATTCCTTATAGGTCAATGTATGCCTAGCAGACTTTATTAATTAATAATTTTCTTTGGATTACTCTGTTAATCGACAACTGTACATCATTAAGCCACATTTCCTTAAACAAGCAGGAGTTTAAAGGAAAGTACATGGATGCTGATATTATGATGCCATGTACACATTTTCTCTCCTATATGAAACATTCTTTATACATGACCATGTTGCTTATCAATTTCTAGTATGCCAACTAGACAGGGTACAGAAGACAGCATACATATGTATGTATACATGGATGTCAGTGATTCAGAGAGCTTCATGAAGGAGAGGCGCATAAACTGACCCAACCTTCATGCAGACTCCATTAAATTGAGCTCCTGGAATTTTGAAGAAAACTGGAAAATGTCCCCTTGCAGGGGAGAATTTGTCACAGAGTAGAGGTAGAAATTCTGAGCCACCTATCATTGACATAGAAATGTGAATTAATTAGTCGCTGGTGATTGGTAATCAATGTAATTGTGATTGATGTGATAAAGGGGGAATTTAACACATACCATGGCAAAACTCTAGCAATTGAATGCCTACCTTTCATAGTGTCTTTAATAATCTCTGGAAATATTTATCTTGAGATAAGCGCTTGCCTCGGACACAGGGCCAGAATGCACTTTGCAGGTTTGAATACATACAGGTCAGGTTCAGCCCTAGATCCTTCCAAAGGTGATAAATTGAGTATCAATAAATTGGCTAATAACAAAACCTATTATCACAGTGCTGGTAGGTGGGGGGAATCCGACATAAAGTACAGTAGTGTTTAAAACGTTTTATTTTGTGATAGGAATCGGTATTTATTCCAAACACGATTGCAGAAAATTGCAATATATTACAGTATACTAATAATAATTTTGAAAACAATAATATTACTATGGACAACAAAAGCAACAATAATCTTGCTAAATATTCATGGATTAACTTCACGACTTTTCAATTTACATGTTGTTTATTTCTTTATTGTGCATTTATTAGGCACTTATACAGTAAGTCAATTTTGTTTCAAAGTGCGCACAGGGCTACAGGGAGGTAATATGGAATTAGAGAACAATGAATACAGTGGAAGATAAAGCCAAACCTACTATGCCTTGTGAGTATTCAGAATGTGCAAGTGCAGCGCGAAGAGGGGAAATGGGGGGGTAAGTGCTGGAATGTCCGTGCTCGTGGGCGATCAGAAGATAAAGTGCATAGTAAGGTAAGTGCTATGCGGCCGGGGCCGCATTGGGAAGAAAGTGCAGGCCTGCAGGATTGAGACGGGTGGGCGCTAAGGCAAGTGCTGAGAGGTAGACAGAGGCTGGGGTAATTGGGTATGGGAGGCCAGGTCTCTGAGTTATATATAAGGGCCCTGGCCACCAATCACAGCGACTGTGAGATTAGAAGGGAAGGGACGAAGGGAAGGAGGAGGTGAAGAGGAAAGTCTTGAGGAGCATCCGGGAATTTGAGGAAGTCCTGATCAAGAAGTAGAGGGAGGGGGAGGTTGTTCCATAAGTGGGAGCCATCTGAAGAAAGTGATCAGCCTCTGGCCGTCTGTTTAGCAAAAAGCTTTACACACAGAGAGTTGGTGCCAGAGGACCGCAGAGGTCTAGAGGGAGAGTATTCAGTAAGAGAAAGTTGCAGATAGCGTGGTCCCAGGCCCCAGGCAGCCTTGTGGATGATGCAGAGGGATTTAAATGTAATCCGTGCCGCAACCGGGAGCCAGTGAAGAGTTTTTAGGGCAGGAGAGATGTGGTCCCAAAGACCAAGGATACGTCTTGCTGCCCTATTCTGGATTAGCTGCAGGGGTTGTAAAGTGGAAGAAGGAAGATTTAAACAAAGGCTATTGCAGTAGTCAAGCCTAGAGAGAACCACCAGGGATCATTGAGCTTCTGGGTGAAAGTGAGAACAGGGAGAATTCCTTTGAGAAGGAAGAGTTGAAAGTGGGACTTCTTGGCAATGCCCTGAGTGTGAGGGAGGAAGGAGAGAGAGGAGTCGAAAATGACTCCAAGGTTTCTGCTACAGAAGAAGGAGCCGGGGGAGAGCCCATAGAGGATGGCCAGGGTGAGGGGAAAAAAGGGGGAGCAGGGATCCCAATGGGAATGATCTTAGTGTTGCTGGCATTGAGGCGCATATTGTTGGAAGTACACCAGGACTGGGTGGCAGACAGGCAGTCAGGGATGATGGAAGATGCAAGAGGGTCAGCAGGGAGTTTGAAGAAGAGCTGTGTGTCATCTGCATAGCACTGGAAGTTGGTGGAGAAGGAGGAAATGGGGAGTGCTAGCCGAGCAAGTTAAGTGTTGAAGAGCCATGGGGAGAGGTTTGAGCCCTGGGTGACACCAGAGTTGGTGTAGGAAGTAGGTGAGCAGAAGATGCCCAAAATGACTTGGGATGATCAGTCAATTAGGAACGAGGTAAGCTATTCCAGTGCCCTCTCCGCGATACCAGAGGTATCATGGAGTCATTTTATGAGGAGAGATTGGGTAGGATGAGGACAGCTGGAGAGTTAGAGTCCAGAGAAGTCAGCAGTTCTTCACGGGTGTTCAGAGGAGAAGTTTCCATGCCTCTGGATGCTCAGAACCCAGATTGATGGTCGTGGAGACCACCAACAAGTTTAGTGTGTGAGGTAAGTGTGGAAAGGCCAGCTTCTCCAGCAGTTTCCCAAGGAAAGAAGGGGGTGATAGAAACAGGGCGGTATTTGGCTGGACAGGTAGGGTCTGCTAAAGGCTTTTTCAGGAGGGGGCACACAAGGCAGTGCTTGAGGGAGTATGGCAAAAGAGTGCTTGCAGAGATCAGCGAGTGCAGAGGAAAGAGAGCCAATATTGTCCTTGATGGTTCTGGAGGAGCAAGGGGAAACCTGTTTGGAAGAGACCTTCATGGAGGGGACAACTCTGGTGACTTCTTCAGGTGTGACAGGGGAGAAGGAGGAGAGAGAGGAAGATGGAGGATGAGGAGCTATGGGAGGCGAGGGAGTGAGGGAGGGTGTGAGTGGGAGGGTAGCAAGGGTGCTTAGGATGTCCAGAATTTTAGTGGTAAAGTGTGTGTACACATTTCCACAATGCCTCCTTCACCTCTTGGTTCCTCAGACTGTAAATCAGCGGGTTCAGCATAGGGTTCACCAGTGTGTAAAACACTGATACGACTTTGTTCTGCATCACAGAGTCACCAGACGGAATTTGCAGGTATATGAAAAGAGAAGTTCCGTAGAACAGACAGACCACAGTCAAGTGGGAGCCACAGGTAGAGAATGCCTTTGGTCGACCTACATTGGAGGGGATCCTCAAAATGGCCATGATTATATGACCGTATGACATTATTGTGACAAGAAAACAGCCAATGCCCATTATAAATACCACAGAAAACATCACAGTCTTCCCTACAAATGTGTCAGAACAAGAGAGCTTCATTAATGGAATCACGTCACAGTAGAAATGTTCAATAACATTTGGGCCACAGAAGGAGGTATAGAAGATGCACACGGTGTATACTGCTGCAGTTAGAAAGGCCCCCGTGTAGACGATGACCACCATCTGGCTGCATACATTACTGTTGATGATTACTGGATAGAGTAATGGGTGACAAATGGCGGTATAGCGGTCATAGGCCATGGCTGCCAGCATGTATGCCTCAATGGTTGCAAATACCGTAAAGAAGTAACTTTGGGCAGCACAACCCATGAAGGAAATTATCTTCTTTTTGGCAAAGAAATCCACCAGCATTTTGGGTGCAATTACAGAGGAGTAGCAGAAATCTGAGAAGGACAAGTTGCTGAGGAAAAAATACATAGGGGTGTGGAGACGAAGTTCAATGGCTATTAATGCTACCATGCTGATATTGCCAATGAGTGATAGGGCATAGAACAGGAGAAACAGCACAAACAGTGGAACCTGAAGACTTAAGTTATTGGTGAATCCCACAAGGATGAACTCTGTGACTGATGTCTGGTTCCGGCCTTCCATTTTATCATGAGATGCTACCTGTTAAAAAGAGATTAAATATGTTATTGAGAGCTGTGATGTTTAATACTTTCCACAACCAACTGTAGGTATAAGTGCAAAATAATAAATGGTTCGAACGACTAGCTGAATTTTAAAAAAGAATCAAAGAAGGCTCTGGTTGGTGTGTTGGAGGGTGATTGAGCTGTTTGCCTTGCTCCATAAACTCAACACAAACGATGAAATTGCGTGTGGTTGTATTCTCATTATTCATCATGCAATTCACAGTAATAATACTGATTGGACCATGGTAGGCTATACTTGGGAAATATACTATTCTAGCGTGTGCTTGGGAGGTGTTAGACAAAGCATAAGCCACTACCATGAAAAGCCTCCTGCAAGATAGAGTGGAAGTGGGGTATGGTGTTTGTTTTCCTAATTCCCTACCTGGACTGTGCTAGGCATAGTATGTTTTTCAAAGGGACACACCTGGACAAATTAGTTTAGACCAAATCTTCACAAAGGTTTGAAGATTCGGGACAATGCAAATCCAATTTTCAGGTGATTCAGAGTTTATTCAAATATGTTTACCCCATACTAGATTCTAGAGCTTTGTTCAGAAATGTTTTCTTGCACATTTATATAGAAGAATAATTTCTCCAAGAATACGACAGTAAGAAACTATCAAGAAATACATAATGATCATACTTTCTCATGCTCATTTTTGTACAGAAAAATTGTAGCACATAAATATGGCTGGACCTGAATTACTAGATTGGGAAATTAGGTTTTTGGATACAATTTTTCTTTCCGTTTTGAAAATGTCATTCTTAAGCACTTCATTACCCTCAACTGTTACATCCACCCACGCATCTATTTTGTGACTCTGATGATGTCATATTGTGCGAGCCGTCACTCAGCAGAGGCTTTGGGAACTATGAGGGCTGGGAATGCCCTCCTAGTCTATGTCATGTGCTACCTGGAGGTGTTTTACCTGGGATTCTTGCCCACTACCCAACCTTGCATTCCTTTTAGACACTGTACAGTTTCTGATACGTCAGCACTTCAAATCTAAGGAAAAGGAGGTTGGAAAAGAGGTCTCGAGATTATCTACTTTTCCGACCGTCTCCTGGTCAGGTTAACACGGGCCAAGTACACTGTTCCATTAGCAGAAGAATGCTGGCCTGATCCCCATAGTGCCTATACCCCAGAGCGACCTGCTCTCTAGAGAGGAACCAATCAGATGATGTATTGGCTAAACACACCAATCAAGAGCCCTAGTATAATAACCTAGACAGAGGAAGGATGTGGCAGAATTGGGATGGTGTCCCTGGGGATATAAGGATAGAAGGAGCCACTCCCAACTTCCAGCCAAGTCTCAAGTTTGCTCTCAGTACATGTAGGGAGAGAAAATAGGAGAACGAGAGGGCCGCTGGGGCTTGGAGGTGAGCCAGTACACCAACAAGGTAGAGATTCACTGGTCATCACCTGCCAGTGTTGCCCTCAAGCCTAACCAGACCCATACACCCATTTATACAAGGGGCAGTGGGGTCTGATTTCATTTTTCTAAATCCTTACCTGGCATGCACTAGATATAGTATTTTTTCCATGTCTAGTATGAGTCAGGGAAAAATTCCCCAAAAGGTTCAGAGATTTGGGGCACCTGAAAAACCCACTTACCACGGGGGATATTACATATCAGTCAAGCTCTGCAGAGCTACTTGACTCCAAAGCCACTTCCACTGGATATCAAGATGGCAAACCAGGGTTGTAAACCCCTGGTAGGTGCCAAACAAGGGGTGAAGATAGCCAATTAGAGAAGGAGGTTAGATATGGACAGGAACCGGGGGACCCTAATAGGAAGAAAGAGAAGACATGGAGTAAACATGACAAACCTGGCTTTACTGACTAATAAAGCCCTACATAAGAAGTCGATGGTGGAAGAGGTTGACAAATGGGAAGTCTCCCCAGAGAAAGAAGGATCGTGCAAGGAACCAGGGAGAAGATTAATAAACCTGCTGTAATCCATATACAAGAGATTGACAGATACCAGAGACAAGGAGGAAGAACTTCCCTTAACAATTGGGCTGACAAGCAAAGGCGTACATTGCAAGAAATAGCTTGCTCAGAAGAAGAACTAATCCAGAATCCCATGAGAATAAAAGCAAAAATGGAGTGGCTTGATTGGATAAAAACTAATGACAATGCTGTCTCGAACAAACTATTAACTCACTTGCTGCCAGTATTCAATAAACTGAAACAACCGATGGAATATTGTATCAAATACACGAGCAAATTCCTCATGAGAACTCTGCTGAAAGCCTGCCTAAATCTTTTACCAACTCAGGAAGTCTTGGCAATTCGGTCCGCATCTAAGGAAAAATTCTGTAGACTCTGCAGAGACCCTCAAGCCACAGAATCTATCAAACATCTTTTGATGGTTTGTCCTGCTATTGACCAAGAAAGAAAGGCATTCCTCGGTCCTGTGTACAAAATATCTTACGTCGTTGACGAAAACATCTGGTGGAACCGCCTCATTACAGGATCCCAAACAAGATGGTTAATAGCAGCTACCAAACTTATAACCATCGCTCTGGAGAAGACTTTGCAAACGACATAAAAGAGAACCTTCGAAAAGGTACATCTCCGAGAAACTTACAAATACACAGAAATGTCACTTTTCTCTCTTCTAGACCCAAAACGTTTTTGTAAAAATCTAAATGGATTAAATACAAATTAAAAAAAGAAGAAAAAAAAAGAACTTGCTTATACAAGCCTGCTAAAGGCTACATCTTAGACACTGGCTGAGACTAGACGTAATGGAGAACCAGCTGCTTCTGAGAGCTGTATTTCAGACCCTGCCCTGAGCCAAAGTACAAGGAAGAGAGACCAGACTGTGTTAAGGCTAGAAGCTGTTGTATTAGACGAGCAATGCCAACCTGCTGGGTGAAAATAACACTGACTCACAATGACCCTGGAAAGAGGAGAGACATATTTTCTGGTATTAAGTTAGTACTCTGGAAAGGGGGAAGAAATACTTGCTGGTAAGATAATCCCCAGACAAGGATCAGGAAGAAATACTTGTTAGCAGGAGTGTGCTGGCATCAGAACAAGAAGTTAGGGAAGGTGCCACATGGCTAAACGGTGAAGATATATGCATCAAGGCCAAATCCTCAATCCAGGAGTGAATTCAAAAGGTGTACTGGGTGCTATATCCCTAGAACTGAAAAGTCAAGATGCAAGCTTGCTGCTACAACCTCGAGACTGTGAGCTGTGTGCCAGGAAGTGAGTTAGGTGCTATATCCCCAAGACTGTGGGTTAGAGTAGGTAGTAGAACATATCAAGGACAGTAAGTATTTTAGGTTGGACCTTTTACAGGTTTAGTTAGCCATCCTGACCCTTTAAGAATTGTGGGCCCGACGGACCAATAGTAGAAACTCTGGGGCCTTTTTAGGTGTTCAATTCATCAGTACCTCAAAAGAGACTGGAAAAATTGAACAATTTCGGAGGCCTGACAGAGTGAGTGACTGTTTAGACTAGGGAGCCTGTCAAAACCAGGGATACTATCAAGCTAAGAAAATCAATACATTTTAGTTTAACCCCTTCTGCACTTCATTGGGCATGTTTGAGCCCAGAGTGGCTATTTTGTTTTGTTAGAAAGAAGGCCTCAACCTCATATGCATTTCATCGACCCAGCCTGTAATTTTTGTATTAATATAAACGTGTTGAACGTCATAGTGTCTTTGTGTTCTGTTGGTGCTATATAGTCACATCCTCACAACCTAATTCCTATCTATCCCTCCTCTTCAGAATGTATGTGCCAGGAGTGCATTGCTTTGCTCCTGGCTGTAATGAAACATGATTACATGCTCCTAAAAATATTTCCAATTTTTATAAATCAAACTTAATTCCGTTGATTTCACCTGGTGCATCAATCTTATGACAGATATTTGTATCATCTGCAAACAACCATGGTATATAAATCAGCTCCCCAGAGATAACTGTTGTGACGAAGTTCCCTTGCCTAACCTTGGGGGCCGATTGTGGGTTGGTCAAAACATCCAGGGCACCCGTCGATCTAGTGGAAGCTGGACACAGAGATGGATCCCCCATACCACCTACACTGGATTCCTGCATGAAAGTGATGGGCAGTCACAGAAGTAAACACAGCCACACAGCCTGATGACACATGTGGTAAAGGGGCAAGCTACAAAACCCATGAGGACAGCCCTAACTGACTGGGTATTCCTAGAGAGCTATATCAACCACCTCTCCAGCAGGGGCGTAGGAGACCCATAAAATCTGGGGGGGACAGGGGACACGTTGGGGGCTTTGCTTTTTCAAAGAACTAGACTTTTCACAAAATTAAAATAGCAGTATGTATTAAATTACATACATCATCACTGTATAAAACAAGAGAAAAGAAGAAGAGAAAACCGAAGAAAATTAAGAAAAAGAAAAGCAGTTCAGAGTATAAAATCCTCCCAGCAATGGACATTTGGAGAGATCTTTTATACTACTCTCACCTGCGCTTTAAATGCAGATGCTTGATGGAGTTTCGCCAACCCATCCTATCCTATTCCACTTGAGCCCCTTTACAGCAGTATATCGGCTGCAATCATACCTCGGCACCAGGGTATTCGTTGGATTTACATGGATAGCGGAACAAGTGCTGTTTTGAATCTCGAGGCTCTGCTTTATTTTTTTCTGGGTCACCAAGATGGCTTATGGTTGCCGCTATTAAAACTTGTCTACAATGCATTAGTCATCTGGTGGTGGGTAACAAACATGCATTTTTAAAATGAGCATTTGCAACGCCAACCATTTGGGCTTTAATGTAGGCATGGAAAAGGCACTTGCCAAGCACTGCCATAGTGGTATTAGGTACCCACTGATGTTAGCAGCTGCAAAATGGTGCAAGTGCCTGGACATTTAATAGCCGTGCCTGGCAAACGCCCAATACGAATAGACAAGCAAACGCTTGCCATTGCTGGCTTTTTAGCAGGACTTCAGTGAAGGACATGCATAGTGCTAATAGAGTGCATGAAGGCATCTCTGGATAAGACATTTGTATTACACTAGTAGTATGTTCCCAGCTCCAATTAAGTTATTTACTACACAGGACTTTGTAGTGAACATCCCTAAGTCAGTGGCTTTATCTAAACCAGAACTGATGTTGCTATGATAGCCCAAATAACATGATGCTGTGTTGCAAGGCAAGATGCTACGCACCCTGGCACCAGCTCCCACTACAGGACAGGTCAGAGGTGAATATATACCTCATTTAAGGTTAGTCCTGACTTCAGACCTAGGCTGCAGGTGGGACTGAGTGAAAAGGGAGTTGATGCAGGAACACCCTGCTGTGAATGTCTCTTCCTGGAGAGGAACAAGACAGGCGCGCAGATGACACTGGGCCAGTGGGAGAGCGTTGAGCCCGTGCTCCCACGTTCCTTCTAATAAATCCTCCCCATGCTGGCCTGCACCTGGGATAGGGGTGCCACTGTGTGTATTATCAGACCCAATCAATGCGCAGACAGGTATGGTGTAGTGTATTTATCTGCAATTATTTCAACAAATGACTTGTAATCGTCCTCGTGCAGGCCTCGTGAGCATGGATCAAGCGTTAGAAGAAGACGCATTTGTGACTGCACCCTTTATCTGGGAATATGAGGCGAGACACCATTCTTCCTTGTACAAATCTCTGCTCTGTACCCTTCTCTACTCCACATTCTTGTCTGCTGTACACCTTTTTCTCCCAAGTCCCTTCCCTGCACCCCACACCAAGTCACTCTACACACTGCCCTCTACACTTTCTCCTCACTTGTCTGTACTTCTCATTTGCAAAACCCGAAGGCCCTCCTATGCCATTTCTACCCTACACCACTCTCCCTGTGTTCTGGTCTTTCCTGCACCCCTCTCTCCCCTGCACACACTGGTCACCCCATGCTGCAAACCATCCCCATCTTTCATCTGCACTCCGTTCTTGTTCCCATCTCTCCCCTCCCTTGCTCCTCTCTTTTTCTGTCCTCTGCACCCCTTTTACCCTTTTTCACTTTGCAGTCCCACACTCTGCTGCACCCCAGACCCTCGCTTCCGATTCCCCCATGGCCAGAGCCCTACAACTCTCATCTATACTTACTCAGCACTTTCTCTTCAGTCATCAGAGCACCCTCACTATCCTGGCTTACATTCCACAGGTTTTATCTTGCATGCCTTACATGACCAACCACTCCATATAGCTATATAGCTTTTTATGAGAAGCTTCTCAGAATAAGCTGGAACAGGCATGCCAGATCCATGACCTTTAAAGGGCCCATTGATACCTGCAAGCATTAACTCTTAAGAAATAGTCAGGAGAATATTTGGAAGGGGGGACAGACACAGAAGTCACTAAATCCACGTACTGCCGAGGCTCTACCCCCAAAATCTGATTGCACTGCGACCACTCAAGTACGCTGACAGAAACAGCCAAGCTGAATAAAAACAGGGTGAAGATTAGCCAAGACCTACAGAAGATTTGCGCTTGATTTCTTTTGAGAGATGCGCAGGATGGGCACCAACAAATGGTTTATTTTGGGCAGGGACAGCGTCCAGGTCTGTGCTGGTAATAGTTTGTATTATGGAATATAATAACAATTTGGTCATAGTGCTTCATGCTAGATGCTTTCAGCGTCTAGGCAATACAATAACAGGTATTATTACCCTCATTTGAACGGCACTGAATTCATGAAAGGTTAAGTGGACTCAGCTGCTGCTGGGTTTGAACTAGAGAAATGCAGGTAGCCCTCATGTCAGAGACCAAGCTTTAGGTGTGGTACCATCCAAACTTCAAGCAGGTGTGAGTTGGTGGAAAGAGGTGAAGGGATGTGCCTTAAGTGAGGCCTACTGATATTAGGGCATACATCAAGTGTTTTCGCTTGCCTACCTTAGACATTACTATGGAAATGAGGACACATCCCATGTAGCGGCCCTTCTTGAGATTGGCTCATCCTCATTTTACTTTATATGGTTTCATGAGGATTTTGTATGCTATGTCAGGCTGATATCTCAGGCATTGTCTGCACTTTGCAAGCCAGGCCTGGGGTACAGGGACATCTTGGAGGAAAATCCAGTCTTTGCCAGATTGTGTGATCCTGGGTGAATCGTGTGACCTCCCCACTGTGCATTTCGTTTCTCTATATGTTTACTTGGGATCACCTAGAAGTGACTGAGTTGGCAGTGTATACTATAACGGAATGCCTCAATCGTAAATGTTCTAACAGAGTTTCTTGTTGCTCCATATATGCTAAGCATGTTGTCTGAGTGCAAAGAGGGACAAAGTGTCACAGCAATAGATGTCATCTCCAGCTGGGGGATCGGGTCTAATTTTGGGAAGCAGTTATAGATACATTCATAGACTTAGTAATTTATTTTGCAGAGAAACATGTCAGGTGCGATCAGCTTGATCCAACTCTAAGGAAATAATCTAGAAACAATCTCAAAGTAACCTGACGGTTTAGGGGCACAAGTGTAAGCAGCAAAAATAATCATCATGCCCTTCCCCTTAAAAAAGGCAATACATAATATATTAAACAGTGTTGTACCTGTCATTTGTATAGAAACTGCATGTACATGT
The DNA here is from genome assembly GCF_040938575.1 of Ambystoma mexicanum. NCBI lineage: Eukaryota > Metazoa > Chordata > Amphibia > Caudata > Ambystomatidae > Ambystoma > Ambystoma mexicanum. The sequence continues at coordinate 600,345,325 of NC_090936.1, forward strand.
CAATACCGGCTCCCATTGTGCACCCTTGATCCTCTCCTGTATCAGTGAATGGCCTCCGTATTTTGTTTGTGCAGCCTTGCAAGCCCATGTTGGCCAATGCTTGGAGCTTAAATGTGAGCCCTGGCTGCCCATCAGTAAGGAAGAGCCATTCCAATGTGACAATCCTCTTTGGCAGGGGCACACTTTCATGAATTGAAAAACCTGAGGGCGGCAGGGCCTCAGGTTTTTCAATTCATGAAAGTGTGCCAACGTCAGATGTACAGTTTCTAAACACGCGCATCGTGTTGCAAACTGATCATGGCATCCTGGCCTCCCAGGATTCCTGATCAGTTTTGCAATGCACCACGCGTGCTTGGAAACTGTATACCTGACGTTGGCAATGGCACATTCCCTCTAATAAATCCTCCCCATGCCACCCTGCACCTGGGAGAGGGGGGCTACGCCACTTGACTTACCTTACGGTAGCTGAGAACTCAGGTGGATGTCGAGTTGCAGTCGGACTAGGAGTCTGTCTCACTCTGTCTCCCTCAATAACACACGCTGTCAGAGTCACTGGAGCACATGTCGCTGCCTGGCTTCTCCTTCGTTCAGGAAAAAAAAGGCTGAGGCTGCGCAGCAGTGCACTGCGCAGGCAGGGCACCTGCAGTTTGTCCCCCGGCCTGGGCACGCTCATTATGGGCAGGCACGGGGCACCGCAGCAGAAGTGTCCAGACAGTCTTCTTGAACATTTGCAAGCTGACATCGTATTTTACACGCTGCAGATACTTACCTGGTGTTCCAGGGACAGTTAAACCACCTGACCCCTCAAGATGGCCGAATTCAGATGTTGGTAGTGGTGATCCCATTAAAAGCAAATTAGATCACATATATTCTGGCGGTTACTAGTCCGCCCACACTATTCTAGATTATGAAAAACCTTTGGTTTTCGTGAGGGTGAAGCTGATCCCAAGGAGGGTGGCACCCCTCAAACGAGGTTGATGTGAGAGGTGTGGGGCTTACTTTTGGCGCTTTGCGTAACCACATTTTGGAGAAATCTTTATTATATTTTGACCAGTTTGTCAGGGGCTCAATGAAGCCATTCTAGTCGGCACTATTTGAGAATGGCCTAAAGTACTACCTTGTAGGAAGCCTGCAGATGTAAATCTTCCCCATTTCAATGTTTCTCATTTTACTGTTCTAAGCGAGACAAAGGGATCTGTTGGGCAAATGTGACATGTGATTGACTCCTCTTCTCTACTGGTCTATAAGAGGGACCAGTGCTTAATAATGGCCACCTCGGTGCATCGCCTATGTACAGGGGCTTCTTTCCACATAGGTTTACGCTTTATAAAATCCACGCATTCATACATTACACAATTCCGTGGCAGACATTTGAACGCTGTCCGAGGAAAAGAAGGTGATGTAGGCACACCCAACATGTAACTGCCCCAGCCCTAGCACAGTCTCTAAAGTACCAGCCTCTATAATACTTCTGGAATATTATAAATCAGTTTTTCTTTGACTGCCTGCAGAAAGATACATGGACGCACCCGACCCCCCTGACACGTGACTGCCTCTACTCCCCCAGCTGTGCCTTTCAACGACAGCATAAGAAATGCACGCATTTCAATTTTATGCAACACACCCTCCACCTACCAGCGCTGTGCTGTAGTTCCATTATCCCCTCCCCCCTCTCTCCCGGCCGTGTATCGCACCCAGTTTGTACGAGGCAGCATATGCTGGTTCTCCAAATATTGGACTGTGTATTGTATAATGCCAGGAATATACAAAAGTGCTAAAATATTGGCACAAGGGGAAGATTTTTTCTTTTAGAACTTGGCTCATCTTTCAAGGTGAATAATTTGTTATCAAAAAGCTTCCAAAAATATCTCACAGGAGGCGACACAGAGTGTCGGCATGGTGACTGATGTGGCCAAGAAGGGACAGCAACACTGACACAGCGGCCTGGCAACAAAGAGCGTACCCTGGCATTGACCGGCTGTGGGAGTGGGGGCATCCGTGGCAATGGCACATGCAGCTCTCCATGCAGAGTCGATGGAGTGCCGGGGAGGGGCAAGGGTGGCACCACTGCAGTGGAAGGGGGATTGGAGGACACACGGGTGCCCCTGTGGCACTGCATACAGCGGGGAGGGGTGGGCGAGTCACCTTGTGTGGCAGTGCATACATTGTGGCCAAGGGGTGAAGGGAGGAGGCAGGGCCCGAAATGGGACATTACGGTGAAAGGAGTCAGAGGGGTGTGTGTTCTGGCATTACACACGCTTGATAGGGGGGGGAGAAAGGATGTGTCTTCACACAGTGTGTGTAGTGGGGTGGAGTGAAATAGATGGGCTGTGTTTCGTCACTGAAGCAAGTGTTAACGTGAGCTTGGGTGCGTGGATTCTGGGGTGCTTTCTTGAGGCGTTGCATGCATTATGTTGGGGAGTGTGGGTGATCTAACATTGCATGTGTTGGGGGAAGAACGTTATATGGTTTGTGTGCTGGCACTGTATGCATTGTGGAACTGAAGGTGGTGGTAAAAAATATGGTGTGGTCTGCCACTGCATGCGAGCAAGGAAGATAGAGCAAATGTGAATGGGGGGCAATCAGCAATGCGCCCCCTTTCTCGCCACAGCCCTTGACCCAGGACTACAGCGACAAAGACACCGGATGAAAAGGTGTGTGTGTTATGGCACTGTGTCTACTGGGCAGAAGGGAGAACACCCGTCATGCTCTGTTACTGCGGGCAAAGGGTAGGGCCGTTCTGGTCCTGGACCCAGTGAGGTGTTTTATGGCACCGCAGGAATGAGACACACAAACGTGACATTGAGGTGAAGGAGCTAGAGCAGGCGTCTTCAACGTTTACGTTAGCTAGAACTACTTGTAGTGGAGGCCAACAGTGGAGGGCTACTAGCGGGTGATATTGAGGTGGAGATATTTATAAACCTCGGAATTGTTACCAATATTTTGCCCCAATTATTTCCCCTCTATAAATAGATGGAATAACATATGCCTTCACGATTATATTAAAAACTTAAAACCTCTTTGTTGCATTATTATTTATTAGTAGCTGTCTCAAAAAGACAGATATTTGTTGGACTACCACACAAATATCCTGTAATTTCTGTGCTCCTTCCTTTGCGTTTTATGCAGGATTTCTACATGCTGGGCACGCTATTGTTTTCCAAATGTGCATTTCACACTTCCAAAAAAAAACAAAAGTAATTTCCAAATAGAAAAATGCTGCTTGCATTCACTAGTTTTATTTGAAATGTTTTTTTGTCAGACACCACACATACCCTGTTATTTGCGTGCCCCTCGGTGTTTTAGCACTGGTTATATTTATAAAGATGGTATATGCTTGTCAAACTGGTTAATCCCAAATAAATGCTTCTGTTGTGCTGACAGCAGTTTTTAGGAAATTAAACAGTGGGTTCATGGGTGGCAACTTTTGATTTTCAGGCAGAAATATCCCCACATCCGCCCTGAATATAAGCAAGCAACCAGCCCAACCCATACCCTGGCCAAACACATTTTATAACACTTTTTTATGAGGCATTGCAAAAAGTCATACGATTAACAAACTGTAGTTTTGAATATATAACATCTCAGCATCGGTCTGTCAACCTGCTGAGCTACCCTGGCAGGCTTTTATGGTACAGCGTGTCTATGGATCACTTAATGTACTAAAAGTAGGTGTACCTGTATCATGATAGTGATTTAAAGTGGAAATGTACAGTGTGGAGTTTGGAAAGAAGCCACATGAAAGAAATTGCACCATTTTTTAAATATTATTTTGAACATTTCCAGGCGAACGGCAGTGCTATTGAGATATTTTCATTGCATGGTCATAATTATCCTGATCCTGCCCCAGCCCTTCCGACATCTCTGGCAAACAAGAGCAGCTTGCTTAAGCAAGACAGTGTCGTGGGGGCGCACAAGGCCAACTGTGGTACTACAGGCGGCCTGCAGAAGCAGAAAGTGATACTGACATCTGTCAGCATATTTACAAGCATCTCCACATGGCACTGCAGTCAAGCTTCCCGCCCACAGTTGGGACAACCAGGGTTCCATCCTGAACATGGAAAATAGCCGCAAAACACACTAGAATCTGTTTATTTTACGGTACAAATTCTGGGGGGATAAAAGCTATTATATCCCCCCATTTAAAATTGTGGGGGGATTTGTCCCCCCAAGCCCCCCCATGTCCTCCGCCCATGCTCTCCAGACCCAAACACTCAGCATGGGAATAACACATTTCCCTTTAAGAGTTTGGAGGAGCAGTACTCTGAATTCACCAACTAGTATTTGGATAAATGTCTTTCTTCGGCACAGCTGATGAAGAATTCATTCAAACGAGTGTGTTAGGTAATCCCAGACTACGTGAATACTGCTGATACAAATTTGTGCTTGATAGACAAACTGAATACAATGAAATCTACACACATTCAACGCATGAAGGAAAACAGACATTGCTCTCTGACTCCCACTAGCATTGCATGGATTACAGTGTTGCCATTTCCCCATGATGAAAGCTGTCTATTAACAACATACACATTTCCTTGCTTAGTGATGGTTTCTCTAACTTCTGATGTACATGCTGCAGACAGAGGGACACAGGTCAAAGTAGGCTAGGCCAGCAGGCCTCCAAAGGGAAGGGAAGGAAATAGCACACATGTTTGGGACCATTTTTAAATTCAAGATAGCGGCAGAACTTGAGATACCTTCAGACCACATCACCAAAAGCACATTGCCCAATCACAGGCCAGCCCAGCCTACACTACACAGATGAAGCACATGCCCCTTATGTGAGTGGTCAGTAATGTGATACTCACAATTGTGTTTAGTTTTCTCAAGGTTTGACATTTAGTTTAAACAAAATTAGAAAATAAACCCTAACTAAACCGACTCTACCAGGGGATTCCCTGCCTAGTCTAGGACCTAAGGGAAAACCTCCTTGCATACACAAAACATACCCTAATACTATACAACAGAAACATTAAAAGCAACATAGAAACAACATAAATAAAAGGTTACCAAACAAACAGTGTCTTGGAGGACTTTTACCTGTCCTGGGCAGATCTTGCTCCCACAGGAAAGCCCAAAGTCAATTTCTTCCAAAGAAATAAAAGTCTTAAATCAAGTCTTGAAAAGTTCCAAAGAAACAAAGGTTCACACAAATAAAAATCCCTGAGCAACAGTTCCTTCTTTGCCTGATGAAAAGATTCCCCTTTCAAGTTCCACAAAGAAAACAACAGCACAAATGGTATTCCTGGATAACCTCCTTCGAGGAAAGAATGCTTAAAGTTGAAGACACAAGTACCACTTCTGCTTAATAACAACTCTTCTTCTTGCAACTTCTATAGCATCTTTAACTACAGTTGTCAGGATGCTTCTTTTTAAGGCTTGATCCTCCTCTAGCAATTCCCTTCTGTCAATGATACTGTGCGAGCAGGCTCCCTTGCTCTACAGTTGACCTCTGCATCTACTACATTATGATACAGTTCTGATAAAGGTATTGACAACCACAGTTGTACTGTTGCTACTACAACATGACATTGTAGGCAACTTCCACAAGACTCTTCACCCTCTACAGGTTGGCAAGGCACTCTTCTCTCTTGTATGGCAAGAACGGGGAGCTCTGTAGATTTTATTAAGTTTCTTTTAACAAGTACCCAGCTCCTTTCCCCAGCTTCATATGCCTTTTACCTCCACTAATTACCCCTCTGCTGTAGTACCACTCTTTCAGCCTTGGACTACCTTGTCACTCTTGTATCAGAGGTTTTGGGGGTTACAACAGCTTCAGTGACTTTAAAGTAGTGAGGTTTAGTTCTTAAATGAACTAGTTTCACTTTAACAGGGTTGGGTCCACTGTACTGGCTTGGGTAATACTTGTTCTTAAGTCAACTTCAGCCACTTCTACAACTTCTACAACAATGTTCAGTATATTACAAGTAGCACGTTTCTTAATAGAAATGAAATTAGGTGTACGCGACTTTGTTCTGATGTTGAACTTCCACTTCAAAAGGATAAGCGTTCCCACCTTTCGGTCAGCGTTAAGCTTCCAAGGCAATTAGGAAACACTGTTTCATGAGCGACCTCTTCTGATGATGAATATACTTGTAATATTGTGGGAAAGTAAAGTTTGTCTTCATTAGGTTTACCAGCAACATTCTCCATGGCACACTCAACCGCTCGGCCACTGGTTACATCTAACAATGGGGAAAAGAGATGCTTTCTCTACATGTGGGTACTTCAGCTTTGTTAATATACACGTGTGATACAATTCCTTTGTTAGACTGACTTCCCACTTCTGCGAACAACCTCTACTCACTTTTATGTGCGTATGAGTGTAAAGTAAGCTGGTTACAGTTACTGGTAAGGTATTCTTGATGATTTGGAGTACAGAGCATCCCTTTACCGACTCCACAATCACAGCAGCTTGGTTTCCTCTACTGCTACTGCTGCAGGCACTTTTGTGACCCACAGCCCTCTGCTGCACGGGTATCTCTGATCCAGTCTCATTGAAGGAGAGTCTTCCACTCTCCAGCTTCCCTCGGCTTGCTTCTGCACACAGGTCTTGGGTGGATGCACAACTTCAGCTCTGCATTCGCAGCAAGTAGGCACACCTCGAAAGACTGTTTGTTTATTCCAGCCTCTCCCAATGCTGCCACAGCCAAACAGGGCTTGTGAGCACAGGACCAACTCAGAGCCCGAGGAGAAATATGTTCTTCCTCTGCCCTGTTGTCCCTTCTGTGGTCTAACTTCCTTGTGAACTGCCAGCCTTGTGCTCTGCTTCTTCTGCTACTTCCGACCTTCCAGCTCCTGCCCCAACTTCATTCCGCTGCTCCTTCCTGCTGCAGCCTTTTATGCCCCTCAGGTGGGTTAGTTGGCTTCAGGTACATGCCCTTAGGGCTAATTGCTGGATCTTGCCAAAAGCTACTAAACCTGTCTGCCCGTCTTTGTCTCCTGCATGCCTCCTCAGCTATCTCCTTCATCACAGTCCGCCTTAAAAAGACTCAGTATTCTTACTTCTTTAAAAGGTTTAAGAATATGATTTTCTCCCTTGATATTATTGAAAGAGGCATTATGAGGCTTAACCTTTTTTGAGGCAGATGGGATAGGAAAAGACACATATTTGTCGTTCCTTTTGGCATACCTTTGGAATTGTGGAGGATATGGGGATTTAGGGTTCAAGACTAGATTGAGTCACTCCTTTACAATGTACCTTTGCATCATTAGTAGGAGGTTGAGATATATCAAAATGGCAATACGCCAATTCCTTCTCTAAGCCAGTGGTAAGAGTATTTCTATTTAAGGGAAAATACTGTGTCTCACCCTGCAAAATCACCCCACTATCCTAGGGCTTGTCTCCACTCAGGTGATCCTCCTGCAGTACACCACACCCAGGATTGGGATCAGGAAGCGTCTGTGCTCTCCTGGCCACCTAGGAGGAGATTGTAGGGAGGGGTTTCTGTGCGGGATCCGCAGGATTCTCCACACTAGCACCACCCAAGGGGAGGGGAGACCAGAGTACAAAGGCCAGCCTGCACAGTCTATGCTTTGGGGGACTCAAGAGAGAGGTTGTTTGGAGGGAGCTGACGCATGAGAGGTCTTTTGAGGAGTAAGGAGGGTGAGGAGGAAGGGTGAGATTGGAAGGAGAGTGCCACAGTGGAGGAGTAGGCTTATCATCTGGAGGGAGTTATCATTAGAAGAGAATTGTGTAAGTTCAGGAGCAATATCATCGGGAGAAAGTTATATTGGAGATGTAAGGGTGTCATCAGGATGGAATTGTATTGGAGAGAGGGGAAGGTTTCCATCTATAGAGAGAATAATTATGGAGGAGCACAGTGATCATTTGGTGGAGTTTACTAAGGTTGACAAGGAGAGCAGGAGTTGTCCCCAGTTTGAAAGGAAATGATTGGAGTGTTAGCATCTTGCTAGTGGGGGTGCCTGAGAAGGCAGATGGAGGACAGGTGACCGTATGCCCATGAAGAACAGAGTGATTCCAGGGGACTAGGTCACTACAGGGCAGACTCTAGAGGTGGGAGGAGGTATGAGAAGGTGGAGTTTCGCTGAGGAGCAGAAGTAAGTGCTATGTCAGGAGTATTGAGAAGCGAACTGTCCAAGGGAGGAACCAAGACCCTAGAACAGAGAGGTGGCCAGGTGAAAAAGAACCACCAGAGCATGTCCCTATTACTTTGGGAGCACCAACCAGTCTTGGAAAAGATCCAACTCTGTCATGCACTAATGGATGATAACCTAGGACTTTGCCAAACCCGTGACTTTTTGCCTTGGACGGTTCTTATTGCAGATTCTATAGTGGTGGGATTGAGAAGCTCCAAAATCCACAAACCGAGGAAAAGTCCACAATACTTCATTGGGCAGTGCTTTTGGGCCATGACGAGCCCTAACCAGGACACTTTTAAGAGACTTTTATTTTGCTCATGATTTTGCTCTTGAAAAGTTCACCTTCTAATTTTATTCTTGAGACTATTGTGAGAGGATTTTCTTTGATACTTTCCTTTTGAGCTTTCCCACCTCCTGGCTAGATTCATTTCCAGCCTAGATATGATTTTAATTAAGCCTAAATCTGTGTAAGGGATCTACTGACAGTAAGACAACAACACATTTCACAGAAAGCAATCAAAGCACTTAAATGAGAAATGAATGCAATTTTGAGTACTTATGAGCAATGGAAATGTATTTATGAATGGGTTACTTCTTTTACAAAATAAATTGACGTTCAAAAGTGAACTAAGCAAAATTGCGTACATTTCAGACATAGTAAAAAGTGCCAAATGTACTGGTCAATCCACTCACATGTCCATTTAATGCTGAGTAGGAACATGGCCAAGAATTGCTGATCTCCTATCTGCTTGTCTCCACGCAAGTTTGACATTGTCAGCTGGAGGTACAGCAAGAGAAACACTGTGGCAAGCTCTCGATGTTAACTAACTTAGTTCAAGATCTTTGTATGGAACTGACCTCAAAGCTGCTGATTTGCGGCGAAGTTGCTATGCTTAACTTTAGCTTACTCGTGACTTGCTATGAGTAAGCCTGGAGTATGCCAATGCTACTCATACTGACTTCTTAGTGAATCAACTCACCCTCTCCAGTACTAAGCCCTGGGTAATTCATAGTTACTCATAGTATTTTCTTTGTGATTCAACCAGCCCTCTCCAGGAATAAGTCAAGGTTAGTCATAGCTACTCATAGTAACTTCAGTGTTAATTCTCCCGAGGTTCTGCCCATATCAGTGTCAGAACGAATTAGTAGACGAGATTGTTCTTGTACGATTTTCCACCTGTGAAAGAACTCATGGATCCTTTCACTTCCTCTAGGCCTTGTCAAAGTCTAATATTCTGACTCCATGCTGTGCTGGAGTCCAGGATTTTTTGATTTTTGGGCAACTTCCTTGCCATGATCCTCGCTCTGCAGGTTCTCTAAAAAAAACATAATTGTAAGGATCTAAGCACAGGAATGACCATCCCTCAAACAGATGGCCTACTCACAATCATCAACCAGTTAGTGCACAAATCTACTTAAACAGTTGCCCACACAGTATATCACTTTCAGTAACAGAACTCTGCCTGACCACCCAACCACAACTTTCAACAGCTTTCACACTGACATAGTGGGAACCTTGAACAAGCAGAAGAAAACAAATATCCACATTCTGGGGGTTGCGGAAGCCATATGTTTCCTGACCTGGAAATGCACTCAGATTGCAGAGATTGCTGTATTGATGCATCCTTTACACAACGGGAATAGGAATATAATGTTAACTGCATGTGTGAAAAAACACAGCATTCACATGATAATGCTACCTGCATACTGTAACACCGCATAAATGTGGTACATTTGCTAAGGGACTGCCATGTACCGACACAACAACGCGTAACGGTGAGCAGAAATGAAAGATGTCCACACACATTGAGGTGCAACAGGAAACTAACTTTATTTCCTGTCCTCACCAAGCTCCTCCACATCCCTTCTGTTTGGCCTGACTCGAACTGTACACTTAATTAGACATTAACCAGTACAGCTAATCCATCTCTTCTATCCACCGCATCATTCGTCTCACCAGTCTTAAAGGTTGGATATTCTCAGGTTTATGGACTCGCTCAGTTCATTTTCTTCTCCAGCGGCATCTTCATCAGTGGACCAACATTCTTCATCACCCATATATCCTGACTCAGGGTACTGCATTTCTTTATTTTCCTCTTTCTCCCTCTGAAAACGGGGAATGTGATAACGTCTTCAACAAAGATATGTTTGGTGTGCTCCTTTTATCATGTCATCCAGCTGTTATCATTGATCCCTTTTTGTCCATCACAGTTACTGGCTTTGGATCAAAAGGTGGGATTCCTTTGTGGGACATTGATGGACATACTAACACTATCTCATGCTCATATATCAGATGTTCAAGCTTTCCTGTGTCTATCTGATGCAGCCGTGGACTGTAGAATCTGAATTTCAGGATAACATGAATGTTTGTCTAAGGCCACCACTATGTACGTACCTGATTGCAATGGTCCAAAGAAATCAATTGCTACTTCTTCCCATACATTCTCTGAAAGAGGTCTGGGTATGTGCAAGGGTTCTGGGTGTGTCTGTGGTTGTAGGCTTTACATATGGTGCACCCCTTAAGGGTTAATTCCAGCAAATGATCCATCATAGGGAACCATACTTTTTGTTGGAATAGGCGGTTTCCTGACACTATAGCCTAGTGTCCCTCGTGAGCTAAATCTATCAGCTGGATGTGTAGGGTGGAATGATCACAATTTTGTTTCCGTTGAGCAGTAGTTGAGAGTTTGAAAAATAAAGTCCATCCTTTACAAGCAAAAGTGTCTGTATGCCATGTAGATCAACAGATGCATTTGTCTCAGTGAGTCATTGTGCATGTCTCCACTTTCTTGTCTTGAGACAGGGGATGTTCATGTTTAGCGTCAGGTCTTCTGCAGTGTGTTGATGAAGATCTTCTATCGATAGGCTAATTAGACATGAATTATGAGTCACATAATTGATGTATTGTTCCACCACTGATACCTGCTTGTTCCATTTATGTGAGGCTCCTTCTGGAATAAGAGACAATCCTCCCCAGGGTTGTTGACTTGTCAGAGTATTGAGACAATACAGCCCCCAGTCCCACTGAGCTCACGTCAACCATGATCTCCGTCTTGAAGTTCGGTCTCAAAATATGTCATGCAGGGAGCAGACCCCATGCTGCATCAGATCTTGTTAAATGCCTCCTGGCAGTTTTGGAATCTCCAATTGATGGTATCCTTTATTCAAGTAAAATCTTGAAAAGATTGTTGCTCCATTTAGTAGGTGTATCATGTCTGTTACACGTGGTGCTTGGTGTCTTTCTCTCATGATTGCTGGTTCTGGCATTCTCATGTCAATGCATAAATGTATGTGGTTTTCTGGGCCCTTTCTCAGCACCAGCACAATGGGTGCTTTTCAGGTTCAATAATGTCTGCTTTGATTAGGGGGTGGAGTTCCTATTCTACTAATCTTTAGATGTTGGGAATACCCCTGTAGTGCTTTGGCCCTGTTTTATTTGTCGGTTCAATATGTAGCTTGACTTGACATCCTTCTAGTTTGCTGACACCAATGAATAGGGAAGGAAACATGGTTTCTATCTTGGTGGATGTAGTTATATATTGATTTGTCATAAGCGGATATAACACGTGTATAAGGCCCATTTGGATTGCTGATTTGAAACTCAATGTGCACCCACAGTTTATGTAAGAATTTATGATGTGTATCAATATATTATCGGACTGTTCTTTGTACGAGCCCTTGACTGTGAACGCACCTTTGCACTGTACATGCTGTTTAGAGCCATTCACATAGATGTCTACCTGTGATCTCTTCTGCTTTGGCACATGGTGTAGTTTGTTGAATTCTTCTTCAGACATGACATTTACTGTGACTCCGGTGTCAATTAGGACATTATTTGATTGTTCATTGTTTTTCAGTGATAGGATGGGACTGTATCCTATTGCTGTAAGGTTTCCAATGGCAAAGACCTACTCTCTTCTACTCTCATGGTTTGATACCGAGTCTGGGTCACTCATAGATGGGGTTGTCATTCTCACATGAGTGATTTGGTTAATCGTCTGTGCACCCATAATAAGACATGCCACAGCATGGTGGACTGCTTTTATGAGAGCCAACTGAGCGGCTAGGAGCCCCGTCAAGAGGATAATGTTTGAATTGTTGCAATCCTGCGATTGGTTCTTGGAATCCCTTACCAGCTTCATTCACCTCAAAAGTAGAGGGCCTGCTTTATTACCTTGAAACACCTGGGTATGAGATTAGAACACAATACCCCTGCCTGAATCTGTGAATTACCAATAGCTGATGCTAATATGATGTCCAGGTATTAGCTATACCAGTCATTCTATTGCCAGAGATAGACAGGGGGTGGAGCCCTCTTATTGTGACCTGGCAGACCTGCACTGCAGTAAGACAAGAGGTTCCCCTGCCATCAGAAATACTTGCTACCCTCACCCTTCCCAGATATGACATGAAGAGGCGAGAGCACTGGACACCAAGCACCACAGCAACAGACTGCTTCTGCAATTTAGAGCTGGCAAAAACAGATCTATAAATAAACCCCAAAACAACCATTAGTCATCAGATTAGGATGAGTTCCTAATGAAACTGTCTCTTCTGGATACTATCACACCTTCTGCCACCATGGCTGCACCTCCAGTGAACAGGGCAGCACCACCAAGTGACAGCACAAGTGATGTATCTTCTTCAGCAACTCTTCATCTCCCTAGGCTCCGCTCCACTGCTTTCCTTTGTGATGCCAGATCCAGCTACAACAGCTTCTGCAATTTCAGTGGAGAACTGGAATACAGGCAAGTTCAACTGCTGACCTTGCCCCTCACAGGGACCCACCACCACAAGCAACATATTTTAGCATCCATAGTGCATAGTGCATCCTTTGTCACTCTGTAATGCAAAAACAATCTTCCTCTAGTAGGTCAACCAAGAGAAGGGGTTGCACCCATCAGATGACTTGCTATTGGGGCTCCAAAACAATACCAAACTGTTCATGGGATCCCACAGCATTGTACAGTGAGGGCAGCTATAGTGTTGAGTAAAGGCACACAGGACCTCAAATCCCATAATACTTCTCACAGTAATGTCCACTGCAATGAGGAACCGCCAGTATATAAGTCCTACCCACTATGCAAGCTCTTGGTCAGCAATCTGACTCTGTGGTGAAAGGAGGATTGGCCCCTGCTGTTGAATCTCTGTAGAACTGTTGGGAGGATTCACCTGGCACCTTATGCATTATTGCAGCATATATAGAAAGGGAGGGGGACTTGACTGGGTATTCTGGATTCTTCTTACGTAGTTTCCGGAGGCTTTCAGGGATCACACTTTTTAGTATCTCTTGGCATCTTCAAAGAAATAGAGACAGGTTATTACACCCATCCTAAGGATTAGAGAGATGTTCAAGGCAACATAAAATAGTAGCAGACATTTTTGGAGTCATACCAGTAGATACATTACAGTGAAGATAGTATTGATGCAAATGAAGGAGACAATACATGAATGCAAATCTTAGCATTAATACCTTGTCCACTTTATTTGATTATGCTGATAGCCTAAATGGAAGGACCTTTATGACTCAACAGGCAAACAAAATAGTTCCCAAGAAATGACAACATGTTTTGAGCACTCAACTGCAATTCTCCAGAAGCCATTTTAAAGAGCGGTACCATTTTCGTACATTCTCATCTGGTCATTTCATGTTCGCTGGATTCCATGTGTTAATATCCCCGCAAAAATATCGCCATACAAAAATATCACCATATTTTTGCAGCAATATTAAGGCATGGAACCTGGGGGGGACACCCCTGCAACCCCTGTATTATTTTAAAAGGAGCAGGCGCCACCCCCGCAACTCCCGCTCCCAAAAAACCCTAATATTATCCCCACTAAAAATATCGCCTATGGCTGTTCCTGACGACCATATATACAGCGATATTTTTGGTGGGGATAATATTACCTGATATCGTTTGCTGGTATCCGGGCCGTAATTCTGGCAGGATACTGACAAACTGTATTACCGTTCCTGCTGACTTATATTACTGGGATATGACAGGCAGCAGGAATATCGGCAAATCCCCATTCCATGGTGGAGATTGCCAGTATTTCTAGCACCAGTAATACTGATGCCAGAAATACCGGCTCTTTTTTGCGTGTGGGGGCCTGATTTTCGACCAGATCTTGGCTGGAGGTAAGTCAGGTAACCCCCACCAGGAAACTTGGAGTATGTCAGTCTGGGAACATGTCGGTATACGAAATACTGGCACCTTTTTTTCCAGACCGGTATACTCCTAATGATCCCCTTAGTATTAAAACTCATAAAGGTTACAGGCTTCCTTTGCAAGTTGAAATTAGAGGATCCAGTTAACAACCTACTGATCCATTTGGACCCTGAAGTTGCACTATGAACTGCAAAAATAGCAAATTGCCTACAACCCTTGGTTATCAGGTTTAAGCAGTCTTGTACCACCAAAGCTCTTGCCGTTAGCCAATTCAAATGATACGTGATTTTCGAAGCCAGTAGGAAGTGTTAGGAAATGCCTTAAGGAAAATGTATCCCTGTTCAGTGCTGCTTCAGATCTAGCAGAAACAGTGTCATTATCGGTCGGGAAACAATGTTTAACCCCTTAAGTGCTAAGGACGAGCTTGCATAGACTTTCATAGAGCTCAGCGTTTACTGGTTGAGTCACATTGAAATGACTAGAATTGTTGTGAGTCAAGCAAATGGTGCCTTGATTACCATTGAAAAGCGTGTTTCATTTCTGCCCAATACTTGCTCTTCGGGCAAAATCATATGCCATTGGCCTTTATGCTTCTGCATCATGAGAGCGAGATAACGAGATAACGAGATAAGGCAATTTACAGCTGTGATCAGCCTCTGCAGCAGCTGATCCCCACATTCTGGCTGCGGGGACCGCATGATTGGCTGGGTCTCTGTTTTCATCAGCGGCAGACCCGGGATCCAGCAGTCGAAAGCCGGCCCCCTCAAGCACTGCCTTTATAAGGATTAAAGAAAAATGGACCTGGGTGATGAGGTTGGATAAGTACAACTAACACCACATTTTCATCTACACACTTAAATTTAGTATAAAAAAATTCATCAAACTAATCAACACTGTTTGCTCACAGAGCACATTAATCCACCTACTTTAGACATCATCAGATTCATTCCACCATCCATACTCAGACTTACTCACACACATTCAATGCTAACCTGATGAAAAACGGGTTTACCCTAAACATGGGGCCCTTCATAAAAAAACACATCAGTGTATCTTTTTCTTACACCTATATAAAATAACAGTATGTATTCCTGTTCAATAGCACCTCGGCTTGCTAACATAATCTACACACGTTTTGGTCCTTCCAAAGGGGCTTGACAGAGTTAGCCTTGTATTTCTCGACCTTCTTCAGGATATGAGCAGGGGGAGACAATATTGCCTAGCCCAGGTAAAAAAAACTCTGATGGAAAGTGTCTTTCAAGCATAAATCTAAAAACAAACAAGACATTGAACCACATATTACTAAGCAACTAGTTCAATTATGTATATAAATCAGAAGTGATTATACTGGTCCACACTCGCCTCCAATCTCAAACGTATGGGGGTAGTGTGAACTATGGAATTAATCCTTCATGTTCCAAGGTTTAGAATCAAGAGAGCCTGACAAAATAACAAGAGACACAAACAGATAGTGAGCTAAAGCCTCTCCCTCTATCAGTGGCAATCCTATTTTCATACCATAATCTATCTCTACATCCCCACTGCTTACTTCGGATCAAGCCGAGTGTCTTGTGCATGTGCCTCCAGCACGTCAGCACCACAGTGCACCAATCCGTTCTATTCCACTTGCACATGTGTCACTGGTGCGCATGCTCCAATTACCTGTAAATACATCAAATAAAGGGTACTATTTAGAGACCCACTTCCATTTCTTAATCCCATGTTAAAAAAATTTCATCAATTAATTGAGCCGGTCTATTAGCCTGCCACATTTAATACCGGTAAATAACAGCTGGTGTAATAAATCACTGCTATGGTCAAATGAGTCCTCAGTCTCAGAGTGTCTTCCTATTTCGCTCAGGCTGCTGCCCGATGTGGACTGTAGCGCAACGCAGCTTGTGCCATGAACTGTGCCAAATGTCTCCAGTTCTGTTAAGATGAAAGGAAAAGTCATCGTGTTGTTGGTGATGAGACAAGTCTCACCTGCTTAAAATGCTATTCATACGCCTAAGTTCTGTTATTCTTTATGTGCACACCATCAACATCCACTTCCTTTTTGGCACAACATTGAATATTTTCACATTACGGTCTGCCCAATGCGAACCCGGAATGTCTCTCCTAGTCTGCAGGGCATACTCAGATAAACACAGTCCAAACGCCGTACATCGTGATTCTGAGTCCCGCGATCGAGACGTCTACTCAGCACGGCATGTATTAAGTGGGTACAATTATCTTCTCACCCGGTCCGTTCTAGGCAAACCCGCACCGACTCGTGCAATATGCAAAGCAGAGGTGACATTTATATCCTAGTCACTAAAAACCAAAGTCCATATAATGCAGAACATGATCCTGTGTCCCACATTCAGCAGCCAACACTTAGTGCAGAAAATATATATTACTTGCTTGGATTGAACACATACACGGGACGTACCTGCAGTATTCTTTCCTGCTCTCACTTGCGTTCTAATTCCAGTGACTGCAACGGGCGGTTCACGGGACGCCCAAAATGAAATGTGTGTTAGCGTTCTAGCTTTTAATAAAGATAGGAAGAGGACTGCAATAATACCGTTAGATCGGATATCCCTGCATAGAGCCACTCGCTGCCTTTACTTCTCGTCTGCACACTGCCTTGCCTCCCACAGCTGCGATGGCCGCCAGCTTTCAACCCCCTTTCCCCCTGCTGCAACACGCTATAATAGCTACCCCCCCCTTTGCATTGCCACCCTGTTCCTACACTTGATCTTAGCCAAAAGGCCGAGAAGCGATGCCACCCTGTTCCTGACTGGTCCTGCTGGCTTGGCCCTTACCATTCCAACAGGCCGGTCGGTATCCCTGCTGCTCCTCTACTCTCTACCTCTCGGTGCGGTTCTTCATCATATACAGGCTCCCCAGAACATGTTTACCACTCCCACTGCTACACTGTCTCTCTCCCCATCTGACTTTCTTCCTAAAGTTCTGGTACCTTGACTCCATTCTGCTTCACCTCCTCTAACACCTACTAAGGTGTCTTTAATTCTCTGAACTCTGGGGATGCCTTTAAGCTGCATACACTGGTGTTGTGCAAGAAAAAGAAAAGAAAACAAATCGTACCTAGGAGTTTCAAAGCGCAGTGGCTGTATTGTCTAGGTGTGTCAAAGCTCAGCTGCTGTATTTTAAGTATTGCCTTTTTAACTGGCTCAAGCACAATCATACCTAGGTGTTTCAAAGCTCAGCTGCTGTATTTTAAGTATTGCCTTTTTAACTGGCTCATGCACAATCATATCTAGGTGTGTCAAAGGTCAGCTGCTGTATTTTAACTATTGCCTTTTTAGCTGGTTCATGCACAATCGTATCTAGGTGTTTCAAACCTCAGCTTGTGTAAGCATACCTTGTTCAAATCACCCCTCCATCTGTGCCCGATTGGCTACTAGGCCGCCTGGTGAGTCTATTTGTGCACTGTGCAGCTCCTCTGCCCGTCTGTCCTCTCCTCCACCCACTCCACTGCTCACATGGTGCTCTCTATCTCCCCTGTCTTTTGTAACTGCTATTCTATCACCTATCCAATCTCTCTCACAAAGTCTGGAAGAGAAAATCTTAAAAAAGCTCTCCTGGCCTCTAAACCAGGCTTACCTATTGCTGGCACCTAATTCAATGCTACTTCCAGGCAGACTATTACTGACATCCTCTTTTCTGTCCTCTGCTTGGACCTTTGGACTCCACTCTCTCCCCTTTTTCTCCTTCACCCATTAATGGTGGCACTAGATGTGAAGCGCTCTGGGCATACTTCTGATCCTCTAGGCGCATCATTAATGTCTATCACAATGGCACTATCATGGCCCAAGGCTATCAACCTACTCTTCTCCTTCTAGACCGGTGTCTGCCCTCTCTCATTAACTTCCTCCCTCTCCTGCTACTCCTCCTTCCTCATCTCTAACCTCTCCATCACCACCGATGGGAGTACCACACCCCTGTGCCACTCCTCAGACATTTTTTAAAGGTGGTAATCAGCTTTAATTATCTACTTTGAATGTTTGTTCTGCTGTCAAACACTCCTCTGACATCTGTCTCCTTCTTGAAGACCTTAACCTCAATGTCCTTGCCCTTACTGAGACATCACTATTCTTGACACTCTCCTTCCTGAGGGCTATGAACTCCTCTCCAAACCCAGGCCCAACCGGCTCAGGCGTGGAGTGGCCCTGATTTTCCCTGAGTGGGTCCCTGCTTCTATCATACCTACTCAATCCTACACCATTTTCGGATGCCTCGTCTGTAGGCTTGGGGTCTCACCTACTATCTCACTTACCCTTTCTACCATCTACAGGTCCCTTGGCCCTGAATGGGCCGACCTCACTTCCTACCTCTTGATCTGTACTTCCAAACTCCTCCTCCTATGAATCTTCAATATCCACCTCGACTCTCCTGAATCAGCCACTTCACAGTTCCGGGACCTCTGTGACTCCCTCTCTCTTACTATTCTTCCATCCGGGATGACCCACAGAGCCGAACACATTCTAGATGCCTTCATCTCTGGTGACATCCCTATCTCTAACCTGGTCACCAGCCCCCTCTCCAGGTCTTGCCACCCTCGTCTCTCCTCCCAATTGGGGGCCCTCGGTCCGAGTCAGCTCCCGCACTGCCAGCTTCCTTCACCGTCATTCAACTGATAAAGCGGGTGTCAGTCGTTGCTTTCATCCCCCTTCCCAACGCTGCTTCTGACTCTCCCTCCGACTCTATCCTCGCTAACCTAGCCCTCTCCATCTCGAACACCCTTAACATCCTTGCCCCTGTCATGAGGATCCGCCTGAAGCCTGCCTACTAGTGCAATGGATGGTATTTCTCCGATCTTGCTTCTCTGAAACGTAAGTGCAGAGTTTCTGAATGGTAGTGGCAGACCTTGGGTTCCTCCGCTGACAAACTGGATTGCCACCTACTCCAACAGCAATATAATTTCTCTATCCACTCCAAGAATAGGGCCCACATCCAAGCCTGTATCTCTGTAGCCACAAGGAACTCACCAATCCAACTGCAGTGTCCACCTCTCTCCTTCCTTCCCAGGCTCTCTGCACTGCCTTGGCCATCCGTTTGACATCAAAAACACAGGACATCCTGTCCTCACTCTCCTCCACCACTATCCCTACTCCCTTTCCTGCTCCTCTACCTCCCTTGGCTCCCCTCCCACCACCCCCCTTGGCTCCCCTCCCTCCATCCCCCTCACTCTCTAAAGCTGTCCGCCCAATGAAGGTCTCATCCAAACAGGTGGTCCCCTGCTCCTTTGGAACCATTAAGGACAACATATCCTTCCTTGCTACGACTCTTGCTGACTAATATAGCCACTCCTTCGACACTGGCTCTTTCCCTCTATCCCTCAAGCACCCCCTTGTGAACCCTCTCCAAAAAAGCAAAGAGGGCTGCAAGATTTATTCTTGACCTCGAGCCGAGAGACTGTATCTTTCCAGCCCTAAAATCTCTCCACTAGCTCCCGGTGGCACAAGGATCAAATTCAAGACCCTCTGCATCATCCACAAGGCTTTCTGGGGCCTGGGACCATGGTATCTCCAACTCTCTCTGCCTAAATACCTCCCTACTAGAGCCCTCTGCTCCTCTAACTCCAACTATCTGCTTGTCAAATGTTTCTCCAAGCAGAGATTGGGGGGCAGGTCTCTCTCTGTCTCTATTTGGAACACCCTCCCTGCCCATCTCCGACTTGAACTGGACCTCCTTAGGTAGAAACTTCTCAAACCTCTGCTTTTCTCTCCCTCTTTCCCTTCCCTGCTAATCACCACACTGTCACTGAGACTGGCGGCCTGGTGCATCATGAATCTCACAGGTTACCAGGCCCTCTACCCAGTCAACACCAGTACATCCCTGCTCCTCCCTGAGCACTGCCCTTGCGGGCACGCTGAACGGCGGTGTGCATTTCACCCGTGGGATTCCTCTTCCCTAGCGCTTAGCCAGTGGCCTCACAGCCTTAGTTCCCCTCGGCACTTCCCTGCCGGTCTCCCACCAGCACTTGTCAATAGCTCCCTCCCTTCCTTCCCTATCTCCTGCACTTCCCCTCACTGCACTGCACCGAATGTCACAAGGCCTAGTAGGACCACGATTGTATATTTACTGTTTTGTCATTATTATTCTCCCTGTGTCCCCTCCCCACTTTGCCTTGTGGTGCCTTGAAACACCATTCTCTTGTATAGGCGTCTAGTAAATGGTCAATAGATAAATACAAAATAGTAAAGCGAATTTGAGAGAAAATGCTGGCATTCCCTCGGTCTACTTCATTGGAACCAAGAATGTCATTCAACTCAGATTATCAAGATGATGCGATAAACTATCAAACCCTGAAACACCTGAACTCAACTATTGGTTACAAGATGTTGGAATGAGCTCTACCTTTTTTCCCAAGATTCTCTGACTCATGCAGATTAGAAGTGGAACGTGATGTGTGGGACATGAAGCTTGGTTTACCAACAGGGAAATATTTTCAAAATATGAACATTAACAGCTCAACTACAAT
This sequence comes from Ambystoma mexicanum, assembly GCF_040938575.1. Lineage (NCBI taxonomy): Eukaryota > Metazoa > Chordata > Amphibia > Caudata > Ambystomatidae > Ambystoma > Ambystoma mexicanum. The sequence continues at coordinate 600,366,091 of NC_090936.1, forward strand.
CCGGGCTTTCTGAAAGAGTGAACCCAGAACTCAGAGTCATTGAGAGCTGACTCATAGCGTATTTTAGATTGATGACAGCAAATGATGAGTACTCTATCATAGTATAGGGACTGCAACGAAAGAAGGAAAGGGTGGTAACAGGCTTCAGAATAGGCAGCTTAGTCTTGGAACCATAAATAGACGGGAGTCCAGCGCTCCGAAGCACTGAAACTGATGCGTTGATGTCAGGACTGATACAGCCTCATAGTCTACACCTGGCCTCCATCAATGTGGAAACCCTTTCTAATGCAACTTTCTAAGGGAAAAGGAATTAGGTGCAGCACAGGTTAATAATCAGAGTCCTCTCTAGGTGTGGCTCACGGTAATATTCACAATCCTCTCTGGATGCGAAGCAGGCCAATATTTGCAGTTCTATCCTAGTGTGATTCTGAAAGTGTAATTGCTGATCATTCAGCAAGCATTACTATACACTGCTATAAATACTGGGGCCACTGGCACTTAGGGAAGTCCAGTCTTTTCTTCAATGGTGTAGTCTTGTTGCACTAGGTACCTAATGACAGATTTCTGGGGTTGCTGAACCCCAAAACACATATATCCTTTAAAGACAAATGCCCCAGGTGTCCATACTCAGCAGCTTTATAAGCCTCTCTACCTCGCATTTAATTCTCTCCCCCAGAGTGAAAAAGCACCCTTTTAAGTAAGAGTTCTATCAAACATTTACATCCCTTCATGGTTGCATTCATCCATTCAGTAAGTCAGTAATATCTATTCCTCTTCACCATATGATCGATTGCTGATCCACAGCCCTGCAGTATGGTACAGCGATATATCCAAATATCATTTTTTAACTTTTCGTTCTGCTGCTGTCTATTCTTTGCATCAGATGTCCTGCTGTTATGTTATTTGCCATCGTGGTGGAACGCTTATAGCCGGGTTGGGGATAAAGCATCACATCAATGTGAACCGCAATTGATTCCCAGCCCAGTTTGTCAGCTATTTTGGCAGCTAATAGCAATGAATGTATTAGACTTAGGAAGGTTATTAATTCTGAGTGCCTGGGATATGTCCATTTCCTAAATTTTTATATACATTTTCTCACGGGAGGATAGCTCAGGGGCAATGAGCTCGCCTTGGAAGCAAGACGACACGAGCACCACAGGTTCGAACCCCGGGTCCACGCATAGGAACCTCTGGGTATTAAGCGCGTTATAAATAACCTATCATATCATACTTGTATACATCCAATGCCATATCCTCTTTTTGTTGTATTGCCTAGTAATATACAGTGTGTTAAGCAAATGTTCTGTGCAGTGTGACATAAATATTATTTTCTGAATTTCACAAAAGATCACATTTCTTGTTGGAAAAGGGTCACTTTTAAAAGCCCTGTGGCATCTAGAAATATTTGCACAATTATCTTTACTATGATTAGCAAATCAGTATTCTCTGATTCTTTGTAATTTTATTCATAATCCCCTCTCTATGCAAGAGGGGGATAATGGCTGGTACGGAACATCACACATCTGTGACCTCAATATTCTCTGATTCTGTCATGAACAGGCAGTCTACAGCCCGATCGGGAGCATCCAAGCTTCTCTTTTCAATATTGCCTGATATTCATTTAAGATACAAAACTGAAATTCATAGAATGGGCTACATACATAATAGGACCAAGCCTTCACATAAATAGAATATAAGAATGACCATGAGAAGTCTATACAGTCTTTAACTCACTAACAATACTCAGACAGAAGACAAGATACAAGGGAAAGGAAGATATAAAGGAATCTAATGAGCTTACATGGATGTAAGGCCCTGATGAAGCACATACTCCATGGTGTTAATAATGATACGGACAGTGTGAAACACATGTAGCCCGCATGCTGATTCCAGTACTGTAAAGAGAGGATTACACACTATCCTCTTGAAAGGATTATATATTTAATATTATATGTATATATGTCATTTAGATCAAAATGAAAACATATATGTAGACATTGTGTTTACTGTCTAATACAGATATAATTTAGATTCAATAGTAGTATCCTAATCAACGATTACAAAATATTTGATATGAACATTAAGGACCACTCTATTTTGGATTATAATTTGTGCAACTACCAACCTCGACATGTGGGTTATTCATTAGATTGGCGGTGTTGCAGCAACACAGTAATCTAATTATTTCATAATGTAATCTGTAATATTCAGGTTTGTGCACTCAATCCCCTAACCATAGGAGCCAGTCCTTTATTCATGTTCTCTGATTCTGTGTCCTTTTATTCATGATCTGCTCTCCATGTGAGAGGAGAACAATCGCTGGGTCATACCTATGTGACCTTCCTTAACTCTTAAGGTAGCTTCATCTTATGCTGGATCCAGTGTTTGCGCAGCTGTTTTTTTTAATTAGTGGGCAGTTTGAGATGCCCACAGGATCCCAAGGTTTTGTGGCCCTAGTGTCTGTACACTAAGCTAAGGCAATGTACTGCTGTTTAAAGAGAATCTTGTGGATATGTCTTTCCTCCTTTGTTGTTCCTACCTGTGTGCAAGTCATCGTCAGTGATCATAGGACAGCTCAGTACGGGACGGTAGTGACCGCCGTGATGGACAAAGTCCTGCTGTCTCGTAAGTATTTTTAGATATTGGTTATTGAGAGTAGTGTGTTATGTCTGTATACATTGCACAATGAACATGCATAATTGTGCCCGTATGTGCAGTGATCCAAATTGCAGTTTCTTCACTTTTCGTACTCAGCGGCCATTTTGCTGGAAGCTTAACATAAGCAGCTATTCATGAACTTACCTGAGGGCGGACTACCAACTCTAACTTCTCTATGCGCTGACAGGTTTCGGCATGAAGTCACAATAGATCTCCAACCACTGACGTTGTTGAATTGCAATTGAACGGCACAGTTTTTATCCAGTGTGATTAGGGTCCAGTGTGATTAATTCCATTCCCCCTCAGGCTTTATAAACTTTTGAACAACAATGAAAATAGAAGTGAGCTAACCCATTGCACCAGGCACTGATTCTAAGTGTTGGTCTCTCTGGATTCCAGTAACAAGCAGATCTTTTGTCTCAGACAATTTCCCGCAGGAAGACAACCTTGGGGATTCCCAATTAGTATGATGTGCATTCTGGAGCGTGTTCCGTGCCCGCATATTTTGGTTACACTACACAAGATAAATGTGTACACGAAGAGCACCAGAGCGTACTATGTCTAGCTTGACAGTCTCTTCTACAAAGAGATCAACAGAAAGATGGCAATGTAAGAGGACACCCAAAAGGGGTTAGCAAAAATAGCAAAGCAAAAAATGCTATGGATTTAAAGACATGTTATTCTCTATTAGTGCACCACACAGAGACGTCTGCTATGTCGATTGGCCAGTCTGCGGGCTGGATGAACTGGTATAGTGTGCAGATTACGGCAAGCACCATAGCAATGCATACTGTGAGCCACCATTAAACTGCGGTGGACTTGGCCACTGAGCCGCGGGCAGAGCTCTCAGCTCAGCGCTCTCCTTCATCATGGGAGAGCTGTGCAGAGAGCAACCCTGCTGCCGGCAACGCTCGCCCTATCGACCCCCTCCTTGCACAGGCTGCACCTGACAGACACGGCAGACGCAGAAGAAATCCTAGTGCCCGCTGCCATCCCTCCTTCGTTACCTTGGGGGTACTGGGTCTGCCACCAGCTGCTGCGCTCTTCCTCAGAAAAGGATGAGTGCAATCTCTGAGCTTGCACCTGCGTTGTTCTTTAATGTGCTCCAGGTTAAACACAGAGCTGATTCTGTACCCCTAAATGGTTTGAGGCTCAGTAAAGCCGAATTTAGGCGTTGTTTGTTTTGATAGAATCCCAGAGTTGGCTGTGTATGAATATTTCAAATACTTTTCTGAAGAAAGGAGTGTTTGCGGGACATTTGCATCAGCTGTGTGTTTTTTGAGCAATGGCCTTATGTAAGCAGGCTTCAAATAATGTCAAATCAACCTAATTCCTGATAGTCTTTACGCATAATAAACACCAAGAGACCAGCTCAGGGCAGTGTAAGCCCTACACGCTCTGTCAGTCTGTCAATCTCTTGAGAGTCAGCTGGCCAACAGGAGATGCTTTCTCTGGAACATGGAATTAATCACAATAATCTATTATGAAGGATTCTATTTCCTCTTGTTGCTGCTATAAACTCGCCTGATAAGTTGTTATATCCTGTCCTGGATTTCAAAAATTACATTTCCTCTGGTGCAATGATTATACCTCCCACAATGCATCAGCAATATTGCTGAAGAACATCCAAATCCAGTATGTCGCTATGAGAAGTACAATTCCCAGAAGCCTGAGCTCCCTGCCTCACCTAAACCTTCCCAGACTCCCGAGGTTACTGGGAGAAGTGGCTCTCTTGGAATGCACCTTGGTGTGTGGATGTCCATGGCCTTTGCTCTGCAGTTACTTCTCTTAAGCAGCTAGAGTCCAGATCTCCTCTTTGTTGCTTTGCATCATGGAACATCTGTTTCCGGATAGTATGTGTGTAGGGATCCTGCCCAGCCCTCTATCAGAAGGAGAGTAGGTAACGCTCCAGATGTGAACTACAAAACAGCTACCACCAGGTCAGTTGGAGGCATTCTAAGACAAATAGTGCATAATGGGTTCCAGCTGCTACTCTTGCCTGGTGGTTGTTAGGAGGTTGTGGAAGAAAGCGAACCTTCACTTGAGATGGGCAGCCACATCACACAGTTGCACAGTCCAGAGACAGGCCAGAGAAGACATATGCTTCCATGGGGGTCATATGACTTTGCACTTAGCTTCGGGGGTTACCTTGAGCCTAGAAGGCCTGTACATCTCAGGGAGGATGCCTGGGTTATGCATCTCCAGGGCGGGTTGACATATTGCCCGGTTGCTCTTCCTGAACTAGATCTACATGTGCCCTCAGACTCAGGCAGGAAATGGCTAAGGAAGCAGCTGGCCACTAAAATGAAGGCTATCTGAGGGACTGATCCATTGATTATGGTTAAGAAAGCAAAAAGATTACAGGGGGAGGTTATCACCAAGCCCCTTAGCCACGAAAAAGAATACAGGTAAAAACCTGGTTGGAGGATGTGATGTGGAACAGGTAACACTTGCAATTATGTTTTGAACAATTTGAATGATTAACTGGATTTACATGGCAATGATAAAATGATTAAGCTGCAATAGAGTTTTTGTAATATAAATCAGAGTCAGTATTTGCAAAATCGTTATACATCATGTCGTGCGTACAAAAAGGGATTTGAAAGAGTGGCTAGCAGAGCCTATCAGAGTAATCGATTGAAGGCTGAGTGGTTCCCATCAGATGGCATTGGAAGATGGTTCTTTGGGATTGCGAAGACTGGAACTTAGAAAGAGGTGGCAACAGAGAACGGAAGATCGGGCAACAGGACACTGGAATAATTTTTTCTTTGACAGGGCCTACTGAAGGCTTTAATAAGGATAAATATTACATTTTTTTAAAACACTAATTGGACAATATTCCAATGTTGATTGGAAGTGGTTTTGCTAATATTTGGCTGTATTGCACATCACATGTCAGGGGGTTTTTGCCACAATTACCGTCCGTGCCAGTAATACAGGCAGTTTTTTGCCGCTAAGCGTCAGATTATCCTCCAGTTCTAAGCGGGAGGTAAATCCTTAACCCATACCAACAAAGTTGTAGTTGGCCAGTCCAGTAAAAGTGCCAGTAAATGTTATTACCGGCACTTTTAGTGTGTACCGGCAAACTCTGAATGAGGCCCATTATCAATACAGCAGAAGGACTAAAGGCCAGATTCTCAGAAAGTAGCGCAAATGAAAGGAGCGCTGAGAAAGTGCCGCTTTCATTTGGGCTACTTTCTGAAAAGCACTGGTGACCTTATTCTCAAAGGTGAACTGCACATTTCAAGAGGGGATGGACAACCGTGCAAAGATGTGCTGTCCAGCCCCCTGGCATACCTTAGTGTCAGGAGCGTGCTCGAGTCCCGTTACTAATGTATGACATGCTCGTGGCAACCACCTGGGTGCTTGGAGCACCTTTCACAGAGACGCGGGACGTTAAAGGGCCCGTCTCTGCGGAATGCATGAGAAAGCAAAAGAGCATTTCCTTTCCTGTTTGGGGGAAAGCCGTGCTCACACTTAAAGAGAACATCCTGACAGGGTCAGTGGATGGCCTTCCTTTCTGTGTATTTTAAAGCGAATCCCATTTTTTAATTCGGGATCAACCTTTAAATGCACAAAAATGACCCCTAATATACGCAAATGCTCAAAGGGGTGGAAAGGGACTTCTAAATGAACGTATCTAAGAAGCGGTCAATCAGATGCCCTTTGAGAATTGACATGCTCCTTTTTTTGGCACGTGTGCCAAAAAAGTTATGCGAATTTGCCCTAAGGACCTGGAAGGCCTTTTTCAGTCCAAGTTGTGATACCATTTATTGAACTAACTGTAAATATTATTCTGAGATGGTAGATGCATTCGTTTTCGAAGTCCCATAGACTTCTTCATCAGATAATGGACACACTGCTTATGTGACCTTCATAAACTGCTTGCTAAGCACAGAACTGTGGATTGTGCGCGATTGAGTGGCAAGTGGTGGCGGATTAACCCGCACCCACTCAACAGAGCCAGGAGCTGGTTCTATAATCCATGGAGCGCAGGGACCAGCCCGTTCAAACATCATTGGCTTTCTCTAATCCAGATCTGCGTGAAGTATGTACAACCTAAGAAGTAAGGTATGCGCTCAAGGCAGACTTTCCCTGAAAGAACCTTCCAGCCAGGCACACCCCCTTGTGGCCCATATTTCTCTTTTATTGTCATCTGCACTGGATGTGGTCCTCTGGTCTTACATAACTCTGTTCTCAACAAAGAGAGGGGAATTCAGACCACATGATGGTAAGTCAAATGGCATATTTTAATGTAAACGTTGAGGCAACAAATGCAATATACGTGATACCCATCATAACCACTGACAGGTGGGCATTGCCATTGACACCCACGTTGTTTTCAAACCATTTTTCCAAGGTTGATAACACCTCTGGATCCTTCTCTTAGTCTCCCAAGGACATACCAAGTCGAAGTCTATTGAGGGAGATTGCCAAGTCGAAGTCTATTGAGGGAGATTGCCAAGTCGAAGTCTATTGAGGGAGATTGCCAAGTCCAAGTCTATTGAGGAGATTGCCAAATCCAGATCTATTGAGGAGATTGCCAAGTCGAAGTCTATTGAGGGAGATTGCCAAGTCCAAGTCTATTGAGGAGATTGCAAAGTCAAAGTCTATTGATACTATCACGTTGGTTCCAAATAACTTAACTGCATTGAATTACGTTCTCAATGTCCATGTTAAACTTTATTAAAAGATAAGCACATAATTGGGAGGCCATACTTCCAGCCCAGACAACATGCAAAACAGAAGCCATTCTGATCAAGCATCAATCAGCTATATTCATGGACCTCTGGATCAGACATGTACCCCACCCACTGCACCAAAATCCCTGCAAATTTCTTTTAATACAAGAGTCAAAAACATTGAAAAGAATCAACCTCGTACAATAGTCGTGGACATAAATAAACCCTCTAAAAAAGGTCCTTTCCACGTTGTGGATAGCAAGGCGGGTTTGTTAAAACCAGGCCCTTTCAACATCAGCAATGATAGCATACCTTTGAAATTAGGCCTGTTATTCATTCTCTCAAAAAATATGAACATTGCATTCAATGGGACACATATTCAATCTCTGATGCATGAATTGCCATGCTTGAGAAACTTGATACCCACAGACTTGCCCAAATTGAATTCATTGATGATCAAAGGAATCACATTTTAATTATCCACCTTAAATTTCAAATTGTTTATAAAATGGTCCTAGAGGAAGCAAGTAACCTTTTGACCTTAGTTTGAGAACTGTTTTACCCAACAGAGGGAGAGGCTTTAATCATATCCACCTAAAGCAGAAAAATGTCACGGAGAGTAGAGTGGATAAAGGGGAACTACTTATTTCATGTTCGAATAATGTCCAAAATAATAGGGGGGTCCGCTATGCACAGTGTGACTAACAGGATGGTGATGAAGTATCAGATTGGACATGGCTAGCCACTCTTTTTCAGTTACAGATAGAAGTGGAGCATCCCGCATTGCGATCTCTTTAACACAAGACCAGTAAGGGTGATCTCTTTGAATTTTTTACGGTCATCAATCTCAATTTCAAGCAATCCCAGAGTGTCCACATTTTTCAACCTATCATATAAAATGCTCCAGGAAGTATGGCTGCGAGAATTACCCCACTTTGATAGCTTTGAAACCCTCTTACAGAAAGCACAATGCAGGACTAGCAGTCGAGCCTCGTGGGGGGCCCTATTACTGTGATTAAAAATGATTCTGTTAGGAAAATCGATTTATGGATGCAACCATGCCCAGGTTTTATGATTTAAGCATTCTATTGTCTGCCAGGACATGCTTTTGATAAACTTATATTGGAACAAGGCTTGAATTGGCCTGGCACTATTTGTGGATCATCTAACAGAAGTTGTATGTGGATGATTTCGGGAGTTTAATTCAAATTACATCATTTTAGGAGGAATTTTAACACATTTTGCCCTGACCAGCACCTTTACTTGGGAATGTTGAGTGGTATATATAATAGGAATAATACATATTTGAGTCAGGGAAGCCTCTCTGGGAGACAATTCTGTAACATGGAATATTGTTAAACTGAAATGTAACCAAGATGGAGGTGAGCCACCTATCCCTACTTGGCACTCTGGTGACCAATACTCTTACACTGATTACATTTTTTTTTGCTCAACCGTATATTACTACTCTACACCATTTGGAATCATTTCAACCTCCCTCAGGGACCACAATTGGCTTCAGACCAGGTTTGCCCAGGGCCTACCTCTGAAAGAGTACATGCCAGACTCTAAGTCTATGAAAGTCTCTGCCCAAGGCAACCATATGGTCTGGATAACTAGGGCTATCAATTAAATGCTAGTGTGGAAAACCTATAAGTTGAATCTTCAAGGGCCAATAGGTGTTTGCTGTTTGCAACTCGTACATTTAACATGTTTATCTCAGAATGTACACTTATCTTTTTGTGAGAAAAGAGTAATACATCATGACATAGCCTAAATATCGGTAAACATAAATACAACAAACAATTACATAAGAGGAAAATGGCGTTACGTAGAAACATCAAATTGGTACACAAATCCAATATTGTTGGAGGTGAGCTTCATAAAGAGGTAACTAGGCTAAAACTGGAATATAAAAACTGGGCACGGAATCATAAGAGCTCAATGATGTTAAGAGATAGCCAAGCAATGCTTAAAGCCCTTTTTAGGAATCATGAGGCCAACATCTGCGCTTTGACCAGCTGTGGGAAAAACAGATATGCTAATTCTGAAATCAATGTGATACAAGAGGAAAAGTGGATGTCGCGTTGTTATAAGATATACTTCAAATCTGCAAAATCCTTCTCACCTCTAACAGGTAGTAGCATATCACAGGGGCCTCTCCAAATGGATCAGGAACGCCTACAGTTTCTAACTAAGAAATGAAGGAACTCAGGAGCTCCAGGCCCGATGGACTGACAAATCGTGTTACGAAAAAACTCCTGCTATATGGGACATGATACTCTCAGCATTAAAGGGATAGTCCAGTAAAAAAATGTATTTTAAAAATAGATAGGCAACATTAAAAAAATAATACTAGCACTTTTTTATTTTAAAACTTCCTATGTAAAATTTTGAGCTATTCAAGCTCAAAATTCGCAAAAACAAGCGCATGGGGGCATCCATTTTGTGAAATGGATGCCCGCTTCTGCTGGCTTTTGCTTTTGCGGCACTAATGAAGGAAAAGCCAGCCAGCTGTAGTAAACAAAAGCTAGCGCTGGGTGGCTTTTCCTTCATTGGTGCTGTACTCGGAGGACGGGGACCGGAGACCAGAGCAGGAAAACTGCAGCTGAATCTCGGTAAGTGCTATTTATTTTTTTAAAAAAAAATAAGCACTAGCTGCAGTTTTTTTTCTAAGTTTTCCGGGCTGGAGGAGCCTGGAAAACTTAGAAATAAAACCGCAGCTTTAAAAACGTTGTATTTATGTTTGCGGTCGCTTTTGGAAGAGGGTGTTCATTGGAAACCAACTCTCACTAACTTTAGCTGCTGTGAAATGTATACATGCCATTTCAGATAAATGGGAAAGAACATGAGTTTGATCAATGAAATGCTTCTCTTAGCTGTTGAATGTAATAAAGATTCGTTTTTATGTAATACTGTTTTTATATAGCTTTATATTTTATATTGAGGCATCTTGTGTGCGCGAAAGTGTTTCTTTTGCCTAATTGAACTCCTGAATGAGTGCATGGTAGCTTAAATCTTATGTTGCTGCTTGACTTCATTACGGCTCTCATTGTTCAAACGTACATTTGGTGCATTATTGTAGCTGACTAGCAGTAAATCACATTGAATCACAATGTGCTCTGCTTTTATGGGCACAGCTAGATTCAACTTCAGTCTAGATCTCTAATTAAGCCCTCTTGCTTGTTCATATTTTGGGTGAACGCATTGTGTTAGAGTTATTCACTCCACCTAGTGGATTGCTCACAATATTGTTACAAAATCTAACAGGAAAGCCTTTTTTGAAAATATCGAGCCTTTTCTGGACTTGTAAACTTCAGGGTGGATAAGACTACATTTCCCAGCAGCCCTAGCTCGAACTCTTAATCGGTGACCAGGCGCACCAGCGCGGGGGCACCAGAGTCAGGCCGGTCTTCGGCGGTCATCGTCCGGCATCAGAGGCTCGTAGCATGAAGCATCTTGAGTAAGTCTTGTTCGCATTCTTTTGGGCTTTACATCTACGTCTGATCACGTTGATTACACCCTCTGCCCCTTAATTATTTCCCACAGCAGGGTTCATGCTTTGCGAGGAGTTTGTTTCACCTAAACCCCTGACTCCTTTCTACAACAGACGCCCCAGGACAAATATGGGACACACGGCAGAAATACACCTTCTCTTAGCCTCACAAAAAGCTTCTCGGCTATCAATAATCAACAAATATTTATCGCTAAAAGCAGATGGACTTCACACCGCTCACTGAAATCCAAGCGCCAATATCGTTCCTCTTAATGCTTCCGTGCCATACGATTCTCCCCAAATTTCACAGCAGCCATTCACGGATAAAGTAACTAAGTTAAGTAGGTTTGTTAATAAAGGTGGAAGTCCTTTGGAGTCCTTGACACATGGTAATCAAAATCCACAACCTAATTTCAGTAATAACAAAAATCAATAGCCAGCCGACAGCTTACATACTCCTGCCCATCAAACTAATCTGATGGTACAGATTTAAAAATTGCACTTCTAAATGCGAGGTCATTAAATAAACATGCGTTTGATATCCATGATCATTTGATTACACATGACCTCGATATTCTGTGCCTTACAGAAACATGGCTCACTGAAGCTAGTACTCCTACGATGAAAATGACTATACCAGAAGGATACTTTATCATGAGTTAGAGCCAAGTCCAGGGCCAAGGGGGTGGAGTGGCTGCCAATATCAAGAACCATCATTTTGTCGAAAAACCCAGCATCTGTGAAAATTGTGAGGTGCTACACCTCAAACTGACCCCAAATGCGTGCAGCTGCTTTAATCTTGTCATAGTCTACCGCCCACCAGGAAAAATGGATAATTTTGAGGACTTGACCCAGCTGCTTAATACAACAAATGGCCCTAATTGCCCCACTTTAGTAGCAGGAGACATCAATAGATGGCTTCACGACCCAAGGGATAAAGAAACAGCTCTTCTAGAAGAAGGACCTCTGAAAATGAACTTTAAAGTAGAGAATAATGAACCCACATCTACATCGAGTAACTTCTTGGACTGGGCAATATCCAGAAATCCAACTTGAAAATAAAGGACACTACTCCATGCATACTGTCGGACCATTCTGTAATACATTTTACCATTATACTCGAAAGTATTACAAAGAAACCACCGAACCCCATCAAGGTGGTACACAACCATAATGTTAAAAACATCCAACCTTCTCACCTAGTGAGCTGCCTCCAAGACATTAAGTCCACTACAGCGGACATGGATCCTCAAGAAATTCTTGATAAGACATTTAACAACGCCATGTCTAAAATGCAGGATAAGATCGCCCCCATCAAGAAGAAATTGGTGAGGTAAAATTCCAACCACAAAAAGTAGTTAACCCCAGAACTTTCTGTATTGAAAAAACAGAAAAGGAGCATGGAACAAGCTTGGTTAATACTCCCTACTGCATTCAATAAAGTTAAATGGAAAATACTGAGGCAGGATTATAAAATCAAAATCATCAGTGCCAAGAAAAATGTCTTCAATGGAGAAATACTTGGGGCAAATAATAACTCCAAAAAACCTTTTGAAATTCTGAAAATACTTGAAAGCCCAAAAGCATTAAACCCCTCTTGCCCCCATATGTACACCAGACCAGGACTGTGTTGATGTTCAGAAAGCCTTTACAAACAAACTTATGGCAGCCCATGACAAAATTGAATATGAATTAAGTACAAGTTTAGGAAATCAGTGGGGATCATAACATCGATTATTTGAATCTGAATTCGATCTAATGTACCATAGAGCGCTGGATGACATAGAAACGGCTCTGCCTGAATGGAGCACAAACCGAAATCCTGTTTTTTTTCAGCTCCCCGGGAAGATCTAAACTAGGGAATGGATATTTATGTTTCAGAATAAAGGACTGCTCCATCCCAGTAGTGGGTAAAGTTAAGACTTTAGGGGTATTATTTGATTCCTCCCTCAGTGCTGAGAGTCCAACCAAGCAAGTATCAAAGAATTGCCACTACTACCTGAAACTTCTGAGGAACATTAAGCCTATTATTTCTGAAGCTAATTGCTCTTCAATTGCTCGAGCCATCGTTATCTTGCGCCTCAATTATTTTCAACGCTTTACTGGTGAGGCCAAGTAAAAATACACAAAACAACTGCCGATTCTCCAGAATTGCGTTGTGCGTGTGGTTAAAGGTATACCTGTATGCGAGCACATCTCCACCGTCAGACAATCACTACACAGGCTTCCCATCTCTGCCCGGATCCATTTCAAGATAGCCTCTTTGGTACACAAATGCCTGTATGGTAAGGCACCGGCTAACCTGAGAGTGCGTATCCCATTGTATGAACCTACTTGTGCCCTCTGTTTTGCCAATTTTGGACTTATTAAGACTATTAAGTACAAAAAGGACCAAGGGCCTTGAAAGTTCCTTTCCAGTACTGGCCACACAGGTTTGGAAATCAATAATAGGTATCCTACGCTTGGACAAAAATGCTAGGACCTTTTGCCTAGCCGTAAAAACTAAATTGTTCAACCCGCCTAAAAAAAATAGACCTCCTTTAGGATTCTGTTTTCCTGTCACTGTCCCTCTGGCTTTGTTCTACCTAGGCCTCTGCTGAATTTCTCCTGTCATATATGAATGTATCCTTGTGTTTTTGTGCACCCAGATGCTTGTGGGACAACGGCAAGTTACAAGTAAATAAAAAAATAAAGAAATACTGTGGGCCTCATCACGAGTTGAGCGGTATCCTGAATGGGATATCGCCCAGCTGTATTTGCGTTACTGCCCACCCATCTGGCAGTATTACCGCTGGATCACGGCTTGAACGGAAAATGTAATTCCCCATTGGGTCCATTGTCTGTTGAGTTTTGATGTTTTAATGAGTCCATGTTAATCTTTGTAAGAGGGTTTATTTTTTTTTTATTAAACCGAATTACAATATTTAAAAAAAGATGTAAAAACGATTTTGTTTGACCCAGAAATTGAAATTACAAGAGCAGACAGAAGGTAATACATTATCCTAATTATTCCGCAATTCAAAACACAGTTGTGTGATGTACAGGCATTGTATGATGCAGGAATAACTTTGTGTTTCTGGCGACTATGGAAGCTCATCAACATTTGGGATGTTTAAAACAAAATTATTTACCAAGAAGATATTTTTCGAAAACTGTTCGAAGACGTGGCAGATGTCTAACAGGGTTCACACAAGCACATTGCATAAAACAGGCAGAGTGAAGCATTGAGCTTCACAAGGCAGCACATTGCATAACACAGGCAGGGTGAAGCATTGGGCTTCACAAGGCAGAACATTGCATAACACAGGCAGGGTGAAGCATTGAGCTTCACAAGGCAGCAAATTGCATAACACAGGCAGGGCAGCCCATTGAGATTGCAGTAGCCAGCTTCTCAGTGTGTTATATGTGTGACAAATGGTGTGTCTATCGGAACAGAAGGCCCTGAGGAAGCATGCAGTTTGAGGTTTATCAGGGCCACAACAGTGTAAAGCACATGCATGCCATGCTTAGAAATAGGCAATGGGTTTGGGAATCCTACTTGTTTTCCATTTTATGTGCTATTTTCTAAATGCAAGAATCCTTTGAGGAAGGCAATCTTCTGCTTATGTAAGCCGGGGTTCCTGTCATGCCACGGTTGTGAGTTTCCCCCCAAAAATATTTTTTTTTGGATTTTGGTGTGACTACAAAATAAATTGACCACAAAAAATAATATTGGTCCTAGTGCTTTGAATTTTTTCAGGATCTGTCGCAAGATTTTACATGCATGTAGCCAGATGTAAGGCACCCGGAATCGCGATGGCAGCAAGGGCATGTGAGTACATGTTTATGTAGCACGGCAGTCGGGTTCACCTGATTTGCAAGATGGAGTCTTGCTTGCCATCGTCTTGTATGTGAAGCGGCCGTTCTGAATTGTTCGTGGGCCTGGGGGGTTAACCATTGTGATCCCTGTGGGTTGGAGTGTTGTCACCGTATTTCTTAATCGTGTGAGAACATGAGCAGCAGTGTGCTGTCAGCTGCCAGTGTCTGAAACATGTCGGCCATTGCTTGCTGTCTTGTGCAGAAGGGATTTGACGTAGCAATTCTGGCTGGACAGCGCCTTTTGGGGTAGGACAAAACCTGATTTGAAATTGTACTTCCCCTTCTGTAATGGCAGGTTGAAAAACGATAAACTATGATTTATTCAGTACATTCTTGACATGCATGTGGTCCATATTACCCCACCTGGGGCCAACCATAAAACAGCAGGTGTAGAAAAGCTGCACTTTGAGTCTATGTTGAGCTCATAGAACATAAGTGGTGAATTTGACTACTTGAGAATGAGGCCTAGTAGAATTGGTTAGTTATTGTCATATTCAGATTGCAGCGCTTAGAAGCCATTTAACCTGCCTTAAAGCAAGGCACTACATGTAGTAACAAGCAGCATCTCATTTAGGATGAAACTGCTTTTAAAGTGAATTATGTTTTGAACTAGCTTAGCTATTCGCTCATATAGCTCCTAGAAGTTAGTAGAGTAAGGCTCTATATATCCTGAAACATGTATAAATGCTTATTGTGCATACATTATATGTGGGTAGCGTGCAGCTCTTCTCATTGTGAGAAGATGGAAGATGCGAAGAGCCGCCTGTGCCTGCTACAAGAGCATTTTGGCCTTGCTCTATCTAACACATATGCTAGACATAGTTGGAATATTGAATTGTATTGAAATTTTCATGTGTATAGCGCCTATTCCCATTGGTATGGTCTGAAAGCGCTGTGGATGAATGCCCATTGGGGACCGAAGTCAAGTTATGGGAAATTCATCAGAGTGGTTTGGAATGCGTGTGTGCATTTGGCTGATCTGAAGGAGGATAGTGGTGGCCAAATCTCTTATTAGCTCCCCATATTGACCTGGCATGTGAATGTGAGCTGAGAAGTGGTATGCAGAGTATTCAAGTGCAGGAGACTTATTATGTATTCAGCTAGACCAAATTGTTGTCATGGGGATAGCTGCATTCTAATGGCAGAAGTGTTGTCTGGTGTGTTTACGTATGTTGTGTGATAGCACATGTGTGTGGGTGAGCAGCCTTGCCTTTGGCTTATTTCCATAAGCATGGAAGTGTGATACGTACCTGAGGGTTCTGGCTGGTTTATGGTCAGCCCGGACCAGGAGCATCCTTGACAGTAAGGTCTGCTTATTGCAAAAGCGAGAAAAAAAGTTAATCACCAATCTGCACCATCAATAGATTTCTTACTCATAGGGGCACAACCTATTTAACCTAAATGCCCATATTGCATTTGCATCCCCCTGTCTGCACTCGTACATCTCTGAGCTGTCTATTCTTCGGTTCTGCTGTTTAATAATCTTAATTGTGATTATAAGTAGTAAGAACAATACATATTGATAACATTGCAGAAATTCATGGTGAAAAACAATACTCACAATATAATCCAAGGGAGTATAACTATAAGAACTTGGAATTAGTAGTTAAAAGAGTGGGAGCATTAGAATAGTACTGAGGGAGGTTGAACAATAATTAATTTTGCAATGGAGTTGAGGATCTTGTACAACGTCTTACAAGGGGGGACAGACAGGGAACAAAAACGATAACAGAGGGAAGGAGGGGCGGAGGGGGGAGGTATGTATATCAAACTGCTATAGGATATTTCTGATATATAGAAATGTAAACATCAGATGAACAAACCAAAGGAATCAGGCATTGACAGAAAGAGAATAAAAAAGAAAAGATAAGAACTCCCATAGAAAAGCTTAGGAGCCATGTGACGATGCCTTGAAGCAGTCTAAATAACGAATGAAAAAAGCCCATTTAGCATTATACTTGGGAATAGTGCCTAGGTAGGTGGCCATACATAGCTCAATTATTTGTAGATGACAGATGCTGTTCCACCAACCCCTGGTGGAAAGGTTTCGCGAGTCCTTCCAATTGGTAGTGATGAGCTTTAGAGCAAGGGCAATGAACAAGTCACAAAGCTTGGCAAAAGCATTCAATTCAATGTTCGTTACCACCAGACTACCCAAAAAAATATTCAAAAAAGAAAGTGGACATCTGCAGTAAAAATGAGTTTAAGGAAGTTCCAAACATCCTGCCAGAACTTAAATACATATGGACAGTTACAAAACATGTGTTTCTAGGAGTCAGGAGCACCACCGCACGACCAGCATTTATCTTCAGCATGTTTTTTTGAATTCGGAAAGTTTCAAGGGGGTAATAAATGCTCTATGAGTAAAGAATAATAGATTCTGTGTCATGCTGGCAGATGCAGATATGCCCCTGATCCTATAATATAATAGAGACCACACGTGGTCATTAAGAGCACAGGCCAAGTCATTTTCCCATAACAAGCGCACAGGACAAACAACAATTTCAGAGGTCAGAACATAATAAAACTTTGAGGCATTGACATCAGAAATCATGGTGAGCTGTAATAGTCTAGAGGAATCAGGTGAAAGGATGATATTCGAGAAATGTTGGAGTGCATCTAAGCAAGAATTAACCAAATGATTATAAAAGTTGAAGTCTGAGATAGGTAAGGAATGTCTCAGTTGTTGGAAGGAGAGAATAGAGGGGCCATTGACAATTTGTTGAATAAATTTGATGCCTTTTTTTAACCAAGGTATGTGATGTAAAGCTCTCTTGTTAACTGTAATATTTTTATCATGCCAAAGCAATGAGGAGAGGTTCTTGGAGGGGGTTTAGTCTGAGGGAAGATAAATAATCTTAATTCAGAGATAAAGGCCTTCATGGGGTCAGATACCTGATGGGGTCAGATAGAGCCATGGAAGAATAGTTAAATACATAGGTGTGGTCAGCTACATCATAGGGGTATACCAAGTGTTTTTCCAAAAATTTCAAGAGGGAATGTCTGGGGATCCAGGGGGAGCAACCCAACAGTGGGATTGTTTGAGGAGAAATGCTGGATGATAAGATTTGAAGTCAGGGAACCTAACCCCTCCCATGTCGTGCAGGGCTTTTAACTTGGCAACCACAATCCTCTTACATTTACCAGGACCCCATAAGAAATTGAGAAGAATAGAGCAGGAGGACTTAAAAAAGAACAGAGATAATGGGACCGTGAGCAATTGTAAATAGTATAAAACAAAGGGGGACAACATCATCTCAATGGTGTCTAGCCGACCCCACCAGGAGAGATAAAGGGGAGACCACATTGATGTTAATTCTCTAAGTCTATCTAATAATATTTGCATGTTAAGTTTGATAGTATCACTAATTGAGGGGGCATAACAAATACCAAGATATTTAACCTGACACCATTTAAACCCAAAGACATCTAAATCGACTTTTAAACAAAAAGAGTTGAGGGGTAAAATCTCAGATTTATCTTTGTTGAGTTTGTATCCAAACACTGGGGCAAATTGATGGATTCTATTAAGCAGATGAGGAAGGTGAAGTTTGGGATTTTTAATGAGGATAAGAGTATCATCAGCATACGCTGCAAGTTTAATAATCGATCTTCCGCAGGGTATTCCAGGGATGTTTCTATCTGATCTGATGAGTTCTAACAAGGGTTCAAGAGAGATGAATATACAGAATGGGGGAAAGGGGACAGCCTTGTCGAGTGCTTCTTTGTAAGGGAAAGAAGGATGAGGATTGACCATTAATATTAATCAAAGATTTGGGACAAGAATAGAGAAGTTTAATAAGGGAAATTAACTGTTCACCGCAGCCGTGCCATCGGAGGGATTGGAACATAAAGTCCCAGTTAACCCAGTGAAAGCTTTTTCCGCATCAAGTGCGATATCAGAATATCCCTGTCTATCTTTTTTGTCCTTGGAAACTACGTGAAGGGTATCAAGTAATAGTCTAGCATTTGCAGAGATATTCCGCCCTTTTACCTATCCCACTTGGTCGGATTTGATCAGAGCGGGTAGTGACGATTCAATTCTGTTGTCAAGGATTTAAGCAAAGATTTTACTTTCAACAGTAATAAGGGAGATTGGTCGGTACTTGCTAGGAAGAGTGGGATCTTTATCAGCCATGGGGAATAATATGAGAGGAGCCTCAGAAAAGGTGCCAGAGGAGGCTTTTTGGGAGATAAACTGGGAGAATAATGATTTAAGGTTAGGGGTAAGGGTATGGGCCAGACTATCATAAAATCCGGTAGAGAGACCATCCGGCCTAAGGGCCTTGCCTTTACCTAACCCCTTGTTGGCGAGAGTGATTTCTGGAAGTAAAATATCACCATCTAAATGAGACGGATCAATTTGGGGATACAAATGACTATTGATATTGCTGAGAAAAGAGTCCATATTTTTGAAGGGGACAATGTTAACAGTAGTCTATAAATCTGAATAAAATGTTTTAAAACAGTTTATGATATCCTCAGGGTGATTAAGAGAGGTGCCTGATTTATCGTTAATGTGAGATATATACGTTTTTTATTTCCTGATTTTGAGATAGGAGGTGAGTGACTTACCAGCTTTGTTGGAGGTTTGGTACATTTTGGTCTTATATTTTAAAATAGTCCCTGAAGCTAATTCAATGAGCTCATTGTTAATTTGGAAGCGTAAAGCCAAGACCTGATGAAGGTTTGTTGCGTTGGAGTCCTGATAATAAAGTCTTTCAGCATTAGTCAGTTGGATATAAAGATTGTCAAGATGTTTTGTACGTAACCTCTTTTTTTTACCCGAATAAACCATAATATGGCCTCTTAGCACAGCTTTGAACACGTCCCAATTGTTCACAACTGAAGTGTCATTATCATGGTTTTCAGCAAAGATTGTTGTAGGAACAATTGAACGGATCCAATAAACTGCAGATCTTGTAGCAAATAGTTGTTGAATTTCCATCTACATGACGACTGTTTGATATCTTCAAAGTTAAAGAAAGTGCAAACAGGAGCATGGTCGGAAATAATAATATTAGAAATCGAAGAGACAACAATAGTGCCTGTGAGGGATTTGGAAGAAGAAATGTAATCCAGGCAGGAGAGTGTGTTATGTGGAGGCGAGTAAAATGAGTAATCTAATTGTGTAGGATGGGACAGCCTCCATGAATCAACTAGGCCAATTTCAGCAAGACAACCTAAAAAGGATTTGTGGGTTTTAGAAGTTTTGAACATACAATTGGATTTCCGGTCTAGAAACGGGTCAAGGACCTGATTAACATCTTGACATAAAATAAGATTAGTAAAATCATTCTGGAGAATCATTTGTTTGATAGAAACCCAAAAGCCCGGATGAGGTAGGGTTGGACCATAGATGTTCATAATGGAAACATGCACAGACCCAATCAAAGGCTTTACCCACACCCAGCGCCCATTGGTATCAGCATTTTAGCCCAATATCTTGAATGATAGTTTCTTGCTGAGAAGTATAGCAACTCCATTTTTCTTGCCCACTGCAGGACTTGCAATGACCTCTTTGATCCAGAGGGATTTGAGCTTCATCGCTTCAATGCTAGAAAGATGGTTTTCTTGTGTGCATGCCAGTGAAGGCTTGAGTTTGTTGAGATGGGATAAGATCTTACATCTCTTTATAGGGTTGTTGCAACCCTTAACATTCCAATTGGCACACCTAAATAACATAGAAGCCATAAGGTAGTTTTAGGGGCAGAATATAAACCTGTAATGGATACAAAATGCAAGCAAACCAGAAAACAAAATGCAATACCTGAACAATATGAATCAGTGAAATAGCGACCAGATTGAAACCTCTCGTAACAAGGATAAGACATGAACAGAAAACACACAAGGATGAGGGAATGGGAAGGGAAATCTGACCAACAACTGCATATTTGGAGTCAGAAACTGAGGAAAAAACTCTGAATTATGTAAAAGAAAAAGGTTAAGGGCCTATATGACATGAAAAACCAAAAAGAGATGATCGGACTGAGAAATAAGGAAAATAAAGTAGAAAAAGGCAAAAGTAGTAGGAGACACCAACCGAGCCATCAAAAAAGGAAAGAGACGACACTCGGCGGAAGAGGGACACCATGACAGCGCCCGACTCACCAAAGTTATAGCATAAAGTTAATGACGGCAATGAGAAAAGGCCAACATGAGTAGAAAAAAAGAAAAAAGTCAAAAGACAACAAGACGCTTATGTTCCGGAAGAGGTTGAGGCGTTAGCAGGAGACAATCTGTCCATACCCTCGGTCTTATTAGAACAAATAAATGCCTTCAGATCAGCAGGATTGTCAAACATGGGCATACGCCCCTCGTGAGTGACTTTGAAGGAGCATGGATGATATAAACCATATCTAATGTTGAGCTGCTTTAATGCTGGATGGAAGGATAAGAATTATTTTCTACAAAGAGCTGTACTCCTTGCTACATCCTGTGAGATATGTATTTTGCTCATTCCAAGTGAGAGAGCCTTTCTCCTTGATCGTTGAGATAATTAGCTGAAGCTGAATATATTCCAGCAAGTAGAATATTAGTGTTCTCGGTGGAGGGCGAGGGGATGTGCAGTTTCTTAAAGGACCATTACGACGAGCTCACTCAATATTGAATGATGTTTCCATTGGTAGATGAAGTAGGGCAGGTAGAAGCTTCTGAAAAAAAATGCGATGGGGTACAAGCATTCACACCCTTCAGGCAGGCCTGAGATGCGTAGGTTGTTACGTCTACTTCTATTTTCCAAAACTTCATTATGTTTCTGAAGGTCTTTGATAGATTTTTCAAGTTGCGCCACCATGGGAGAAACATCCTCCACAAGACCAACCCTCCTCTCAACCTCCTCCATTCTATCTTCAAAACCCTTCCATCTGTCATCCAATTGTTGAAGGTTTGTGATTTGTTGTTTCAAATAATGGTTTAAGTGCTTTAATTTCTTGTAAGATAGTCTCTATGACAGGGTCCATCAAGCTGAGTGGAGGTGGTGAATCACTCTTTGCCCTTTTCAGGTTTGTAGAAGACAGGTTAGTGTCCTTAATAACGGGTGTTGGCTTTTGATTATGTATACTAGTAGCCATTGTTGCAGAAGGCACCAGATGAGTGACAGCAGTGATAGTAATAGCTGATCAAGAGAAGTAGCAGATCTAAAGTCAAGTAAGATGTCGGAAGAGAGGACTGTGTAATTAATGAAGTAGAGGGTGGTCCAAAGAAAAAGGCAAATACATATTTTAGTTATGGAGAGTTGTGAAGGGGTTGAAATATCCCAGTGCTGAGTTAATTCAGAAAAAGGAATCAGACAATGTGTAATAATAAATGTGTAAATAAGAGCACTGTTATCAATGAGTTGTTTAGATATCAATTGAGGGTGCTCTTTCTTCCTTATTTGTCATTATCCTTTACTTTGCTTTCAATCTTATTTCTTTCCGTTTGTCCCAGTCCTCACCCCCTTCACTTTTATTCAAATTTATTTTCCTGTTCAGCCACAGAATATTAATGGAAGTGTAATCTTTAATTTGAATGTTCCATTCACACCTCACACTTAGATCTTAAGCTGTAGCCCAGTTCATTTCAACTGAGTGTGAAAAATTATTTGCAGCCACCTAGGGTGAAATGTTATGGAGAAAACTGTATAAAGTTAATTAATTATGAAGCGGAATGAAAACTTAGCTTTAGGTCGTCGATTGAAAAATAGACCTGAAGTGAAAGCAGTCCTCAAACGGTGGTGCTGTGCTCGGGATGTAGCCAACAAGGCCCGAGCCGGCGCACTAGAGTACGCGTAATGCCGAGTGTCTCCTCACATAAGAGGAGGGATAGCTCAGCGGCAACGTGCGCGCCTTGGAAGCAAGACGACACGAAGCAACACAGGTTCGATCCCCGGGACCGCGCTTAGAAACCTCTGGGTGTTTAAGCGCGTTATAAATACGCAACTAAGAGAAAAACAATAAGGCGGCCACTGTCATTCGCAGCAGGGGCTGTTGCGATGAGGAATGGTGCGCCGGCTCCTACGTGAACAAGAAGAGGTCAGAACAGCAAACCATAGCGTCCACACACCGCTACAGCTCCAGAGTAAGGATATGTTGAGAAAGACGAACAGAAAGGTTGTCATAATGCCGTAGTTAAAAAGTGGTGAGTCGGAGCAGCGGAAGGAGGCGGCCATCATCCACGGCGCCTGGCCACGCCCCCCAATTCTTCATTTCTAATGTTCATTAAATAGTGCATGTCTGGTTGGATGGAGGTGGCAGTCATTTGGTCGAGAAAAAAGGTCGACACCATTTGGTCGAAAGCCAAATGGTCGAATATTTTTTTTTTTGCATTTTCACATTTTTTTTTTTTTTTTTTTTGGGGGGTGCCCACCAAACCCCCTTTTTTTTCTAAAAAACCCTTTTTTTCCCTAAATGAAAACCTAAAAATTATATATATAAATTTTTAAAAAAATTCGACCATTTGGCTTTCGACCAAATTCCGTCGACCATTTGGCTTTCGACCAAATGTCTTTCGACCAAATGACTGGACAGTGTGGCAGTCATGTAGATGACCCAGTGCGCCAGGGGAAATCTCTACAGACTACGAGTCCAAAGGTCATCGGATTTAAATAAAAATATAGGCTAGATGAGCAGCTGCCAATTGAGATAACTCCTTCCACAATTTAACACATGATGTTGCCAAGATGTCTTTGTTTTGGGGTTAGTAGCTACTCGCTGTTTCTCTTTTATGAATACACTAGGATCCGGTGAAGTTGTTTCTTGGTCCAGGGCCTCTAGGGCTTCAAATTAAGGACAAAGGCTTCACATACTACTATTCCAATGATGTGTTCCTCATAGGGCCCATGTAGTGTCAGCTTTATAGAGAACAGTCGAGGTGGCTCTGTAGAATAGTATTCTAAAGCCCCTCCTCCCCCAATTTGCAGAGCCGTATTGGCCTTGACAACATTTGTATTTTATTTACTGCCATCTCCTTGAAAGTCATTATTTTATTCTTAATATGCTAAAGCACAATAATAACCACCATTACAGGGTTATATTAGAGCTTGCTAAGTAAAACAAGTACTGATCAGCCCGTAAGCTAACAATACAACTATTTTTCGGATACTGTGCCTTATGTCCTAAGAGCCTCTCTTCCCCTGGTTTTTGGGTTACCGCCTGTGATCACACCATGGTCGTTTGGTTGAAGTATGGTAACCTGGCAGTCCTATGAACTCTATACTAGCGACTCTACTAATAATGGCTATGGGGTGTCCCGTAACCAGTCTGGTCACTGGGAGGTAGCCATCTGTGTAGAATGCAGTGCCAGGAACAAGGCTGAAAAGGGTACGGTAAGGAAAAAGTCATCCTGTCTCACAACTAGTGTCAGACATGGGCGTTTGTTAGGCCATGTTGTGGCGTTATGTTAAGTGTTGGTATACAGCAGAAGCACTGTAGAGTAGTGTGCCTCATGCGCTGTGATCTTTCGCCCGATAACTTGTACGGCTAGATAGAGGAGCATCCATTGGGCTCAAAATGTATGACGAACAGCCATTCAAAACACACCTGAAGAAGAAAGGTGCACTCGTTCAGCTCTGTGCACAGACTCCAGCCACAGAATGCCTTTAAAAGAATGCCAAGTAACAGTTTTTATACTGAATATATGTTTATTTCGGAAACACCTTTTCCATAAAACCATAGCATCAAAAAACGACACGTGTACAAGAAAAAACAGGATTACATTCACAATGGTCATATTGCATAAAACAGATCTGTGCAATTCTCAAATTGCATACAATCGAAGGACATACCAATGTTTACACTGTGTGAGGGAGGCCCACTGCGACAGCATCCCAAGGCTTTTTAAGACCACAATGAGCTGAAGCATCACATTAATAGCACTCCTCTCCAGGGATTACAGCGGAGCTGGTCTTTTCTCTGAGGCATTCTGTGTTTCTCGAGCATTTCTTACATCTATTGGCATAAAGGTCCCCTCAGGGAAGGAACTCCTTCGGGGTCCTCACCCGTGGCTCCATTATGCACCTGTTTTCCCAAACATCTATTTTATGTTTGATGTTGCAAGTGAAATGCTATTCGGTTCTGGCTCATGCTTTGAGACCACTGGATCCTGCTGAGAGGAGCATCAGACTCTGCTTCAGACCCCGATCGAATGCAGTCCCGCTTACATGGGCCTCAAGGTCGTGCAACTAAGTCAAGTTCTCCAAGATATAGCAATCCCAACACAGTATCTGAACATGTATGACACATGCTAAACCTAAACAATGCATGACTTCCTGTGTGGATTTAAATGTCTGTGTGTTTGTGTAAATGTTGCTTTGCATACCACTGTTGGAAAACACCAAGCAACCGGAGTAGGTCCTTTCTTGGCGACAGTGGATTTTGTGGCACAATTCTCAGCCTGTACTGTTTTTCCGATGTTCATGTACCGGTGGGCAGGCAATGACCCGAGCAGCCAGAGCCTTCTGCAGCAAAGTGAAAGGCTGCAGCTAGCCTCCTTACTTTTCTGTTTTACTTCAGAGTAACCTACCCATTGAGAAGCTCGGAAGCAGGAATAGAAGACTATCTTTCAATAAAAGCACAAGTAAGAATAAAATACCCAGCAGACAAGTTTGGGTTCAGCGCTTTTATCAACTATTGAGTCGTTTTTGCCCAACAAATATTTTTGTAGTGGTGAAATTGTGTGTAGCCTTGAATGCAGCAATTGACCACTGAAGGGTGGATGCTCGCATGTGAGCTGTTCTATTTCCTCTGACCAATGACTGATTGACCCAACTTCATGTATCGCAACAAAGTGGTAGCAGGTGGAACAATCCTTGCTCTTTGTGGTATCATGATATCCTGAAAATGTCGTAACATGATCTTAGACCCCAATAATATCACTGTACATGACATTGGGCCTCGTAATGAGGTTGGAGGCAGCCATGGAGCTGTTAGCTCCATGGCTGCCTCCAAAACCCTACCGACTCCGCCCTGGTGAATGGAGCAATTACCGGTCCATTCCAAGGTTGGCGGGACCGGTAATTCCCCATTCACCAGGGCCCTTCCCCATTCCCATTTGAGCACCCATAGGGCTCAATGGGAATGGGGAATGCGCTAATAACGGTACCGCATATTGCGCTACCGTTATTAGCTCCAGAGTCCCTTTGCGGGTCCCGTCCTTAACGCCTGGAAAAAACAGGCGTTAAGGGAGGACCCGCAAAGGGTACTCGCAGGAGGGCGGTAAGGGATTACCGGCATCAGTGCCCTTAACGGTGCCGGTAATTCCTTACCGCCCACCTCGTAATGAGGCCCATTGCACCCTTTTATTATGTATTAAAGGCAGACAATGAAAAAACCACAGCGTGGGTCATTTTTATGAGAGCAAAGTGGAATAGAAAGGAGTAAAACCAGGCGTAAGGTGGAGTACGCCTTCTTTTATCACTCCGGCTGACCTTACAAATGTTTTGAAGGTCGAGCGGGGGAAGGGAGGGGAAATAAGTTTCCTCCTCATACTTTGATTTCTCCGTTTTCTGCCAGCATGAGGTTTTCATGCTCGATTCGTAATGACCATTGTGATGGTTTGCTTGAATCACCCCCTCATCACATTGCTTTCACAACTGAACAAGGGGTCAGGAAAATAGCTCTGAATGTCAGGCTATAATGTGAGGAAGGGAACAGTCTGGGTACTGAAAGGTCCAGAGGAACAGGGATCATTTGGCTTCTGAGATATGAGGGGATGGGCCAGTGGGATTCCTAAGCGTTCAAATAAACAGGCTTCCCATCTTGCTCCACGGTTCTTTTTCCGACCATCCGCTTAGTGTCCAAAGTTTGACTACAAATCAAATCAAGTCAGTACCAAACAAGGGTAGCAACAAATCCTGAAGTGTCCCACAGTAAAATAAATGCTCACCAAGTTTCCTCTCCTCAGCGGGGTGTATTTTCTCCTCTTATGGCCTTCTGGGGTGTTGGCATGTCTGGGCCTCAGACCTCTAACTTGGACTGCAAATTTCCCCAGACCACCGATTCATGGCTTATGGGCATACAGGATTCATACAGACTGTTGCCTCCTAGGCCATTTCCCCGGGGGTTCTCTTCTAACAGAGAGCACCTGCCTGTCACCAGATGTGGTCAAGGGTTGATCCTTGTGGGATGGTTTTAAACTCTCTGCAGGGTTCCAATGGGGGAAGCGTGGCCCTCCTTCGACCAGACAGGTTACAAGGTCAGCAGGTTACCAGATGGCTTGGGGCACCCTGATGGGTTGGGCAGAAAAGTGTGGCCCTACTCTTGGTCTTAAAATACCTCCTGTCTTTGTGTGCTTCCTGGGCATCTTCTCTTCCTGCTTGAGCCTGTGCTGGCCTCCCGGATACTCGGTGAAGAGCTGCCTTCTCATTCCTCCACTAGCCTCTATGAAATATTTATGGACCAAAAAGCTCCTCAGGAATGTTCTGTGCTCACTAAATAGGTAGATGCGATGCTCACCCATTCTTTGCCCCACATAAGATGGTCTGGCTCTAGTCCCCTCTCTAGCTGCTCAACCTCTCCCAGAGGGGACTAGCGGCTGAACCTCTCCCATGCTCTCCCGATGGTGTCTTGCTCCTATAACATATCTTTCTCCTCCATTTTTCAGAATTGAACTCTAGCCCTGGTCGCAGGAGGGCCATGCTTCCCCCATTGAAACCCTGCAGAGAGTTTAAAACCATGGAAGTGTTGTTTTTCTCTCACAGGGATTTTGGGTCTGCCCAAAGGAGGCTTCAGGTTCTCTTAGTTGGGGATGGAATATATGTAGAACTCTTCTGTGACTGTCCTGTGCTCTGCGACATGGAGCGAGAGAGGGTGACCAGCCAATCCACCCCAGAACACACCATAGCCCATCATCCACTACACCAAGACACTCAAAGGTTTTAATTTTATAACTGGCCATCTTGATGTTGCAGTGCTCTTGATTATATTTTACAATTTCAGCGAAGTCACAATTGAGACACTTTTTGAACAAAAAAATAAATGATAGTTTTTATTCATGTTCGATTCTTATTTTAAAAAATAACATTTTTAAATTGAAACATTTTACTAAAAATTTAAAATGTGTACACATAGGACACTAAAGACATGTTATCCACATGGATAATGATCATTTTAAACATGCTTTATTGGTAATGAAAGTGTCTCAAGTATGTTTTACACTCAGCATTTAGCATTTGACAACACCGTTAATACACATATTAACATTTTTTTCTAAATATTTCATTGGGATTTTCTCACAAGAAAAAACCTACAGAAATATTGGTAAGATCAAACATTACTTCAGTAAAGTTCAATAAACAGCTAAAGTTGAATTCCAAGAGACAAAAGGTTATGGTGATTTAGCTGAGGAGTACAAGCTTGTCAAACAGTAGTCTATGGTTTGTATTCTATGGTTTGTATTCCATGGTTTGTATTAATGGTTTGTATTCCATGGTTTGTATTCCATGTTTTGTTTTCCATGGTTTGTATTCCATGGTTTGTATTCCATGGTTTGTAGTCCATGGTTTGTATTCCATGGTTTGCATTCCATGTTTGTATTCCATGGTTTGTAGTCCATGTTTTGTATTCCATGGTTTGTATTCCATGTTTGTATTCCATGTTTGTATTCCATGTTTTGTATTCCATGTTTGTATTCCATGTTTGTATTCCATGTTTTGTATTCCATGTTTGTATTCCATGGTTTGTATTCCATGGTTTGCATTCCATGTTTGTATTCCATGTTTTGTATTCCATGGTTTGTATTCCATGTTTGTATTCCATGTTTGTATTCCATGTTTGTATTCCATGTTTTGTATTCCATGTTTTGTATTCCATGTTTGTATTCCATGTTTGTATTCCATGTTTTGTATTCCATGTTTGCATTCCATGTTTGTATTCCATGTTTTGTATTCCATGTTTGTATTCCATGGTTTGTATTCCATGGTTTGCATTCCATGTTTGTATTCCATGGTTTGTAGTCCATGTTTTGTATTCCATGGTTTGTATTCCATGTTTTGTATTCCATGTTTTGTATTCCATGTTTGTATTCCATGTTTTGTATTCTATGGTTTGTATTCCATGGTTTGTAAAGCAGCAAGAGCTGGACTTGCAGTACACACCTACCATCAGTAGGGGAATTCTGCAACCCAATTGTAACAGAAGTGTATGTAAGTGATGCAGATCTCTCAAAGGGCCCTCGCTTGGTTGAGGCCCTGAACAACCAAAGTTCTTACTAGCCAGTGACTCTACAAAATTAGCGCTGAATGATAAATGATGAATGTTCCTGAATTTGAATCACCAACACTGATGGGGTAGCTACTGTGCACACCCCGCCAATGGGGCCCCCTGGCAGAGGGGAAGAAGTGGACTGGGGGACTGTGGACCTTGGTGCACAACCAGTAATACAATGGGCAATAAAGAACCAATGCAAAGTACACATAGCAAATAAAACACATTCCCAATAAAGGGAGGTTATGGGAGATGCAATGGCCCACACAAGAAGGACGGCAGACCCAGGGCAAATGATTCAGCAGAAATCAGTGCAGGGTAAATACAAATAATGCACAGCAAGGCAGAATAAAAGCATCCGAATCAGACATGGGTGAGATGATATGAAAGTAGTATTTCCACAGTTCAATGGCAATCGTAAAATCAAGTTGACAATTTCACAGGTGGAATAAATACAGACAGTTCCAAATTCTTAGGGGGGGTTCTGTATACAGAGGCAACAGAGACTGTCCACATTAAATACTGTACACAGTAACTTCAACAGGGGCACAAATCAACTTTCATCATTGGCAAAGCCACACAGGATAAGTTAAGACCTCATACACACACAAGATCATTTTTAGAACAGCACGCTATATATTTGTTTTAAATAATTACTATGTGCCATGGTTAAATATAGACTATTTTATATAGCACACACAAGTAAAAAACAGCTTCAAAATATATTGTACCCAGGAGCAGCTATACTGAGGTTCTGATTAACTCCATTCAATTTGTAAACAAGCAATAAATGAGTGAGCCGACTCCAGTAATATCTTATTATTCACCTAGTAATTCAATATTGGTGCTCGTACCTGGGGCTTATTTGCAATACCTTAACTTATTTACACTAGGCCTCATTACGAGTTTGGCGCAAAAAAAAATCAAATTACCGGCATGCCGGTGCTGCAGCGTCCATGTAGCACTGCTGCCAGAATCCACAGTAGATTCCGAGTCAGCGTGCACGCGCATTCTGGCATGCCAGTAACGGTAGCACCAGCATGCTGGTAATGGTCTCAAAACCCTCAATACCGGCATCCACGATGCCGCAGGCACCGGCACTGAGTATGCCGTTAGTACCGGTATGCCGATGCCAGTAATACCGGCACTGGAAAATGCACAAGCAGCCATCTTTAAAAACACAATCCATTGAAATCCTCAGCCTACAGCAGCTGGACCGGAGAAAAGACGAGACAGGAAGCAAGCTGAAGAAGATGGCAGCAAGACAAGGGACAGTCTGTCGCTGAAAGCCAATGTTCAGCGACACAGAGCTGAATATGCTGGCTGACATGCAGATGTTGTTTTTTGTGCAGATCTGTACCGGGTAGTCCAACTGCGCAAGAAAGCTCTGTGGGAGGAGGTTCCCCAAAAGGTATATGCGGTGGGGACAACACACCGGCCAGTTTTCTGCGGTGGGATGACCTCGGGCTGTGGGTCTGCAACCTCCTCTCTGCCAATCACAGCCAGGGGCTAGCCACAGGAGGTGGACCACCATCCCCAATAAAACTTGCCACATGGTAGGAGACGTGCAGCACGGTAATGGACATGGAGGGAATCGAGGGCATCGGTCACGCTGAGACGGGAGTCCCATCATCGGACGATGACAGTGAGTGACCGTTAGCGTAATACCAAAGTCACAACACACACCTTCAATCCCAACTACAATGGCGAAGTCCAAAAGGAAAGTAGATGAGAGCAAACACATGCCCCATCACCTCCCACCTAAAGCCACCTCCGACATAACCACCTTGTCCCTGCCACGAACACAAACAACAGACCCCACTGACACAACCCACATGAGTCCCCAATTCCCAACACAAACACCATCTGCATGCGCACACACACATACACATCACTGTACAGATGCAGGCCTCACCACCGTGCCATCTCATGGCACGATGCACACATCACCATCGCCAATTGCAAACCTGACACACCCACTATGTCCATACACGCAGTGTACACATCAATGCATCTACGTACAGAATTTGAGCACATAAATCCCACAATTGAACACCACATGGCACACAGGCCCTGTGGCATGGCCTCAACACGCAAACCACTAGACACCCGTGCTGTGGGCCACCCAACAGACACCATGCACAACATGGCTCTGACACTGAACCCCCCCCCAATCCTTGCGCACCATGCCTGGCCATGAAACATGTCCATGAGAATGTGCATTTTATTTTTTTTTATTTTATTTGCATTTGTAAAGCGCTCACACAGCCCGAGGGCATCGAGGCGCTGTTACAGGAATTGTTTGCTAGTTGCGTAATTGTTTTTTTTGTTGTTGTCTTAGTTGACTATTTATAAATGTATAACGTGCTTAAATACCCAGAGGTTTCTAAGCACGCATCCGTGGATCGAACTTGTGTTGCTTCATTTCGTCTTGCTTCCAAGGCAAACACGTGCGGCTGAGCTATCCTCCCGGAATGGCTCGGAATGTACTAGCATCAATGTATGAAGGATGTAAGGTGACCTATGACTAATGCCCTGCTTCACTGTCCCCCACAGGCACAGGAACAGACAGCAGGGTTGAACAGGCTACAACACCTAAGAAAGCCACTGTCATGATGCCCGCTCCCAGGGAGCCGGTTCAAGCCCTGCGTCCCCGAAAGCGGACATCCAGTCCCCAAGGAAGGACCCAGCAACCCCATATAGGGGCCCTTTGAACAGTGTCCTGGCGCCTATGGCGCCAGGCTCATAAAAGACATCAGTCCTGGCGCCATAGGCACCAGGCTCATTATGGGAGTGCTTGGGTGCACTTACCTGATGCAGACCATGCTGCAGGATCCCGGCCTCCTTGAGGCCTGAAAGGAACTACTTTACCTGTGGGACTAATTTACCATCCGGGCGTGGTCGGGGAAGGATACATACCTGATTGGAGGAAGGATACATACCTGGAACTTCTTCCAAGGCTATTTAAACCCCACCCGAACAGCCACACGTGCTTCGCGTTGTTCTGCATCTAGCAGCTGGACGCTCACCGTGTCTGCTCCTGCATCCTGACTTCTGCCACGCCTGCCAGCAACCTGGATCACCTGCAAAGGAAGAGAAGAAGAGAACAGAAGAAGGAAAAGTCCTTACCTGCTAAATCCGCATCCCGGACACATCTCGCCGACAATCCTGAAAAGGAAGACTTTTATTTAAAAGCTCATTGCGTCGATCGCTGCAGCGCCACATTCCACTCACCTTTACAGGGCGCCTCCATGTTCAGCAGCGATCATCCGGATTCGCAGTCACGCCCCAGCGCCTAGGGAGAAAAAGACCAGAACAAAAGGTGAGAGAGAGAAGGGAATAAGGAAAGCTAAATCTCCATGTTAAGACTTACCTGTTGACTCATTCCCTCTTCATTTCGGGTCCGCGCAGCATCCTGGCATTTCCGGACCCCGGCCCCTAAGGGGAAAAAGAGACATCAGCGTTAATGAGCGAATGAAAAGACATTACCAAAAAACGCTCATTAAAGACTTACCTGATTTCTACAAGGATTTCACCTCTCATCTCGGGTCGGTGCCTGTTCCCCGGCATTCCGTACCCCGGCCCCTATGGGGAAAAAGACACTAGCATTAGTACATTAATGCATGGGCACAAGGGGAACCTCTTATCAAAAAACTTACCTGGAAGCCAAGCAAGTTTGGTTCTCACCAATCCGAAAATCCAGTGAAGTAACTGGATACCAACGCGCCCCTTCATCAGAAGCAGGATGGAGAGCTCGTCCTTCCAGAACCTAAGAAGGATACTTCTGCGAGCCAGACAAGCCAGATTTGGGGGCCCGGTCCAGTCCGTCTTCCGAACCCTGCGCTTCACCTTAGAAGAGGTCACATCAGCGCGAACCAGGCCAGCGCCTCCGTGGGAGTCAGGTGAGCGTAACAGAACGCGAAGACATCCTACAAATTCCCACCCAGGCGCTATGGAAAGTTCTGAGACTGATCAGTTGGCCCAATTACTGGGGGAATTACGGGCCGAAGTACATGCCGCTCGGCAAGAGACTAATGCCCTCAGGAGGGAATTAATAATATCAAAGGAAAGAACTGATGACCTGGCCAGACAGCTTTTGCAAGGTCAAGCTGGGCAAACTCCTCTACCCGGTTCCGGAGGGAACCCCGCTCCTGTGGTCTCCAGTAACCCTGTGCAGATTAATCTACCTGGAAACATGCCGCTGGCCCCACCTGAACGCTTTGCTGGGGACCCCAAACGATTCGCCGTATTCATGAATCAGTGTCGTTTGCACTTCCTATGCAGACCTGGGGCCTTCCCTAATGATCAGACCAAGGTAGCCTTTGTATTGTCATATCTCAGCGGCTGCGCTGCCGATTGGTCTGTTCCACTGGTTACTCAAGATGACCCGATTCTCCGTGATTTTCAAAGGTTTCAAGCAAGCATGGAAAGGTTATTTGCTCGACACTCTCAGGGGCAGGCTCTGGATGACGAACTTCTATCCCTGCGACAGGGCAATCAGGACCTCCTATCCTATATTGCAACCTTTAATAGACTAATTGTGGAAACGGGATGGCCAGAGGATAAAAGAGTCACGTTGAACTTAAATATGTCTTGGCCCAAGTTGTAAATCCGCCCCAAGAATGCACAGAGTATATAGACTTAGTGGTCCAATTGGATCACAGACTTCAAAACAGAAAAGCAGATCGGTCCAGGTTTGAGACCCGGGTGTTGGTCAAGACCCATGCTAATCCCAAGGGAGTTGATGTCTCTGAGCCTATGCAAATTGGAGGGGTTAAAGGACCTTTAACTCAAAAGGAATGTGAAAGGAGGCGGCAGTTAAAATTATGTCTTTATTGTGGGAATTCTGGACACTTTCTACGAGATTGCCCGGCAAAACCGCCCCGAAAGGCGGTAGGAGCCGCTGATAAAAACCATGAAGACTCTGTTTCGGGAAACGACTCCGCCCGACAAGTGTAGGGGTCCGCTTGCCGAGCTTGAAAACTAACTCTCAGACCTCGCATTTCATTGTGCCAATGGTTCTCGTAGATCCAGAACAGCCTGAGCGGTTGCATGCAATAAAGGCATACATCGATAGTGGGGCTATTGGAAACTATGTGGATGGTGAATTGGTCTCTAGGATTAACCTCTCTCTCCGTCCTAAAACCAGCATAGATGTCATCACCACAGTCGATGGAACTGAAATTGCCTCTGGACCGGTAACACATTCCACTACTGAGGTGACTCTTATTGGTCCCGACGGCCATCGGGAGGGTGTTGTGTTTGATGTAATCAAGGCTCCACAGTTTCAGGTTATTCTTGGAATCCCTTGGTTAGAGACACATAATCCTCGAATTGATTGGCGAGCTAAGAGAATAACCTTCCCAGATTGTACACAAACCTGCTACCCAGAAAACCTGAAGATTAATCTAGCATCTGTAACCTCTGCCTCCATGCAACTACCTCCGGAAAAACCAAGACTTTCAGGACGTCTTCCAAAAGGAACAGGCCAACACTTTACCTCCTCACAGATCGTACGATTGCCAAATCGATCTGGTGCCCGGTGCACAACGCCCTTGTAGCAGGATTTATGCCCTTACCGAACCTGAGAATCTGCATTTGAGACAATATTTGGATCAATACCTAGCTAATAGTTTTATTCGCCCGTCAAAGTCCCCGGCATCCTCGTCTTTGTTCTTTGTGCCCAAAAAAGAAGGCGATCTTAGAACTTGTATCGATTACCGCGCATTGAACCAGATAACGGTTAAAAACCGTTATCCTCTGCCTCTGATCCCTGAACTCCTTGACCAGGTGAAGGACGCTTGCATTTACACCAAGTTAGATCTCCGGGGGGTTTATCATCTGGTACGAGTTAAAGAAGGCGACGAACGGAAAACTGCCTTCGGTACTAAATACGGATTATTCGAGTACCAGGTGATGCCTTTCGGATTGTGTAACGCGCCGGCTGCCTTCCAGTACTTCATGAATGATGTCCTTTGGGAACTCATTGATGTTTGTGTTGTCGTATATATCGATGACATTCTGGTGTACTCCTCTTCGGAATCTGATCACAGAAAACACATCAGGGCAGTACTTGAAAAACTGCGCCAACACAAACTATTTGCTAAATTGGAGAAATGTGTTTTCCATACCACAGAAGTCGAGTTTCTAGGTTTCATCCTGACACCCAGAGGAGTCCGAATGGACTCAAGAAAAGTGGATGCCATCCTCAAATGGCCATCACCTAGCTCTGTAAAAGGGGTTCAAAGCATGCTCGGCTTTGCCAATTTCTATCGCAGGTTTATCCCGGAATTTTCACGCGTGGTACAACCCATTACTGCACTCTTGAGGAAAAATAAACGTTTTGAATGGTCTGAAGAAGCCGAGCAGGCCTTTCAGGATTTAAAAGCTAAGTTTACCTCTGCACCTATATTGAAACACCCGCGTCCAGATCTCCCTTATATCGTCGAGACTGACGCGTCCAGCCTAGCCATGGGAGCTGTCCTGTCCCAAAGAGATCCCGAAACCAACCAACTGCATCCCGTAGCATTTTGGTCCAGAAAATTCTCGGCACCCGAGGTTAATTATGCAATCACGGACAAAGAACTGTTAGCCATTAAGTCCGCTTTTAAAGCCTGGCGGCATTATCTGCTTGGCGCTCGACATACCATCACAGTGATCACTGATCACCGGAATTTACAGTATTTGAAAACCACCAAGGCTCAGTCATCACGGCAGCTCCGATGGGCTTTGTTTTTCGCTGAATTTGATTTCGTGATTACCTATCAACCTGGCTGCAAGAATGGCAAAGCAGACGCCTTATTCCAAATTGGAATGGGAGACTCTGATACAAACTCAGAACCAGTACCAATAATTCCCGAACAGAGGATTCTAGGCATGACTTCGTTACAGACGCTTGAAGACATTCAAGCCAGAGTGAAACAACTCCTGGACCCTACAACCTTACAGGAATGGATACAAAAGGGATCAGACTTTACCATAGATAATGGTTTACCTTATTTCCAAGGACGCTTATTCCTGCCACATAAGGAATTACACGAACTAGTTATTTCCGGTTATCATGATACATTAATAGAGGGACACCCCGGTATTGCCAAGACAGAGGAAAAGGTGAAACGACAATTTTGGTGGCCCTCTTGGCGAAAAGATGTTAAATCTTTTGTGATGTTCTGTGGTGTTTGCGCCCAAAATAAAAGTCAAAAGAAAAGACCAGCCGGTCTCCTTCAACCTCTAGACATACCACCAGCACCCTGGCACACCCTATCAATGGATTTTATTACGGACCTGCCTCCTTGTTCGGGGTACAATACTATTCTGGTAATTGTGGATTTGTTTTCCAAAATGGCCCATTTTATTCCTTTGAAAGGTTTACCTTCAGCTTCTGTCCTAGCCAAAGAATTCCTCGAAAATATTGTTCGGCTACATGGATTCCCATCTATACTAATCTCTGACCGGGGAAGCCAATTCATTTCCCACTTCTGGCGCAAATGTTGTCAAATGGCGCAGATCGATGTAAGATTATCGACCAGTCACCACCCTCAGGCCGATGGTCAGACCGAGAGGACAAATCAGACCCTTGAACAGTACTTACGGTGTATGTTACAGCAATCTGAAAGTAACTGGAAAGACATTCTTTGTATAGCTGAATACGCATATAATAATTTGGTACACTCTGGAACTGGCCACAGTCCTTTTTATACTTTGTTTGGGCATCACCCTCGAACCTCAAACCTTGACTCACCTCAGAACCTCGGAATGCCTGCAGTAGAACATCTGCATTCTACAATTACCCAAGCCTTCAAAGAGGCAACTAGGCATTTACTACAAGCCAAGAGAAAATACAAGGAGAATGCTGATCTACATCGGAATGAAGCACCACCGTATCAGATTGGGGATCAAGTGTGGTTAGCTACCAGACATTTACCACTCAAAGGGCCTCGAACTTTTAACCCAAAATATCTGGGACCTTATTCTATTACGGCAATAATGAACCCAGTGGCTGTTAAACTTGATTTACCAGCTAGTATGCGAATTCACCCTGTTTTTCATGTGTCACTTCTGAAACCAGTGGTACCCGGAACCCGACTACTCAAACCTCCAGAACCTATTCTAATAGATGGGGAGCCCGAATTCGAAGTGAAGAACATTTTAGACTCAAAAATGTTTAAGTCAAAGCTGTTCTACCTAATTGATTGGAAGGGGTACGGACCTCAGGAAAGGTCGTGGGAACCCAGCGACCTTGTGCATGCACCTCGATTAGTCAGGAAATTCCACCGACTCTTCCCAGACAAACCAAAACCCCCGGAGGGAACAACCTTGGGAGGGGGTTTGGGGGGGAGTGCTGTCATGATGCCCGCTCCCGGGGAGCCGGTTCAAGCCCTACGTCCCTGAAAGCGGACATCCAGTCCCCAAGGAAGGACCCAGCAACCCCATATAGGGGCCCTTTGGACAGTGTCCTGGCGCCTATGGCGCCAGGCTTATAAAAGACATCAGTCCTGGCACCATAGGCGCCAGGCTCATTATGGGAGTGCTTGGGTGCACTTACCTTATGCAGACCATGCTGCAGGATCCCGGCCTCCTTGAGGCCTGAAAGGAACTACTTTACCTGTGGGACTAATTTACCATCTGGGCGTGGTCGGGGAAGGATACATACCTGATTGGAGGAAGGATACATACCTGGAACTTCTTCCAAGGCTATTTAAACCCCACCCGAACAGCCACACGTGCTTCGCGTTGTTCTGCATCTAGCAGCTGGATGCTCACCGTGTCTGCTCCTGCATCCTGACTTCTGCCACGCCTGCCAGCATCCTGGATCACCTGCAAAGGAAGAGAAGAAGAGAACAGAAGAAGGAAAAGTCCTTACCTGCTAAATCCGCATCCCGGAGACATCTCGCCTACAATCCTGAAAAGGAAGACTTTTATTTAAAAGCTCATCGCGTCGTTCGCTGCAGCGCCGCATTCCACTCACTTTTACAGGGCGCCTCCATGTTATGACTTACCTGTTGATTCATTCCCTCTTCATTTCGGGTCCGCGCCGCATCCTGGCATTTCCGGACCCCGGCCCCTAAGGGGAAAAAGAGACATCAGCGTTAATGAGCGAATGAAAAGACATTACCAAAAAACGCTCATTAAAGACTTACCTGATTTCTATAAGGATTTCACCTCTCATCTCCGGTCGGTGCCTGTTCCCCGGCATTCCGTACCCCGGCCCCTATGGGGAAAAAGACACTAGCATTAGTACATTAATGCATGGACACAAGGGGAACCTCTTATCAAAAAACTTACCTGGAAGCCAAGCAAGTTTGGTTCTCACCAATCCGAAAATCCAGTGAAGTAACTGGATACCAACGCGCCCCTGCATCAGAAGCAGGATGGAGAGCTCGTCCTTCCAGACCCTAAGGTGAGACGCTATGAGGAATCACAGAAGGGTTTCGAGGAGGGTGAGAGGGGAAAGTGGGAGGCTGATTGCATTACCCCACAGACAGTTAATCCCCTATTTTCGCCTACAGAAGGATACTTCTGCGAGCCAGACAAGCCAGAATTGGGGGCCCGGTCCAGTCCGTCTTCTGAACCCTGCGCATCACCTTAGGAGAGGTCACAGCAGCGCGAACCAGGCCAGCGCCTCCGTGGGAGTCAGGTGAGCGTAACAGCTGCTGCACGTAAGAGCCGTGGTGGCGACAATGCCTCCATCCAGGGGCCTTTAACCTCAAGGGCAGGACTGAAGCATCCCACAGCTTCCACGCCACAGGCCCCCAGCCAAGAGGACACACAGGCCGCGGAGCAGGCCGAGCAGGAACATCCTACCCCCAGCAAGGCCCCCCAGCAAAGACCCACTACTGCCAGCAAGGCCCCCCAGCAATTACCCACTGCTGCCAGCACGGCCCCCCAGCAATTACCCACTTCTGCCTGCAAGACCCCCCAGACAAAAGCCACTCCTGGCACGAAGGCCCCACTCAAAACAAGCACATCTGGCAAACAGGCACAAAACAGGCACAGGAACCACTGCAGGTGGAAGAGCTGGGATCCCCAGTGGCCAGTGACATCGAGGACCTACAATTAGCTGCGACAAGTGAGCAGGATGAGGCGGCCCAATCTGCCCAACACAGTGAGGAGGAGGTGGCAGACCCCCCAGGCAACAGCATGCATGAGGACCATGAAATAACCCCACCCATGCAGGCAACCCCACTCTACTTACCGGGACATGGCTCAGGTGGCCACGGCACAATGGAGGACAATGGCCCTGATAGCAACATGGAGGAAGCTGTGCACAACCCCGAAACCCA
This sequence comes from Ambystoma mexicanum, assembly GCF_040938575.1. Lineage (NCBI taxonomy): Eukaryota > Metazoa > Chordata > Amphibia > Caudata > Ambystomatidae > Ambystoma > Ambystoma mexicanum. The sequence continues at coordinate 600,405,251 of NC_090936.1, forward strand.
CACACCTCACCTCCCATGCAACCACCTGCTGCACTAAATATCCAGGATCTAGAGGGGCGGCTGTCGCGCATGGAGGGGCGGAAGCAGTCCATGCAGCACATGGTAAGGCAGTACGTTGCGGACGGGGAAGCTGCAAAGAGGGCCATGCAGGAAGCCCTGCATGATAATGCAAGGGTGGTGAGCTGGGCCATGTACCGCGTGGCCCGGCGTGTGCGGGAAGGGATGGCAGTCATGGCCCAGGCCGGCACGCAGTTGGCAGCCGCTATGGTGGAGCAAAGGAATGCAAACACTAACCCACAACCCACTCCATCATCGAGCATGACACCGGCCAGCTCCACACAGACAAGCCCGGTGTGTCGCTCATTGCGATGTTGCACCACACAGACCCTCAACCCCCTCCTCCAAAAAGGGTGCGTGAGTAGAGGGACTCACAGGTGCTTTCCGTGAGGGAGCACTATTGAAGTTGCAGTGGGGGCAGTTGGGGTGGGGATGGGGGTGTTGTGGGTCGGGGTGTTGGGGTGGGGCTGGGGGTGTTGTGGGCGTTGGGGGTGGGGGTTTTGGGGGTGGTGGTGTTGGGGTGGTGGTTGTGGGGGTAGTGGGGTGAATTTATTGGGATAGAGGTGCCATTAAGGAATGTTAAATGTACATAGTTCACATTTGATCAATACAGCTGGTGTGAGTAAGACAAACACATGACTGGAGAATGCTTCTTTACTGTGTGTCAATTTATTTTTGTACAGTGGCCTTTTCAAGTGGTCTGTTGTGCCTGGTTACTCTTAACCTGAACCTGGAGCCTGCCATGGCGTGGTAAAGAGCACGCTGAGCATTACTGGACTGGAATATTGGACTCATTGACTTGGTCCACCCACATTAGAGGAGGAGCCCATTTAAACCGGAGGCCGCGTGCCATCAGAGCGCGCGCCTCAGCAAGTGGCCTTTTCAAGTGGCCTGTTGTGCCTGGTTACTCTGAATCTGGAGCCTGTCATGCCGTGGTAAATAACACACTGAACATTACTGGACTGGAATGTTGGACTCATTGACTTGGTGATTGTCATCCACATTACTTACTATTTAGAAAATACTATGTTTGCCCTTAACAACAGCCTGCCTGTTATTAAAATCAATGTTCTTTTCGTTTTCACCTAGGTCCCGCCCACATTAGAGGAGGAGCCCATTTAAACCGGAGGCCACGCGCCATGAGTGTGCGCGCCTCAGCAAGTGGCCTATTCAAGTGGCCTGTTTGGCCGGTTTGGGTTGTTTGGGCTGTTAGTATCTGCTAATCGGGGTCAGATAAATCTTAATCTGTGTCTCCTGCATTGGAATTGTGGCCCTTACGCATTGAACACCATTTGTGTAGACGGAAGATTTACAATCACAGGAGCGATCTCATCCAAATAATGAGCTTGAAAGAAATTGCAAAGAATAAACAGCACCCTGCAGCTGCGTGTGTAAACCAAATGGCAACAAGAATGAGTGTTGCTCGCACAGCTGCAGTGTGTACCTCAGACACCTCAAACACTTCCTATGTAGTAGAAGAGCTGATTGATTTTGCGCAACAATGTTCGTTAGAACAGAAGACGAACGTTGTGTTTCAAGATGATGATAACAGTATCCAAATATCGGAAAGCTCGCAATCCTTGTTTGCAGAAGATGGTATTATGGATAGGGTGTGTCAGGATGATGTAATGGTACGCATTGTTGACAAGGATGAGAATGGATGCCAATTGTATGCAGACACTCCCCCGATTTTCTGCTCCGGGGGTATTTCTTTGTTGGCTCTGTCACAGCATTTAGAAAAAAGTGCTGATTATGAGGGTGCAGAAGAACCACACATTCTGTGACGGGTGAAATATGTTACAGAATCGTCATGCACTGAGTTTCAGTCTTTGTTGTTGAAAGGAGTTGCTTTCTGAACCAATTGTTTAAGGTCGCGCAAAGGCTGTTTTCAACTCCCAAGATTTACCGCCACATAGCGAGGTTGCAGAAGCTAATATGAAGTCTGAGGAGGTTAGTTTAGAGAATGTATCAAGCTGTGCAGTTCTTGCAGCTGTCACAGAGGCAATTCTCTGCAATGTTATGTGTGGCTCTAGTGTTGGTATTATGGCACCTGTAGGTGTAACTCTCATAAGCGATGATGATAATGCCATCTTTGTTGAAAAAATGTCTAAAAAAAAAGAGAGAAAGCTAAACAAAAAACAGGCCGAATCTGCTAAGGCATATAATACTTCCCCGAGAACTGCTGACATTCGTGATGCCTGGTTTGAAAGACAAGATACTGCTAAGGGAGGGAAAGCTAGTGACTTAAGTAACACAAGAGTTTTAGCCCCTATTGTTTCACCCAGTAAATTGGAAGTCTGCACTTCAGTGGGAAAGAGTAATGAAACACAATATGAATATACTGATGGTACTTCTATGCTATCTGAGGTACTAAAAAATAAAGTTACCTCCGATAGGATAGATCGTAACCTGCGTGCTCTGGAAAGCGGAGTCCAAAATATCTTTGATATTTTTAAAAATCTGGACACCCTAACCAGACCCAATTCCTCAGTTGATAAGGACAATGTAGAGTTTATGGGTCCTGTGGTTTCGACTCTGCATAATACTGTAAACAGTAACCAGCTCATTCAAGGTATCACACACGGAAAGGCAAATGTTGTGTGAGCCTGCTATAGTGGTTGCTCAAAATGCTGGGCAATATGAAAAAGGTCAGCTGACTCACAGACTGTGCAACCAATGAAAAGGGATACAGTTACCCCAATTAAATCAAAGGATGATCTTGAGATGCATCATATTAAAGCATCCAATAATACGAAGTTAACCAGAGAAGTTATTAGTACAATTGTAGAGGATATCCTAAATCAAAAATTGAGCGAAGCAAAACGTTTGTTACCCAATTTATCTGGTTTGTCACAAGATGAAATAGCAAGTGTGAACAGTATAAGTAGTCAGAAGCATAACAGTAGATTGCATGAAGGGGCACATAACAACGAGTGTCAAGTTCAAGAAAGACAAGATGGAAATGTTATACAAAATGATGGCTATGAACGATACGTTTCACCTGACTTCAATATATGGGATAAAGATGTAAAAAGGAAAGTTTCTCAAAACCTTAGAAGTCCAATTTACCCAAATGAGCACAGTCTTGTGATATTTTATGTGTTCGATGATGGAGGTCCGCGGGCCTTAAATAGGCATAACCTATTAAACATGTTTAGCGAAATAACAGAATTAAGTCTGATGCCATCTGCTGACATTCAGCTTGTCGACTATGTTCATAATGAGAGGTTTGACTATGTCAGGTTAATTATAGCATCTCCTTTGGTGAGGGCTCTGATATTGAAGGAGGTTGGAGCCTTGCAGAAAAGAGGCTTTGATGTACTGCAATATAAAGAGGGCTCTTATGGCATGGATACCTTTAGTAAATGTAAAGGTCACACACAGGATATTGTACATCATGATATGGCAGCACTTGGGACTCAGGACCCTGCTGGTAAGAAAGCTGGTATGTCTGCCATGGCCGATGCAAGGGCCCAACTGACGGATATGCAGGAGTGGAGATGGCTTGCTTTGTCTTTAAGAGAATCCATAGAGAAATTAAAACCGGTGAAGGAACCCCTTTTCGCAAGAAAACACCTATAGCCTTATATCCTGGAACACAAGGGATTACTCACATTTAGTTACAAATATCAAAATTGTAAAAATTCTAGAAGAACATGATTTTGTGTTATTACAAGAGACTTGGGCGACTGATAACCTATTGTGGGATGGTTATGGTGTTTTAAATATGAAGGCGCGTAAAGGTTTAACTAGCCGCCCTTGTGGTGGTCTAATACTGGCTTACCATTCTGTTACAAACATCACGTTGGTCATTGAACAATAGTTACTGGATTGTGCAATAATTGGAACATTTAAACTAACATCAAAAAATGTGTTCATTGATATAGGCCCTCATTACAACCCAGGCGTTAAGGGGTTAACGGCGCTGTAAAAAGGTGGCGGCGCCGTTAAACCCTTAACGCCTTATTACAAGGTCCCTTTGCGGGTGGCACTTTAACGCCTGCTTTTAGCAGGCGTTAAAAAACCAACCCGCAAAGGGACCTTGGTGCTAAGTACGGTGCCGCAATTTGCGGCACCGTACTTAGCGCCTTCCCCATTCCCATTGAGCCCTATGGGGCAAAAATGGGAATGGGGAAGGGCCATGGCGGCATGGGGAATTACCGCCTCGCCAACCTCGGAATTAGGCGGTAATTCCCCATTCCGCCATGGCGGAGTCGGTAAGTTACCGGCATCGACCATGGTGCTATTAGCACCATGGTCCAACGCCTGGGTCGTAATGAGGGCCATAAATGTTAATGAATATCTATTGAAGTGCAGTAACACACTCTAATGTCCAGCTGATACATTTGTTTGAGATGTTGAAGGATAAGTGAATGGCTCGATTTACACCCTAATGGAGCTCTATTGCTCTCAGGAGACCTGAATGCAGACTGCAATGTAGATATTGCCGAAGCGTCTTGGTTATTGGCATCAATAGAGCCTGCCAGTGCGGCAGCATCCAATACATTATATAGAGGGTGCCTTTGGATGGATGCGGTATGCAGCCAATGTATAACATCACACCTACTTGGCAAGCCAGAGGCTTGGGGTCAATTCTGGATTATATATTTGTGAGCAATCAATTCCAAGTAGTCACGTGTAATATGAAAGTGGTTAGTTATGTTGAAAGTGACCATTCAATGATTTCAACAAATTTTCCAGGGTTTAAGCAAACTAAAGGTGAGCTTTACTGTGAAGAGAGTTTTGAAGTTAGTACTGCAGGCAATAGGGTCAAGTGGACCCCACTTTAATATAGAAAAAGTAAGTGCCCTTTTATATCACGACTTTATGTCACACTCAATTGAATGGAAAATGGAGATATATTCAGGCGAAGTTTTCTATGTTTATGTTGCACAAATGTTTGAAAGAGCGAATGTTATGAAACCAATTCAGCAAAATTCCCCGAAAAAATGTGCCCACGTATTTCATATCGAAATAAAAAAGAAAGGCACAATTGCGGAAAGAAGTGCGTAATTTAAAGAAATTAAACTATAATTCAGCTGAATTACCACTAAAAACAAAACAATGTAAACAAATCTATAAAAATTGGCTATTGTCATACAGAGCAATCATGGCTCAAAAAGATTATGAAGCTATGTTATCTGCTATGGAAGGAGGTAGCAGCTGGAAAATATAGTCTATTATTAACTGTACTGAAGTTACACAGCTACAGATGACATTGAACCCAATAGCTGAAAGTTTGTGGGTGAATTATTTTGAGAATCTATACAATAGCCCGATAGATCATGTAGTGGCTGATTATAAAAGTTATCAGGAGTGGCAGCTGAATGTCTCAGTACAGAATGTCTTACGACAGATTAAAAAGGTTAAGGCCTCAACTACACCAGGACCAAACAATCTATTGTATGTCACAATGAAATATGATGTTGTATTATGGGCCGGTGTGTTGAATTGTATGTTCAATGGTATCATAAGGAAGAAACAGATTCCATGATCTTGGAAAATGTCTTATGTCATACTAATATTTAAAAAAGGGAATCGTCTTAGTCCATTGAATTATCGACCTTTTATGTGTCTGATGTAGAATCCAAAATTTTTGCAGCTATAGTTTTAGAAGAATTGAATATCTGGATAGAAGTCAACAGCATTTTGGATTTAAGACAAATTGCTTTCAGAAATTCTATGGGAACAGTTGTGGGTGGGCTAATTGTAGCTGATATGCAGTGTACGGCAAGAGTGAAGGATAGGAAATCTTTATTCATAGCCTCAATGGACCTATCCATGGCATTTGACATGGTGTATAGGAACACACTATGGAAGACACTAAACAGCCTAGGACTCGATAAGGGCCTTTTAGAGTTGTTAATAATGTTATACACTGACACAGTAATGAGGGTCCGCCTCAACAACAGAGGCATATTATGAGCAAAAATTATGACTCATAACGGTTTGAGGCAGGGATGCAGATTAGCAGCGACCCTTTTCAACCTTTATGTTTCCCAGGCTGGTAAAGTACTGGATTTGAGTGGTTTATTGTCCCCAAAGATAGGCAGGACCTCTATAAAATGGGTTGCATATGCAGACGACTTTTTGTTGTTTGACGGTACCAAGGTTGGTTTGCAAAGGATGATAGATTCATTTGAAGATTTTATCAAAGAAAGAAAACTGTTGATAAACCCTAGCAAAACAGTGATATTTTACACGGGCGCGAAAGCACTAAAACAAGGTTCTCTTACAATGTCTTGTGGTAGTACAAAGTTAAACAATCAATTGGTGTTGAAATTCTTGGGTTATACTTATACTAGTGCTAATACAATTGGTTATATGAAACATCTGCTTAAAATGAAGGCTACCACTATTGCTAAACAAATGAAAATAATAGAAAGAAGATATGGGAAATTTACAATAAGCCCATGCATTCTATTTTATCGGTACAAAGCAATTCCACGTTTGTCATATGGTCTCGAGTTTTGTTCTGCTGACCTGATACCTTATCTGAAAACAATTGAAGCTTGTGTGTGGCGGAAAGTCCTAAAACGCATTCTGAAATGTATACCTATGGAAATGATACGCTATGAGCTGGGCCTGTCATCCTTAAAAAGTGTCATATGCTGGAAGAAATTATCTCCTCTGCGGAAATGTCTAGTATCTGAAAATATTACTCTTTAACATTATTTGGGGAAAGATCTGAAGAGTGTGTTTATGAACAGTCTTAAAAGTGAATGCGCTAAAAACCTATTTGACTTGGGTCTATCTATGGAGATTCTTGTAAAGAATCCTGGAAAGGTCAGAGAATTGATAAAAGCATTTGACTGGTTGCAAAATAATGTGGTGATATTAAACTCCCCTTTATACTCACAAGTAATCTCATTTTGGAAGTGGAAACCGATACCGGAGAAATATCTGAAAACATACCCGTCTAGATGCTTTTGCAATTCAACAATGAGATTTCGGTTTAATGTAATGATACTCTTGAGATTCAGAGCATTTGTGATAAAAATGCCGTAGGTAACACATTTTGGAGACATTGTAAGGTAATCGGGGTTAAAGAATCTTTACTGCATTTGCTTCTGATCTGTCCGAATTTGCTGATACAGAGAATTGAATATTTTTCATTGTTTGTAAATGATATCTCTCGAGTGAGCAGAGATAATATTTGGTATGAGATGCTTCATGGAAACTCGTTGGTTTTGAAAATACGTGTTAATGAATTTTTGAGAGTTATATGTGATTTAGTATGAACAAACTAATATTCCTTGATAACACAATGGGCCTCATTACACGGACGGCGGTAAGGGTTAACGGTCACCGTTAATGGCAACGGTGACCGTTAACCCTAACCGCCGTACTACGAGGTCCCTTAGCGGGTTGGTGCTTTAACGCCTGCTTTTTGCAGGCGTTAAAAACCAACCCGCTAAGGGACCTCGGAGCTAATTACGGCACCGCAAAATTGCGGTGCCGTAATTAGCGCCTTCCCCATTCCCATAGAGCCCTATGGGGCAGAAATGGGAATGGGGAAGGGCAATGGCGGAAGGGGGATTTACCGCCCCACCAACCTTGGAATGGGGCGGTAAATCCCCATTCCGCCAAGGCGGTGCCGGTATTTTACCGGCATGAGCCATGGCGCTAATAGCGCCATGGCTCACCGCCTTCCGTGTAATGAGGCCCAATGTCTAGGTTAGATAACCTTTTAAAACTGTTGTATGAAATACTGTGGCTCTTTAAATATGTGTTAAAATATTATTTCTGAGAGGTATAGGTGTTTTAGTACAGACAAAGTAATGCCTTAGATAACCTTTTAAAAGTTGTTGTATGAAATGATCTGGCTTTATAAAAGTATCTACGTATGTAATGACAAAGTGAATTAATCGTAAAAGTCTTTTAGAAATCTGTTGAGTATGTAATGTAGGTTATTGTCTTTGTTCAAGTGTTCTTATATTGTTTTGTAAAAATATTCTTTTGAGAAAATATTGTAAAGGTTTGAACAAACCAAAAACAACAAAGATAATAATAATAATAACAGTGGCCAGTGTCCAGTGTGCCCCATTCCCAGTGCCATGTGTTCCCCAGTCCATCAAAAGTATTGTGCAATCAAATCTTGGTGTGCCGCACGTCCTTCATTGACATTGTGCCACGGGAGATTTGCACCATCTTCCCATCCTCATCTTCAGGTGGCATCAGGTCCATGTCAGGAGGCAGGGGTACATTGCGCTGGATGAATATGTTGTGCAGCATGGCACATACCAACACTATCTTGCCCACCTTCTCTGGCCTGTATATGAGTGCCCCATCCGACCTGCTGAGGCAGCGAAACATGTCCTTCAACAGCCCAAAAGTCTACTCAATCTTGACACTAGTGCGTGCATGTGCACGGTTGTAGTCCTCTTCGTGCCTGTACACTGGTTGCCTGATGGGGGTCATGAGCCACGGCTTCAGGGGATACCCAGCATCACCTGCATGGGAGCAATATAAAGTCTACTAGTGATTACTTTAGTCATTCCTTGTGAGCACTGCCTGTACAGTTTTCATGATCACATGCTACAGATTTGTCATGACTGCACTTGACATGTTCCGTAAAATAAAACCGAGGTAAGTGTACTTAGGGATGATCCATGGTTGGGGGGGATGGGTGCTGTTCACGTCCCAGGGACCTTTCCATCAGAAGCAGCACTCACACAAATGAACTCAAAAGGTCCATGATGTCCTCACATCTGATGGATGTGTTGCAAATGAAAATGGACTATTCATGGACAGTGCATAATGACACATTTGCCTGATGGGCTCCATGATACACAGTGGTTTACTTATCATGCATCCAACTACTTGATGTCACCATGTACATGTCCATCAACGCCTTCCCCATATGACTAAGGCACATTCACATTGGTGGTATGGTCCCCCGGTGAAGGGAAACGTATCTGTGATACGGCTTGGTGGGAACTGGCATGGTGGAAGTAAGGTACTGTGGATGAGTCCTGCACCACTCAGTCATATGTTAGTGGTGGTAACTGATTGATGAGTGCAATTGTTTCCAGGCTTGACCCATTGCATTTGGAAGTGTCCCTTAAGGTGTCTGGACAGGTACACTGGTCTGCGGTGTACCCGTGGGGTGGGTGCAGGGAAAGAGATTTCCTTTATGTGGCAGTTGGATTTAGCTCAGGCATGGCTGCATGTCCCCTGATTTACTCTGCTGCGCTCATGTATTCCATGCATTGTGACTGCAGGGTGGTGCATTGTGGTACCTGTGGTTCATGTCTAATGCTGTTCCTGATGCATGTGCTGCTGTGGGCACTATGTATGTTGCTTCCATCTACTCACAGCTGTGTAGGCATGCCACATCTGCATGCATTGGCTGTGTCCCACATTCTGTTGAATTCATTCGAGTAATAAAAATAACACCAAGGGCTCGTTCGTAAATGGACACGTGGTCCACGAAACTTATCCAACCGTTACATATGAACCTGGTAACACTATACAACGGTCTCCGGAGATTATCTTAACGAAAGGTCTCACATCCATGCTGTATCTCTAAGAGAACACAGACATATGGGCTGTCCCTCAGAAGAAAAGCCGGAATGGTGGGCACCACCTATATTTCAAAAAGTCACTCTTACAATCTTTGCAGATTTCCAAAATTATAATTCCTTAGTTTTTTGAGGTGCAGACTGTCAAAAACACCCAGAGACAACTGAGTACATGAACAATCTATAAGCAAAAAGCACAGTGTGTCACACACTGCTAGCCGGTCGGTCTTTCTCCTGTACCTCTAATTAGAGGTTACTTGTGGTCGATGAAACAAATATATATTTATTTATATGTATATATATTCATGCAATATGCAAAACAAAAGTATATCCAAATTTTGTGCTGTCTTGGCATAGGAGTAGATATTTCTTCAATTTGTAGTTTATGTACCACTGTACTTAGGTTAACTTTTGCCTGGAAGATAGCAAATAACCAAACTAGATATATGTAATAATGAGAGCTTTTTAATGTTGCCAATGCATTTCAGAGAACATTTTCCTCCTTCGCCATGGCTGTGCTCTCTTTTCACAATCACCATTTTAATATTAGGAGTAAGTAAATTTCAACATCAAAACATAAATTATAGGTATATATGAACATTATATAAATGTATAAATGTAGGTTACAGGTAACATACCACAATTCCCATTGTCGATGCGAAAAATAGTTCAAAGTAAGAGAAGGTAAAAAAGAAAAAAGAAAGAAGAAATCAAGAAATGGTTGAGCATTACCAATGTTGCAGATTGTGTTTATAAGCATAGGTTTTAAAATTATATGCCAATCTCAATACCTTAATTATGCATGTCTCTCGTGTAGAATCCAATGAACCATGTAAAGTTCAAAGCACCAATTCCTAAAGTAAGATATGCTTCTTGTTATGGAGGATGTCCTCCAACATATTAAAAGACCCGAATGTCATAGATACCCTCCACGCTGACATGCAAGAATTCTTCCAGTTGAATGAAGGCTCCGTAGACAGTTGGGCGACGATATGGGAGACGTTTACGTATGGGTAAGGGGTAATTTGATGTCCAGGACGACTGGCTTCCTCAAAGCGTTCAGGACCCAACTGAACGACACAGAATCTCGCCTGCAAACACTAGAAACTGAATACAGTATTACCCAAGACAAGCGTATCCTCTCAGACATTAGTGCATATCTCCAAACTTTCAGAGACCTGGCAACCAAAGAACAACAATACATGGCCATCCCAATAAGAGCACGCAGATACGGGGAGGGCAATAGAGCAGGCCATCATCTTGCCCGCATGCTACGTAGTGAGCGCACCCATTCTCCCATCATGAGCATCCTAACGGAGGATGGGACAGTCGCAAATGGAGAAAGCGAAATAAACCTCAAATTCTCGCATTACTACTCCGACCTGTATGCTAATCATGACAGTCGTACACAAAACAGTATAAGGACATATCTGAGTGAGATTGACCTCCCCAGGCTGAGCCTGGTAGACAACTGGGCCCTCGAGCAACCCATAACAAGCGATGAAATTGCTGAGGCAATCAAATCGCTGTCCTCAGGTAAAACCCCGGCCCCAGACGGCCTGTGTGCCGAACTATACAAATCTTTTTGCACAATTCTGGCCCCGATACTTGCCGCGGTTTGGGAAGAGGCCATTGATGTTGGCTCACTCCCAGAATCCATGACGGAAGTGGTCATCACAGTGCTTCTGAAAACCAGACGCCCAGCCCACGAACGCTCCTCATATCGCCCCCTGTCCTTAATCAACACTGACTCGAAAATATACGCAAAAGTACTTTTCACTAGACTACTCCCTAAGATGACAGCCCTGGTCCACCCTGACCAATGTGGATTTATACCCACCAGATCCACGGCTCTAAACTTGCGTAGACTATTCTGCATACTGGCACAGATTAAACCAGAGGCGCAGGCTGTAGCTATATCGTTGGACGCAGAGAAAGCGTTCGATTCGGTTTCATGGATATATATGTTTGAAGTCCTCCGCAAGTTCGGATTTGGCCCCTATCTGACAAGATGTGTAAGGCTACTCTACTCGTCGCCCAAAGCCAGAGTACTTACTAACCAAACTCTATCTGAACAGTTCTCGCTACACAGAGGAACTAGACAGGGGTGCCCCTTTTCTCCTATACTCTTTGCTGTGACAATTGAGCCGGTGGCGGCCGCAGTCAGGGCCGAACAAGAGCTTAGAGGCATATATATGTCCGGGGCGTACCAAGCCATTTCACTGTACGCGGACGATGCACTGTTATATGTCCGGGAACCGGAGAAGAACCTGACTCCCATACTGACCGTGATAAACGACTTTACCTCATATTCAGGATACAAGATTAACACTGCCAAATCCGATATCTTTCCTTTGACTGCTGCCACTACTTGCCCCACAGACACACACGGCCTCACACGGGCACCTGACCACATCAGATACTTGGGAATCCTGGTCTCCCGGGATAGCACCTCCCTCTATGTTGACAATCACGAGGCTACTTTGCAAACCATATACTCGAAACTTCAAATCTGGGCTAAACTTCCCATTTCCCTAGCTGGCCGTATTGCAGTGCTCAAGATAACAGTACTCCCTAAGCTCCTGTACATCTTTTGTAACGTCCCTATTTGGCCGGGAAGACCCTTCTTCGATAACCTTCGATCCATGGCTATCACCTTTGTCTGGAACGGGGGGGCAAGCAGAATCAGTTGGGCCAAGTTAGTCGAACCCTATGAAAAGGGGGGCTTTGCGGCTCCCGACTTCGAGCTCTACTATTATGCAGCACAGGCACATTATGTAAAATTCTGGCAAGACCCCTCGGATACAACACCACATATACCCATTGAGCGACATTCAGTTCGCCCAACAGACTTGCGTTCAATCATATTCGCAAAAAGGTATAGAGACAACTGCAAGTTTGACCCTACCTCTTGTACAATTGCGGCATGGGCGGCGATTGGCAAGCGACTTCAGATAGACAACCCATATGACTCTCAATCTCCCCTCTACAATTTCCCAGGGATTACACCTACCTATGATACTGACATACAGAAAAGCTGGCTCCCGGAGTATGAACTTACCATGAAAACCATGTTCCCGAACGGTAAATTCGTTACCCCGGAGGACTTCGCAGAATCGGTTGGCAGAAACCAACTGCTCACCCTTCAGTTCCATCGCATGAAAGCGGCGTTCAAGAAACGCTGGCCCACATTTCCAGATGAGCCCCCCGAACATGCATGTTACCAATCATTGTACTCCCAGGCGGGCACAGGAATATCCAAACTATATAACATTATTCAGACACATACAGAAACACAAAACACCATTAGGACATCATGGGAAGAGGACATGGGTACTGCCATTGATGCGGGGAAATGGACTAGATACTGTCTCCTATCCAAAAAAGTTTCATTGAATGCAGGTCTGAGACTAATACAATTCAAGATACTGAATAAACTACACTTCACCCCGGTAAAAATGGCAAAATTCTATGTCACCTCATCTGATAACTGTCCAAAATGCCTGGCTCCAGGCGCTAACTCCTTTCACATGTATTGGGCTTGCCCCCATGTAGCGGAATTCTGGAGCATGGTGGCTAACATCCTAGAGGAGATCACACAAATCCCTGCAGTCCTTAACCCCCCGAAATACTTGTTCGGGGACATCGGTAAAGTCCCCGAAAAAATCAGGAGACTGTTCAATCTGGCATGCACAGTCGCAGAGAAATGCATCCTCCAGAAATGGAAGAGCACACAGGCACCGACGGTAGATCAGTTCCTCTCTGCACTGGTTTATGTAAATGAATGCAAAGAAAACTATGTGGAAACGATACCCTCACCATGTAAACCGAAAGACATTTGGGCACCATTCAGGGCGTACCTAACTGAAACATGTCCCGATACAGAAAATTCTAATGATGAAAGTGTGAACTAAATGTAAACTCTTCGTGGTTCTACATATGAGACTCTATCCCCTATTATTTGCATTGTGTCTACTGTACTCATAACAATGATGGCCTGACGTATAACATCAGTTTGATAAAAATCTGTACGAATATGAAATGCATAACATACTTGTAACTTGCATGGGAGATTGGAGGTGAGTGTATCGTGATTTGCAACCCAAAAATAAAGTTTATAAAGAAAAAAAAAGATATGCTTCTGGTTAGAAGTAATACCAACAAAGCACTTAAGCTAAGTTGCTAAAACAGAAATGCGTAGCACTTACTTCAATGCTGGCATGTCTGTCATGCACACGGTACGGTAGTAATGATCAGGTTAAGTTCTTAAACCCTTAAAGTAATGAACAAACGTAGTGTTACAAGCATGTCTATAATAATGCCCTTGAGGGTATCTAGAACTAGTTATAGTTAGCCCCTCTCTGGCGAAGCCTTCCGCTAACCTTCCTTCTCAGTCCCCTACCTCCAAGCTGTGAAGAACGCACACGCGTCCATCTAACAGCTGATTTTATACATTGCCATGGTAGCAACTGGAGATGCCTGAGTCAGACCCGCCCATGGGTATGCCATGACTCAGCCGTCTCGGGTCCCAGCTCAGCTCAAAGAGCAGGAGCCGGGACGTGCTGTGCACCATGATACGTTTACTAGATGTTCTGACTTCATTTCATACTGTTACATACAAACTCATACACTCACTCCCCTGATTTGTGGAGGCGCCTAATCCCATTACTACTATTCTAACTACGCATTACGTAGTAAAAATAGAGATTACCATATTGTTTACTGACTACGTAGGCATGACAATAGGTGACATTGCGGAGCGTAATGTTCAATCCTGATATATATCTGTTGAACTCATGATGTTTTAGCCAGTACTATTCGAGTAATTATACTAACTCTCTCAAAAAGCGTATTTGCTTCCGGTATGTGGGTTAAAATCTTAGATGTACTTAGAACATCATTGAATATATATGTCAAAGAATACTAAATGGAGTACTGGATTAAATGGGCGGTTCCTATATCTGGTATATAGTTACATGACACTTTGTAACTGGGGGTGGAGGGGGGTGGTGTTATTCATTAACCTAACCCTACTCGTGTGTGTAGCATAACTGTACCTCGTGCTAACTGATGTGAATACATATTACTTAATGTCAGCTAGAAACAACATCTGGATAAAAGGACATTAATATCAGCTTGTGCAAACATATGAATCCATGTACTGGTATTAATACATTTACAAGTAGCATTGGTAGGCGATTCCTTCGTTCATGCCGGATGGATTGAGGCATCCTAATTTATCAATCCAAAATGTTTCCCTTTGGTCTAATTTAATGTTCACATCCTCATGTGGATTTCTTGTTTTCACAACTTCCAAGATTTGAAATCTTATCTGCGACACATCGTGTTTATTTTCTAGCCAAGGCCTCGCTACCGCTGAGTTCATGTTAGCATTCCTTATGCACGAGCGATGCTAGGTCCCGGTGTGTCGTATCTGACGTGCAATTTAACATAAATGATTGGCCTCTCAGGGGCCTCCAAAATAGAGAGTATTGTGGACTATGTTTACACAGTTGATAGTATCCATGAACCTAGTCAGGCTGCCGCATTTTGTCTACAGGCCGCTGCAATTTGACAATTGGGGCTATGCCTCCACTCTCATTATTGCCACATATCTGACAGGTGACTGTCAGTAATAAGGCTACACTTATGATATAACAGTGACTGGATCAGATTGTGAATTAAGGAGCTGTTGTGCGGAAAAGTAGCAACTACCCACCTGTGGCAGAGTGCCCGTTTTACCCTCATTTGCTCTAAAACGGAGAACTAATGTCCGCGATAAACTGGTTAAGACACTCCAAGATCCTAAAAACAATGACACTGCATAAACGACTCTGAGGAACACTAATCAGCCAACTGGACATGCCCCAATTGTCAAATTAGCCTGCCTGGAGAAGGCGTATGCTACTTAGCCACACAATAGCAAAGCCCATCAACAGTCATTCATTTCCTGAGCGACGGCACCGAAGTGAGCCACGTAGAATTTGGCAGAGTGTAGTAGTCCAAGTTAACTAAGCGGGGGAGCACTTATGTTTCTTACAGTACACACGGAAGCAGTATCGGCGTCCCCTGGGACGAAAATAGACAGCATACACGGCAAGCAGGTTGCCTGCATTCTACATGCCGCAGAAGAGAGACATTTAGAATTACTGCCCTCACTAGACCACTACAGCGTTCCTTTAGGTAAGCCATTTCAGGACGAGCACTATGCCCAACTAAACATTTTTTATGTAAGGGACGCCTGATATGCACATTGTATAATAGATGATTTTTGTTCCAGTTACTTAGACTGCCTTATGATCTGATCCAGAAGCAGCCCTGTGGGATACAGCTACCAACCCCTGACTTTGTAATAGCACACAGCACGGAAGATGGGTATGATACAAAATACACCTGTATTTTTACATCTAGAAATGGACGTTAACTCATCCAGCATGCAGACTGGTACTCACTGGGTGATGAGCTAGATCTTAAGAGGAATCCGAACACATCCCATTCCCACGCATGCCCGCCACACACTAGGGACACCTGGGTAAGATATAGATATGAAACCCCTTTCCCCTTTCCCATTCTTTCTCTCACACGTTAGATATAAGAGCACGGATATGGAGCCAATAATTGTCCTCCTCATTATCTGTAGCTTGCAGCTATCTCCATCTTGAGAAGCATTATGTTAAATGATGGCACACAGTTTACCCAGAGTAAGTTTACTTTCGGGTATCACCAGGGGTGATTCTCATCCCTGGTTTTCTCTGCCTTGTGTTTCCCTATACGAAGCAGAGGTGCTATACAGATCGATCCAGCGATCTGCAGAAGGAAGTAATTCTTGTCAAAGCATAGGTCCTGAAGAAGATGATTACATCTACAAGAATCATCGAAACCGGTCGACCCTTAAAGGCATGAGCACGCTCATGCAGAAGAGAATGTTCATTAAAAAAATGTCTGGACATCTCCACTAGATGGGTTGTTTTACACTAGACAGCTACACCAGTCTCTCGTTGTTCCTTGCTCTCTGTTGAAAGTATTTTTATGCCCCTAACAATACTTAGGTCTATAGTGGTGGGAACTGTCTCCGTTTAATGGTGATTAAAACATATACTGAAATCCAGATGACAGGACAGCCCAGTACCACTGAGATTCAGACAGAAATTCATTGTTTTTAATGGAATTTGTGGTTGTATGAAAGAAGATTAGATAGGGAGATTTTCTCTGCTATCCCTGTTAGATAGGCGATACACCATCCACAGCCTGGGGAGAGATTTTATATAAAGACAGGGACAGGGTGTTCTTCTGAGAGACAGCCCATATGTGTGTGATCTCTTAGAGATACAGCATGGATGTGACCTTTCGTTAAGATAATCTCCGGAACACCATTGTATAGTGTTACTGAATTAATTGGGGTCACAGTTTTAAGCGCCCAGGATGCTGTGGTCCCCCACTCAACACCCCTCTTGGCCCTGTGTGTCATGACCCATCGGACACGCCCCTTCTGGGCCTCCTGGTCCCTGTCATGTCGGGGCTTGCACTCTGTTGTACTACCAACATGGCCGCAAACACTGAACGCTGCCTACCAGTCTTCACGTTCATTTCAGCACGCTTGATAAACTAGCCACACCCCCGCGCTTTCGCGCGTCTCAACGCTAGTGTTAGCTGTGGCTAGACGTGTGCGCCTTAGTTTGCTTTCACTGCACTTTGTTGCTTTCTTAGTTCCCGGACCCTTGCTTCATTCTATCCCTTCTCCTTCTTACCCAACCTTCTCCCGGAATCCGTGCACCCGCCTCTCAGTGCTTCTTCCCCTTATTTTTTCCTGGATTTCCTGGAGTTTACTATGGATCCCGGATAAGAAGTTGAACGAACACTGGAAGCTGAAGACGGCGAAAACAGGTGAGAAAGGGGAAAACCTGTGACAGATTGAGACGCCACCTGACCAAAGTAGATACAGACATGGAGGCGGCCGTTCAGGATCTTATGCGCGACATGCAGGAACTAACAACCGAAGTACAAATCCTAAAGGCAGAGAATGCCGCGCTAAAGCAATTGGTTTTATCCCGGGATTCTGCCACGAAGGAGAGCGTACTATTGGGCGGCATTGCTGACAAATACGATGGGTCAGCCAAGAACTTTTGTGGATTCCTGTTTGGTCCTGTGAAACCTGTGACACCGTGGTTAGACATGTAGCGGGGAAGCCTGGAGTTGCTCAGCACCATTGCATCATGTGTGGAGCCCGGGAATCTTGCACAGCAATGTGTTATGATTTTGAGTGCATTGCACACCATCTGTACATTCAGGGAATGGTAGAGCTTCCTGTTGCAGTACACTACCTCCACAGCATGCCGGACTACCAGCTTCTCATGGGTTCAGTCAAGGGAACCTATTATGTTTGGCATGCCTGCCAGTGCATGGTATGCTATTTTGGTTGCATTCACCTCCTCCGCAGTCCGTGGTAACTGACTGTGGTCTCTTGCGTGTTTCAGGAGGGCATCTAGCACCTGGTTGAGCACATGGGAGAAACATGGTTGTGAGATGCCATGCAGCTGTCCCACTGTGTGTGGTAAGTGCCTGTGGAAATAAGGTGTAGCACATACACTACCTTCAGAGAGGGGGGGATGGCTGTCCTGATGTTGATGAGGCTCACCAGGTCATCATGAATGAGGTCCACTATTGTGCATATGGTGTCCCTGTCCAGGCGGTACAGATTGTGGATCTGTGCAGGAGTTAGGTCAAATGGACTGGCCCTTGGGCGAGGGATTGGTGGCTGCCTGCAGGATACAACTGCCTGCACTGTTGCTATGTGCTGGCCCAGTCTCGACCTCCTTCTCCTCCTGTGCCTCTGCTGCATTCTCTGGTTCACTGCCTGCTCAAGGAGTAGCAGTGCAGGCATGTCCTCCAGCCCCAGTATTGCAACTGCTAATGGTAGGATTGTGGATTTGGGAGGGTTGTGGTGTGTGGGAATGCTCCTTTTGTGCTGTGCCAGACTCCATTGCCTCCACCTGTGCTGATTGGGTGCACTTGTGGCAGGTTTCTACACAGCAGCTTCCTATTATTGGCTTCTCAGCGATGCCGGTGTTAAAGGCATCATGTGATCTGTTCTTACCGGCCTCTCCATGCCGGTAATTGCCTGTCCGTGTGACTCTTAATGTGCTCTTCCTTGCAGCATGACGGTGACACCGGCATCGCTGCCCGTAATGCTCCAGTCCGGTAAACGATGCCGGTACTACCGTACAGGCATAGATTTTACCAGACCGGCAACCTTGTAATGAGGCCCACTGTATTTTAGAGGGATATCAGGATTACCTGAACAGTTCTTAATGGCAGGGGGGGGGGGGGTACTTGTTGGGTTAATTTACTCTGGTACTCGGGACAAGGTCAGTCAGGGGGTAACTTAGTGGTTATAGGGCAGACAGAAGCCAAGCTCCACCATAGGTCTTCCTACAGAGAGGTAAGAACGTATGCCCCCCCACCCACTCAGCAATTGGGTGTCCCTTTCATTTTCCTCTAGTCTTCAGGCCCTGCAGCTGGCAATGTGCAGTGAACGGCGGTTTTAGCAACCTTCCTTCTCCTTACAATTACCAGGGCTGGAGGGCTCCAGTTCACAGGGCAGGTAGTAGTAGCAGCACTGTTGTGGATCTTCTCCCTTGCTCCTCTCTGTTTCTCAGGCCTTGGGGATGAAGCAGCTCTCTCCCAGTCTGAGATGGTCTGCAGTCCAATAGAGGACACAGTTACCTCAGCTGAGTCCCCACACTAGCAATCAAGTATGGGTGCATGATAGGAAAGGACACAGGGCAAAACACCCAGCAACAAGGCTGCAGGGAAAGGTGTAGCTTAGAGGAGGAGTACACAAGGATCTGGAAAGCACAGGGTGACACAGGACCACGCTCCTCTAAAAGAGGTAAGTTAGGTATGCCAAAATAGGGCATGGCTCTCCTTTTCAAGGGTTTGGGAACATACAAAGCACAGGTGCAGAGGGATGTTTAGGAAGGACGCACCATGTCCCAAAACCGGGGTGAAGGTGCAAAAACTATACATTTGTTACAACAACGAAGTATATCACTGGAAAACGAGTAAAAAAACAGAGACTGGAACTAAATTGGGGTAAATTTAAACATGGGTAAAAAGTTGCACAATTCTTTATGATAAAATAAAGTTAATTCATTCAATAAAACATCCACACATGCCAGGCGCCCATCCAGGGAAGTATCAGACCAGAGCAGAGGCCATCCTCCTCTTCTTCCAGCTGCAAGGAAGTCTGAAAAACAACTCAATGGGGCTCATGACAACTTTGCCGGTCTGGAAATAAGCGTGCCGGTAAGCTCACCAGCACCATTGTTTCCAGATCGGCAAACTACATTTTTGCCTGCTGGAGCCGCTGTGCCCGACACATCCGACCATGCCGGGTGCAGCGGTCATGGTAAGCAAACCCGTCACAGATGCAGTGGCACCATTAGCAATGGTGCCGGTGCTTCAGTGTCCCCACTCCCATAGAGTCCTATTGGACTCTATGGGAATGGGGATTAACACATTTACCAGTGCCTAACTTCCCGGCCGCCTAACTCGTAATGAGCCGGTGACACTGGGAAGTCATGCGCTAGTAATTTTTACGGGTCCGGCGACAACCCGCCGGTAGCACTGGCAGGGTTACTGCTCAACCCGTAATGAGGCCCAATGTAAAGTATAGGTGAACAACAGGTGGCAAAAGAATATTTTACAACATGAGGATGCTATCTGAGCTGACAAACAAGCAAACACAGGGCAAAGAAGTGTGCCCAGGAGACTTGTGTGAGGAGTCAGAAAACGAGGCGGACAAGTAGGTAGAGTTTTCTCATAAGTCAGCATTTTATTAAATAATAAGGGTGAGAAAAATGTTTTACTTTCCCTAACCTAACAAGGATTTCCCTGCATGTTAAACTAAGACTAAAGGAAAAAAACGCTAAAAAGGTTTCTGTCCCTCACACTTATACATACAACAAAATCATACAGGTATCATATGGCCTATCAAACTCAACATTATAATAGTTAGATGCAAACATAAACTTTGTAAACATTTATCCTTGTAGTCTGGGTTGGATCCCCTTCCCCAAGTTTAATGCAGTATTTTTCCAATCAAAGTTCCAACCAAGAAAGTTATTTTCAACATCAAAATTCTGCTCCAAATGTAATACAAAGTTCTCTTCACTCCATAAGTCTTTCACTTGGCACTTGGATATGTTAAACAAGATTCATCACTTAAAATATCATTGTTCAAAATGTCCACAAGGTCCTGCTCAATAAACCGAAAACACTTTTGTCTTCACACTTCGAGTCAGTTTTCAATATAATTTTTCTTCTTTGTAAAACAACCACTTTCAGATGACTTCTTTATAAACAATAAGGTGCTGTCAGGATGGATTTACCCAAGTTCAAATCATAACACATTAGAGTGCAAACTTTCCCTTCTCGCTTTCTATCAAATCAATGAATTAATTATTAATTCAAAAAATCATTGAAAACTTGGCTTTTCAACCAATACTAAGGATAACCATGACCCCCACCTGACTAGTCCCCCCCCACCAACTGTATATATAATGTATGTGATCTCATTTGTGCCTTATTGTTTTCTTCTAAAAAATATTAAGATTGTTGCTCACACTGACTGTAACTACGCTGTGATATTCCCGGGTCTGGGCGTAATAAAATATCATTATTAGTATTACGCCAACATTGCTTTCTTTCATTAGTTCCGTATTCAAAATACTTTTGAGCAGCCAGTGGTCTACTGCGGAGCGCCCCAGGGTCACCTAACAAACACCAACTCACCGTTCTCTCCCTGGGCATCTGCAGGACCCACTGCTGTTGCCACTTCTGCTTCTTCTGTCAGGGCCTGGGCTTCGGACAGCTCAGGTTGCACTCCTGCGCCCCGCACCTCTCGAAAAGGGTCCCTGTCTTGCTCCTCTCACGCTCCGCTGCTGGCCAGCCACTGGAACAGGACAAGGGATAAGGAGAGTCTCTCTCTCTCCGACAGGACAGCTTGTCAGAACATTGCTTCCTGCTGTGCAACCTCTGCACTTCAGGGTTCTGACTCTTATGACTCTCTTGGCACCATAACTCAATGGAAACATAGCAATGGTCCAGGGATGTTCATTCCTCTGCCTCTGCTGCTTCCACTGCTGCTGGCTACTCCTTCTACTGCTTTCTAATGGCCTGCACCTGAAGGGGCTTTACATTTTCAAAAGTCTGACTCTGGTGTGGGCCCTCAGAACCACTAGATGGCACACTGCAGATCTGTGCCTCTGAGGCCCTCTTAGTTGTCCCAGTAAAAAAAACAGAAGGCATGTTCTCTTCAAGTCAGAGATCAAGTCATGCATTAGCAGAACAGAAAGGTCTTAAGTCCAGCTTTGAAAACTCCCAAGGATTGGTAAAATCTCAAATCTGAAGCAAGAGCCTTCCAGATTCTTGGTGTCATGAAGCGAAAGGATCCCTGGGCTACTATGTCAAGTTTAACCCGGAAATTATGAAGAAGACCCATATTGTTGGATCGCAATGTTCTTCGGACAGGTAAGTAGGCGATGTGGCTAGATAGATAAGCCGGACTTACTCCAAAAAGACATTTGTGAGTAATACACATTAGGCGAATATGTATCCTACTGGCCATGGGTAGCCAGTGTAATGCTTTCCTAGCTATGGGGACATGGTCACCCCTTTTCAGTCCCATGACTGCTCTTACTGCATTATTTTGTGTGATCTGGAGATGCATCATGTCTCCTTTGCCAATTCCATGTAACAGGCTCAAGCTATAATCTAATTTGTCTCCAATGATTGCCCTTGCAATTGTTGCTCAAAAGTCATGCGACAAGTACGGCCTTAGTTGTACCAACAATTTCAAGTAATAAGATGTAGACGATACCAGGAAACTAACATGAGACTTCATTCTAAACTCTTGGTCAAACACCATGGCCAAGGTCTTCACCGTCTGCATGGTGGGAATAACACATGCAGAATTCACTCAAATCCAGCCTTAGCTTCTTCAGGCATGCCGCTGTGCCCACAATCATGATCTCGCTCTTCCTGTCATTCAAGGCCAACCCATTCTCCATCATCCAAGTCTGGATTATGGCATACATCCCATTGAGTGTCTCAGAGTACTCAGTATGGTTTCCTGGCAGGGGGATTAAGCACTGAGTATCATCAGCGTAGTTTTTAAAAAGTAACCCCCTGTCACTCAGTAAGTTAAAGAGTGGAGCTGTAAACAGATGAAATAATGTATGGGACAGACATGACCCCTGCGGAACTCCACAGTCAATTTCAAATTCATCTGCTTTATAGTCATCAATAAAAAATCTGGCCGATTGATGGGACAAAAAGGACTCGATCCAGTTAGCTGCAAATGTGGAGAAGTGCGCACAATGTTTGAGCCTGGACACTGGTATTGAGTGGTCCAGTAAATCGAAGGCTGCAGAGAGATCAGTAAGTAGCAAGAGCACGGTCCCACCTTCTTCTATAATTTGCAGCATATTCGCCTTAAGCTCCAACAAGGTGGATTCTGTGCTATGGCCCACCGAAAACCTGGCTGCCTTTTATTCAGGATGTGGCACTTCTCCAAATAGATTTGTACCTGTGCGTAGGCAGCACGATCCAGAATTTTTAATTAAAAGGGCACATTTAAAATGGGTCTATAGTTAGTCAGTGTTTTGGGGTCCAGGTAAGGCGAGATCCATGTCTGTTTAATGCAGTTTGGCACAAGCCCCTCCATGAAGGACAAATTCACACATTTCGTTATGAGGGGAGTCAATTGAACAGCACACTCTTTCACCAGTCTTGAGGGACACACATCACCCTTACAGAAAGTGGGCCGCAGCGGTTTTATCAAAACCAACATTTTGTTTTCAGAGACTGGTGCAAACTCAAAAAGGGGGACATTCAATGCCCCCTCCTGATGGTTATCTAGCTGGATAGTTTTACCAAAGAGGTCCCGTTTCGCCTTCATGTCATCCTGGATCTTTTCTATTTTATGAGTCAGTGCCTCTTGGATGGAGTCAAACCATTCTTTACCTTTACTGGCCATAATAACCAGTGCTATCGGGTTTTCCAGCCCCTCAATATTTGAACAATTTTTGAACAATTCTTTAGTATTTGAAGTGTCATTTTTTATCCTTTGATCAAAGGCTATTTTCGTGGCTGACGTAATGGCATCTTTATGCGCTTTAGCTACCACCAGATATTAGTTTCTATTGAGTTCACCGCTCTCCATCTTCCTTGCGCTTGTCTGCTTTAAGATGTTGAATTTCTCGGAGTACCAACAGATGGCTTCCCTTTTACAGATATGGCAGATTTTCTCTGATGGTTTAATGTTTATGGCTTTCTCAAGCATGTTTTGGTAGGCCATTGCTATTTTGTTCGCAGAGTCCAGTTGGGGCAGTGTGTTTACGGTATGTTCAAAAAGTGGAGCTAATATTGCGGCGGATGTGTCTCAATGTCACCACCACCCTTTCTGGTTTGGGTTTCCTGCATCAGGGTGGACAGATGATGTCGGAGTGGATAAGCATATGGTCCGACCACAGGAAAGGCTTTATTTCTATCTTGTCCTTGGGAGCATTAAAGCTTGTGATCCAATCCAAGATTCTCCCCTTAATGTGTGTTGCAGTCTGCACATTGTGCTGATAACCCATATTTGACAATGTCTTTTCTATGACATTAGCCACTTGGATTGGCTCATCATGGAGTCCTAAATTAAAATCCCCCAGTAGTATTACCCTGGAAGATGGTTTGATAAACGGGGTGAGTATGTCTCCTAAAAATTCTGGAAACTCAGGCATGGCAATGGGTGGATGATAGAAAAGCACAAAGTCAATAGTCATGTTAGGATCAATTAGAACCTTGGCATATAGTATGTCACATGGATTTTGTCTTTGAAGGCATATTTTGTGCATCTGGAGGGATGATTTGTGAATCAATGCCACCTCCCCTCTACCCATGATATGATAGGTTATTTATATCACGCTTAATACCCAGAGGTTTCTTAGTGAGGACCCGGGATTGAACCAGTCTTGCTTTGTGTTGTCTTGTTTCCAAGGCGAGCACTTTGCCCCCTGAGCTATCCTCCTCCCGAGACAAAATAATGTAGCCATGATATGATAGGTTAAAAGGGTCGATCTACATGAATAATATAATACCCGACGGGAACCGTGAGTAGTAAAGCCGGTCCTGCCTACTCATGTAGCCAGGTCTCCGTAATGGCACACACATCTATCTGTTGCTCTGGAATATATTGTCAGAAATATCCATTGCGTGCTTTATCAGGGAGCGTGTGTGTAAGCAAGCACATCATTGCTTGAACCCCCAATGTGGTGGACCGGTACCTGTACTTGGTGGTGCCCCTCCAGTGATCAACTGGCAAAAACGGCCTTGCAAATGCACTAGTGCTCACGCGCTGCTGGCGAGTTTTCAAGGACCGGGTGGTTCTGGGAAATATAGTTCAGCCGAACTACACAGAAAGCCTTAAACAGCGATGTGCATCGGCACACTCAACAAGGAGTGTTCGCAGACAAGGGCACGGAATGCGTGTGACAACCTGAAGGAGAACAGGCTTTACTCAAGATAAATGGCAAAGCTAGGAAGTTTAACACACACAGTATGCAGTCCTTACTGCTTGGAGTACAACAGGTGATCAAGGTACTTCACAATACAGTCTGGCAAAAACACATGCACACAACAAAAGTTATTTAACCACCGAAAGCTCTCACCACACACAGGCATACATTACGGGGAGACATACAAAAATGTCATTAACTATCCTCGGTGGTAGCTACCTATTCCAGGAACAGACAATGCAAAACTGTAGATTGGAACAATTTGTACATTTAAGGTCCTCATGTATATTGAAATTAAACAGTAGAAAGTGTTCAATTGCGGAAACAAATACTTTATCACTAAATTAAATCGGATGGTCATTCTTTCTCCTTGAGACGCTAAGTGATTCTTTGGACTGAGTGCAGATCACGCCCACCAAACAATCCTCAATGTCGTGATTACTATCTGAATTTCAGTTTTCAGGGATAGTTTCTTCATCAAACTAATTAATAAATCTTTGATCAGCCATGCTTTCTGTGCGTAGGGCAGGGAATTGGGTTCGGAGGTTTCATTGAAGAGAACATTCTTAGAATTACTTAAATTTGATCTCTGTTCCAATTGTCAAGAACAATCTATTTTCAAGGTCGGATCAGCACTTCTCCATGAAAGGGTAACTTCAGTGTTTTTTGAGAAAAGGGCCCCATGTACATCCTCAGCAGTTGTCAGACAAGAGAAGGAAGAGATTAAACAACTTTTTAAAAGACCAATTAATTCTGGTATGTTGAGTCTAAACCAGTTGCAAATTAATGCTCATCACCATCTCATTCAATGGGTAACAACAGCTTCTGGAATTCTGACACCCAGTTAGTTTCCCTAACCCATGTCATTTTAAAGGAAGGGCTCACCTTTTGAGATATTGTCGAGGGCATGTGTGAACTGAATTTTTTTTTCCACTAAGGCTTTCATCAGGAAGTCAGACTGAGTATAGGCTGTCCGAGGTTTGTTACACATTCAAGTATTGATTTTTCTAGAATGGAGAACGTTAATATCAGGAGTGACATTCAGAGCTATCCTCCCAGCGAAATTTTGCCTTTTCGGGGCCACATCAGTAAAGCAAAATTCACCATCTTTGTATCAGTTGGTGTTTCCATCCAATCAGTCAACGTTGAGATTGGAGGGCTTGCACACCTCTGCCCTGCTTCATGGTTTATCCCATTTTATTTCTGCATTCACATTGCCCTGCTTGCAATATTGAAAGCAACTATAGAAACTGTCCAAAATTATGGAATAATAAATTGAAAAGGGCTCAACAGCATTATTGATATTTTGTAGGTGACAACCCCAAACAAACTGTATACGTTGTGTAAAGGAGCAGTTGGGGAACTCTTAGCAGCTACCCCGATTACCAGCAAGAGGGTGCTTGAGCCCCAACAAAATCCCCACTGCAAGAACTGAAGACTCAATCATAGGGCAACGTTACTGTCTTTATTATCAATCAGAATGACAGGGATCACACTAGAACAGCATCTCATCCCAGAAGCTCTCGTCCTCCAAACATGGGTTACACCGTTCTAAAGGCTAATGATGTCATAAAACAAGTTACGTCCCAAAAAAACCTATCAGGGCAGGGAATTGGTCGGTTTAGGAAAACTATAAATGTAATACATGAAACTAGTAACACATAGGGATAAGTCTGGTTATTGGATCGCCATATCTGGTGGCTCCTCCTAGAACCACCTCTAAATGTTACAATTACAAAGTTGCAGGTTGACAGGGAATTTATTGGGCACTGCAACATAGTGTTCTTAACGTGGAAGGTAGCTAAGGATTGGATAGAACAGGTCTTCTCAACCTTGGGACCTTGTGCGGAATCAGAAAAATACAATATTAAGGCTTTTACACTATGCAAAGAGAAATACACCGACACAGGCTTGTAAAGATTCCCAGAATCTTTATTACAAAACTGTACAGTTACAAAACAAAGTACACAAATAGCTATTTGGCCATCAATACATCACAGAGCCCACCAGCAGGGTTCAATGTGAGCAGTGAGCACGATTTGCTAGCTGGACATCAGCGTATTTATACATTTTCGTTATAACGATGTCCAGCCTCTTTCAAGTTAATCATGTACTGGGCTAGGGTCACGCCAGGTTCGTTCCTAATTTACATATCTCGTGCATGTGGTCTACTTTTTTAATACATTTACTAACAAACATTATTATTCTCTAAGTTTTACTTTACCCTTTTTACACATTGCTTTAATACAGGTCAAACAAATGTCTCGCATGTCGTATTTGGATAGCGTTATTGTTCTTGTATACTTGCAGGTTAACATAGACAATTCAAGTAATCCCCTGATCCCGAGGTCAACAAAGGACAAGGTCTACATGACCCTAACATGTAGCCTGAAGGCAGGTTGGACATTAACTCTCCTTCGCAGGTTGAAGAGGTTGAAGCAAGAACAGGAGAACACAAGACAGCCATTTTAGGCCACAGGGTGACTTTGTACAATTAACTAAAATGACGGCTCTAACCTAAAACGGAGGCTTGATTCACTTAAGGTCACAACCTTGTAATACGGATTTCCTCGCAAAGCGACTGGGCATAGGCCAACATATACAATGAGGACGAAACAATATTATATCAGTTCTAACACTTGGACAGCTACCAGGCTGAGTGAAACTGTACAAGGCAATGTGAACTATCACAAAGGTGCTGTGCGTTCCCAAAGAGTTGCCATCTCTGATTGCCTAAGCCCTGAGAGCATACATCCAACTTTAAACCTGTGTAGTAATTGTATCTTTCCACCTCTGGTTCGATGGGAACAGCTTTCCTCCATCTGTCTCGAATAAATAGGCTCTGTCCTAGTCTTCCAGGTCACTTGAGTAGGGACCATGAAATGGAGCTCTCCTGCTTGTAATTATTAAGATTTTAGCCTTAGAAGACTTTACACTGCAGGCTGAGTGTATCACGCCTTGAAACACTTGTGTATAGGCGCGTTACAAATGCCATATCATATCATATCAGGTGTCTTATCGCCTTGGTAAACTGGAAATGTTCTATCTATGTTCATCCTTGGTTCGTATGTGCACCGTGTCTGCGCTGGAACCTCTGTCTGCCTTTAGCTGAATCAGGCTGAGAGCCTCTCCATGTATTCGAAGTCTGTCTTGCTTTCCCCATTCACTTCAATGCACCTATGGCTTCCATCTTTGTTCATATGGGCGTCCATGTTAGTCGCAATTAACCATTTGTAGGCTGAGTGTACGTATTCTTGGTATCTTGCTGTTTCCGCTTAGCAAAGGATATATATGTAGGTGTGTGTGTGTGTCAGTCCTCTAGCTGTACGAGTTATAGCCTTTTTTTTCGTGCCTGGCAGCAATAAACTAGAGTGTCTTCGTAGCTTCATGCATGGATGCCTATATGATTCATGCCCAGTGCATCTACGCCGTGATGTCAGTGGTTATATCATCAGCTTTTTGAGGTTATAGTAAGTCAACTTATTCGATTGATGACAACTGTATTGCTTCCATATTGTCAGTCGGGTACGGTTTGAATGGCTATCTCAGCGAATCACGTTTCTTATATCTACGATGCATCACCAATGGCGATGAAGGAGCCAGGAGTGATGTACATCTCTCATTTCTCTGCCTTTGGGCTGCAAGTCGAGTGGGTGTCACAAGGGCCACATATGATTCATCTACTTCAATCCCCCCTCTGGTCAATAAGTCGACTACACTCCACAAATGACTTTCTCGATTCATGTACAGTTTTGGAATCCAGACCTTTGTTACTTCGCCTAAATGTCCATGATTCTTTGCATGGTCGTCCAAACTCCAGGTCATATAGCTGCAATCTCCGCCAGGGTTGCACTATACCCATTTTCCCCAATAGTCACGTGAGTTGAAAGGAAACTCGAACACTGTGCCTGGCGAGAACCGAGGACACTTTATCAGTTGTGACTTCAGCACATTACAAGTGTTTGTTTCTTCGTACTCTTCTGTCTCTACGTCCAGTAATACCTTCATCCCTATAGTCTTCGCAGTAGTCTTTCTGCATTGTAATATTGCTACTCTGTTGGCACAAAAGGCAAATAACACTAGTATCAATGCTGCTACCAATACTTTCAGTCCATTTGCTATCCATGATTGTATCCATGAAAAGATGTATGATAACCAGGCATTGTCTGGCCCTATACCATTAGTTGCTGCCTCCATTTTCGCATGCAGGTATGATAGTTGAGTGATAGCATATGTAAGTGTCCCCTTTTCTTCATCATGGGCGGGAATGTATGCACAGCAAGATAGCACAATCCAGGCGCAGACACCTCCTTCCATAGCCGTGAGAAGGTCTAGATTGCATAGATTCTTTAGGGCCATTAACATGACATCTCTCAGTTCTTCTGTGATGGCATTGAACACCTTACCGGTTGAATTTATTGTCTGCATCAGCTCCCACAGCGTCATCTGGAGCCATTTGGCATTCACATTAGCCTGAACTGCTAGAACAATGGATGAAAAGAACATCTTAGTCCTGCTGAACAGCCTACGTTCTGGTGGAATTGCATCCAGTGCATCTTCCATCTTTGATGATGCATAGTTCCCTCTCTTAACTCTGGTCAGCTCTACAGGTCTCTTCTTCCTTTAATGAGTAGCTAGCTTATGGAATCTGTCTACTTGTATGTCTTTTCGGGGTACTACTAGTTCTGGTGTGTTTATCTGCACTAGAGAGCATACTCCTCCCCAATTAGGCGGCAACTGCATGTATGCCTTTGTACCCGTAGGCCCAGTAGTGGTCCATTAGTACTGCAGTGCCGACCTTCATGCCTGGTATCTTCAATATTTGCTTGCATCCCTTATTATTTCCAAACTTCACTGTGTCATCATTCTGTAAACACAATGAAGCACTCTCAAGCTGTAGAATTGGCATAGGACCAGCTTTATTCTCCACCCAGGTCAGTTGCTTTGCACTTGATTTCCATTCATTGAGGCAAGCATCATTTTCCTTTTGTACTACTTCTACTGGACCTGTTAGGAGTATGTGTGCTTTGCTCCCAACCATTCCCTCCTTCCACCCTTCGGTTGTATGTAATTCATTGTAATTCCTTTTGTGTCACTATTCGGGCTTCTCCTTTGTGTGGACCACCAGGAATATACTCTATTGTCTTGTCAGTGCTCCAATGATCAGTCATCATTTCTTGAGTCTTGATGTAGCTGTCTTCATACAGGAACGTCTTCTTAGACATCCATCTTAATGTCACCCATTTCCCTTTAAATCAGCCTCTGGTGGTGCAGAGCGACAAGTGTATGAGGCATTGTCATCTGTCGGTTAGAATTTCAGTTGCTACAAATGTTCTGGATGTACTCATGGCATAGGGGATGGGAGAGCATACATAACAGCTCTCTGTCGTTTCTTTACCCACCATAGTCATTTGTTTGTACCACAAGTTGTAAATATGAGCCGAATCTGTCCTATATGAATTTACCTGTTCAAAGTCTACATCTGCACTATGGGCCTCATAACGACTTCGACTGCCGCCGGAGTTGTTTTTTTTTTCCGGCGTCCGGGAATGGGCAATTACTGGGCTATTACAACCCCGGCAGACCCGGTAATTGCCCATTCCCGGGCGCCGGAATATATTAGTCCCCATTCCCATTGGAGCCCCATAGGGAGGCCGGATGCACCGGCATGGTGCTGGTGCATCCGGCATGCTCTGCTTGCGCGTGCAGAACTCGTAGTTTGCCACTACAGTAACAACGGTACCAACAAGCTTACCGGTACCGTTGTTACTGTACCGGGTAACTTGTAATGAGGCCTAATGTCTTTTTACTTTCTTGGAAGCATTTGTCATCTGCCCAGATATGGCTTCCATAAGAGCATGGGTGGGGGTTGCGTTAGTAGGAGTCAAAGCATGTGCATGCAAAAATACAATGCACAGTAATGTTAAGAGGGTAAAGCGGTAGAGACAACCGAAGCCACAAACATCAATACAGCAGTTTGAATTACAGTTTCTATTTTTTGTAGTACCGGATGTCCTTTGCATGTCCTGAAAGTCTGTAAGAATTACCTGAAAAGCCTCAAAAACATGTAATTATTGTTTTAGTGTGCTAGTTAAGCTCACTAAAGCACACATGTCATTCACCTGATCAGTGAATGAGATGGCCATGTTAAGTCGCCTCATCATGACCCTACCCATTATGTTTACTGGTGTCTGTCAGGAATACAACAATGGCATATTCAGGTGCTGTTCCCCTATGGAAAACAGAAGTTTGTCAGTGAAAGGAACGAAATCTGTAGCCCCAGAGAATCCCTGCGCATTCATGGCAATGCCTGACATCGGGTATCTCCCCTCACTAATACAGGATCAAGTCGCCCCTGTATCCAGGAGAAAGTCTTGTCACCCCTATATGTGGTTCTTAATTTGGATTGGGTGTAACGGATAGGATTGAACAAATCAGGTTTGTTTGCGGGCTGTCGTATTGTGGATACAATGTCATCCCTGTCGCGGTTAAAGGATTGCCTCCAACTACAGTCACTCCTCCCAACTTCCACACACGTGTCTGCATTGTGGAATCTTTGTTGCGGCTACAATGTTCTACTGCAACAGTGCTTGCTGCGCTGGTTAAGGTGGCTGCGCATGTTACTGTGCTTATGGTGCATGTGTCATGGGTTGGTATTGCTGCTTTGTCATGTTCTGTGTTTGTGCTAGTTGTGACGCATATGCCTGCACATGCGTGTGATCTTGGGTATAATAGTTGGCTTGCCCTGTCTGGTATGTTGGCTGCTGTGTCTTCCCCAATTCTGTTGTATTCCACCCCTGTTCCTGCTCATTTGGGCTATGTGACCTATCCTTCCACATAGCCAGCATTGTATTGGACCCCCCCATTGGTCTCGGCTGTCCCCCATTAAATCCATCTCCACCCTGTTGCATTGGTAGCCAAACCATCTTCCCTGGGGCACTCCTCCCCATCCCCTTGCCCAGTGGTTTGCATCGCACCTTCCTATGAAGCCTGTTCCTGCAGTCTGCGGTCGATTTTGCATATTCTTGGCCACTACTCCCTCTCCACTCCTCAACATCGCCCCTTCCATTGGGTATTTTGATAACTTCTTCTGCACTAACTTTGCCTCTTCCTGTTTTCTCTTCTCCCGCTTCTTTCTCGCATTCTCCTGCATGAACCGAAATTTGAGCACTATAGTCAGCTGGGTTTCTGACCCTGGCTTAGCCTCCAACCCCACTGATATCTTCAATGGTTTCTGTACCTGTTCTGGCAACCCTTGACATAGTATATCATAAAATAAACCCACTGTTTTATCCCAAGGTTCTCTCTTCTCAAGAAGCCAATGCTCTTGAATCTCCTTAATATATTGGACTGGGTCTTCGTCCTCAAGCATTTTGCGTGCCATAATCATGCTTATTTCAGATGTGTCCGGGTACTGTACCCTTAGAGCTTGCCATAGAGCTGCTCAGCAGTTATTGAACTGTGTGCCATTGTGCGTCCTGATCTGTGCTGCCTCTTCGGGGTATCCTGCCCTTTTCCAAACGTCGTCTGCTACCTCCCCAAGAATGGCTGAGATTAGTCTCTTCATGTCACCCACTGCCAGTGTTGTCCCTGCTGTCAATCTTTCATCTCATGAATCCATTTCCCAGCACCTGCAGTCAATGAGGATAATTTACACCTCAAATTATCCTTATTCATCTGTTGCCACTTTATATACTGTGGTCATCCGCCACCCTTCTCTAATAACAGAAACTGTGTCAGTCTCATTCCTCCATCATGTCTCCCCATGTCTTTAGTGGTTGTGAATGTCATCTCTACCCATTTCCATCCTGGGAGGGCTCTGAGCCTCGGCATATATGGAGTAATTTCATCTGCACTATGTGACCTGTCGCTGGGATGCTCCAGTTATCCCTCGAGTTCTACCTCGTCTCTTTTAGTGTCTTCCCCTTCTCCCCACAATGTGTCTCTGTCAGGGCTTACTTCTCTGGAGTGGTGTCAAGGCCACACCCTCTCATTTTCGTCACTTTCCTGTTGATTTTCATCTCACCTCATGGTCCCAATACTATTGTCACTGTCTCATTCTCTTCCTCCTCAAAGCTGAGCCTCCTTAATATTGGTTTTTTCCATTGTTTCCCCTTTGCTATCTCTGAAAAATCATGTTCCCCCTCAACGAAGACCCTGTTGTACTCTACTCGTCTTTGGGGCAACTGAACTGTCCCTTCTGCTCCTATGTATCCCCTCTCCCTCTTCATCATTTAGGCATGTCAAGCCCGTCTTGCCGTCTTAGTGCCCACTGTTTTCTTAGAATGTCTC
Organism: Ambystoma mexicanum; assembly: GCF_040938575.1. Classification (NCBI taxonomy): domain Eukaryota; kingdom Metazoa; phylum Chordata; class Amphibia; order Caudata; family Ambystomatidae; genus Ambystoma; species Ambystoma mexicanum. The sequence continues at coordinate 600,438,687 of NC_090936.1, forward strand.
TCTTTGCTTTTGTCTCTTTCCTGTTTGCGTCTCCTACCCTCCTCTTCTTCTTTTCATCAGCACTCTTTAACAAGTCGCTCGACTTCCAGCGTTCTCTTTTGCTGCTTGATTTGCAACTGTCTCTCCTCCTCTTCTTTGGCCTTCCTCACTGCTGTCTCCTCTAGCTCTCTCTGCCTTTTCTTTTCTCTCTCTTCTTTCCCTTTCTTCTGCTCGCTCTCATTCTTATCCTGTTGTAGTCCTCCTTCTCTTTCCGTTCTCTTCTCTGTACTTCCTTTATTATCTCTGCCCATTCTTTAGCTTCTTCCTCTGCATTTTTACGATTTGGAGTTTCCTCTCCCGTATGTCCTAGCTCGCATGTAGTCCTCACATCGAGTTTAAGCAGTAGCTGTCCGCCTACTTATTCATTTGTCAGGACTGACGCCTCATGATCTTCACTACATCCTGTCTTCCCCACATCTTCTTCTCTCAATTTTGCTTGCAAGTCGCTGTGCTCCTTGCGCTCGCCGCTGGCAACTTCTGCTTTTTTATTTTCTTGCTTCATGCCGCTAAATGTGTCTTCGCTGCTATACATGGGTGGTGCGAAAATAGGATTGGTGTATCCTGCCGCTGATTTCATTTCCCTTAAGGGGGTCACATCTTTGACTTTCTGCTGCCAGACCTGCGTCTGCAGGTTGAGGAGTGGGAGCCATGTGCAATTCGCCTCCTACATCGCGTTGACTCAACATCCATTGCTTTTGAGACGGGTTCCCTTCCTCCTCCTGAAACATTTTCCATAGCTCTGATATATCCAATCGATTACTAAATTTCTTTCCCTTCTAGATGGTATGTAAATACGTGGTCATATGTTGCTGCACACATTTGGAAAAGCTTCCGTCTTTGGCCATTGCCTTGCCAAGTTGCCCTCTTTATCACAAGTCCATTCTGCGCTATACTTGCATATTTTGTCTTGAAATCGCGGGAGGGACTTGCATAAATGTTGAATGGGTGTATCCCTCATGGTGGCATGTCACTTTGTAATCTTCAATACTTACTAGATCTGAAATCGGGATTTTGACACGTTCAATTACCTTTTGTCAATTCACAGTTTACATAATTAACATCACTTTTCGATCACATTCTCAAAACCATAGCAATTCAAAGAATCGTTTCAACAGCTTCTCTGGCTCACCACCATCAACAAGAGTGTTCTCCATGCACCGCCCACACTGCGTTTTCTGCCTTTACGGCCCAAATGTGACTTATTCCTAGAGCTCCGCCCACATGGCATAACACTTTTTGCCACTTCAAGCAACAGTTCAACAAAATTAATCCATCACCTTCTAAGCACCTCAAGTCCGATTCAACAATCTCACATGTGACCAACAACCTTGCATTGTATTGTGACATCACAAACTGTCCAAAGAAAAAACCCTAATACTTCGATATATGCCTCCTCTTTTGACAACATAGACACAATAACACACATAATAAAACACAGAGCCATCTTCCTGCCTCACCAAGACACAGGGTATCCCAAAAAATCTTGTGGTCCTTCTTCTATACCGGTGCATATAGGAATACATCTCAGTGAGATTAAGAAACCACTTTCCGCGACCTAAGTTAGCGTCTCCTGCTAATACCTAGACGCAGGTAATCATACATAATCATCAATGAACCAAGCTAAACTGCCTAACTCACAGGTATCCATTGTTGGTGTTTTTTTATATTTTTCATCCATAAACCAAGCCAACGCCCAGATCACAGGTAAACTTTTAACATTTTTTTAAAGATTTTGTATCCGTAAACTAAGCTGACCATCTAAGCTGACCACCTTAACTGACCGCATAAAGAGCGGGTAACCTTCTCAAGAAACACAGAAACACAACAGTAAGTGAAACTTTCCCTATATTTGCCGTATAGTTGAGTATATACTTGCACTCCATGATCCAATGAAGCCCATCGGACACAGACTCTCCCAGAATCTGCCACTCTGTCATCCAGTCTGCTTGGCATCCCACGGGGAGCGGACAGGAATTTCTCCAAGGTGGCTCCTGACGACCTCTTCAATTATTCCTATGCGTGGTCCTAGGGGTAGTTCCTCACAGGTCGCTGCGCAGCCTTTCATGGAATGCAGCGGGACAAGGCAGATTTAGTGCCAAAAGGTATTAGCGACCAAACCTCTGCTACCAGGAGCGACAGGGGCACTCTTAGCAGCTACCCTAATTACCAGCAAGAGGGTACTTGGTGCCCCAACAAAATCCCTGCCTCAAGAACAGAAGACTCAACCATAGGGCAAAGTTACTGTCTTTATTATCAATCAGAATTACAGGGATCATGCTAGAACACCATCTCGTTCCAGAGGTTGTTGCCCTCAAAATGTGGGTTACACTGTTTTAAAGGCTAGTGATGTCATAAAACAAGTTAAGTCCCAAAAAATCTCTCAGGGTAGAAAATTGGTAAGTTTAGAAAAACTATATATGTAATACATAGGGGTTAGTCTGGTTATTAGATCGCCATATGTGGTTGCTCCTCCTAGGACCACCCCTAAATGTTACAATTACAAAGTTGCAGGTTAACAGGGAAATTATTGGCCACTGCAACATAGTGTGATTAACGTGAAAAGTAGCTAAGGATTGGACAGAACAGGTCTACTCAGCCTTGGGACTTGGACAGCTAACAAGCTGAGTGAAACTGTCCAAGGCAATGGGAATGATCACGAAGGTGCTTTGTGTTCCCAATAAGTTGCCACCTTTGATCGCCTAAGCCCTGAGAGCGTAGATCCAATTTTGAAGCTGTGTAGTAATTGTATCTTTCCACCTCTGGTTCGATGTGAACAGCTTTCTTTCATCTGCCTCGAATGAATAGGCTCTGTCCTAGTCTTCCAGGACATGAGTGTAGGGACCACGAAATGGAGCTCTCCTGCATGTAATTATGAAGATTTAAGGCTATAATTCATGCAGATGCTTTATCGCCTTAGTAAACTGGAAACTTTCGCTCTCTGCTCATCCTAGTGTGATGCTGGAAATGCCTTATGGGGGGACAGGGCCTCCTTTCCTTATCCTACCCCTTCTCTGGGTGTGTATTCTCTATGTTTTCTGCCACTGAGGTCCCCCCTGGACCTCTGGCAGTGCAGCTCTTCATTTTTATATTTTGGTGAACATCACCCATGGGATACCCTTATGGCACCCATGGGTGGGGGTACATCCTTGTACCTCTTGTGTGTTTTTAGGCACCTGTGTGTTGCCCACAAAGCAGGATATGGGCTGGTGGCAGTTACATGCTGACTTGACAGTGGCTCTGAGCATCCTCCATTTTAGGATACCTAGGCCCTGCCATAGGAATCTGTGGATTCCTGACAGAAGGCAAGATGGCCTCTGTGGCCTCTTGCTTTCTATTGCCTTTTACATAGTTTCCCAAAGTCCTGGGAAGCCCTGACTCTGTCCCTTCCTCCGGAATGGCTTTTGGGTGGAAACACCATATATGTCTCTGTTGGTCCATTTGCCCCTGACTGGCTGTTGGGTGGAAATACTATATATGGTTCTGGGGCTGCCTCCTGTCAGACTGACTGGAGCCTTCGCAGGTGTTGTGTGTTGTGGGTACACCCTAGGGGTGGAACCTGTGTGAATGGAGCTGAAGTGAACTCACATTCTCTGTTGTGTGTGTCTGGTTTCTGTGTGTGTGACACAATGAATGGGACAGCCCTGCCTGAAACTGACATGAATGAAGTGTAGTGTGCTGAAAGGCTGGGTACTTGCCCAATCCACATTTTTTGTTACGGGTATCTGGTTGGAGTGAATGGCCTGAATGCCTGTGAGCCTGATTGGCTACCTGACTGCATGAATGCCCTACTGTGTGATTGGCTGACTGAGCCTGGTCCAGGCGGAGTGAATGAGCAACAGATGTGAATATCTGGGAATCTCGCACTTACCAATTTGTTCAGTAGCAAGTTGAAGCTTAGCAAGAAGAAGCTGCTCCTGTCATGACCACTGCTTCCAAGGAGTCAGGAGCAGCCCAACGCCCTTGGAAGCAGGCTCACAACATTCATTGCAGACGCCAGCAAGTCCCTTTAGGGACCTTTTGGGCCTTGTCCTGGCACCGGTGGTGCCAGGCTCATTGTGGGGACTGGTCCCGGCACAAGAAGCGCCAGGCTCATAGCAAATACAGAAGTGCTTGGGTGGACCTACCTGCAGCAGACCATGCTGCTTCCTTACCGACAAGATGATGTCTCCATCCTCTTCTGGCAGGAACTACTTTTCCTCTGGGTGGGGCTGGCACCACTCCCTAGGACTGGAACTCTTCTGGAAACTGGAACTCTTTTTCTTACCTGGGCGAGGCTGTGGAAGAAGACGCCTAAGCACTCCTGTGCACTATTTAAACCACACCCGATTGGTGCAACGTGCTTTGCGTTATTCTGCATCAGCAGCAGGACGCTCACCGTGTCAGCTCCAGGGAATCTTCCATTCCGGCTCCTGTGAACTCGAAATCTCCGGATTTACCTGATGAGAATCCAATCTTCAGTCTTCAGCAGCATCTGCAAAACAACAAAAACACAGATTAGCAAAGTCAAGGTCAGCGCTTCAACTTACCCGATCCACCGGAGTGTTTAAGGTATTTGCCACATTCTTTCTCCGCCATCGAGCCCTGCAAAGACAAAAGAACATTGGTTAGTAACGTTCTGTTTCTGAACGGCTTACCTGTGCGACGTACGCTCCAAAGTCAGCTCGCACCGCACTCCGCCACCTGCAAGGCAAAAGAGAGACATTAAGGTGTGTTTAAAGGCCTAGAACAGACTTTCTACTTACGTGCCTTCATATGCTCCATCATCTTGTTCACTCTTCGGCACAAACCTGGGCATCATCTCCGGCGCCTTCATCATTCTCCATCTGAAAGGAAAAGACATTAAGGTGCGCATTAAAGTACTGTGGCATTCATTCTACTTACGTGCCTCCACGAACTTTGGCATTCTTTCACCATCATTTCTTCTCAGTGAACCCTGCAGAAAAGGGACGTTAAAAGAGAACATTAAGGACTTTGATATATGCAAAATACGCTCGTGCAATTAACGGCGGCATCGCTCTCTACTTACCCTCTGCAATCAAGAGGCTGATCCCAAATCCAGTGAAGTAACTGGACCCAGAGCCCCGGCACAAGACGCAGGATGGAGAGCCCGGCATTCACCTATTTAAGGTGAGCACAGTTAGCAACCGAGTACCACGGGAGGAGAGAGTGTGGGGGGTAGAGACTTCATCCAACCTTCCAGCTACTAATCCCCTGATTTTTCCACTTGTAGACATCTCACCCTCCAAGTCAAGCTTTCGGTGAGAAGGGGGCCAAACCAGGAAGCCAAACGAACCCTACGCTTAACATTGAAGACGGTTTCACCGCCCAGCCAAGACCCGCGCCTCCGAGGGAACCAGGTGAGCGTTACAGAACGCGAAGCCTTACCGCATATTTCCCGCCCAGGCGCAATGGAAACCTCAGACACAGACCAATTGGCCCAGTTGCTTGGGGAGTTGAGGGCAGAAGTACACGCAGCACGCCAGGAAACGAATGCCTTAAGGAGAGAGTTAGTTGTTTCTAAGGAGCAAACTGATGATCTTGCCAGACAGTTGTTACAAGCCCAAGCGGGACAAACTCCTCTGCCCGCCTCGGGAGGGAGCCATGCTCCAACGACTTCCACTAATCCGGTGCAGATTAATCTACCAGGAAATGTACCTTTGGCCCCGCCCGAGCGTTTTTCTGGTGATCCGAAGAGATTCGCTGTATTCTTCAATCAGTGTTGCGTGCACTTTTTGTGTAGACCCGCCGCATTCCCAATGGACCAGGCCAAGGTGGCCTTCGTGCTCTCATATCTTAGTGGCAGTGCCGCAGATTGGTCTATACCTTTAGTGACTCAGGATGACCCTGTTCTTCATAACTTCCAAGACTTTCAAGCTAGTATGGAGAGATTGTTCGCACGACACTCCCAGGGTCAGGCCTTGGATAATGAACTTCTTTCACTACGACAGGGTAATCAAGACCTCTTGGCTTACATTGCGGCATTTAACAGACTAGTGGTGGAAACCAGATGGCCGGAAGATAAGAGAATCACGCTTTTCTACAGAGGCCTGCGAGGGGAACTTAAAGACGTTCTGGCCCAGGTGGTAAATCCGCCACAAGACTGTTCTGAATATATCGATCTGGTGGTTCAATTAGATCACAGGCTACAGAATCGGAAGGCCGATCGTTCCAGATTTGAATCTCGTGTTTTTTCAAGACCACAGAGCTCCGCTAAAGGAAATGATTCCGTGGAACCCATGCAAATTGGGGTTGTGAAAGGACCCCTAACCCAAAAGGAACGGGAAAGGAGAAGACAATTGCAATTATGCCTCTATTGCGGAAATTCAGGACACTTTCTTCGAGATTGCCCGGTGAAACCAAAGAAGAAGATGGTAGGAGCATCCGATAAAGGTGCCGAAGGTCCTGAGTCGGAAAACGACCTCGCCCGACAAGTGTAGAGGTCCGCTTGCCGAGCGTTAAAACTAGTTCTTTGACCTCGCATTTCGTCATGCCTATGGTCCTCGTGAGTCCAGAGCAGCCTAATCGTATGCATGCCATAAAAGCATACATTGATAGTGGCGCGATCGGCAATTACGTGGATTGTGAAATGGCCGCCAGGATGAATCTACCTCTTTGTCCTAAGACGGTGAGAGACGTCATTACCACCGTGGACGGTACGGAAATATCTTCCGGACCAGTAACTCACACCACCTTGGAAGTGACGTTGGTAGGCCAAGATGGACATCAAGAGAAGATCGTGTTTGACGTGATCAAGGCCCCGCAGTTTCAAGTTATTCTGGGAATCCCTTGGTTGGAGAAGCACAATCCTCAAATCGACTGGCGAGCAAAGACAATTCGGTTTCCAGAATGCGCTCCCACCTGTTATCCTCAGCCTCCCAACAAGCTGGCAGCAACCTCCTCTGAGACTCCACAATTGCCTCCTGAATACCGGGAATATCATGATGTCTTTCGGAAAGATCAAGCTAACACCCTGCCTCCTCACAGGTCATACGACTGTCAGATAGACCTGATTCCGGGATCCACTCCTCCGTGCAGTCGAATTTATGCCCTTACCGAACCAGAAAATCTTCACCTAAGGCAATATTTGGACCAATACCTGGCTAATGGATTTATCCGTCCTTCAAAGTCCCCAGCCTCTTCAGCTCTGTTCTTCGTTCCAAAAAAGGAGGGAGACCTGAGAACATGTATAGATTACCGTGCCCTGAATCAGATAACAATCAAGAACAGATATCCGTTACAATTGATCCCAGAACTACTAGACCAAGTTAAAAGTGCCTGTATTTATACTAAGTTGGACCTCAGAGGAGCTTACCATTTGGTACGAATAAAAGAGGGCGATGAATGGAAGACGGCCTTTCGTACTAAGTATGGATTATTCGAGTATCAAGTAATGCCCTTTGGATTATGCAATGCACCGGCCGCTTTTCAGTACTTTATGAATGACGTCCTCAGAGAACTCATTGATGTGTGTGTAGTTGTCTATATTGATGATATTCTGGTCTACTCGGCCTCTGAGACTGATCATCGAAAACACGTCACAGCGGTACTGGAGAGGCTCCGTCAACACAGACTTTTTGCCAAGCTGGAGAAATGCGTTTTTCACGTTACTGAGGTCGAATTTTTGGGATTCATTTTGTCACCTAACGGAGTTCACATGGACTCAAGAAAAGTGGACGCTATTCTTAAGTGGCCCTCACCAACCTCAGTAAAAGGAGTCCAAAGCATGTTGGGCTTCGCCAACTTTTATCGTAGGTTTATTCCAGACTTCTCTCGAATAGTTCAACCCATTACAGCGCTTCTCAGAAAAAACAAACTTTTCGAATGGTCTACGGAGGCCGAACAAGCCTTTCAAGAACTGAAAACTAAATTCATCTCAGCTCCGGTTTTAAAACATCCCCGCCCGGAACTTCCCTATATTGTTGAGACCGATGCCTCCAGTCTCGCGATGGGAGCAGTGCTTTCGCAGAGGGACCCAGAAACAAACCAGTTGCACCCTGTGGCCTTTTGGTCCCGCAAATTTTCGGCTCCCGAAATCAACTATACCATTACCGATAAAGAACTTTTAGCTATTAAGTCCGCCTTTAAGGCCTGGCGGCACTATCTCCTCGGAGCCCGACACACAGTCACCGTCATTACGGATCATCGCAATTTACAATACTTGAAATCAGCCAAAGCTCAATCCTCTAGACAACTCCGTTGGGCTTTATTTTTCGCCGAATTCGACTTTGTAATTACTTACCGACCAGGAAAAAAGAATGGAAAAGCAGATGCCCTCTCCCGAGTGGGAGTAGATGAACTCACGACTAGTCCTGAACCCGTACCAATAATTCCGGAACAAAGAATCCTGGGTTTACTTAACACACAATCCCTTGAAGATATTGAAGCAAAAGTTAAAAAACTTATAACTCCAGCAGAAATAAAAGATTGGAAACTCAAGGGGAAAGATTTTACAACGGAAAAAGACTTACCATACTTTCAAGGTAGATTATATCTGCCATGTACGGATTTACAATCACAGGTCATCTCATGTTACCATGACTCCTTAATGGAAGGGCATCCCGGCATTGCTAAAACGTCTGAAAAAGTAAAAAGACATTTCTGGTGGCCATCTTGGAGGAGGGACATTAAAGATTTTGTAATCTCCTGTGGTGTGTGCGCTCAAAACAAAAGTCAGAAGGAGAAACCATCAGGCCTCTTACATCCAATAGACATTCCTCCTCACCCGTGGCATACTCTCTCCATGGATTTCATCACGGATTTACCACCATGCTCCGGATATAATACGATCTTAGTAATTGTGGACCTATTTTCTAAAATGGCTCATTTTATTCCATTGAAGGGGTTACCCACAGCTTCAATTCTAGCCCGGGAATTCCTCGAGAACATCGTTCGGTTGCACGGCTTTCCTTCAGTTCTAATCTCGGATAGAGGAAGTCAGTTCATTTCCCACTTCTGGCGGAGTTGCTGTCGCTTAGCCCAAATTGACGTAAGGCTTTCAACCAGCCATCATCCCCAGACCGACGGGCAGACCGAGAGGACCAACCAAACTCTGGAACAATATCTACGCTGCATGTTGCAGCAAGCAGAAGGCAGTTGGAAAGAAATCCTCTGGATTGCGGAGTACGCTTACAATAATTCAGTCCATTCTGGAACTGGGAAAACCCCTTTTTTCCTCTTGTATGGAATCCACCCTCGCACCTCAAATCTCGATCCACCTCAGACTCTTGGAACACCTGCTGTAGATCACCTGCACTCTACAATCACTCAAGCCTTTAAGGAAGCCACTTCTCATCTTCAGCAAGCCAAGGAACATTACAAGAAGGGTGCAGACCAACATCGAAAGGAAGCTCCCCAATATCAAGTGGGAGATCAAGTCTGGCTGTCCACCAAACATTTACCCTTAAAAGGACCATGTACTTTCAATCCACGATACCTGGGACCTTACCCAATCACTGCCATAATAAATCCAGTGGCAGTTAAATTGGGCCTACCTACTCATATGAAAGTTCATCCCGTCTTCCACGTTTCCTTACTAAAACCCATGCAACCTGGAACCCGTTTGACAAAATCTCCAGACCCTATCCTAGTGGATGGAGAACTGGAGTTCGAAATTCAGAACATCCTAGACTGCAAGATTTCCAAATCAAAGCTATACTATCTGATTGACTGGAAAGGTTATGGCCCCCAGGAACGGTCTTGGGAACCATCGGAACATGTGCATGCACCCCGTCTGGTCAAGAAGTTTCATCGAACTTTTCCCGACAAACCAAGACCCCCGGAGAAGACGAACTTGGGAGGGGCCTTGAGGGGGGTGCTGTCATGACCACTGCTTCCAAGGAGTCAGGAGCAGCCCAACGCCCTTGGAAGCAGGCTCACAACATTCATTGCAGACGCCAGCAAGTCCCTTTAGGGACCTTTTGGGCCTTGTCCTGGCACCGGTGGTGCCAGGCTCATTGTGGGGACTGGTCCCGGCACAAGAAGCGCCGGGCTCATAGCAAATACAGAAGTGCTTGGGTGGACCTACCTGCAGCAGACCATGCTGCTTCCTTACCGACAAGATGATGTCTTCATCCTCTTCTGGCAGGAACTACTTTTCCTCTGGGTGGGGCTGGCACCACTCCCTAGGACTGGAACTCTTCTGGAAACTGGAACACTTTTTCTTACCTGGGCGAGGCTGTGGAAGAAGACGCCTAAGCACTCCTGTGCACTATTTAAACCACACCCGATTGGTGCAACGTGCTTCGCGTTATTCTGCATCAGCAGCAGGACGCTCACCGTGTCAGCTCCAGGGAATCTTCCATTCCGGCTCCTGTGAACGCGAAATCTCCGGATTTACCTGATGAGAATCCAATCTTCAGTCTTCAGCAGCATCTGCAAAACAACAAAAACACAGATTAGCAAAGTCAAGGTCAGCGCTTCAACTTACCCGATCCACCGGAGTGTTTAAGGTATTTGCCGCATTCTTTCTCCGCCATCGAGCCCTGCAAAGACAAAAGAACATTGGTTAGTAACGTTCTGTTTCTGAACGGCTTACCTGTGCGACGTACGCTCCAAAGTCAGCTCGCACCGCACTCTGCCACCTGCAAGGCAAAAGCGAGACATTAAGGTGCGTTTAAAGGCCTAGAACAGACTTTCTACATACGTGCCTTCATATGCTCCATCATCTTGTTCACGCTTCGGCACAAACCTGGGCATCATCTCCGGCGCCTTCATCATTCTCCATCTGAAAGGAAAAGACATTAAGGTGCGCATTAAAGTACTGTGGCATTCATTCTACTTACGTGCCTCCACGAACTTTGGTATTCTTTCGCCATCATTTCTTCTCAGTGAACCCTGCAGAAAAGGGACGTTAAAAGAGAACATTAAGGACTTTGATATATGCAAAATACGCTCGTGCAATTAACGGCGGCATCGCTCTCTACTTACCCTCTACAATCAAGAGGCTGATCCCAAATCCAGTGAAGTAACTGGACCCAGAGCCCCTGCACAAGACGCAGGATGGAGAGCCCGGCATTCACCTATTTAAGGTGAGCACAGTTAGCAACCGAGTACCACGGGAGGAGAGAGTGTGGTGGGTAGAGACTTCATCCAACCTTCCAGCTACTAATCCCCTGATTTTTCCACTTGTAGACATCTCACCCTCCAAGTCAAGCTTTCGGTGAGAAGGGGGCCAAACCAGGGAGCCAAACGAACCCTACGCCTAACATTGAAGACGGTTTCACCGCCCAGCCAAGACCCGCGCCTCCGAGGGAACCAGGTGAGCGTTACAGCTCCTTGAAGAGCAGCTGGAAGAGAAGCCTGCTGCTGCATTTCTTCAACAAACCCAAAAGCTGTTGTGTCTCCCAAGGACGAATACAGAGAAGACCTTCAAAGGAGACCTCTGCCCGAGCTACGAGGGACCATTGTGCAAAACTGCTACTCTTTATCGAAGTATCCTGGAAGCCAGTCCTGTGTGCCTGCCATCTGGAGAAGAGGTCTTCAAAATCCAGAGGAGAAGTGCCAGACATCTGAAGCCAGAGAAGTCCACTGGTGATACCCAGGGTCCGGAGGTGTGTTTGGTGACCACTGGAAGTCATTGCTGCCGACCACCCAGAAGAGGGATTACCCTGGCATAGTAATGCTGGCCACCTGGAGCTGCAAGAGTTCCAAACTGCCTAAAAACATTTGAAAGGACATCCTTGCAGTCACCACTGACCACGTTTTCCCACCAGATAGAGACCAGAGTCGTTGGGTGCCGTGGAAGGTCCGCCGGTGTGCTTCCCTCCACCATAAGGTATCAAAGTCATACCGAAGGTCCAGACTTGGTGAGGGTCCGAGGTCCACTCCAGTGGTCGAGTCCAGGTCACCAGAAGTATTACAGATCTCTGTGCTATGGCTGCAGCACCAAAGAACCACAAGTCAGAAAACTGTGTTATTTGGAAACCCGACACCAAAAGTGACCTATTCACCCGTCGTTGCAAGAAGTCATCAAAGGGTCCCAGTGGTCTTATCTTTATCCACCAAGCCTTTAAGGAGACAACAGCAAGTTTCTTCTTCACAGGACTTCTACAGTCGGAGAAATCGCTGACCAAAGCAGAGCACCGCGAAGAGCCAAACTGCTACCTTTCCGAAATACTTTGGTTCCTTTTTATTCTTGAACTCAGCATCCAAGTGGCTCCTTCTTCCAAAGGAGGTCCATCCTCGGAGGGAATCATTGGATAAAGCCAAGAAACTCTGCCACTTCGCCTGCCGAGGCACCAAAGGTACTGTGACGAGAAAGAGCATCTTCTAGCCTCAGAAGTCCTGTTGTCCCAGATTCGTCTTGGATCCTGTTCACCTGTGGCCTCTAAGGTACTTTGGGGTGGTTGAACCTTTTGAAAGAAAGCACAAAGTTATTGAACAATATTGGACCGGGCTGTAAAAGTCCACATAAGTTACTTCCTAGCTTTTCTATTACAGGTTGCCCAGGTGGGGGGATCCTCACTCAGAATTACTTGCCTAGTCTAAAGAAAGCATTCTGCCACTGTTCATAACTAACCTGCCCTTCTTTGATGTTCTATGCTGGTTACGCCGTATTTAAGAATTCACCTGCCATTTAAAACTGTCTGCAGTTAGTGCAGTTCTTACTGAATTTAAGTAGTGTGTGGTACCACCTAGAGTGTATATACTTACCATTCTCTGAATAAGTATTCCATGTATAAAGTGTTATTATTTATATGTATATACTGTTAGTAGAAATTGCAAACCTTATTTTATATAAAGAAGCTGTGCTATCGCATAACATAGTGTGTGGACATTCCTTCATGGGGGCTTTGGGTAAACACTGTACTTAAGAGCCTGCCTGCATCACCTCCTGAATGCTTAAGCCTGGCTGCTTGCCCATAGCTACCAAATTGAGAGCCTTGCTGTGGTTGTTCTTTGCCTTTACCCTACCACATTTCAGTGCAGGCGGCCGACGCGAGGTAAGGAAGCCCTTCTGGGCATGCCTCCGATTTTGGAGCCAACTGGGCCCCCAGGCCCTCGGAGCGTCCCTCTCCCACCCCGCACCCTCTTCCGGTTTCCCGCTCCCCTCCCGCCTCCCAACCCGCCCACCCCCGCTCTGATTGGGCCGTGAGCCCCAGCTGGAAGGGTCTAGCGACCCTCCTCGCGACGGCCCCTGCATTTCAGTGCAGGCGGCCGACGCGAGGTAAGGAAGCCCTTCTGGGCATGCCTCCGATTTTGGAGCCAACTGGGCCCCCAGGCCCTCGGAGCGTCCCTCTCCCACCCCGCACCCTCTTCCGGTTTCCCGCTCCCCTCCCGCCTCCCAACCCGCCCACCCCCGCTCTGATTGGGCCGTGAGCCCCAGCTGGAAGGGTCTAGCGACCCTCCTCGCGACGGCCCCTGCATTTCAGTGCAGGCGGCCGACGCGAGGTAAGGAAGCCCTTCTGGGCATGCCTCCGATTTTGGAGCCAACTGGGCCCCCAGGCCCTCGGAGCGTCCCTCTCCCACCCCGCACCCTCTTCCGGTTTCCCGCTCCCCTCCCGCCTCCCAACCCGCCCACCCCCGCTCTGATTGGGCCGTGAGCCCCAGCTGGAAGGGTCTAGCGACCCTCCTCGCGACGGCCCCTGCGTTTCAGTGCAGGCGGCCGACGCGAGGTAAGGAAGCCCTTCTGGGCATGCCTCCGATTTTGGAGCCAACTGGGCCCCCAGGCCCTCGGAGCGTCCCTCTCCCACCCCGCACCCTCTTCCGGTTTCCCGCTCCCCTCCCGCCTCCCAACCCGCCCACCCCCGCTCTGATTGGGCCGTGAGCCCCAGCTGGAAGGGTCTAGCGACCCTCCTCGCGATGGCCCCTGCATTTCAGTGCAGGCGGCCGACGCGAGGTAAGGAAGCCCTTCTGGGCATGCCTCCGATTTTGGAGCCAACTGGGCCCCCAGGCCCTCGGAGCGTCCCTCTCCCACCCCGCACCCTCTTCCGGTTTCCCGCTCCCCTCCCGCCTCCCAACCCGCCCACCCCCGCTCTGATTGGGCCCTGAGCCCCAGCTGGAAGGGTCTAGCGACCCTCCTTGCGGCGGCCCCTGCATTTCAGTGTAGGCGGCCGACGCGAGGTAAGGAAGCCCTTCTGGGCATGCCTCTGATTTTGGAGCCAACTGGGCCCCCAGGCCCTCGGAGCGTCCCTCTCCCACCCCGCACCCTCTTCCGGTTTCCCGCTCCCCTCCCGCCTCCCAACCCGCCCACCCCCGCTCTCATTGGGCCGTGACCCCTTCATCACAGGTCCTCCCAGGGCAGCCCCACCGGCTAAGGGCGGCTCCAGGAAGTGTCAGCAGGTGTCCGCAGAGGAAGCCAAGGAAGCCACCAGACACCGACAAAACTGTAAGTGCTGGCTTGGGTGGGGAGTAGAGCAATTACTCTACTCCAGAAAGCTCCTGCCACTCTCACTTACCTTTCAATGGCCTGCAGTCTAATGTTAACCAGCACCATTGCCCTAGAGAACCACACTGATTAGCCTGCGCCACATCTAGGCAGAAATGTGATTGTTAGCATATGCCGCACTTAGATGGCATCTCTAATAGCCTCTCTGTGAAAAGTTGAATTTAGAAGTGTGCCCAATAGCTTCTCTGTGAAAAGTTGAATTTAGAAGTGTGCCCAATAGCCTCTCTGTGAAAAGTTGAATTCACAAGTGTACCCAATAGCCTCTCTGTGAAAAGTAGAACTTAGAAGTACATTTAGAAAGTTGCATTTAGAAGTGTACCCAATAGCTTCTCTATGGAAAGTTGAATTTAGAAGAGTGCCCAATAGCCTCTCTGTGAAAAGTAGAATATTGAATTGTGCTCAATAGCCTCTCTGTGAAAAGTTGAATTTAGAAGTGTGCCCAATAGCCTCTCTGTGGAAAGTAGAATATAGAAGTGTACCCAATAGCCTCTCCGGGAAAAGTTGAATTCAGAAGTGTGCCCAATAGCCTCTCTGTGAAAAGTAGAATATAGAAGTGTGCCCAATAGCCTCTCTGTGAAAAGTGGAATTCAGAAGTGTGCCCAATAGCCTCTCTGTGAAAAGTGGAATTTAGAAGTACATTTAGAAAGTTGCATTTAGAAATGTACCCAATAGCTTCTCTATGGAAAGTTGAATTTAGAAGTGTGCCCAATAGCCTCTCTGTGAAAAGTAGAATTTAGAAGTACATTTAGAAAGTTGAATTCAGAAGTGCACCCAATAGCTGTGAAATGTTGCACTTAGAATTGTGCTCAATAGCCTCTCTGTGAAAAGTTGAATTTAGAAGTGTGCCCAATAGCCTCTCTGTGGAATGTAGAATATAGAAGTGTACCCAATAGCCTCTCCGGGAAAAGTTGAATTCAGAAGTGTGCCCAATAGCCTCTCTGTGAAAAGTGGAATTCAGAAGTGTACCCAATAGCCTCTCTGTGAAAAGTAGAATTTAGAAGTACATTTAGAAAGTTGCATTTAGAAGTGTAGCCAATAGCTTCTCTGTGAAAAGTTGAATTTAGAAGTACATTTAGAAAGTTGAATTCAGAAGTGCACCTAATAGCTGCGAAATGTTCCATTCAGAAAGTTGAATTCAGAAGTGCACCCAATAGCTGTGAAATGTTGCATTCAGAATTGTGCTCAATAGCCTCTCTGTGAAAAGTCAAATTTAGAAATGTGCCCAATAGCCTCTCCGTAAAAGTTGATTTTAGAAGTGTCCTCAATAGCCTCCCTGTGAATTAGAAGTCTCTGAAAGGCATGAAACCCATCATATCTCACCAACACGCTTACTCTCTCCTTACATCACCACTCAACTAGAACACAGAGATACTATGACACCATTCGGTATAACTGTTCTCATATCAACATTCGCTGCTCACTCCACATCATTCTAAATAATCACTGCTGGCTACACACCCCCCAGCAAGGCGTTCTCCTCAGGCCTAACGCAGCCTCATCCGATCTGGATTAATCCTGCCAGAACGAACACATACTCCTGACCTCTCAACCACCACACCTACCGCTAGAAAGCAGCTATTACACTGATACTGCACGAGCTGTACACATACCTGGTGCTCACACGCACCTGTTGACTCTCTCTACTCTCTCTACTGATATGAACTTCGGTTCCCAAGGGCGTTCAACCTACCAGCGCCTTCAGACCATACCAATGGTATATAAGGCGCTATATAAATGCAAAATAACAATAACAATAACAATAACAATAACATGGGGGCAGAAGTACAGATACCCCCTCCAGTCTTTAAAGCTAGGATGTGCAACCTGTCTGCGCTGGAAGCTCTGTCTGTCTGCCTTTAGCTGAATCAGGCTGACAGTCTCTCCATGTATTCAAAGTCTGTCTTGCTTTCCCCATTCACTGCAATGCACCTATGGCTTCCATCTTGGTTTGTATGCCCCTAGTCGAAATTAAGCATGTGCAAGCTGATTGTACGTATTTTTGGCATCTTGGTGTTTCCGCTTAGCAAAGGATATATATATAGGTGTGTGTGTCCATCCTCTATCTGAATGAGTCATAAGCATTTGTTTTGTGTCTAGCAGCAATAAACTAGAGTGTCTTTGTAGATTCATGCATGGATGCCTATATGCTTCATTTCTAGTGTATTTACTTTGTGATGTCAGTAGTGACATCATCAGCTTTTCAAGGTCAGACAACTTGTTCAATGACAACTGTATCTCTTCCATATTGTCAGTCGGGTATGGTTTGAATGGCCGTCTCAGTGATTAGAATTTCTCACATCTGCGATACATCACTGATGGCAATGAAGGAACCAGGATTGATGTACATCTCTCATTTCTCTGTCTTCTGGCTGCAAGTCGAGTCGGGGTCATGAGGGGCACATTTTAATCTTCTACTTCAATTGTCCCAGAACATCAACAGGAGGATAACAGTATTTGATTGAAAACAAGCATAAGTGAGTAGATGC
This sequence comes from Ambystoma mexicanum, assembly GCF_040938575.1. Taxonomy (NCBI): domain Eukaryota; kingdom Metazoa; phylum Chordata; class Amphibia; order Caudata; family Ambystomatidae; genus Ambystoma; species Ambystoma mexicanum. The sequence goes on from NC_090936.1 coordinate 600,455,598, forward strand.
TACAATAATGCTAATGTTACCATGTTTTTATGAATGTATGGCTAAACAGTTCGCTTTTGAATTCAGCATTATGTTGTTAACAGTGAAGAAAGCAACCTAATGAGGTGGTGTAAATCCATGTGGGAAGTCTGAAATATTTAAGCAGGTTATTAGACTTTAAATATAATTCTTTTGTTAGATCATGAACCAATTTATCATAAATTTTTAGGAAAAGCTAAGTGGACTATTACCCTAAAGAAGAATATAAGTCTATAAAAACGCATTGGGAAGAATCTGTAAAATCCTCCTACATTTGAAGAAATTGTAAAGGACATATCTTGCAAAGGAAATATTTGACACAAATCTCAGAGTAATCTGATTCTTATCACTAAAGAGATGTATTATACAATTGTTGGAAATGAAACTTGTACTTTTCTATAATTGTTCATGCATTTTTAGATACATTTTGAAAACATGTTTTTACTAAACAATGAGAATACATTAGGATGAATAAAGGCTTTCAAAGTAAGTGAAAAACACACTACATAAGGAAGAGCATAGTTCACCTAGAGGTTGTGCCAGTCACATAGATGGGGCAAAAAGTACAAAATATTTGTGTTGGGTTAACCATTTTTATTAACAGAAAAGAGACTATTTAAAGTGTTTGCTAACGTGACTGGGCCCTCCCCTACACTATACCCTACGACTATGCTTCAATCAGAACTCTAACAGATTCTACTACACCTCACCCGCTGCATGGAGACTTCAACATCTACCTGGATGCTTCCTGTCCTTCCTCTGGACTCTTTCGCGGCCTTTGCAACTCTCTCTCTCTATTCTCCCCTCTGGCCCGACTCACTCTGAAGGGCATACTCTGGATGTTCTGATCTCCTCCGACCTTCCCCTTTCCATCATTCTCACCACTTCTCTCTCCTGGAGTGATCACTTTCTCCTTTCCTCCCAGCACACCCTCTCTACCTCTCAGGCCAAACCAACTCCAACACTGCCACCCACCTTCTCGGTCATCCGACCCAAGAAGCTCGTGTCAGTTGAGGCTTTTGCCGCCACTTTCTCACCCTCCACCCCCTTTGGCTGACTCACACCCTGACACAGCCCTTTCCACGCTCCACTTTGCTATATCTGCCACCTCTCGATGTTCTTGCCCCTGTCATGAGGATCCGCCTGAAGCCCAAATCCAAGTGCAACCCCTGGTACGACTCAGACCTCGTCACCCTTAAACGCAAGTGCAGGGTGGCTGAGTGGAAATGGCGTGCTTCATGTACATCCTCTGACAAACTAGCCTGCCGCCTGCTCCAAAGGCAATATCGGCTCTCTGTCCTCACCAGGAAGAGAGCCCACATCCAAGCCCGCATCTCTGCGGCATCTAACAACTCGGCTGAACAAATCTCTAAAACTCAGGACATCCTGTCCTCTCTCTCCTCCTCTCCCCTTCCTCCCTCTACTCCCTGCTCTTCCTCTGGCCCTTCTTCGGCCACCTCTCCTCCCTCCTTCTTTGCCTTTCCCCTGTTCTCCCCAGACAAGGTTTCTAGACAAGTCTGATCTATGAAAGTCTCGTCAAAACAGGTTCATTCCTGTTCCTCTAAAAACATCAAGGGCCACATTGACTCCCTGGCTCCCACCCTGGCCGACTTCTGCAACCACTCCTTCACCACTGGAGTCTTCCCTTGCCCCCAAAGAACTCCCTTGTGCACCGTCTTCTTAAGAAATCCTCTGCTGACCCATCCTGCCCAGCTAACTATCGCCCAATCTCCATCAATCCTTTGCTGGGCAACCTCCTGGAAAAGCTGGCCATCTCCCAGCTCAATCTTCACACTGAATCTGTTAGTTGTCTCCATGATCATCAGTCTGGCTTCAGAGCTGCCAGAAGCACGGAAACTGCTCTCCTGAAAATCAGTGAAGACCTGCTCTCCAACCTTGATTCTAACACCCCTTGTGTCTTTATCTTACTTGATCTCTCTTCTGCCTTTGACACGGTCAACCATGCCATCTTGCTCAACCGTCTCTGTGATAACCTGGGGATCACCAGTCAGGCCCTGGCGTGGCTGACTTCTTTCCTCTATGATCGACATTCCCAGGTTCAACTTGGGTCCTTCCTCTCGTCTATCTCTATCACTATCTGTGGTGTTCCCCATGGGACTAACCTCTCTCCCTGGCTGTTCAACCAATTCCTGGCTCTTCTTGCCCACTGCATTGCAGCGCTCTGCCCCAACTGCCAGTGCTATGCGGATGACACTCAGCTCATTTTCAGGCTACCCTCAGCCACCTATTCTCCCTCTCTCTTCTCTGACTGTCTGTCCGCCATCCAGGAGTTGTGTGCTGCCAATGATCTCTGCCTTAATGCCAGTAAGACTGATATCCTCCTCATCGGCACACCCACACACTCCTTTCCTGTCACTCTCTGGCTGCCCTCTCTTGGCCCTCTTCCTGCTCCCACCTGTGAGGCAAAACACCTTGGGGTCATCTTCGACTCCACACTCTCCTTCTCTCCTCACATCTCCGACGTCGCTAAGAAGTCACACTACCAGCTGCACCTCCTCGGAGGTATTCTTCCTTTCCTCTCCTCCCCCCTCTCCTTCCCCCAGAAGCTCACTGTCTCCAGAGCTCTGTTTCTCTCTAGGCTTGACTATTGCAACAGCCTCTTTCTAAGTCTGCCTACTCTCCGCCCTCTGCAACTCATCCAGAACAGGACTGCGAGACTTGTCCTTGGCCTCAAGTCCAGGGATCATATCTCTCCAGGACTGAAATCTCTGCACTGGCTCGGGGTGGCTGCGAGGATTAAGTTCGAAACCCTCTGCATTGTCCACAAGGCCTTCTAGGGCCTGGGGCGTCAATATCTTCAACTGTCTCTTCCTAAATATCTTCCTTCTCGAGCTCTTCGCTCATCCGCCTCCAACTCCCTCAGGGTCAGTCGCTTCTCCAAGCAATGAGTTGGTGGTAGATATCTTTCTTCGGCTGGCACCTCCCTCTGGAACAGCCTCCCTGCCCCCCTGAAACTTGAGGAGAATCATCTCCGGTTCCGGAAGCCCCTCAAAACCTTTCTCTTTGCTTCTGCTTTTTCTCCTCCTCCCCCCTGCTGACTCCCTGGCTGAAGCTGCACTGGTTACCTGCCCACCCTCTGATCTCGTGCCCAGGTCCCCTCCACCGCCAGTCGCACACCTGCACTGCCTTCCCGGCAACCCTCGCACTTGGGGATTGTCTTCTGTATCCCTTCAGTCCCACTACCAGCACTTAACACCTGACGCCTGCACTTACCATCTACCCTTGCACTTGCCACCTGCTGGCCATACTTTTCTTACTGTTATTTATTCTATTATCCCATGTACTGCACTGTCCCATCCCCCTTCCCATGCACTTGCACGATCTGAATGACATCTGGCCTAGTAGGATCGTTGTCTGTCCTCCCTCTTTTCCCCCTCCCTTGCCTCGTCGCGCCTTGAAACACTTGTGTACAGGCGCGTTATAAATGCCATATCATATCATATCATGGGTGGTCTGGTGGTTGTAACACTCTAAAACCAACCAATGTTCCAAATTTGGGGAATTCTTTTTCCATGTTTATGAATAGTTGGGGAAAGATATCGTAGCCACAGGGAAAGTCCTCAGTGTACAGAGATCTCAAGTGGTCGATCTTCTCATGGACAGAGGGAATGTGTGCAGGGCATGGGAGATGCAGATCAGTTCAAGGGCATTTATACGTTCTATTGTATCAGGGAATAGGAGTGGTGCATCAGTCAGGCATTTGAGCACTGATATGGGTATGAGTTATGAAAAATAACATTGCCTGTAAGTGTCTCAGGATCACCTTTTTTGATTTGGTGTGGGGTAAATCTCTTAGCTGAGGCACATAAGCGCCCAAGATGGTCAGATCGACAAGGTTTGTTCTCACATGTAGTGCCCAAGTTCGGACTTATTGTATTCTTTTCACCCTTCAAAATGTCAAACCCTACAAATTCAAAATGTAAAAATATTAGCTGTAATTGCACTTAAAGAAACGTGGCCCGATTCATGGAATGAATGCACAGTTCCATAAATCAGGGTTTGTGTCGGCAGTGCAAAGTTACTTTGAACCGTGCAAAACATTCCATGAATTTTGGCGCTCCTCTCTAAAAGTCTCCATGTGCATTGGTAAGAGAGAACATCAATAATTATGAGATTAGTCAAAAAGCCCCTGGCCTATCGGGCCCATGTCCTAATGTCAGTATCAACTACTTGACATTCTGATGTAGCCTTTAGGAGTAACACTAACCCTTCAGGTTTAGAAGGAAGTACTCTTGAGTTATAAAAAGAGCAATCTGTACTACATCCCTGTAGACTGTTGTATGACACTTACATATCTGTTCAAATGTTGGGCAAATGTGTGGTGTGAATCATGTACTTTTCAGGGTTGTTTTTATTCAGTTATCTGTTTTCCTTTCTTGAAGTGGAAACTAAATTAGGTACACGTTTCCATATTTTAAATATTGTATGCACTGTCACAGTAGGAGCACAACAGAACACAGGAGCGGATGGAGGAACCCCTTTATGCCTGAGGGGTGTAACTAAACTCATGGAGAAATAATATTGCCTAACAGTGCCCAAATGAAGTGAAAACCAAATATTTATGCAAATGCCCAATCTGAGAAGACCTAGTGTCCCAGTTCAAGCCCGATTCCGTAATCACTCACAGTCTCATTGTATGTACAGCACACCAGAACACTTTCTTGACTTCTCCTGAGGTTGCTCTATGGAACAGATATTGTAAACCCCTGCCATGGGCCACCCGCCACGGCTCCTGGGATGTAGGCATGGCGCTTGCATAGCATCATCATCATCCTCATCTACAAGGCTGTCACTCTCAAGACCCAAAGCTACCTCACCGAGAAACTCAGCATCTCCGCAGGATGATGATCCACCAGCCATAAGAGCACATGCAGGCTTGAACTCCATGGTGCAGGAAGGAAAGAACCCGGAAGGCAGGCCTTCTCTGGCTACGCCCCCAGACTCTGGAACCTCCTCCCTGTTAACACCAGACTCACACCCTTCACTTCTACATTTTAGGAAGGCGCTCAAGACCCGCCTCTTCAAGTAATGGCTCCTCCCTAACGACTAGGTTCACACATCCTCCACTGAACACTTAATCTGGGGTTGGGCGATCTGCTTCCCCCTTTTTCCTCCCCTAGTTGCTTGTATATCGCTTTCTGTCTCATTGCCTGCCCCTCCCCTCCCCTCCCACATTGTTAGCTCCCTGCCCCCTTGTACCTTTCCACACTGTGTCTTTCCCCCTATAACATGTACAATGTTCAGTTGCTTCTCAAATCTAGGTTCACTCTCAATAATAATAATAATAATAATAATAATAATAATAATAATAATAATAATAATAATAATAATAATAATAATAATAATAATAGTTAGGATTCCTCTTTGCCTTAGGGGGTATAAAAAGGACTACCAACAGGAATTTCTCCTCTTTGCTTGGGTGCTTTTCCGCTTAAAGTCCACGTCTGGATTACACAAAATGTACAGAGGTGTGGGAGCATTATAACCCCAGACAGGTTTGCAATCAGCTCACTTCCTCGGCCTTCTCTACCTTTGCCAGGGTTTGGACAAAATGGAAGGAGTTTCCTGGGGGAACACTCACAACTAAATGTGTGTTTAAATTCATTAATTCAAAAAGGAAGCCCAAGAACCCATTACTATTTCATGGTTCAGCTTAGTTGATAATGCATATCATGCTTGTAGTATATCTGTGTAATGTAATAAACAAACAAGATTAAATGTATTTATAAAAAGCAGCATAAATGGCCCTAGCCCTGTTGGCTAATAGACCACTGAAAGCCCTATTGGCTGGGGGACTGTCCGGAAACGAAACTCCGGCCTCCCCTAAAATTATAAGTTTATCCTCCCATTGGAGGGTTCAGAAAACACGATCACTGGAGAGCAACAACGAAATTAAGCCCACGGATGATGCCTGACCCCCACCGTCCCTCCCCTCCAACGATCTCTCAATCACTTGAAGCAAAGCATGAAACCCTACAGCCACACCAGAAAGTCCGATTCCTGACGCTCAACGTCAGAGGTTTGAACTCGCCGCAGAAGAGGAAATCTATTCTACAACGTATGCAGGATGAAAAGGCCACAGTGGTATTTCTCCAAGAAACCCACCTGATCCCAGTGGATTTCACTAGGCTTCGAAACAGACAATTCCCGCTCCAGTTTATTGCATCGAATGGCACCAAGAAAGGTGCAATACTCTTCGCCAAGGATCTCCATCCTCAAATTCTAGACTCCTTACTATGCCCGGAAGGCCGATTTGTAGCGATCAAATGCCAGATATATGGCCAAGTATACTCGCTGATCTCGGTCTATGCGCCGAATGAAAAGCAGGAGGAATTTTACTCTACCTTGGAGGAAGCCCTATCACAATTTATAGAGGGCCAGAAAATAATAGGCGGGGACTTCAACGGGGTGCCAGACCCAATTAGGGATAAATCTCACCCCCCGGCTCATAAAGATTATAGCATTGCGACGGCTCTACTCAAGTGCTTCCGAACTCTAGATGTGGTGGATACTTGTAGAGTTCTACACCCAGACTCCTGTGACTATTCATTCTATTCCTATGTCCACAGAACCTACTCCCGCATTGATCTCCTGTTGGCTTCTCCCCAGGCATTAGCGTTCACAGACGACGTTATCATCGGCCCCAGAATCCTATCGGATCATGCCCCAATTATATTGACGATGAGAGCTCATGACCCAGATCCACCTCTGAAACGCAAATGGTCGCTCTTCGACCCGATTTTGAATGACATGGCCATGAGAGACGTGACGGCGAAAGCTATCAAAGACTTCTTCATGGAAAATAAGAACGAGGACACCTCACCGGCCACCACATGGGACGCTATGAAGGCGGTGGTAAGAGGGGTCTTGATTTCCCAAGGAGCGGCCTATCACAAAAAGAAGCGACAAATCCGCCAGGCCCTGCAGGACGAAGTGGAGAAAGCGGAAGCAATATGCAAAGCAAAGAACTGGATGCCTAGAACCCACCGAGCTCTACAGATAGCCCGAAAGAAACTGGAAGCTCACAATGCGGAAGGCACAGCCCAGATGCTGGCCAAAACCAAGCAAAGTTACTATGCTAAAGGAAACAAAGCCAACAAATTCCTGGTGGAGAAGCTGGCAAAAATCAAGAAGAGAAACGCAATCCTAGGCCTCCGGGACTCGCAAGGGAGAGTCCAATTTGCAGAAAGAGACAAACAGCATATTGCGGTGACCCATCTTACAGACACGATGACGGCATCTCCTAGATCGCTCAAAGACCAACAATCCTACCTCCGAGAGGCAGCGCTTCCCCAGATCTCCCAAACGACCAGAGACAAACTGGAGTCCCCAATCTCGAGCAAAGAAGTAGACGAAGCCATCAAGAGTCTTAAAACAAGAGCCCCAGGCCCCGATGTGTTCTCGACCTGCTTCTATAAAATCTTTCGCCCCCAGTTGGTGACCCCCCTGACAACTCTTTTCAACTCCTTTGCTGGCTCTGGAACAACTACCCCATCGATGCAAGAGTCGATCACAGTCTTGGTGCTGAAACCAGGGAAGGACCCGAATGACATCGCGGCATACAGGCCGATCTCCCTATTGAATTTGGACGCCAATATATATTCAAAAGTGCTGGCCAACAGATTGGCGAAAGTGCTCCCGGACATTATCGACCCGGACCAAACAAGCTTTATAATGAATAGATTGGCCCCAGACAACATTCGCAGAGTCCTGAACTTGGTGGAGATCGCACAACGAGACTCACGAAAACTGGCAGTGCTGGCTCTGGATGCGACTAAGGCTTTCGACAAGGTGGACTGGTCCTTCCTCCGACTCACTCTAGAATCTTTTCACTTTGGCCCCACATTTCAGAAATTCATCCTGGCGAATTATCAATCCCCAAAAACCATGCTCCGAGTCAACGGCTTTCTATCTGATCTGATCCCCCTATCTTGTGGGACCAGACAAGGATGCCCCCTATCCCCCTTGGTTTTCGCCCTAATTATGGAACCCTTGGCCCAGCAAATCCATCTTAACCCCAGAGTTAAAGGCCTCCAAGTAGGTCCTACTCAACATAAAATAGCGTTATACACGGATGATGTGATGTTAACCATAACAGACGCCACCCAATCGCTAAGATCCTCCCTGGCGGAACTGCACTCCTTTGGTAAAGCGTCGGGATTCTCTATAAACATTATGAAATCTTACGCCCTAGGGGTGGGACTGAACTCTGAGGATAAAGCATCGTTTGAAGCCCTCTGCCCGATCCGACTATCGGAAAAGGCGATTCCCTATCTGGGAGTCCAGATCACAGCCCGCTCAGAGGACATCTATCGGGCGAATTTCCAACCACTATTTAAATCCCTAGAGGAGGACCTCGATCGTTGGCGTTCACAGGAGATCTCATTGCTGGGCCGGATAGCGGCGTGCAAGATGAACCTCCTCCCACGACTCCTTTATACTTGCTCTGCGCTCCCTGTCCTGATCCCCAGGCCACCGCTTCAACGTCTCCAGAGGAAGGTGTTACATTTCATCTGGAAGGGTAAAAGATCAAGATTCCCAATGAAAACGATGTTGACCAGTCCACACCTAGGAGGCCTGGGAGTCCATGATCTCCAGAAATATCAGATTGCAGCACAATTAGCCTCACTCAAGCCTGGATCATTAGCTCAAATCGACCAAGATGGACCGAGTTGGAACAATCCCGCTTGCCTCTCCCCCTCTGCTCCCTTTTGAATCTACCTCCCACCTCCAGAAGAACATGGCCCACCATGCTATCCTCCACCAAGCATACCCTGAAAGCCTGGGAATGGACACGCAAATATAGGGCCATCCCAAGGGACCTGAGCCCATCGGCCCCAGTCTTCCATAACCCGACATTTTCACCAGGAGCCCACCCTGCGAATTTTAATAACTGGATCGCAGGAGGTCTCGACTCCCTGGGCCAGCTCTTTGAAAGGGGCTGCCCGCTCACCTTTGACCAATGTAAGAGCACCTTTAACCTAAGGGAAACTGAGAGATTCTCTTACGCACAGCTACGACATTGGTGCTCCCATCCATCAATTCGCGTGGCAGCTACTCGAGAATTGGACCCCATAGAGCTGACTCTAGCAGACCCCCCACACCAAGGTCGGATCTCGACGATATACAAGCTAATGCAGACAAACTCTCTCACCACCAGAGCGACCTACATGTCTCAATGGGAAGCGGACCTAGATCATCTGATAGAGGACCAGACGTGGATAGACATTTGGGCTTGTGCCCATTCCTCTTCCTATTGCATCACTAATCGAGAATGTGCCCATAAACTACTCTTATGATGGTACTATCCTCCACTCCGACTACACCACATCAACCAGTCTTTGGACCCCCGCTGTTGGCGCCTATGTGGCCTCCCAGGATCATTCATACATATGTGGGGTTCATGTCCAGTGGTCGCAAAGTTCTAGTCCCAATGCACGGCGGCGATAGCGGACATAACGAAGATCACGCTGCCCCTGGGGAGCCGGAATCAATCCTACTAGGAGCCCCGATCCCAGGCATATACCCAAGATCTGGCAGAACAGCAGCCCTCCTAACCCAGCTCCTCTTAGCAGCCAAGATCACGGTAGCGCGAACATGGAAATCTCCGGAGGGCCCCCTAATGATCCTGTGGTGGCTAAAACTATGGGACATTTTCATAGCGGAGAAAATCACAGCTGCAAGTAGAGGTCGACTTCACCGCTTCACAAACATCTGGTCGCTGTTAGTAGATTACGACGAGAGCTATCCAGCTCTAACATTTAAGCCACGTGCGGTGGCAATCGCCTTATCGGTGGAGGACAAAGGCATGGAACGGCGAGCAGACGACCAAGAATTGGGTGAGGACTGAGGGTTGGCGGGATGAGGGGGGAAGGCTAGCGGAAAGAAAAGGGACTGATTGGGCTTAATAATCTGCAAAACCTTTGTTTGTTATGATGTATGCTCTCTTGTGTATCGAACAAAAAATAAACACGTTTAAAAAAAAAAAGCAGCATAAAGAAAAAATCCTATCAAAGCAAACCAGAGCTATAGAATGCCTCAGACATATGTATTCATACAAGAACAAACAGCAACAACAAATCTTTAATGAAAAGAGCTTCAAAGATAAGTAAGCTATCAATGAATGCAGCCTCAAAGTGAACAACCTCGCAAAAAAATCGAACTGGCAATTTAAGTTTTAAAAAGTCCCCAATATGATATTAATTGAGGTCAACGTCCATGTTTCAGCCATGTGAGAGTGAGAAAGCCTTCTTCAGTTCAAATGTTTTGGAGAAAGGTCGTATACTGACGTGGCAATATAAAGTTTAATATTAAATCATGTAGCTCCTAGCAGTCTATATAAATAATGCTAAATATTTTTGACAAAATAATATTCAACATAGGTTCACATTACAAGTTTGGCAGTGCCGGAAAAAAGTGGAGGTAATTCCGTTATCTCATTTTTTCCCCGAGTATTACCAGCGGCGGAATTAATGGGTGGTAATAACACCGATATTTGGAGGTAAAGTGCAGGATCTCCCTCCAGCTTCATGCCATTAATTCCACCAAAAATCCCCAATGGAGTCCTACAGACTCCATAAAATGGGAATTTACACCGCCAAACCGCCATTTGTAATCTGGCAGTATTACCAACAGAGGTAATATCATTTGGTGGTATTACTGCTGAGATACCACCAAACCCGTAATGAGACGCATGCCTAAAATCGGTTTCCAAATTCACAATTTAGGGATCTTAGTGAAATACCTTAATTTCTTTTCTGAACCAATATACTTCAATTGTAACCACAGTTCCTGCAGCCATTAACAAACACCTCCATTCAGTAGAGACAATACTCACGAACCAAGTCTGTTTGCTTGACAGAGGTCAGAAGCAGTTATGCAGAAAATGTATAGCTCAATAGATTTGCATCAGACAACAACCAATTATTTAAAACATGGGCATTCATCTAAATAATAGCTTCTAGGACTCACTGAAACAACACAGATGTAAGCACCTGTCTGCTGCTTTTGAGTCAGTGGCAACAAGAGGAGGAGGAGGAGCTAACTCCTTGCCTTCCAGTTTCCAAGCCGAAGCCTCTCTGTTCTTCTCATGAATGTCTGGAAGAAGCAGGCAATTATTATTAATGTGTTTTAACACTCAGGCAAGGCAATTACTGCTGCCAATAATGGAAAAAGCCGAGCCCGCCTATTTGGATTAAACCTATGCGGCATGCACCGTGTCACAAATAGCTGAAAGGAAGGCGATTTGACAGCTATTTAGAATACAGTTTATAAAAGCGTCAAATCCATGGCAACACACACAGGCGAGTTTGCGCTTCACTTTCTTTCTTGACAATTTCACAACAGAAATTGCACTTCCCAGCAACCTTAGCTCCTTTATGTAGTTTCGGTGTAACTTTTAGCATTAACATAACTACTGTCCCATAGTCCAATCCTCGGGCCCTAGACTCTGTGACTGCATTTGCTCTTCTAGCCACTTCCGCCTTCTTTGCTGCTCTTATGACAAGATCAGTTATTTTTTTTGTTATGATATGATAGGTTATTTATAACGCACTTAATACCCAGAGGTGTCTAAACGTGGTCTAGTGATCGAACCTATGTTGCACCACGTCGTCTTAGTTTCAAGGGGAGCACGTTGCTGCTGAGCTATCCTCCCGAGCCACTCCCTGTTTATAACTACATTGATAAATATTGGTAGAAATGTAATATTTTCATGCCTAAGCATCGGATGATAGACATTGTATTGATAGTGTTGGTGCTTGAAAGTACAAAACCTTATTTATTTCGCAAGTTTACAATAGTGTAGAGGCTACTTTTATCCAAAGCCGGGCTACACGTGCTCAGTGAGGTCCTTCAGAGATGGGGTGCCGGGTAGGCGGGTACCCCGGGGCATGTGCAACCCCATTCCAGGAACACCAATTTCTACCAATGTTAATACCCTTTCAACACCCCATCCCCATCTGGACACCTGCCCGCCCTGGAAATTCATAAATTGTCTCCCCTGCTTCAGAGCATTCGTTTATGCTGAGGAGCCCCCTCAGGGGGAAAGCTTACCCCTCAAGTCAGCCACTTCCTTGAAAGCCTGAGAGGCATGGCGCGGAACTGAGCTTTGCTCCCATGCTGCTCCTCCCACTCCTCTGTCATTGGGCAGCTGCCCCAGCAATCAGTGTTCCGTCCCAGCCCCAATGGCTACTGAAGCAGGTGTGACTAGCTCAGGTACACGATGTCCACTTTGGTGATAGGCCGTTTACTGAGCCGCAAGTGTAATGCACGGGGGCCCTCGCGTGCATGGCATGCGTGGCTGTTCGAAGGTACTTTTGCTAATACACCATCAGAGTTTCGGCATCAGGAGATCGTCCAGCTAACGGATAACGCTGAATCATTCCTCTAACCCTCACACAGAGCAGTGCACACCTCCATTTTCCTGTGGTTGTGCTCCTTTTTCCTTGAAATTCGAGGATTAAACTTGCAGTGTGTGAACAAGCAGGGCTTCCAGGAATATGCATGCTTTTATATTGACTGTGATTGGGGCTGCACTCCTCCTTTACTTCTCCTCCTCAAGCTCAAGGTCCACAGCCTGCCTATATCATGACCACGTCCAGTTCTACTTCTCTGAGCAGAAGGAAGGGGGTGGGACTGTTCAATATTATTATCAGGAAGATGGGACGGATCCTGAGCATTATCACTATGAAGGTAAATATTATGGCCACCAGGACCACTCCTAACAGATAGGAGATGATTACACACCATAGAATCAACCATTGCCACAGAACAGTATTTCTCCCACTCCTTTAAGTCTAACAGGGATTTTGAACTGCCATTTTCAATCCAAAACAATTAGAGGCTAATATGAGACCATGCTTGATTTTGCAGATCCAATATTTTTTCACGTGGAACTCTAACGGTTGCCTATACAGGCCTCACTTTCTCCTCTAAATGTGTCACTCCATGAACAGATGGAATTGATGGACCAGCTGAAGGAAGATCTGCTCCAGAAGGGAGCTTTTGTAACCTCTTCTCTGAACATGAGAGGTTTCTTAAGCAGCCTCTTTCAGAAATCAGAAAGAACTCAAGAATTGGGTAGTTTACTGCCATTTCAAGATGGAGGGCATAATTTACTCAGGGACATTTTATGGGAAAGAGACTGGTCAGTGCGGCTGAACCCAAAGGATGTCTACCTCATAATCTCTATCATCAAAACTCACAGAAGGTTTTTTTCAAGTCTGCTAGAGAAAGACCTTTTGGGTATTTGTAAGCATCCATTCCATCTTGTTTTTTTAATTCTTAATATTTCACAAAATTGATTAAACCAATGGCGGCCGCCCACATGCATCAGGGGATGTACATGGCCATAAACCTCGACGACATGATTTTCATGTCTCAGGACACAAAGCTTCTTTCAGAGCAGATGCTATAAGCCATATACCTACTCCACGAGCTAGGAATCATGGACAACAAGCAAAACTCAGAACTCTCCCCCACTTAACTCTTGGAATTTCTAGGTTTCCACATGGGCACAGTTTCAGCGACTTTCCATTTAGCTTCTGTCAAGGTGAGAGATATCAAGTCCAGTTACCTCAGGGACCTCTGCGACTGGAGATTAAACTCTGCAGTCTTTGCAAATATTTTCATATGGATTTTTTCTTCTCCAGATTCTATGCCGAACTGCTGCTATTTCGCAGTTGGAGACCTGGCAGTTGGGATTATGCTTTTCAGCCCCTTCGACATGATAGCAAGAATGCATGTGACGGCGAGGGTGGACGGGGCACAGCTGGTTCTGATTATGACCTGGTGAATGTTGCACGCATTGCATTTATTTTTTCTTGAAATGTCCTAATATTTTCCAATCCTGCTTCCCCAGAATCCTACCATTGTGAGGAATCCGAGTGGGACGTTCCATCCCCTGTTCCTGAACAGAACTCTGTCTCCGGGGGTATGGAGAATTTCAGGGCATGCTGTGGCATCCCCTGCCTTTTGGAGCTGGCTACAAGTTTCATCAGTGACTCATGGGCCCTGTCCACTTCCAAGAGTTACAAAGTAGCCTGGGTAGAGTAGGATGGCTCTTATGTTGAAATGGATTGTGATGCTATTAGGGCTCCTCTAGTGCTGATTTTTAACTTGCATGCTTCACCGGCAGACAGCGGGAAAGCTTTTAATACCATAGCTTTCTATGGGTCTGCATTTCAGCTTGTCATGAACAGGTGGATTGAAGGCCTGCTGGCGAGCATCCTCGGTTTATCGTCTCCTCAAGGGAGTTAAATTCCTAAGGCCACCCCTGGAAGATACTCCTTCCTTTTGGTGGTCAACACAGTGCTTTGGTTTCTGAGAGGCTTAGGGAACAATATGTGGTTCGGTGTAGAGGCGGCCTCTGATAAAGTGGGAAAGCTTGTGCCTCTGGTGTCCTGCAAGCATGTTTTGTACTAAAATGCTCTAGATTTTATGCAGTGCGAATATTCCCCAGAGTGTGTCGGTTTCTCTGTCTCTAAGAGTACCAAGAGGGGTATTTGGTCAGTAGCTGATAAACGCCACATATCTGGTGCCACACGCTACTCGCACAGAAAATGAACCAACTGGTTCGAATCACAGCTCACCTTCAAAGAGACGACCCACAAACAATCCTTCTCTTGTCACAAACTCACCATCTGGAACTTGATTTCTGTATCAGCTCAGAATGGCCCGACAATTCTCCAAATCTCTCACATTGTGACTTTTTGAACAATAAGTGACGAAGGACTAAGCCAGATGGACGCACAGACCATAATTTATAGTACTGTGTTACTGTTAAAAGGCACCAGCCCAGGTGCTGGTTACCCACACCCTGTAGAGTGCTCCACTGCTCTCATGCTACATCAGCGCCTTAAATAATAAAATAAATAAATAGTTAATCTGGTTTTGCATGTAAGGCCCCACCTGTGTGTGGTCTGTGGTCTGACAAAGTAAAAGATGGTTGCTGCTCTCCACAGGGCACCACCCATGCATGGCACCATTATATATGGCACCCAGGCATACCTTTAGGCTGACTTCAGCCCCCACCTAAGCTAGATGGGTAAGGTGGGCCATGGATCAAGCCGGGGTGAACATTTTGGTTTTCAGTGCCCACTGCCAAAGTGACTGAACCCCAGGACCCCACGCTTGTACACTTCTAGAATATTCCACTCGCTAGCAGCACGCAAGCTGGTACCCCAGGTTCTGGGAGGGTCGGCCTGGTTATGTCTCCCCACCCAATTAGCCCATATCCATCATCACTCCTGTGGTCTGTCATTCAATTAAGGCTTTGAACCTGGCCTTGTAGAGGCTCACTGTGCCTGAGAATAAATGGGAGTAAAGGCATGGTCTTATGTTTTGGTTTCAGTGTAGCTCGACCCAAAGTCTATTTTCATCTGACCATGTGATTGTAGACCACGTTTTGAGCTCTTTCGATGCATTTAATACTATTAAATGAAGAACCCTTGGCACTTCCAGTGTTTTTCCATTACACCTCAAACAGGAGCTCCGCTTGTTTCTCACGTTCATGTATCTTCTCGAATAGATAACCAGGCCCAGGGCGGCCCAGACTCTTGAAACTGGGCCAGCCAGCCTTTCTTGAATCTTCCTTCGACATTCACCGTTTTATTCAACTGCGCCATACTTTTAGCCCTTCCATTCATGGGGTTCAAGTTTGCTAAAGTGCATTGTGGAACATCCAGATTCTATAAATTCCTATGAATATACATTGGCGTCTATTTACTATGTAGCCAGCCTCATGATTATTTTGTCTACTTCGTTACTGCATCTGTAGAATCGTAAAATGGCTTTGTATTTTCTTCAGTGCTTCTTCGCAATCCAATCTTCATTTCGATTCCCGAAAGGTTGCTTACTCTTATACTTCGTCATCATATTCTCCATAAGGTCTTTATTCTTTCTTCATTTAGCATCTCTTCAGGGAGCATAATACTTTGCATTTTCACACTTCTTTCAGAACTTCCTTCAGAAGACTGTTATTCTCAATGGATACCTTGGGCCTCATTAGGACCCAGGCGGTAAGGGGTTTACGGCGGCGTAAATAGCGCCGACCCTTACCGCCTGATTCCGAGGTCCCTTAGCGCCATGGAGGTTTTAACACCTGCTTTTAGCAGGTGTTAAAATCCATGGCGCTAAGGGACCTTGTTGTTAATTACGCCACCGTAATTTACGGTGGCGTAATTAACGCCTTCCCCACTCCCATTATGCCCTATGGGGCAAAAATGGGAATGGGGAAGGGTAAATGGGTTAATGGGGACTTACCGCCCCACTCACCTCAGAATGGGGCGGTAAATCCACCAACCACCATGGCGTAAACGTAGTTTACACCATGGTGGTAAAGGTACGACCCAGGCGGTAACTTACCGCCTGGGTCGTAATGAGGCCCCTTGTCTCGAAGATTCTTTGCAGTATAGGTACACTCACTGGTACTGTGCATTTTGCAATTTCCGGTTCCCAACATATAGGCAACATGGGGGTGGG